>NC_070568.1:4880000-5480000 GCF_026914185.1 Puccinia triticina
GTCCTGACCAATCACATTCACCCATTCAACATATGTACTAGCCAAAAACCCTCATGTACCTAGCTAAAATCTCTCAGGTGGAGCTCCTCTGGAGCTAAAATCCCTCACTGTTGTCTATAAAAGGAGGCTCTCCTCCCCTGTTGTAACTTTCCCCCAGCAGACTTCCTGAACTCAGTTTCCCCTATAACAAAGTACACAATTGCTCACTCCACAATATATCAGTCACCCTATATTTTGGTTTTACGCATATTACAGAACACTTACACACGAAATAACAACTCTACACAACACTCACATTACATAACACAAACCTCTGAGGGGTCCTCTTTAACCAACTATCACCTGGTTGAAGTCCAGACTCCTCACTCATAACACAGTTTAGCAACTTCATCGCACCCACTTTATAACAACCACTGCAAAAAAAAAAACTGTGTCAACTGTGAGCAGTTGACATGCAGTAACTCTGAGGAAGCTTGTGGTGTTACATCAGCCTTACTCAAGGTTTGACTCACCTCAAGCTTTAATGCACAGTCACTGTGCACCTTGCACAGTGACTGTGCCAACAAAGACACTTGTGCATTGAGGTGGAGTTACAATGGCAGCTTGGCTTGAGCATCCTGCATGTCAACTGAAAGCAGTTGACCAAGTTTTTTTTGCAGTGAACAGTTATCTTTTGATAACACTCCACTATCACTACATTATACCTGCCAATCTGAGATTGGTGGGCTTGTTTTAGTGTCTAGTGAACCAGGAAAGGCGGAGGTTTCCTCATACATCCCTTTCCGCACTCAGCAAAAGGTTCTCAGGAACAATTTTGAGCTTTACAGCGGCTCAGGCAGAGTGCATTCCGGTGACATAAGCACTGAGGATGATTTCAGAAAAGCACACTAAGAAAGCTTACGGAAAGTTGCGCGCAGATGGAATGCACGGATTGCGGATCACAGATTTTGGATCAGGTATTCAGACCAGAGCAGAAGAACAGGGCTGGACTGCGGCGGACTACACATGTGGACTGGTAGCAGCGGCGTGGCAGCAGGTGAGCCACGTCAGCTGAAGCGGGTGGAACCAGGGCGGAGGTGGTGGTGAGAGACTGACTGGCGGGGGCTAGACAGAGGACGGTGGGAGGGCAAGCGTTGGAGAGGAGCAGATTCTGGGACAACGACATGAGGAAAGTGGGCGGAGCTGAAGGACTAGTGCGGGAAAGTGTTGGATCTGCGGGATTGGGTGGGAACGGTGTGGTAGACGGAAAAGTGGAAAAATAAAAAGTTTCTTCTATGCCACATAATTACTCATACTAGGCCTCAAGATAACACCAAATGGACCCCAGAAATGGATTCTATGGCCAATCTCACCCCTTAGTGTTGAAACCCCACATCTCTCTCTCCCGTTTTCTCTCCCTTTTGCCCATATGTCACTCCCTTCTCTCCCTTCATATGAATATGCAGTTCCACCTTCTGCCCACAACCTGGCCCCTAGTTGTAATATTCATATAGTGTGCACATCCTGACAATGAAACATCATCAGTTCCTGCGCCTGTTCCCTGAGACCTGAGAGTCTCTTGTAGTGAGGGGCCTTTTTCCCCTTCACAGCTAAAGCAGCTTAGCCCCTTCTTGGGCTTCCTTGTTTTGTTCCCGGCCTCGAGCTTTCCTCCTCAGGCCTGTTTTTCCCTCGTGTTTCCCCAGCCTCAGCTGAAAATTCATCACTTAGTCACCACTGGAAGCACCCCTGGGCCCCCTCTAGTGTGGAAGTTACACCTCATGGACACCTATCACACGGCCAGCCCCAGTAACCCAGTTGTCACCTGCCTCAACCCAAGTTTCACAGTAGTACACTTATAAATATCACAGGATACAAACATACATCTTCCTGTCAGGCTACACTCATTATATATTAGCTCAATATGCTCCTTTATATACATAGTATGACATCATTTACACTGTTTCTGCAGCCTCAGACTTTGTGTATACACTAATTGCCCCTGTATGACAGCTCATGCAGTCTAATGACACCTTATGCATGTTTTAGAATGTTCTTTTGTATATTATGACATCATGTATGCACCCCTGGCGTGTTTAGAATGTTCTGTTGTATATTCTGACACCATTCATGCGCCCCTGAGGGGTTATGACATCATTTGTATCTACTCCCACCAGCTAAAATGACTCACCCTGTTGTCTAGATTAGCTGAAACCCTAACCCAGGCTCCCCTTTTGTCTATAAAAGGAGCTCTCTCCACCCCCAGTGGTCTTCTCCCCAGTTCCTCACCCAGAACTCTAGAGATGGCACTTGGCACCCGCCGCCGGGTACCTGTCACACTTCAGCACATAATTCTATGCACCTTCAGGCGCCCATGGCGCGTGCCAGGGGTTCCATTTTAGTAAAAATACATGCAGGGAGCTGCACGCGCGCAATGGGTACCTGCAAGCGCATAGAATTATGTGCTGAAGTGTGGCGGGTACCCGCCGGCGGGTGCCCGCCGGCGGGTGCCAAGTGCCATCTCTACAGAACTCACAAGTCACCCAACACTCATCCACACTCAAATCCTAAAACCCTTATAACAACCATTATAATTAGGGTGTTCAAAGTTGACTTGCATAAAATCATAACACCATAAAATCATGAAATTCTAAGCTGAAAAAAATATGTTGCACCCAAGCACTCAAATTAGAGCAACATTTCTAGAATGATACATATGAAATCATCACTTGAAAGTTTTATGATTTTCTGATTTTATGCATTGAAAATTTTATGATTTCAACTTTGAACACCTTAAATAAAGGAATTTAACCCTCATAACAAAGTAATTCAAACACTTACCCATTACCAGTCAAACAGATTTCATCTGGAACAGACCAGACCTATCACTTGATGAAACTTGCCAAGCTGAGCTTGGTGGGTCTTGTTGACTGATAACAGAAGGGCGTAGGTTGCAACTCCATCATACCCTTCACCATTCAGCAAAAGGGTTTCATTACCACTTTTGAGTCTTACAACAGTGACATGCGTGGAGGGAAGGACCGGAGAAGGCTCACGGTTTCTCTTTTCTTTCCCTTATCCTATAATCCTATCATCTGAGGGATTACTCATTTATTGTACTGACACTTACGGACATGCTAGATTATTAGTAGAGTTATATGTGACCTTATCATTACTTACAGAGTTACTTGCGGATTCTGAGCTTGAGGTATGGACTCCTGTCAGGGCTGAGCTGAGGCAGTTGGTTGAGGGGAATTTGCTGGGGAGCTGCCCTTGTGGGTGGTCCTGCAAAAAAAATACCGGAAATATCAAAGATAGGATAGCGTTGGGGGGCGGGGGGGAGGATTTTTGTGTGAGAGGGAACAAGGGGGTTGGAATGCCCTCGGCGGTTTTAATTATGGGGGAGGGAACTCAGGAAAAAAGAGACTCTGAAAATGCCGGCGCGCTTGTCGGGATGTCGGGAAGTGATCAGAAGAATGGAAACTCAGAAAGATGCGGAGATGGATCGACGCGTTCTGGGATCAATAAACTCAGAAAACGTGATGATATCTTTTTCCTTGTGGGGGAGACCAGGATACCATGCGGATCCCTCCTCCACAGTTTGGCTGAACTTGGATTCAGGCCTGCGACATGCCGCGCGACAAGCCCTCGTGCCCGCCACGCCAGTACAACCAGAATGAAGAGGGTGAAAAGAGCAACAAAGAGAGAAGAACACCACCCTCCATAGCAAACCCTCAGGAGACAAACAACCAAATAATAAAGATCAAACAAGCAAACAAAAAAAAACCCAACCCTCCTCTAACTCAACTCCTCCAACGCGCGCAGAAGAGAAACAAAAAAAAAAAAAAAAGAAAAAGAGAAGAAAGAAAAATAAAAGGAGAAGAAGGGAAAAAGAAAGAAGGAAAAGAAAGAGACAGGAAAGAGAGTTAGGGATTCATAGGAAAGAGAAGGGTGACAGATGGACAATGAAGAGAAAGGAAGCCTGATACGTCTTGAGGGTGCGGCGCCCGCTGTGGTATGCTTTATGGTTACCCATCTAGCCCATTTCAAAATATCCTTTTTTTCTCATATGTACACTCTCAAATCAACCAATACGGCAACACCACAGGATTCTATGGCCAATACTACACAGGACACCATGGACAACACACCTTACACCCCTCTGGATCAGAAGATACAACCCCTTCAAGACACCATCATTCAGTTACATACACACAAAACACCATACTCAGGTCACGTAATCCGTTACATGAACCACACTTACCCAGGACATGTAATCCGTTACATGGACCACCCTGACAGCTTGTCTAAACCTTTACATATACTTTACCTCATCAGCTGCACTCATTTCATTGTGTTATGCACATGTCATGCAGTGTCATGCAGTGTTATGCACACTTGATGCAGGCTTATGCAGTCTGACAGTTGACAGATGACATCATGCAGGTGTCAAGATAGCAAAAACCCCTCATGCAGCTTGCAGATGACATCATTTGACAGGCCAGGCCAGCTAAAATATCTCACCTCCTATTTCTCACTAGCTAAATTCCCTCATATGACATCATGACCTCATGTGACCTGTCAACCACCAGCCAAAATACCTCATTGTAGCTTTCAGGGCAGCTAAAACCCCTCATTCTCTTGTTCCCCTGGAGCTAAAATGTCTCACTCTTTTCTATTTAGGGAGGCTCTCCTCCCCCCAGTTGTAATTTCTCTCAGCAAACTACTTGCACTCAGCTTACCCCATAACAGTACAATACTTGCTCCCTCTACAGTATTAGCCCCACTCTATATTGTGGTTTTACACCCTTACATACAAATTACAACCTCATTACAACACTTACACATCAGCTACATTACCATAACCCTTAAGCCACCTGCTCAAAGTAGGCTATCTTTTGATACACCTCCACTATCACTACATAAACCTTCCAATTGTAGATTGGGGGGCTTGTTTTAGTGTCTAGTGACCCAGGAAAGGCAGAGGTAACCTCATTCATCCCTTTCCGCACTCAGCAAAAGGTTCTCAGGAACGCTTTTGAGCTTTACAAGGGAGTCCCCAACGTGATAGAGGATTTCTACTTTGAACACGTGGCTTAACATATCTCTAACCACTGTTGCGAATTTTATAAGTACTCTTAGTGAATCTAAATTAGTTTGGTGGCAGGAAAACTTACCTGTTACATTAAAGTGAAGAAACATATCTCTGTCAAGACACTTTCCGATATCATTATAACAATCAGTCCTTAACATATTCCTAGTAGAACTCCGGATTAATTAGTTAAATACTTGAAAAATCATTTATAAGGTCAGGAGACGAGGACCAATTAGAACTGACGTATTTGTTGTGAGCGTTTAGGATATATATTTTAACTACCAGGTGGTAGCCGGCATAGACTCACTGCGGACAGATTTTAGTTGTGATAAACCTCTACGCATCTGAATATTTGAACAACGTATCATACTATTTAGGTTTTTTTAGTATTATCATTAGTTTAGTATAGTATAACCCCCCCAACTCGCCCTGGAAGAAACCCAGAGATCAAACCCCTTAGGACAACTACTAGCAAATATCGAACGACTCATCTAACATAAAGAATCAGAAATCAGTTAAAACTCAGACATGGCTTTTCCACAGAATGAAGACTTGGAAAATGTCCTACCAACAAACAATCCAAATCCACTCGGACTATTCAATGGAACTCAAAACAGTCAGAACACTAGAATGAATGTTGATCCGCTACCTCCACCACCCATGTCTCACACTCGAACAAGGACCTATCGTGGACGGCTGGCCAACAATAGAACTACTCAAGAAAACACTCAGACTCACCCTCCTGGAACCTACGGCTTACCTCAAGAACTCGAAGTAAACAACCCAACCAGGACGGAACCTAAAAGAAAAGTGATAATTATCAAAGCGGCAAACTTATTATACGATGGCGAAAACTTCAAGGAATTTCTGGACCGATTTGAACTGGCCGCGGAAGTTTATGGAGCAGAAGGATATGACATGGTTCGGCAGATTTGCAGCTTTGTTGGACCTGAAGACTTGAAGCAAGAACTGGAATCGATGGACGGATACGAACAACGGGACTGGAACATGCTTAGGCGTAGCATGAAGGAAATATGGGGTGACACCCATGCAAAAATTTGATTCACCATCCGGGACCTGCAAAACTTCGTGGAAGAACAGGCAAAGGCTGGTGGACCTAAAGGATTCAAAGAATACAAGAACTACAAATCAAAATTTTTATTAATAACAAAGTATTTGGTTGCTAATGAGCACATTAGAGACCAACAAGACGTTACTCACCTGTTTTTTATGGCTTTTTCAAAAGAATTACAGAAATCAATCAAACAGGACCTGATTCCTTACGGCAAAGATGGTTATCCTAAGACGCCTCACCTAGAAGACTTGATGGATGTGGCTGAGGATGAAGTCCGAGCTGCAGCAGACAAAACATTTGTAGGAAGCGGTTTCAGTGAAGCTAATCGAGCGATGCAAAAGAAGTTAGACAAGAAGAAAGGCAACAGCAAGAAACGGGAAAAGATGGTTGAAGAGAATCCCCCGGAGGTGCTGCAGACGCAAGTCGACAGTCTGGCAAAAGCAATCGATGCTTTAACTGGCAAGTTAGTGAACCCACCAAAGGCGGAATACTCTCGTGGAAATGAAAGGCCAAGTGGACGACTATACGAACCCCGACCTTGTACCTATTGTCATCGAGAAGGACATTCAGCATTTTCTTGTTATGAAGCTCAGAAGGACGAAAGAGAAGGCTTGGTTAAGCGTGACGGACGTGACTTTTGTTTTCCCAGTGGAGAGAAGATCCCAGCGGACAACTCAAGACCTATTTGTGTGGTAGTGGCTGCGGACTCCGCAAAACCTAAAGCAAAAGTAACGGCAGCATTCAGAACCGATAATCCAGCAGTGTTTTCAATCAACAGTGAAAGACCTCAGCAAGAATCCGACTGTACCTCTTCAATGCACAAAATCGACTCATGGGAACCTCCAAGGCTTGGATCAGCTAACTTTGAAAAAGTAAAATTTGAATCCAATGTTGCGACAACTAGAGCAGAAGCGCTTCGTGGACGACGAAAACCTCCGGCACAAGCGGATGATTCGGCAATGGACGTGGATCAGGAAGTCGGACCAGAAGAAGTTATTCGAGAAGTTCCAGCAACTAGGAAGACTCCCGGCCAAATCTTGGAACCCAACAGGCAATCAACACCATCAAAGAAGGAAAAGTCAGCAGAAACAGCTCTAGTGACGGAACTGGACAACTTGAAGATACCAACTACCTTTTCTCAACTTACGGCAATCTCTCCAACTTACGCTCAAGAAGTAATCAACAAACTCCAAGCTCGAATCCCTGGATACAAAACTTCTACAATGTCATACGTGAATGGCAACAAATCGGAACCCAAGGTTTCAGCTTCGATGTTACTTAACAAGGAGGAAGAAGATTCGGAATACAACTGTTACTATAGCTGCGCGTTAGGATTTATCGACACTCAAATCTCCGGACACAAAGTACCGTTCATGGTGGATTCTGGATCGATGGTCAATGTAATTCCAAGCCAGGCAGCTATTGATCTGGACCTAGAAGTAGTGAAGGTGGAGATCCCAATGAGAGGCATTGGCGGAGAGAGATGTGATATCAAAGGAGTAGTGGAAAACTGCACCATTGGAATTGGACGATTCTCGGGACCGGTACACCTCTTTGTTTCACCACAAGCTCAGGAATGTATACTCGGACGGCCTTTCCTTTTCGACTACAATTGCACTTTGGACTATCCAGGGACTGGCGAATTTCTATCCTTTCAAGGGGATATTGGAAGAAGGATTACGGTACCAATAGCTAAAGTTGGACAAGGACAAGGATGGAATCAGTTAAAACATTTAGGACCAAGCCCCACACAGACTGCACAAACAACTGCTTACATGACACAACATTCAAATCAGTCACGCTTTTTGGACGACACGGACTTGGTCAAGATTCGAACTAAAATTTCAAAGAAGTTGGGCTGGGTCAAAAACATGTGTTTACGTCTGCGGAAGAAATCAGAAAAAGAAAAACCTGTACCTCAGGTTGGGGCAAAACCACCAACCCTGGACGAAGATTGGCGAATAAATAGTTTGTTAGCCACCGGGCTAGGCGCTTCAGCACAGAAAGATCTCTGTAAGAATTGGAAGGAGGAAAACATGTGGTGTATGACAAAATACAAACCAGTGGCAAAGAAAGTTCGACCTATCAATCAAGCCATGCCACAATCAATCAACCCACCTCTTCAACAACCAGCTTTATCACGGGATCCTTACAAAACACCTTTAACACCTAATCCACCAGAATTCCAACCTACAGCAAAAATCACTGAAGAGCGCCTGAAAGTCATCAACTTTGGACCTGAAGGATGGCTCTGGCCAGAGGAACTCAAGCTGTTTAAACATCTCAATACCATTCGACAAAACTCTCTCGCATTCTGTCCGGCGGAACGTGGATTGTTGAAACACTCTTATGGCTTACCTTATGTCATACCAGTGGTAGAACACACTCCATGGCAGAAGAAACCAATTCCCATTCTGGCGGCAATTAAAGAAGAATACACTGAACTAGTACGGGAACGAGTTAGGACCGGCCTTTACAAACCATCAACATCAAGCTACTCCAGTCCAGTGTTTTGTGTTGCCAAACACAACGGAAAACTCAGAATTGTACACGATCTACAGGAAATGAACAAGGTTACAATCAACGATGCTGGCCTGCCCCCTGCAACAGAGGAGTTTATTGAATCTTTTGCTGGAAGAGCTTGCTATGGACTCGGTGATATTATGGGAGGATACGATGAAAGGGAATTAGCGGAAGAATCAAGACCCCTCACAACTTTCGACACTCCATTAGGACGATTCCAGCTTACTCGACTTCCTCAAGGTGCAACCAATTCAGTAGCGGTATATCAGGCTCAGATGATGTGGATCTTGCAAGATGAGATTCCAGAACATGTGGGTGTGTTCATCAACGACGGCGGCATCAAAGGACCACGAACAACCTATGATGGACAAACTTTGAAGGAAAATCCGGGGATTAGACAATTTATTTGGGAATACGCACAAACATTGGAACGGATATTATTCAGGGTAGAAGAAGCAGGACTCACAGTTTCAGGGAAAAAGTTTTCTTGTTGCGTCCCTGCTCTGGACATCATTGGACACGTGGTTTCTCAGATTGGACGACAAGTTTCTACACAAAAGAAAAACAAGATATTAACCTGGCCCACACCTTCAAATGTTACGGAACTTTGCGGATTTCTAGGAATAATCACTTACGTACGAATATTCATTGAAAATCTGTCTGAAAAGGCAGCACCTTTACGACAGCTCACCAGGAAGGACGTTAAGTGGATTTGGACGGACAAATGCGATCAAGCTTTCAAGCAACTCAAGGATATAATTGGCAAAGATATCGTTCTCAAAAGCATTGACTACTCAGCGGACGCAGGATTGATTAAACTGGCGGTTGACTCAAGCTTCATAGCGGCGGGTGCGGTGTTGATGCAACAGGAACTCAAAACTGGATTGGATCGACCTATACTTTACAAATCAATAGTATTTTCACCAGTGGAATCACGGTACTCTCAGCCTAAGTTGGAGTTGTGCGGAGTAGCTAGGGTTTTGAAAAAGTTACAGATCTACCTTTGGGGCCAACACTTTGAACTCCAAGTGGACGCCAAGTCATTAATTCAGATGATAAACTCTCCATCATTACCCAATGCACCTATGACTCGATGGGTGTCATTTATTCAGCTATTTTCCTACGACATAGTTCATAAACCGGGGAAAACTTTCACATTACCGGATGGGCTTTCAAGATGCCCTATTTCTAGCGACGACGAGGAATTCTACGAGGACCAGGATGACTTTGACGAGGAGGAACCCCTGATCAAACCCTGTTACACATTTAGGATTTGTACTCAATCAACAGTTCTAGAGCTCAAGGAATGGGAGTCTCCAGGATATTGGCGGAACCTTTGACATTACCTGGAAACCCTGGAACCTCCTGATGGAATGGACAAAGTGGAATTTGCAAAATTACGGCGGAACTCAGCTAAATTCTTCAGTAGTGATGGACGACTTATGCGGAAACACTCACCCTCTCCACAGATAGTAATTTCTAAGGACACTTATCAAGAAGAACTGCTACAACAGGTTCATGAAGAATTGGGGCATCGTGGAATAGAAGAAACTTATCAGCGATTGGTAACTCGGTTTTGGTGGCCCAGCCTGAAGAAGAAGGTCAAGAACTGGGTTCGAAGCTGTGAAGCTTGTCAAAAACGGGATCCAACAGTACCTAGGGAAATTTGAAATGCAACTGGGGATAGCTACATTTTTGGACGAGTTGCTCTGGACGCATGTCACATCAAAGCTGGTCAATACAAATATCTTATTGTGGCACGGGACGACTTATCTGGATGGGTTGAGGCTGCCCCTCTGGTCAAACTCACTGCAAGTAATGTGGCCAAGTTTCTTTTGGAAAACTGGGTCTACAGATATGGTTCAATCAAGACAGTAACAGTGGATAACGGCGCGGAATTCAAAGAAGACTTCATTGAAGCTGTGAAAAGTATTGGAGCAACTCTAAAACCTACAACACCTTACTATCCGGAGGCAAATGGAATGATCGAACGTGGACATCGACCCATCAAGGACGCTCTGGTTAAAATGTGTGGCGAATCTGGTGGAAAGTGGAGGGAGTATCTTCCACTAGTTTTATTTTCGGACAGGATCTCAACAAAGCGGACAACTGGATTCACTCCCTACAAACTTGTATTTGGACAACTACCAGTACTACCAGTAGATTTGGAAATGGACACCTATTTGGGAATAGATTGGTTAGAAGTCAAAACTACAGACCAACTTTTGGAAGCTCAGGCAATGCAACTCGAACGACGGGAAGAAATTCTGGAAGAAGCTCACACTAAGATGATGAAAGCAAGAGAGGCTTCTGTCAGATACTGGGATAGAAAAATGGCAGCTCGACTACGGCGACCTTTGGACACTGGCGAACTAGTACTCATCTACAATAAAAGCTTGGAGGATCAGTGGGGAAAATTATTTTCAAATCGCTGGAATGGTCCCTTTAGAATCAAGAAACAACTACCTAAAGGATCTTATGTGCTGGAAGAATTGGAGGGGACAGAACTTCACCAAAACTATGCGGCATCTCACATTAAGCGGTTTTATCCTCGAGGACGACCCCTGGATCAAGTCATTGGAGATGAACAGGACCCTGAACTCAACAGTCAAGATGAAGACAGTCATCACTCTTCTGATGAAGAAAACCCTGATTCTTCTGATTGAGCATTACCTCCTGGGCATGAGACTAAACTGTTCAACCTCAACTGTCAATAATTAAACTGGTTAAAGTCTTTATACTTCAAATCTCAAGCACAAACTTTAAAAACGCTCAAAAATTAATTCAAAATCAGCATTAAAACACTTCAAGAACTTCAAATTCCAGCAAATCACTTCGAAAATCAACACATAAATCAAACAGACAAAAAGCTCACTGGTTTCAATTTTTTTTAAGTTGGGGGAGGTGTTCTCACTTCTCTCAAAATCCTCAGATTGGTACTCTGAGCTCACTTTTCTCTCTTATTCTCACCCTCTCTCAAGATTCCCATTCTCACTGTGAAGGTTGGGGACAACCTTTTAAAGTTGGGGGAGGGGTTTGGGTTACTTTAACTAACAGTAGGATAGACTAAAAAAAAAAAAAAAAAAAAAAACAATTTTTTTAAGTTTTTTAGCTATAAAGATTTTTTTTAGGTTTTATATTATTTGACGATGTTTTTGGATTTTGGTGGATATTTTACCCCTGAGAAGTGGTTGTCCATCGGTATCGAGGCATGGAAGGCTAGCAGAATAATGACAGGAAACAAGTTAGAAAACACACCCATGGAAAACAAATAACGAAAAAACGTACAGATCAAACGGTGTGGCGAGTCATGGTGCAATAACGGCGGGTTATGAAGCGGAAGAGGCTGACTCGGCTAGCGCGTTCTTCGGCATTGGCGGCGGGGAAACGTTGGAAGTGGTGCACCAAGGCGGACATGATGGATTGGTAAAGATCGTCAATGTACTGAGGAACAAACATGTAGCGGTCGAACAACTTGGGAGCGGATCGACGGTCTAGAAGGGAGACGACTTGGTCTCGAGTCAAACGATGGAAGTCGGCCGGATCATAGAAGCCCAGGGGATTCGGGGAAGGAACACGAGTTTGTGGAGTTAGGAAGTCCTCCGCGGTGGCGACGGAACTCGCAGAGTAGACGGAAGCAGAGCGACTAGGATATAAGGAAGTAATGTTGCTCCCACTAGTGGGAGTAGTGGTTGGATTACTAGCAAGAGCTGGGGGAAGTTGAGGCATGGCATTGATGATGGCTCGGTTGTTCATCATGAACTATAAAAAACCAGCCCTCAGCTTGGAACTTATAATAATTCACAAGTTGGGAGGAGGAAGCGAACATACCGTCTCGGGATAAAGGTCATGTTCTCCCCTGCAAAAGGGTGGGCGGTACGTACGGGTGGCATGACCACGGCGTAAGCCATTGGCACGACGGCCTCCGCGATTTCCTCCACCACCTCGACCACCTCGGCCACCTCGACCAACTCGTTCGCCATAACCAGCAACCCCACGCCTAACGATGGAGGTTGAAGAAGCTATGGAGATGGGATAGTCTTGGGCGCCGGGAAGAGGGCCAATACAATCAATCAAGGAAGGCGCAGGACAAAAAAAGGGAATGGGAGCTTCATCTAAACTGCTCATGATAGGGCTACAGGTAGAACGCGACTGGCAAAATTTATTTGGACTAGTTGGATACTGGGGAAGACTACGAAGTTGGAGACGAGCAGATGAGGAGAGGAAAGGGGGAAGTCCCTGGCCTTTAAGCCCAATGAGTCGACTACCAGAACACGGTACCACCACCAAGTAGACGAGGCCGACCGGCGAGAGAATCTTCGTCCCCAAGCTTCTCCCAAGGGGAGCCATTTCCGCGAATGGGTCAGGAGGTCGAAGAAGGAGCATCTCTGTCTGGATCACAGACAGAGACGGCGGTCAGTTACTACAAAAAGATTGAAAAAAGGAAAAAGAGGCGGCTTACGTGAGGGTCGGTTGAGGATCTTGACGGTCGATCCGATTCGAAGACGAAGGAAGGAGGCTTTTTTTGTTATACGGCTGAGTCAAGGAATCAAGTTGGGGGAGGATATGACCTGGTATCCTCCCTGAGCAAGCAATGAAAAGGTTTGTCAGTCAAAGAAACGAGCACGAACCTGGATATCTGGATATACACCCTACTGGCCAGGATATCGGAACGGGCCTCGAAGTTATCGGACACGGACGGCAAGGGCGGATCAGCGGCCAGTTGGAAGACAACGGATGATTGGCGGCATTAGACCGGCGTCCGCGACCGGAGACTCGACAGAAGCCTGGACCCGGGCAACACTACATACTCGAACCCGACCCCGGGAAACCTATGGGTTACCGGGGCCCTCTAAGACATGTACATACGAATGCGGGCGCCGCAGCTCGCGTAGCCCCAGTTAAACCCCTGAAGCGGCTTTGGACTCGAACCCAGAGCCCGAACATTACTCGACCACCGATCATCTGGCGTGCGACCTCATGCGCACTGCGCAACGCTCTGGCGCTACCCTGCCGCAAACCAGGACATCACATGCACATTTACACAACCCTATCAACACAGATCAACAAAACACTAAATTTCCCTTTCTCTCTTACCATTTTTTTTTTTTTTTTTTTTGCATATATATATATTAACCTCAACTCTTTTTTTTTAGAGAAATCCAATTAAATACATACATAAAAAACAAGAAACAAACAAATAAAAAGACAAAACAATAATAAAAAAATAAGAGAAGACAATAAAAATACATTCACAAATTGAAAACATAAATAATCAACAATTTTTTTTCTCTTCTTTCTTTTCCCCTTTCTTTCTTCCATCAAAACCTCAAGACTAGCATTAATAACTCATACACAAACAACAAACATTATCAAGACAACTTCAAGACATCAAGACACAAATCTACACTTTGGATAACAGCAATAATCAAAACAGAATTGTCTGGGGACAGACAATAAGTTGGGGGAGGATGTGGTATGCTTTATGGTTACCCATCTAGCCCATTTCAAAATATCCTTTTTTTCTCATATGTACACTCTCAAATCAACCAATACGGCAACACCACAGGATTCTATGGCCAATACTACACAGGACACCATGGACAACACACCTTACACCCCTCTGGATCAGAAGATACAACCCCTTCAAGACACCATCATTCAGTTACATACACACAAAACACCATACTCAGGTCACGTAATCCGTTACATGAACCACACTTACCCAGGACATGTAATCCGTTACATGGACCACCCTGACAGCTTGTCTAAACCTTTACATATACTTTACCTCATCAGCTGCACTCATTTCATTGTGTTATGCACATGTCATGCAGTGTCATGCAGTGTTATGCACACTTGATGCAGGCTTATGCAGTCTGACAGTTGACAGATGACATCATGCAGGTGTCAAGATAGCAAAAACCCCTCATGCAGCTTGCAGATGACATCATTTGACAGGCCAGGCCAGCTAAAATATCTCACCTCCTATTTCTCACTAGCTAAATTCCCTCATATGACATCATGACCTCATGTGACCTGTCAACCACCAGCCAAAATACCTCATTGTAGCTTTCAGGGCAGCTAAAACCCCTCATTCTCTTGTTCCCCTGGAGCTAAAATGTCTCACTCTTTTCTATTTAGGGAGGCTCTCCTCCCCCCAGTTGTAATTTCTCTCAGCAAACTACTTGCACTCAGCTTACCCCATAACAGTACAATACTTGCTCCCTCTACAGTATTAGCCCCACTCTATATTGTGGTTTTACACCCTTACATACAAATTACAACCTCATTACAACACTTACACATCAGCTACATTACCATAACCCTTAAGCCACCTGCTCAAAGTAGGCTATCTTTTGATACACCTCCACTATCACTACATAAACCTTCCAATTGTAGATTGGGGGGCTTGTTTTAGTGTCTAGTGACCCAGGAAAGGCAGAGGTAACCTCATTCATCCCTTTCCGCACTCAGCAAAAGGTTCTCAGGAACGCTTTTGAGCTTTACACCGCCGCGCAGTTGAGCCTTGAGATATTGCCCGTGTACTTTTATCTTGAGTGCGCGCCAGAACTCCACAGCGGAGTGTGGAGCTTTATTCACTTGCGGATTATTACACTATAGATCAGGCTCAGAGAAGAGCGCTGAAGGCTAGCGTATAGTGGCAGTGCGCAGCCAAGTTACCAATAATCATACAGCCTGGACACATATGTTCTTGAAGAGGGCGTTCAGCGGACATTCCTACTGACATACCAGCCCTTATTCTCACAGCTGTCTGGATTCCATACTCACTTATCACATCACATATTATTCTTTATCCCACATAACAGTTATAAATCATATATCACTACTCAGTCTCACATCACTTTCACACTTTATTGCAATACATATCACTACTCAGTTCACATACCTCTCACCAGTAACCCATCCTTGGTTCAACTCCTGGTTGAGCTTAGCTCCCTTTCTCCCTCATCACCCCTCACTTTTGAAACTTATATAACCCCGGCTCAAGAACCTAGGTTCAAGCCTCACTCAAGACACCAAGTCACCATCACCTATCTCAGACATCAATAACTCCATCAACCTTTGACCTCAACAACAATCCTCTTACATATCTCATCTTTGAACATATTCTGTCACAAAATAAATTTTGAAGCTTACCTTTGTGGTATTTTTTTCTGATATACAGAAACGCAGATCCTGCACCTCATCCATACCTTTTGCCATTCAGCAAAAGGGTCTCACGACACCTTTTGAGTCTTACAACGTAACTACCACCTTTGGGACAAGTAAGAATGTAGTACTGAGGGAATGGGAAAAAGTGAGGAATGATTCCATGCTTCTTACATATCATTTGATGTAACACAACATACAGGAAACCTTTGAGGTGGGGGTTTAAAAAATGATGCAAAAATAAGACCTGACATACAGGCAGATTATCTGTTCCTGCCACCCCAGCTTTCACCGCTTGGGTGTAAGTCCCTCCTGCAGAGGGACCTTTTGGCCCCCCTTGGAGGGACTTTTAACCAATTCCTGACCACCGGCACCCGCATGGGAGGTACCCAGGTGCAGGGGGAGGGGGGGGGGGGGGGGGGGGGTATTGAAAAATTTTGAGCAATTGAAAGTGTATTTATTTATTGGATGCTTAGTAAAATTTCAAAGATACAAGATAGGAAATAACAATATATATTCTTGAGATCTATGTACCTGAAAGCAGATGTGCCTGGGGCTTTACTAAACTGAGATGCAAAGCAAGGCTAGATTCAGGGTGTAAACGGGTCGGGTTTGGGCCAAAAAATGGTGCCTGAACCCAACCCGACCCAAAGTTAGCCTTGGTTTGGGCTGGGTTGTGGTGTATTTCAAAATATACTGCCTGAACCCAAACCCGACTGTGGAGCTGTTGGGTTCAGGTTGAGACGGGTCGGTTCCGGGCCGACCCAAGACTTTTTGCCAATGTGAACTCTTTGGCTCATGCAAGGACTCCAGACGTTAATATATCATGGTAGCTTATCAGGAGCAAGGTGGGAGGTGGGCCTAGTCCAAGGAGCGGTAGTAGAGTAGGTGTTGTGCCGCGCAGGCGCGCGCCAAGAGCATAGACAACAGGAGGTGTTATAGGACCTGGGAACCCTTGTGCGCCGCGCATCCCCGGTCTGCAGCAGACAGGCTGAAAAACTAGTTGGGCAGAGGCCAACCAGTACCAGCCAGAAACATCTGGCAAAACCGTCAACCTCAGCCTAGACGCCGAACTCAATCCGCCAACTCTTGCAGGACAAACTTTCGCGGCTCAGACCTCAGGGATTGATACTTCCACAGAGAAGGAGTGATTCACACCCCAAAGGGGAACATGAAAATTTCCCTACAATCTTCCAAACTTCCATCCTGCCTCCAGCTTCTACAGCAACAGGCATAAGGAAGAAGGAGAGGAAAGGAGACAAAAAACTCCAACCTTATCCCACACTTGGATGGCTTGGGGAGCTATATGCGTAGCTCCCGGGTCAGCCTAGGCAACCAGACCCAGATAGAAGTTCTAGTAGCTGAAGAATTAAATTGAAAAAACAAGCTGGGGAGCAAGAATAATCCCCAGCCCACCGCAGAGGTCACACAAGAGTATATTGGAGTAAAACTATGTAATTTATCATACTTGTACTTTATTTACAAGTATTTTTGTGCTTATGAGTGAGTAAGTTAAGTAAGTTGTGAGTAGCTCAGAATGACAAGTCTCAATCAATGATTTGTATGTTTTTTCATTGTCTTCAGTGTCATTGAAGGCATAGAGGCCCTCATTTATTTTGATCCAGTCTTGCCCACAGACAAGGGCTTCAATGGTGTTTGGATTCAATTTAGATTGATAATTGTGGAGTTCACAGCCCCCAGTTGAGAATGCTGATTTGGATGCAATCAAAGTCATTGGAATCATCAGAATTGTTTTTGCAAGGGTTGCAAGAGTTGGAAATTGAGATTTATTGTGAATTTCAAATTTTAGTAAGTCAATCCCAACTGGCAATTCCTGAAGATAAAGGTCAAGTTCAGCAGTCAAGGATGAGGGGTTGATTGTATTTTTCCCAGCTGGATTCTTCTTTCAGTGCTCTTGTTCCTTGTCTTCAGCGGAAAAAACTACTTTGTCATTGGTTGGTGGATCAGCTTTGCAAGAGGCAGTGGACTCCTTGTCAGAATTCTTCTTGGATTCAATGACCTCATTGAACCAAGTATAAATTGTATCCTTAATTTCATCAACCTTTTGTTTAGCTTCAAATTGAATTGTTTCAAGTTTGTCTGAGAGAATAAACTCAAAAAGCTCTAACTTGCACAATTAAGGGTCAAAAACAATGTTGACAGAAGTATACTCTATCATTGTTGGCCAATACTTATTGTATTTAGCTTGCATTGGCTTAACAATCATTGTAATATGGGTTGACCCGCATGTGGCAGCTTCAAGGATATGTTTGTTGATTTTTTTTCCTATACTTTAAGAGAATATGTGCGGTTGGATCATGAGTCATCCCAACTTTCAAGGTTGCTAATGTTGTAAAAATGCAATCTGCAACTAGAAGAATTTTTACATAGTTCAAATTGAAAATAAAAACACATCTTAATCAGTATGTTGCAGGATGTTTCTTGATAGAAAACCCAGGTTGAGGATGACATGCTTTCACCAAATTGAGTAAGGTCTGCTTTTGCTTGCTGATGTGAGAGCTACATTGATTGAGGTGGCACCAGAAGTGATTTGTTTGATTTGAGCTCTTGCCGTTCATTTTCTGCTTGCAGGACTTGCACACCACATTGACTTTGGAGCTTGAAAAGGGTTTGAACACTGCAAGAAAAACTCTAGAAACTGTTTGTAGTTGGATGCAGCAAGCTTGAATCAAGCCTCAACTCAAGCTTGAGTCAAGCACCCAAATTCTGTGCTGGTGCGCCTTGAGTGTGTACCTTTTTCAGCATCTTGATGCTGAACATGCTGTAGTGCTCATGCAGTAGGCTGAGGCAAATGTTCAACCTTGCAAATGAGCATCCCCCTGAGCACCCTTTTATTTTCTTTTAGTAGACATTCCATGTGCCATTGAACCCAGCCATAATAACATTAAAAGGGTATATACACATGAAAGGGACATCCACATATGAAAGGAATATGTACGCATCAAAGGGGAATGTGAGAAGGTTGCATAAATTATACAATGTGCATGGAATCAACCGGTGCTTGATTATTGCATGAGGGACAGCTTGCCTTGAGCTCTTGCATCTCAACTGCAAGCAGTTTTTAGAGTTTTTCTTGCAGTTTAACAATTTTAGTCAATTTTCATCACAATGGAGCCAAGCCTTACTGGAATACTGACCACGGATTTCCTTATGAAAATGGATGCAAACATTGCTTGTTGAATTTTGTTTCTTCTTTTCTGGAGCTGAATCTTCTTGAGTGCTGGTTAACTCGCCACTTGGGGTTTCCAGTTCTTTATTGGCAATGGTGGTTTTTTTTGTGAAGCAGTAGGAGTTGGACTGTGAGTGCTGCTGGCCGTTGATTGTAGTTTGATTTGAGTGATGAAGTCCAACACTAATAGTTTTTGGGAATCTGAAGATGCCAGGGGATCTGTATTTGGCAATTAAACTTGCTTTGTGGACCTTGTGAATCTCATCATTCAATATTTGCAATTTGGAAGTTGGTGGTGGCTGGGAATCTGGGAGCGCCATTGGTGCAAGTTAGCAGCTCTGGGTAGTAGTGGAGTTTGCGGGCCAACCCAATTAAAAAAAAGCCTGCCTGAACCCAACCCAACTAGTAAAGTTGTTGGGTTGGGTTTGAAAGAACTCAAAGGACTAAGAGCTTGTAATTAGATTAAAATGTATGAAACCTAATTACAAGTGCCAAAACATTTATAATCAAAAGAGTTACCTAAAAGCGGGACAATTGACCACTGTCTACTTTATGGAAATAAAGTTGAATTCCCTTATGGAATCAAGAATCAAGAAGGAAATCAACTTGGTTTTCTGATAGCAAATAAAGTTGAATTCCCTTATGGAATCAAGAATCAAGAAGGAAATTAACTTGGTTTGCTGATAGCAAACTGTAAAGACAGACATTCCTTGTTAGATCTAGCTGTGCAAAGATCAGGATCGCCTCTTTTTCTTACTTGGATAGAGTGTTCCACTGCTATTATCTGGCTTATTCAGCCTTGGCAAAACGGTTTAAGAGTTGTGCAACAATGTCTGTTTGAGATCAACATTGTTTCAAGTCTTTAGCCTTTTGTTTCTTTTTGACCGCAGTGTTACACCCATCAACTCACCTTTTTCTGTTTCTTCTCTTGGAGAAAATTGGATGTTTTGTTTGGTCTTTTCCAGTGCGTCTTTGACTGCAGAAAGGGATGAAGCATTCAGCTGAACATTTCTACCATCTAGTGATTGAACTTGCTACTCACCTTTGGTGTTGGCTGAGATTCTCTCTGCTACAGGTATCTGACCGGGATTCTCCACGTGTTTGTTTTTGCAGCTCGCAGATGAAGAAACTGTATTCATCATTTTGATTCAATCAGTATTTTCATTCTCCGTGGCACAGCTTTGGACTGCGGAATCTGGTTCGCTTAGCTTGCCATTTTCCACAGCTTGTTGAGCTCCCAACACCTTCCTCAATTTATGAGGACAATGTTGTTCACTTTGGCTAGTAATCTCACAGGGTTGGGTCTGGGTCATGTGATTTTCTCCCAAAACGTGCCCAAACCCAACCCATTTACACCCTGAGTTGTGTCTGTGCACCTTGTTGTCATGGTGGCTGACGTGCATCAGACACAAGGGTCAGGCACACACCACTCATCCTCAGATTGTAGTTGAAGTTCTGCCTCAGCTTGGACAAGGTCCCACCCCTAGAGCCACCATTCCCCAGTAGATTTTCTGGAATCAGGTTTAAGGAAAAACTGAGTTTGTATTCTGAACCACAGCAAGTTCTTTACCCTGCTTGCCAACACTGCAGGTTGTAGGCCGCTGCCCTCTGCCAGTATGGAGGGCAGGGAGGGACTGACCAAGCACTGGGTCTGTTGAAGCTGTGGGATAGTCAACAAAGACCCAGTTTAGATTCAATCTGAAATTAACAATAAATCCATAACAACAAGACCGGAAAAGTTGGAAAAAATACAACCTTTCTTCAAAAGACAATATGTAAGAATTGAGTGGCTACAGTTTTAGGATCTGCAGATGCAGGTTTGTTGTTATGAGCCGTAACGCGAACTCCACAGCACAGACTACATGCACATGTCACAGACCATACTCAAGGTTTGAGAGGCTGGAGATCCAAGCCTCTTCCTCATCCTGCAATCTACCGTCTTGGATCCAGAACCCCCAGAACCCCAGACCCCAGACTCCATCTTCCTCTCCATAGAACAGACCATACCATATTGCAGGATCTACTTCACGGAGACAAAGACTAAGAACCCAACAGACCAACAAGAACCAGATTTCTCCGCCTCCAAAACCTTGAACATCCCAACTCCAAAACCTTCAATATCTTGCACTCCGCTCTCAGAAACCCGAATCCGCTCTTAGAAAACTTGAATATCCCACTCCAAAATCACACAGCAATACAATGGACGCCTCTGAAGCCGCCAAACTCCAACAAGAACTGGCCAACATCACCAAGAAGGCCGACAAAGAAGAGAAAAAATGTTGCCAGGCCAAGGCCAAGTTGGAGGACACACTCTGCAAGCAGAACACAACCCCCCCCCCCTACCGACTGCCGGAGCAGAGGTAGCCACAACCAAGGCCCCAAAGGTTGCCCAACCTGACAAGTTCAATGGCAAACGCGGAACAGTGGCGGAGACGTTTGCCAGGCAGATCAGCATCAACATGACCTTGAACAAGGCCTTGTTCCCAACCGACTCAACACAAATGCTATTTGTTTCCTCGCACATGACTGGAACCGCGGGCGTATGGGCCGCCCCGTTCCTCAACCAGGCAGAGGACCCGCCCACCCTGACCTACGCGGAGTTCACGACGTCCTTCCGGGCCATGTTTTTTGACCCGGAAAAGAAGACAAAGGCAGAACAAGACCTCCGAGTGCTGAAGCAGACTGGGTCTGTGGCAGACTACACCCACTCCTTTGTCCAGCATGCTTCTGCAGCGGGATGGGAAATTCCCACCCTGATCAGCCAGTACCGCCAAGGCCTGAAGCAGGACATACAGATGGTGCTCGTTGTTTCCCGCACCGCATTCACAACTGTTAATGAGGTTGCTAGCTTGGCACTGGAGCTTGACACGGCAATGAGCAGAGCGGAGACCGGAACAGTGCCAACCAAACAGAAGCTCAACCGCGACACCATGGACCTATTGGCGTTAAACGGAAACTCTCCGACTCCAAGAAGGCCCAAATGATGGGAGAAGGAATCTGTTTCCAATGCGGAGTGCAGGGCTACATATCCCGCAACTGTCCAACCAAGAAGGTAAAAAGGCTGTGGAAATGCCAGGATTGCGGCAATGGAGGATCAGATCCGCCAACTAGTGGAAGGGATGGCAGCAATAGGTGGAGGCGGACCAGCGCATAAAGTTGGAAAAGGCCAGGCCAACTTGTCAAAAAATGGAGGTTGTGCCTTTCCTGATCTGTCTTGTAGTATTGGTGCTAGTCGAACTTTAAACAGAGATGAAATTGATCCCTGATGTTTTATCTCTTGCACCATCACAACTCCCAGAGCCACCCCCCAGACCCCCTTGCCCCCTGCCTCCTTCCTGATTGATTCCGGAGCAACCCATGATGTGTTGAGTGAATCCTACGCCGCTGCGGCGGGATTAATCTGCAAAGCCACTGCCTAAAGGCGGACTGTCTCGGGATTTGATGGATCCACATCCTGAGCGGCGTATGAGATTGACCTGACCCTGAATGAAGAACCCCGCCCTTCCAAATTCATCATTACCCAACTGAAAGACATGTACAACGGCATCCTTGGGATGCCATGGATCTGCAAACACAGACACCGAATTGACTGGACCACCCGCACCCTCCGCCCCAACCACTCCAACATTGCAACTGCCTCTGCAGTTTTTTCCACTCTGAAAACATCCTCAACAGAGGGCCAAGGGCCCATGATGGGTAAAGCTAGGATTTGTGACACGGGGGTGTGTGTTTTACCGCTCCCACAATGTGAGTTCAATAGACTACCCTCATCCATACTCCCTGAAACGGCTGGCAAGCTTGTTTCCCCCGTAGATAGTACTCTGCACCCTGACTGGAATCCTACCCCTCCGCAACCTGAATGGAACCCCGCTGACCCCGCCGAAAATTTTGCTGCCGCTTCGGCGGTATCGTCCACTCCACAAAAATCCTCAGCAGAGGACCAAGGGCCCATGATGGGGAAAGCTAGGATTCATGACAAGGGGGTGCGTATTTACCGCCCCCGCAATGTGAGTCCGATAAAGTTTCTCCGAAGCAGCTGGCAAGCCCCTTTCTCTCCTAGAACATTACACCGCAGAGATTAGCGCCGCCAAGACATTGTGGCCGACCTCCGCCTGGCTAGCGGCGGCGGAAAGGCCGCTATTGCAGCGCAGACCGCCAAGGAACTAGTCCCGCAGTGCTACCATTGATTCATCAACATGTAAAGAACATGAGACTTGATTTCTGTGTAAATAAGACCAAAAACTAAAAGAGCAACAAAGTGAGACAGGGAATAATCAAGAAAGATAAAGAAAATGAGACAATAGATAAAGAACAAACCCTGAGATAGATGACTATCTGTAGAAGAACAACTGAGTAAAGAGGAAGTTTACAAGTAGTTGAGTTGAGCTGAGAGATGGAGAAAGAGGATTAGTTGTGTGGAATGACAGGAGGGAATGTCAACCACTGTGAAAAAAACTCAAGAAACTGCTGCCAGTTGACATGCAATATTACAAAGGCGCCTTTGTAATATTGAATGTCAACTGACAGCAGTTTCTTGGGTTTTTTTCACAGTGAACAAAATAAAAGACACACCCAGTTAGGAAGTTAGGGACAACAATATAAGAAATGAAAAGAGGAGTGCTAAGATCTGAAGACGGTCAACTAATGAAAAAGGAAAGGAGTTATCCAACGGAGAATTGGATGAGATTGTAGAGCAAATCCGGAAACGCAGAGTGCATTTCTCACCAAGTGGAAAGCTACAAAGGCGGTCTGAGTTAAAGCGTTTGGAGACTTGTTGAGAGACAGTGATTGATGTCTTGAGGATTCTTGAGGTCTTGATCTTGTTTGAAGAAAGAGCGCAGATTGGAGAGGATCAACTAGTGTGATATTGGACAGATGAGAATTGGTCCAACAAGTGGATTCAATGTTGATGATCTCTAGTGATCAGGAGAAGCGGGAGAAGAATAGACTTCAAAGATTAGGTTTTAGTCAATGAGTAACGGTGCGGCGCATACTGAGAGCGCGGACAGAAAGCACATGCCAGGCAAGTTTCAACAACATGTTCCAAAAATCCAGCGCCAAGAGCCTACTGCCACAAAGAAAATTGACTTCCGTGTTGACCTAGTCCCCGGAGCCACACCGCAAGCAAGTCAGATCATTCCACTGTCACCGGCAGAGAACCAGGCACTAAACACAATGATTGCGGAAGGACAGGCCAGCAGAACAATCTGGCAAACCACATCACCATGGGCGGCCCCGGTTCTATTCACCGGGAAGAAGGACGGAAACCTACGCCCCTGTTTTGACTACCAAAAACTCAATGCACTGACAGTGAAGAACCGCTATCCCCTCCCACTGACCATGGACCTGGTTGACAGCTTGCTAAACACCGACACCTTCACAAAACTGGACCTCTGCAACGCCAACGGAAACCTTTGCGTGGCGGAGGGAGATGAGGACAATTTGCTCCGCTCACTATGCCATTTGACCCACAGGAGCGCTGGGATACTTTCAATGCTTTATGCAAGACATTCTCCTTGGAAGAATTGGAAAGGACACCGCCGTGTACCTGGATGACATTATGGTGTACACACAGAAAGGTTCCAATCACACAGCGGCAGTGAACAGAATCCTAGAGACCCTCAGCAAGCATCAATTATGGCTGAAACTGGAGAAATGTGAATTTTTGAAACCAGAGGTGGAATATCTTGGACTCTTAATTGTGTGTAACTGGATTAGAATGGACCCCGCAACAGTGAAGGCGGTGACAGAGTGGCCCGCACCGCGGAACGTTACGGAAATCCAGCGGTTCATTGGATTCTCCAACTTTCACCGCTGTTTCATTGACCACTTCTCGGGGAAGACCTGACCAAAGCAAAAAACCCCTTTGTTTGGGACAACAAATGTAACTCCGTGTTTGAATGCCTGAAGACCGCCTTCACCTCCACCCCAATGCTCAAGATTGCAAACCCGTACAAGCCGTTTATTTTGGAATGCGACTGCTCTGACTTCGCGCTTGGAGCAGTTCTGTCTCAAGTCTGCAACAAAGAGAAAGAACTCCACCCTGTTGATTACTTATCCCAATCATTGGCGCAGGCGGAGAAGAACTACGAGATTTTCAACAAGGAACCGTTGGCCATTTTTGCCGCCTTCAAAGAATGGCGGCAGTACGTTGAGGGAAACCCGCACCGCCTGACCGCCATTGTTTACACCAATCACCGGAACCTAGAAAGATTCATGACCACCAAGGAGCTCACTCAAAGACAGGCACGGTGGGCGGAGTTGATTTTGAAATCATCTTCTGCCCGGGCCGCCAAGCCACCAAACCCAATGCTCTTTCCAGAAGACCAGACCTAGCCCCCGCCCCTGGCGAGAAACTGACCTTTGGGCAGCTGCTGAAGCCCAACAACATCACGCAGCGGACCTTTGAAAAGATATCAGAGTTTGAATCCTGGTTTGAGGACAAATTGATTGACTTGACATAGGCCGAGCATTGGTTCAAGGTTGACGTACTAGGAGTGGAGGCGGAGCAGGCGGAGGACGGTGTGGTGTTCTGATTTGGCGCGGATTTTTCCCTTCCTTTCCCCAGTTTCTCTTCCTCAGTTCTTTCTCCCTTTTCTTTTCCCTTCTCTCAGGCTCTACTGTGGTTGTTGTTCCCTTTTCTTGGTCCTAACACAGATCTTCTGTGGGTTTGTTTTTGCTCTCGTTGGCTTGGTTTCTTTTCTTTTCTTTCTTTCTCTTTTTCTCTCAAGCGCGCGTTGGAAGGTTTTGGAGGGGTGGGTTGGTTGTTTGATTTGTTGTGTTGTCTGTTTTCTTTCTCTATCTCTCGTGGTGGTTGTGTGCGCGGTGGGCGCAGGTGCAGGATGACTCTTTCCAGAAGTGTCACGGATCCCGGAGTTTGAGTTCAGTCCAAACTCAGGCGATGGGACGGCACGGAATTCGTCTGAACCATAATTTTAGCTTCTCAGATCATTCTTAGTCACTGGAAATCTTATCCTTCCTTGTCGATCATCAGAAGTTTTCGGAGCAAGAGGCTCGCAACCGTCAAACCCCGCATCAAGAACAGCTGCCGTGATCACTCAAGGAGTTCTTCAGGCGCTTATTCTCAACAAAACCTCACCACCACCGCCGACGAGTATCATCACTCGTCGTCTCAGAATAAATCCCCCCCCCCCCATTCTCGCTAATTTTCCTACATCACCGGCCAATCCTTAGACCATCCGTGAAGGCAGCGCTGACGCGCAATTCTCCCTTCCCACTAACTGCCTACCGCCTAGCACGGTAGGAGTTCCATAACGGACCGGCCATGTTGGATGCGGAGGTCATCACCAAAATCAGGGAATTGACTCTGCTCGATGCACAACTGACCAGATGGATGGAAACCTTGAAAAGCTCCGCAGGAAACCGGAACAGATATGCGGAGGCAGACTGCATTTTGTACGGCAAAGGACGGACAGCCGTACCGCCGGACCCAGTACTGCGGATGGAGATATTGAAGAGCCGACATGACAGCAAAGCAGCGGGCCACCCAGGCCAATTCTGCACCCTTGCCTTGGTACGGCGGAGTTTTGTGTGGAACAGTCAGAAGAAGTTTGTCAATCAATACGTGGATGGATGTGATTCTTGCCAACTGGTTAAAGCCTTGACGCAACAGCCATTTGGGACACTGGAGCGGCTGCCAATTCCAGCGGGGCCGTGGACAGACATCAGCTATGATCTCATCACAGACCTGCCTGAATCCCGCTCCTACAACAGCATACTGACCGTTGTTGACCGCCTGACAAAGACAGCACACTTTATCCCCTGCAGGAAGTCCATGAATGCAGAGCAGTTAGCGGAGCACATTTGGAAACTCCACGGCACTCCAAAGACTATTGTCTCTGACAGAGTAAGCATTTTTGTATCCCAAATCACCCGCAAATTGGACAACCAACTCGGGATCCGCCTCCAACCATGTACGGCGTACCACCCAAGGACAGACAGACAGTCAGAAATCACAAACAAAGTGGTGGAGCAATATCTCTGCCACTTTGTGAGCTATTGACAGGAAAATTGGGCTCCGCTACTGGCAACGGCGGAGTTTGCTTACAACAACAATGACCACACGTCAACAGGGGTGTCACCATTCAAGGCAAATTACGGTTTCAACCCATTGCACAGCGGAGTTCCATCGGCAGTGGCGGAGCGACTCCGCCAGCTTGCGGAGGTACAGGACAAGCTGAAGCACTGCCTGGAGGTGGCGCAAGAGACCATGAAAAGCCAGTTTGACAGCGGAGTGCGGAAAAACCCGGAATGGAACAGTGGAGACAAGGTTTGGCTAGATGGACGCTGTGGTGATTTATATAGGCAAGCGCGGTAGAATGTCCACGCGGGGATAGCGTGGGCGGGAATGCACAAAGCCGCTCAGGCAGAGAGCATTTTGGTGACATAAGCACTGAGGATGAGGTCAGGAAAGCACGCTAAGAAAGCTTACGGAAAGTCACGCGCGGACTGGAATGCACAGATTGCGGATTGGGTATTCAGATCAGAGCGGAAAAGACAGGGCTGGACTGCGGCGGGACTACACACGTGGACTGGTAGCAGCGGCGCGTCAGCGGGTGAACCACAACAGCCAAAGCGGGTTCCACCAGCGGGTGGAACCGGGGTGGAGGCGGTGGCAAGAGAACGACTGATGGGGGCTAGACAGAGGACGGTGGGAGGACAAGCGTCGGAGAGGAGCGGAGTCTGGGAAAGTGATGAGCGGGAAAGCGGGCGGAGCTGGAGGACTAGTGTGGGAAATTGTCAGACGTGCGGGATTGGGTGGGAACGGCAATGTGCGTGGAGGGAAGGATGGGGGGAGACATCCTATTATTATCACTCTTACGGATTGGACTCATCATTGTACTTACAACTACGGAGGTACTAGAGTTATTAGAGGATTATTGGGGACTTTATCTTTACCTTGAGAGTTACTTGCGGATTTTTGTGCTTACAAAGTGCAGAGCTTTATTCACTTGCGGATTATTACGCTATAGATCAGGCTCAGTAGAGGAGCGCTGAAGGCTAGCGGAAAATAGCAGTGCGGAGCCGAGTAACCGACAATCACACAGCCCGGACAATAATATTCTTGAAGGAGGCGGTCAGCGGACATTTCCACCGACTAACCAGCTTTCATTCTCACAAGGCAACATCTCAACAACCCGCCCCAGCCCTAAATTGGAACACCGCTGGCTTGGACCATTTCCAATAGCTAGCAAAATTTCAAACTCCGCTTACAAACTGACCTTTCCGCTCTCCATGCAGGGAGTCCGCCCAGTTTTCCACGTGTCAGTACTCCGCAAACACAAACCCAACAAAATTGCCCACCAACAGCGGCGGACCCTGGAGCCCGTAACAGTCAACGGCAGAGATGAGTGGGAGGTTGGCGGCATACTGGACAGCCGGCGGAGAGGGCGGACGACTCAATAGCTTGTCAGCTGGTGCGGATTTGGACCAGCAGAGAATTTGTGGGAGCCGGAAGCAAACCTGACGAACAGCGGAGACCTATTGGCAGAGTTCAACTCAAAATTTCCGGAGGCGGCGGCCAGGCATCAAAGGACGCGGAGAAGAAAGTGAGAGGGAAAGCTTTTTCCCACCGGGTTTCTTAATGTTGCTCAGGGACAGAATGCAGAGCCAAAAGAGGAGGAATTTTTTATTTTATTTTAATCAACCAGAAACGGGGGCGGCTTGGGCATTAGAGGGGGGAATAATGTTATGAGCCATAGCACGGACTCTGCAGCACAGACTCACATGTACATAGACTACATGTACATGTCACGGACCATACTCAAGGTTCAAGAGGCTGGAGATCCAAGCCTCTTCCTCATCCTGCAATCTACCATCTTGAATCCAGAACCCCCAGAACCCCAGACCCCAGACTCCATCTTCCTCTCCATAGAACATACCATAACATTTGTTAAACCAAGATCCACAAGGCATGATGGTTGTAGATCCTGATTCCTTGTTTACATTTCTTCATTTTATTTTTTTATTTTTGAAAGATTAGTACAGGGAGAATGGTTGGGATTGAGGAGATGAGACCAGCACCAAATGAAAGCTGAGTCCAGAAGATCTGGCTCTGAGGCAGGTCCGGGGAGGAGACAGAGACCCTGGGGGTCTATTCTCTCTGCGGGCTCTCACTGAAAGGTATGTGTCGTACGCCCCTCTTGCCAACGGATTGGTCTTCTATGTAGACGGTTGAGTGACCACGTCCTTGTGCTCGAAGGTGTAGGAAGATAACCACCGTGGCAACGGTTGTCCCGGCGTCGCTTCAAGCCCGTTGTGGCGGAAGAAAGCCAGCCCGAGATGTGGCTGTCTCGCCGGTAATGCCCTACCGCTCAAGCAGCTGCGCGCCGTATGTCACAGAAGCTCACAGGATAAAACCAAGTCTGGATTTTTTGATGTCGAGGTCAACATGGCGGATCAGAAGCCAGAGAGGAGAAGAAAAGACAGCCACATTTTACACATAGTGAGAACGTTGGGGCTTCATCTGACTTGATTGGATGGCCGGATCAGCGACGGAGCCACATCTCCAACGTGTGCTTAGCGGGCCCGAAGAACACAACCATCGTCAAGCGCCTCAGAGCAGACATGTGATTCGGGTCCACCCGTTTTGGGATCCTTTGTTGTTGTATTTTTGTATCCAGCGGCGCCGTGACGCATGAAAGGCTCTAGAACACACACAGTATACGGGACAAAGGGCCGCACCCAGCGCCACAACCTCTACATAGTCGCGAGGCCTTCTCCCAAGCCTTTTTAAAGAACGCAAGCTCCCCCGCGTGTCAACCCTCCCGCCCCCAACCACCACCGCACACCCAGACATTGGTTTAGCCACAGATCTCCAGCCTACCTTTCGCCTTAAAGCCAATATTCCTCAGCGCCTTCTTCGTCCCGAAGACCTATCCCAACCCGATTCAATTCAGGATACCCCATACCCATTTTTGTCAACAAGATAATCTTTGAATCCCTCGACGAGAATCTAGATACATCCACCCCATCGAAGACTCAACAGAATGCTCGTCCCTCTCAAAATTAGGCTGCTTAGCCTCCAACTTTTCCTTGTTACTGGCGCTTGGTGTGCCTACACTTTCGACAACCTGCCTCATCCGCTCGAATCTCCGGGCAAGCAGAACTTGAAACTGAAACATGTGACCCGCGGGTACGGCACACAAAACTACGTGTGCAAGGACGGGAAATGGGCGCCAAATGGAGCAGGTACGCTGATTTCGTGACTCGTTCTCTCTGAGCCACGAGGGAAAAGATTCTAACCGTTTCAACGCTGTCTTCCTCTTACCCCGGGTTATCTAACTGGCCGACACAAGAGGCGACGTTACTCTACCGGTCCCAGCCACAGAAGCCGTCCCGGACCGTCGGACACCATTCGTACAAGCCACCCGGGCTGCCCACGTTCGACATTTTGGGTGTTGGCTCCGTCACCTGCAAGAAAGTGCAGTTTGCGCCCGACTCCAATGCACATAACGTTGTTTGGCTCCAGCTGGATGTGGTGGGAGGTACCCCTGGGATGGCGAAGAGAGTGTACCGCACTCACACTGTCGGAGGAGTCCCTCCCGAACCGACGTGCAAGCCGACCGATCAGCCATTAAAAGTGCACTACTCTGCCCTTGTGAGACTCCCATCTCCCTTTATTTTTCCAGAAAGACATGCCCAACTCACGAGGTGTTCGTTGATCTTTCTCACTCGCAGTATTCTTTCTGGGTCTGAATCCGGAGACTGTGAGCCTACAAGCCAACCCAAGGATACCGGTTCAACACTCGAGCCTCCTCTCCCCTTTTGATTAAACCCTCAACCCTCAATTTCTTTCCCGGACTGCCGGTTTCACCTGTACTAATACACATTTCACAAGATGTTTGCATCTCCGAGGACTTTTCCAGTTGATTGATATGTTTATTGCTGAGCCGCCTTCCCCCATCCGATCCGTCCCATGAGTCTTGCATCTTGAACAAAGCCCGATGGCCCGCCCTCTGTGTGGTATTTAAATCCTTGATCCAAAACATCATTTGTCTCTATGAGCAACAGCTTGGCAAGGTACTCTTTCCAAACCCGTGGTACTACTGCAATTGCGCACTTGAATTGAAAAAAAAAAAAAAAAACAGGTTTAAGTTGGAGTCCGTGGTCTCGCCCTATCAAGCGTTCTTAACCTTGCGAAACATTGACAAACCACATGCTTGCCTATCGCAAGAAACAAGCTACGTAAATACGTACAGCCAGTCATGATAGGAGTGCTTGAATCAGTGGCTGTGCGTAGAGACGCCGGCTTGAGTCTAACCCAGCCCTGATCATCGCTCGGGCCCAGCAGACAGCCAGGCGGATGCGCCCGCTGCTCGATGCTCAGAAGATGGGCCGTTCCCAGCTGCCGAGGCTCGGGTGTAAATTGGACGAGAGCCCATCCGCTCGTCTGAGGCTGGCTCTCTCACGCAAACTCAACAGGATTGACTAGCGGGCTGGATTCAAGCTTTGGGAGAGAGGAGCCTGCACCCCACTTTCGCACTCTTCAAAGCAGCGTTCCCCTATAGAGGGCACCTTCCCCACCCACCCACCCCCGTCGTATCCAGGTCCAACACAACCAGCCAAGCCCAGTGTCCCAACAGGCTCCCCCCGTCCTGCGGTTCTCGTCTACAACGTCGCCACCATGCACGCCCTGCAGGCCCTCCATTTCGCGTCCACCCTCCTCCTCTTCATCCCCGTCTTCGCCCCACTCACGGCCGTCGTCGCCTATCCAGTCACGGGCAGCGGGGCCGGCGCCGGAACAAGCGCCGCGCGTCGCTCCAGACGCTCGCCTGAGGAGTACGACGAGGAGCAGATCGGCGTGTTCGCCGAAGGCAACGGCACCGAGCGGGACTTCATATGGTGTACGCACTCCTCTCCTCGGCCTCTCCCGGAACCCGCTGCCGCCTGCCGTCGAATAAATACACTGATCAGCCGGGGGGCTTTTGTTTCTCTAATAGCCAAGTTTAGCCCGGCTAGGAACTACTTCGGCGCAGGCAACCCCACCAAAGAAATCGAGTCGATGACTCTGAACCTCGACAATCTGTAGCCCACCGCGCACACACGACGCCGCAGAACACACATCCAGGACACTCGACAAAACCTCAAGCTAGCTCCTTTCCTTCCGGGCCGACACACATTCATGGCCCGCAATCTTGCACACATCTTCTCATGTTGTAACCCTTATTTTCTCTATCCTCCATCCCTGTGACCCCACCGATTTTTTACCTATGAGCTTCTTTTCTTTTGATCAGGCGATCATGGCCATGCACCCAGCTTGCCAATTTCTCTTTGACCTCTGTTCTTGTTCATTGATACTAGAAACATCATTCCATGTCGTAAATTAATAACCATCCATTCCGATCATGAGGTTTTGCAATGAAGAAATCGCCGCCCTTGAAACTCTGCCAGACCCTTGGCTCCTTCCAATACATCCTTGTTTGTTTGTTTTTTTAAAGCTTCAGCTGTGATCGGGCCCGCGGATACCAGAGTGCCAGGCGATGGCGCACAATCAGCCGTCCTCTCGGGATCCGCAGCAAGTCTGCCTCCCCCCAATAGCTCGCCCATCCTGCCTTATCACAAGTCCCTTGCTCCGCGGGCCCTGGGTTGGCGCGAAGCGCAAGCTCCGGAGGAGGGACTTGCAGGTACACGATTTTGGCCGGGTTTTTCTCCCGCCCCCCTTTCCGGTGTCTTCCAATCACTTCACACCAGAGGCACGAGATCAACGGCCAGGCTTGTCGCTTCCTTTGGATGCCCATCGCCCCGTCGTTCCTCCCCACACTGCCATCCCATTCCCATCTCAACGTTCCTCATTGGCGGGTGTTGGGGCAGACCTGTGCACGCCAATTCCCCGACATCCCATGCGGATTCACTCACGATGCAGAGTTCTATCTTCCAACCACCGCTGCTTCTGGGGACGGCACGCCCTCCTCCCCTTCGGTGCACTTCCCGCCATGTCCAGAGGACAGGGCAGCCGAGAGGGCCAGCCATCCTCTGCGCTTCAGCTTCTCACCATGAGTGTGCGCTGTGGACCGGCGATTCGACGAAAAAGAGCTGGCCAAACGCGTCGATTCTCCGGAAGCTCTCGCACAGAAGAATGCCACTAACTCACAATGAGCCTCCCGTTGGGAACGGGAGATGCTTCGCATCGGGGTGCGCTGCGTCCCCGGCCCGGGAGGCTTAGATAAGTCAGCCCACACACAACAACGAAGAGTTACTCAAGCATCTATGTTCGATCTACATACAACTACATACACCATGGGAAAGCCATGTCAGAAAAGCAAGCAAGTATTGACAGGAAGAAGGCGAGAGGTACAGCCGGGCGGGGCGGGCGGAGATGCGCGGGGGCCGGGGCAGGGGAGGGTCTATCTGGGCAAGTCTACGGGGATACGGCGGGGTACAGATTTGGATACAGGTATGGGACACACAGGGGCGCGGGCAGAGACATATGTACACAAGCGCAAAATAGCAAGCACCACAAACATATACATACGAAAGAGGGCGCTAGAGCTTGGGCTCGCGCGGGACCCGCGCCGGCGCCGCCTTCCAGTCGGCCGCGGGCGACGCGGGGGTCCCGACGGCCAACGAGGCCTTCAACGCGACCCGGTCGGTAGAGAGAGCGGGGGGATGGGCGAGGCCGACGGCGGCATGGACGTCGCGGATGTGGGCGTCGAGGGCAGCGAGGCGGGCGTCGAGGGTCTGGATGGCCTCTGCGGCTTGGCCGGGGGCCTTGAGGGTGGGGTGTTGGGCAAGGAAGGCGCGGAGGGCGGGGGCGTCGGGCTTGGTCTGGAGGAAGGCGGCGTCGGCCGGCCCTCCCCCTCCGCCGACGGCCGCGCCGACCTCTTGCAGGACCTCCGCCGGCACAGGGACGTGCAGGGAGACCACATGGGTCGAGCACTTCGCCCGGCCCGCCGCGCCCGGGACGATCCGGGCGCGGAAGAAGGCCTCCATGGCCGGCTTGGAGATCGTCTTGATCGCCGCGGCGTCCCCGAACCGCTGCTCGAAGCCGTAGTACCCCGCCTTGATGTGCATCCAATAATGCGACGTCCTTTTCCATCCGGCACAAAGAAGTCAGAGATGGTGTGGGATGATAGGGGGGGGGGAGGAGGGGGCTTACTCGTCGGCCATGTTCTTGAAGTCCTCGCCGGCCTTGTTGGCCAGACTGGTCTTCATCTCCTCGAACTCCTCGTCGGGCATAGGCACGAGTTTCTCGGTGAGGAACCAATGGAGGAAGGCCTCGATGCGGGCCTCGACGAAGGCGGGGGCGCGTTCGGACTGGACGACGATCTTGAGGGCGGCCTGGCCGGGGGCCATGGCGGGGAAGGAGCGGACGATGTAGCCGAGCTGTTCCTGGGTGCGCAGCCGGTTGAAGCAGGCCTCCTGGACGATCTGCGCCAGCAGCATCAGCTTCGTCCGCGTCTCCGTCTCCGCCATGTCCCCCACCGCCACCATGTAGTCCACCGCGCTGTTCACGTTCGACGGGTCCGCCAGCGCCCGTTGGTAGACCAGGTTCGTGCCGCCAGGGATCAGCTTCGGCCGTACCGGCTTCAGCTCCGCGGGAGCCACCGGCGCGAGCCCAAAGATCGCCCGCGGCAGCCCCGCGATCGCCAGCGCCTCGTCCGCAGTCATGTTCCCGTGCACCAGACTCTCCACAAAGCCTCGTCCCAGCACCTCGGGCACGAAGCGCTCGACGTCCTCCGCCTGCAGATCCGCGAGGAGCGAGAGCTTCTCCTCGTAGCTGTAATGCACCTCCGAGACGATCGAGCCCATCCAGTAGCTCGCATGGGCGTACGGGCTCTCGAGCACGAAGTTCTTCCACCCCCGCTCCGCCTCGTCCTTCAGGATCTGGAACCGCTTCCGATCCACCTTCATCTCCTGCAGCCCGCGCAGGATCGTCTCCATCAACAGATGCAGCTTCTCGTTGTAGCCGTCCACATTGAACACCAGCCCGTCCCACACACTTCCGACCTCGTATCCTAGCCCGGCAATCTCGGCTTCGTAGAGCTGCTCGTTGAGCGCATCCTTCAGGAGCCGGGAGATGAAGTAAGTCTTGAGCGAGTTCAGACAGCTGGCGTTGGTGATCGGGCTGCAGAGATGGCAATTAGATATATGGATCCTCAAAAAAAAGAGAGCGATTTTCGAAAGGAAGCTTACTTTCGTAGCATCAAGATGACACTAGCTCGCGGCAGCCACCACCGGTCGTCTTTCTTGTGCCACACGCGCCCGAAGCGATCATCGGAGAGACAGGTAGGTCTTCGGGTGGGCAGATGGGTTGGATTGTCGATGCGCTCGACGTGGAAGTTGGTGGAGATGAAGGAGTTGGGCGGGGGGAGTTTGAGGGAGTGGATGGGGAGGGAGGGAGTGCGGAGGGAGTCGGGCAGGGGCTGGATGGTGTACTCGGTGCCATACCACTGTTCCTTCTTGTCGTAGCTCAGGCCGGGCAGGGGCGTCTGGGTGCCGAGCAGGATCCGGCAGTTGTCGGGCCGCAGCCGGTCGAGATGCCCCTGGATCAGCGGGGCATCGTAGGTGTCGGTGAGGTAGACGGACGAGATGACTTTCTCGCGCGGACAGGGCCGGCGCAGCCAGGTGGCCAGACTGGTCACGTACGACGAGGGCGGCGAGGGGGACTTGAAGCGGAAGCGGATCTCCGAGAGCAGGGCTTCCTGTCTGAACGCCCATTCCTGTGGGGGGGTGGTCTTGAGCAGGTCGAGGTAGGCAAAGATGATCTGGACGACCTGTTGGTAGTTTTCTGAATGCAAAAAATGTTGTCAAGATGAGGATGGGTCAAATATGAGTGGGAAGATGAGAGCACGCCGCACCTAATCCGTCGGCTGTGAGGTCGAGGGTGATCTTGAAGAGGTCGAAGCCGGAGACGCCGCCGCTAGCGCCGGCGGAGAGGGAGTTGACCCAGCCGAGTTTTTTGAGACAGCTCATGATCGAGCCGGGGCCTTCGTGGCCGATGTGGAAGCTGATGAAGCCGAGGGGCTGGGTGTCGTAGTAGGGGGCCTGGTCGGGCATGGGGAAGGTGATCTCGAGCAGGTTGGTGTCCTTGACCATCCTGGCGAAGATGAGCTTGGCGAGCTCGGCGGGGGTGTAGGGCGAGCCGTCGAAGCGGTCGGGGCGGATGCTGCGGTTGGGGACGAGGCTGAACTTGTCGACGACGAGCGCGGTGAGCTCGTCGAGGGGCTCCTTGGCGAGCACGGCGAGATGCATGGTGTTGGAGGAGTAGTGTTTCCCGTAGAACGCGAGCAGCTCCTGGCGGATGTCGAGGCCGAGGGCTTTCGGGGTCTCGACTAAGGTTTTGAGGTTGCCGGTGCCGAATCGCCAGTAGGCGTGGTGCGGGGAGGAGGTGGCCTTGTCGAGCTGGAAGAGCCGCCACTGGTCGTTCTGGAGGTTCTTGGAGTTCTCCGAGTCGACGGCGCGGATCTCGCGCTCGGTGCAGGACTCGGTGAAGGTGGGTGCGATGAAGAACTGGGCGAAGCGGTCGAGGGCGCCGGGGAGGGCGGAGGGGTGGACGTCGAAGTAGTAGACGGTGTTGTCCATGCCGGTGTAGGCGTTGGAGTGGCCGGCGTTCTTGGAGAGATACTCGGAGTACTCGTTCTCTGCGGGGTATTTCTGGTTGCCGAGGAAGAGGAGGTGTTCGCAGAAGTGGGCGAGGCCCTGGAGGTGTTCGGGGTCGCTGAGATGGCCGACGTTGACGTCCATGGCGGCGGCGGCCTTGTCGGTGGCCGGGTCGTGGATGAGGATCGCCTGGAGCTGGTTGGCGAGGGTGATGATGCGGTACTTGCGGCTGTCGGCGGCGGAGGTGATGATGGGGCGGTCGAAGAGGGCGTAGGGAGGGCGGCCAGCCTGGGCGGGGATCTGGGTGAACGCCATGCTTCTGGTGGCGAAGGTCCGGGTGGCTGGTGGGCTCCTGGCTAGTCTGTGGAGCGTGGTCCGCCGCATCCGTCCCGAGGATTCTTGGCAGGGAGAAAACAACAGGCCTCGCCGGGAAAGGGAAACTTGCTGATGTATGCACATCTTTTGTGCGCAGGGGCGGGAGGCCCCCTGCTGCGAGCCAGCTGCTCTCACCAGCCGAGCCCTAACGGCTTCCGGTATATAGCTCTGGGCAGACGCGGGGCGGCTCTCCACACACCGCTCCCATCTGCCTCGGCCGGCCTGACCTGCTTGCTCAGGCTTGATCGCTGGCTCGGGGCAGGCTGTCTCTCTGAGGCAGGGGGAGACAGAGCGATCTTCTGCCCTCCTATCTGCCGTCCTGACCAACCATGAGGGTCTCGGTTCGTTTGTGTGGGATACATTACTTGAGCAATGATCATGGTCACCAGACTGCCTTTTCGAAGCCCATCCACTTGTCCCTGGTCGCCTTGAGCTTGAGCTGGTGCTGTGTGGGTAGTGTGTGTGTGTTAGTGTGGGCTGAGTAGTGGTGAGTGAGTGGGCTGTGCTCAACTCGACAGAGGCCCAGCTTGGCGATGACTCCCCTGCCCTTGCCGGTGAGGATGCATCGTTCGTGGATCTTGGTTGGGTGGGAGTCCGAGGGGAGGTTGTTGAGCGAGAGCTGAGCCTGGGCCCGGAGCTGTGTGTTGAAGTCAGTCACTGTCTAGTTGCTGCTGGCTGTCTGTGGTTTGGCTTACTTTCATCGGCAGGCCTTCGTTCCTGGCCAGGTAGAGGTACGCCCTCCGGAGCAGCTCGGTGCTTGCGAACTGCTCCCTGCGGGCCATGTCCCGGAGGGTCCTGATGTTGATCGGCGACCGCATCCTGAGTGGCTGGTGTCTTGGCTGGTTGGAGTGCTGATTGGGCTCGGAGTTATTATCGTATAAGTAGTAGTGCTGCTTATGTCAGCAGCCCCTCCAAATCATGTGCTGCGACACTTTGCATCCGCAGTCACTGCGCGTGAATTGGTAACAAAAAATCAAATCACACACCAGAACACAGAGTGACTGCCTCACACTTGTTTTCTCCATTTCTCATGATTCTTTCTGGGACACCCCCTCATCTTCTCATCATCTGTTTTAAGAAGTCTCTTTCCACACCCCTTCTGGAAATTTCCATCCCAAGTGATCAGTGCCACAGTTTCCCCTTCCCCTGATTGACAACTTTCACTTTTTCATCTGGTTTGACCTCTGATTTCCCCACCCCCCAAGTCACAAATCTGAAAGAATCCAAAGAACCAAGATTTCTTTCTTTGCTAGATTGATTGTTTTTCTAACTACAGATTTTCATGAGGAATTAAGACTGTTGAAGTGTTTTCCCTAGGAGCATTCTTTCTACCCCAAAGATAATACAAAAAAAATCAAAGAAAATGAGAAGAACTGTGAGTGTTCTTCTAGTCAATTATTGCAATTGGTAGTCTATGCTTAAGTAAAACGGCTGAGGAGTATGCTTACACTGTCTGTTGCTACAGCAACCCTTCCTCCAGTCCGCTTTTTGTTCACTAGCTTGGATCTTTTTTACTCACCAGTTTTTCTTTCCTGCTGTTTGAGCAGATTGGGATTGTATGAGCTTGTTCTGCTTGACTTTGCACACCGTGGGAGTTTGCTTGGCACTTGCATGCAAGTGCCATTGCACAATACTTTTTAAGAACCCTGTTAGATATATCCTGGAACATGAACCTCAAAAAATGCTCTAGTCATGATGAATTCATGTTGAGATGATGCTCAATTGAGCTTAAAGGCATGTTGGAATGGGTTTGCAGTCAACTTGAAAACAACTCCAACTTGACTCTATGTATGATTGAAACTATTTTAGAACACATTTGAAACTTCCTTGCAAAGCAATATCAAATAAAGGGATATTCCACGGGAATGATATATTACAAATTTATCATGTGCTTATCATAAATTGCAAGAAGCTTAATATATGTTAGTGTGGAACAAAAATATGCACATTTAAATTTGTGTGACACGTTGTGGAACTACTCAAATGGGAGAATAGAGCTGGGAAGGGAAATGTATACCTACACTAGTACTAATGTAAGCTATGCCAAGGATGCTGATATAAGAGCTGCCTTCCTGACTAATACTACTGGGGATGAGTGTAACACTAAGAAAAAGAAGAAAGGTGTGGCTTTTCTACTATGATCTTAGACTGACTAATACTATGAGCTGACTACTTGTACCTGTAGGGTATGAGCAGGAGAAGAGGAGTAGTGGGGAAAAAGATGAAAGGTGGTGTGCAAATGTGAATGATATATGCAGGGGGATATATTTCTGGTATGTGTGAAAGTGTATAAGATGTATGAATGGCAATGTTATCTAATGGTGTGGTGAAATGTGTACTGATGAAGGTGTATCTAATGGTGTGTTGAAAAGGTCATACAGGGTGTATGGGGTAGAAAGTGCATGTGGGGATACAACATCTAGAGGGCAGTATATATGTGAGGAAATACAACAAGGGGAAATCATGATGAGCACAATGTGACAAGGACTGAAGATGAGCAATGATGAAATGATGAAGTGAAGTAATGATGAGCACTATGTAATGTAATGATGAAGTGATGTAATGATGAGCACTATGAAATGTAATGATGAAGTGAAGTAATGATGAGCACTATGAATTGTAATGATGAAGTGATGTAATGATGAGCACTCTGAAATGTGTAATATATGTAGCTATGGTGATGATGACTGGAATATGTAATGTAGATGAAATGTAAGAAGCAGGAAAATATCAATGAAACTGTATATGCTAATAACTTCTGATCCAAAGGGAATTTCAGGGTGGTATGAGTGAGTGACTAGGGGTAAAATGAGGTGTAGAATCTGAATCTGGAATAATAATGATGGATATGTGAAGGATATGTATGATATGAGAATGGTGATATGAGTGGGAACAGGGTTACCACAACGTTCTCCAGTTGCTGAAATTTTTTGCAACATATTTAAAGTTAAGGGACAAGTCCAGGGAGTGACCATGCACTGATCAGGTGTGTATTTGAGTGGTGCTTTGGTCCGGCCAGACCCACATTAATATGTAAGGTGTTCAAAGTTGAAATCATAAAATTTTCAATGCATAAAATCATAAAATCATATAACTTTCAAGTGATGATTTCATATGCACCATTCTAGAAATGTTGCTCTAATTTGAGTGCTTGGGTGCAACATATTTCTTTCAGCTTAGAATTTCATGATTTTATGCAAGTCAACTTTCAACACCCTAATTGAATTCTCCCGCCGGGCTGCCATAACCCAGCTCCTCCCACCCAACCCGCCCGGACTGCCCAGCGGATGCTTCTCCAGCCAGTTCCTTGCCATCACCTTCTCTTTCCCGGACTGTAGAAGAGCGGCGGCTTGATCTTGTGCTGGCGCATCCTTGGCTCCTCCTGCTTCCCCTCCTCTCCCAAAACTCGCATCCTTGCCCCCGTCAAGCCAAAACTCAAGCTCACCCAGCCCTCCCCCAATATCCCCCATCAGCTGCTCCAAGAACCCTTCACGCTCACCAAACCCCACTAGCGACATGTGCGGGTACGTCTACTTGGTCCAGGTATGCAACCACGCCGTCCTCTGAGGCTACAACCAATGCTCCATCATTCTCTTCAGTTTCTCCTTCCCTCCCGCAAAAAACACACTCACATTGTCCACCATCTTTGAGGCGAATTTAGATCACCCATCTGAAAGATTACACTGGGCTGTTCTCCAACCTGGTCTCCCGGCTCGGCCCGCTGTATGCTAGCCAAGGCGCAAACATTCTTGAGACGGCCTTCACAAACATAGTTTCCTGGTAAGCTCTTGCCAATCGGGAAGAGAAATGAGCTAGTTTCATTTCGCGTACAGCTACCAGGAAGGTGCAGGGGTTCAGGCGCAAACCCCTGCGCCCCAAAAAGAAGGGTGGGTGGGAGGTGTCTAAAAAATGAGACAACCCTGAAGTGGGCAAGCCTCTGATGGGCACGGAGAAGGAAAGTTCGGAGCGATGGGCTTGGGAACTTCTATCGCTTGGGGATTCATATATGAATCTCCGGGGTGCATTTGCGCGTGTGTCTTCGCATGACACTGTGTTGCATGACTGAAGCAGCCCGGCCTCAGCTCCGATCCATCAGGGCTTCCCACTTAGCCGCCTCCATGGACAGAGGGGAACTCGCGGTGCCCTGCTCGCTCCCCCGCAATCCACTCGGCTGTCGTTCTCTCACCTAGTACTTGCCCCGGAGCACTGTGGCGCAGCGCCCCGCGGCAAGTGCGGGACGGAGAGGTCAAGAAGGGGGTCCCCTTCCTTGCCTCGACTAGGGAAGAGAAATGAGCTAGTTTCATTTCGCGTACAGCTACCAGGAAGGTGCAGGGGTTCAGGCGCAAACCCACAAACCCAGGGTTTTTGCAGGAGCCTGAGCCGCGTGTGAACCCCCAATCTCCTGAAAAAAGGCTGTAAAACGAAAAACAAGAAACATGGCAGTCGTTCAATCTCCTCCCCTTCCTCCGCCATGGTTTTGAGAAACGGCTTGCAACCCTTTAATATCCTCCGCGTCGTACGGGCATATGTAAAGTTGATAGCATGGAGAGGTCCAGCGCCCAGCGTGCATATGTCTGGTGCGCTCCTTCCCAGCGCGTACCGTGGATAGTCTCCCTTGACCCGAAAACTGTGGCCAAGGACGCAGGGTTATCCCCCCTGTGTGGGGACGGTCTGAATTCGGGTCACCATCTTGCACCTCGTCAGGTGAAAAAGAGCATTCCCCTTTCAAAGGGGAGGTCCTAGTCGAGCCGGCCTCAGCCAGGTGTCGTCTGAGCGCGTCTCCGGGGCATTGAATGCCAATTTGCCTATCAAGGATGATCAGTTGAGGCGCGCGCGGCTAGGCCTTGTTTGTCGCCCGGAACGTGATGGTGGCCACTTTCTGACGTCTTGTCCCGGGAAAGGGCGACGTCTGACATTGGGAGGGCTTGATGTAGGTGACGTCTCCTGTTTCCATCAGTACCTGAGTTCGCCCCAAACGGGCTAGAATATCTTCCCCATCTTCCTGTATGGTCTTGAGAGTAGTGGGTGATCTCCGTATGTCTTCGAAAGAAAGAAAGAAAGAAAGAAAGAAAGAAAGAAAGAAAGAAAGAAAGAAAGAAAGAAAGAAAGAAAGAAAGAAAGAAAGAAAGAAAGAAAGAAAGAAAGAAAGAAAGAAAGAAAGAAAGAAAGAAAGAAAGAAAGAAAGAAAGAAAGAAAGAAAGAAAGAAAGAAAGAAAGAAAGAAAGAAAGAAAGAAAGAAAGAAAGAAAGAAAGAAAGAAAGAAAGAAAGAAAGAAAGAAAGAAAGAAAGAAAGAAAGAAGAGAGCTGATTGCTTTGTGCAGGGATGAGTTGGTGGGGTGCAGGCCGGGCCCAGACTTGTAGCTTTGCTTCTTAGCCAGGAACAACAGTTCATCATGGCCTTGCTGAACCAGGCCCAGACCTTGGACTGAGAACAACGTTCCCGCTGCTTAAAGGCCCTCAGAGCGGCCAGAAGAGTGTGCAGTATACCTCCAACCCGCTGGACTACCATCTCTTGGCCTCTAACCCAACCAACTATCTAAGCTACACATTGTCGGCTCCTGCCCTCCTCCGCCTACTCCCCCACCTCCGCCTCTTCCTCCTCTCAGCTCAACTCTGTCTCCGAAATTTGGCTCCTCTGCAAAATCCTCATCCTCGCTGAACCGCTCGTGGTCTTCAGCACCACCCCCAATATCATCTCCAATACCATCCTCCATCTCAAAAGACTCATCAACCCTGTACATTCTTTTCTGTATCTTATATCATCAAGAATGTCTCATTCATCAGATCCCTTTTCATGATGAAAATTTAATTCTGCCACAATTAGGCACACATACTGGAGAAAGGTGTGTGTTATTTTTGCACTATCAATCCATCCGCACTCTGAGGTTAAACTTGATTCAACTTGAGAGTAGTCTCTTTGCCTTTCATGTGAATTGAGGTATTGCAAATCCTTCATCCATCTGGCAATCATCACTCTTCTTTTTGGTTTTACACTTGGATACCAATTAATTAGATCTCCTGAGGATATAACCTTGATGTCTTATCCTAACCTATCCTTCCCTAGCTTAGGCCTTGCAGCTCTTATCCTGGCTCATATGTACACTCCAGCAGAGGCAATGGCTATTTTTCACCCTAAGCCTCACCTGAATCATAAGGTGCTTCTTCAAATTCTGACTAAGTTTTAGTTGCTGCAGGTGTTAAGCTATACAATGTGTATTTTGAGGTCAAAAGAAGAATTTGGAGGAGCTGTCTAAGCAAATAAATAACATCAATTTGAAAACTGTGAACTAAATACAGCAAGGTTTTATATTTAATGATTCATTTACTTAGGGTTTGTGGAACGTGCACCTGATGGCTGGATTCACTGCCAGTGTGCTCTCTGCCCCTGGCAGCTTCTACTTCCTCCGCTCCCCCAACTTCTCCGCTGGGCTTGACTACCAACTGGTCCTCAGAAATTGTGCTATCCCCGACTGCTTCTTCTCTCACTCCAACTCTAACTTTTGCCCCGCTTCTGTCCCAACCTCATATTTAAAATATACAAGCACAAAAGGGTGAGAATTATTTATGGTGAAATAAACTGAGCAGGCAATTGTACCATGAAGAATTCAACAGTGGAGCTTGGGTGCAGCTCAAATGTGAAGAGTGTAATATGATGTTGAACCTCAAGTAAATTGATGACTCTCCAAATTTTATCTTCAAAGTGAAAATTGGTGTTGCATGTATGTGTGCAGGAATCAATTGGGGATGTGAATGAAGGTGATGGTTGTCACAAAAAGTGGCTCATATCTCAGGATTTCTGGGAGAACAACATCTACATTGGCTTGATGGTCATTACATATGAGTTCACAGACCTGTTTGGAGCTACTTTTTTTGGAACCTAATTTGGATATGAGTTGAACTCTATGGAAAATTCCTCTGATAACAGAAGTTATACCAATGAATTCCATTGGCGGGAGGGAGACCTACAAAGGATTATTCTGAGCTAAGGGATTATATGGTGACTGCAGAGGCAAAGCTGCCTTGTCCTCTAGTATATATTTAAAATGATTCAATAATTTTTTTGGATTTTTTGGCCTGTGGGAATATGGATTCCAGGTCCCCAAATGACTGTACTTGTTTTTTTAGGGAGTTGAAAAATCGACTCCCAGGAATTAATAAATCGACTCCCAAAAGTCGTTTACATCGCGCGGACCTTCCCGGGACGTCTCCCCTGGGTCCGCGCGACCTCGCGCGGCCCCAAAAGCATTTTGGGAGTCGGAATATTAATTCCGACGGCCAGGCTGGGAGTCGATTAATTAATTTCATTAATTAATCAAGATTATTTTTTCGGACCCCCCACCGGGGAGTCGGAATACTAATTCCCCGCTTCAAAGTGGGAGTCAACCCCCTAAAGCCATCCCGGGGGAGTCGACGTGGATCTTGCGCACCCACAACCGTGCACGCTGACTCCCAGATCAAACCGCCAACCCGACTAGACGAGACGACTAGCCTCAATCGATTGATCCCCCCGAACGTACGCTCACCGCACGCCCATCTAGACGATCTAGACGCTCAGAATGTCGCAAAACGCGCACCCCCTCACGGAAATAGCCTCCCCGGCCTCTCACTCGCACTCGGACGCGAACTTGGACCCGGATCTGCTCAAACTGACCCAAGAACTCCTAGCCCAAAAAAATGACGATGAAGATAAAGAAAGTGAATAAAAAGAAGACTCTGAAGATGATGATCAAAACAAAGAGAAACAAGAAACTCAAGATCAAATTTATAATGAGTTAAAAGCTGAAATATTGTTAGAATCTTGTTTAGATATCCTTGAAAAAACTAGTGAAAGTTGTAGATTAGATGAAACCCCTGCTAGAAATGAAAAAACCGCGAAAAATGAAGAAAAACAAAAAAAAAATCAAGAAAAAGAAGAAATCAACCAAAAAAAGATCAAAAATCACAAAGAAAAAGCTCAAAAAAATTCTGAGGATATATCTGAGAAAACTGAGAAGAGAGACGACAATGAGGAGTACCATACGGACGCAGAAGAAGAAGATGCCAAAGATCCTGCGGCACAATTCGTGGTGAATTTCAATGAAGACAAATTTGAGGTTGATCCGGAGACCGGCGATCCCCGTTACACATTTCCCGTGCCTCCCGCTGGTGATTACGCAAATCTGGAGGAGATAACCGCTGTGCTAAGAGATGTCGCTGTCCGTCACGGGTATGGCATTGCTACCAGGAGGAGTGTAGCGGGGAAAAGCAAGACCTGGAAGTGTGACAGGTGAGTTTTTTTGTTATTTTTTGATCTCTTGTGCCAGTGTGCACCTTTCTTTTGCCGCAAAAAACTTCACCTTGCAAATTTTTCACGATTTTTGTCCCGACTCCGGATTTTTACTTCCCGACTCCCATTTTTTGTTACCCGACTCCCAAAGTTTATTTTCCAACTCCCATGTTTAATTTTCCAACTCCCACAATTTTTTTTCAACTCCCATTGGCTTTAGCTGTGGGCTGATATTATTCATCTATTTTTTTGAATTTTAGGGGCGGGCATCCAGATCAAAATAGACGACCTGGCGAAGCGCACGCCAAGACTGAATCAACAAGATTAATCAACTGCCTGTTTGCCGCCGCGGCCTACTTCCAGAAGAAGACCAATGTCTGGAAATTATCCATCAAGAACCCGTGTCACAACCATCCGCCGTCCTTGTATGCTGCCGCCCACACTTCAAATAGAAAGCTGACTCCGTCACTGTACGAAGAGATGAAGAAACTTGGTGAATCTGGCTTAAGACCCGCAGCTATTCTAGAAGCACTCAAGAAGACTCACCCCAACGAAAAAAATTCTAGCAACTGTCAGTACCATCTACGCGGCCGGCAGGAAGGCTCAACTAGAATCTCTCCAAGGTCTCAGCCCCGTGGCTCATCTCAACCAAACTTTACGCAACACGGATTTCACCACGGAAAAAAAAGTCAACAATGAAGGCACACTCAAGGCGCTATTCTTTTGTCACGCACAATCTGTTGAATTGCTCACGGCCTACCACCACGTCATCCTTCTCGATTGCACGTACAAGACAAACAAATACCGGATGCCCTTGCTGCATGTGTCAGGAATCACCGGCGCAAACAAGACTTTCAGAGTGGCTTTCTGTTTCATGGCTGAGGAAACCAAAATATTCTACGATTGGGCTCTCAAAGCTTTGCTAGCGGTCTTCGAATCCCACAATATTCCTCTCCCGGCTGTCGTCCTTACTGATCAAGAACAAGCGCTGATGAACTCCCTCCATGCTACCTTCCCCAACGCCGATCTCATGCTCTGCGCGTGGCATATCCAGAAGAATCTCCTCGCCAAAGCCTCAAAATTAATCAAGGATCAAGCTCAAGAGAAGGAAATGCTTGGTTATTGGTCAAATTTGGTAAAATTGCGAACTCAGGCTGATTTCCGCTCGTCTTTCAACCAATTCTCAACAAAATACGGTCCAGCTTTCCAAAAATACGTCACAGAAACCTGGCTCCCTGTTGCGGAGCATTATTCAAACGGTTGGACTCAAAATTTGGCGCATTTTGACAACCGAACAACATCTTGAATGGAATCGGCCCATGCATTCATCAAGTCTCATCTTCTCGGCCCCCAGCACAGCTTTTCCTCAGTCATTACGCTCATCAGTAACGCTCTGGAGTCTCAATTCCACGAAATAGCCGCAAAATTCCATCAGCAGAAGATCGCAACGCTGCGCTACCTTCCCAAGTTGTTCCACGACTGCCGAGGCGTTATCAGAAATTACGCACTCCGCAAGGCCTTCAACAATTTCTTGGAAGCCAAAAACCTTGGAGAAAAGGATCGGTGCCATGGTGATTATTCGGATCGCATGGGGATCCCTTGCAAGCACCAAATTGCTGAAATCATGGCCGCGGGCGAGAGGCTTAGCCCTGGGTTGTTTCATGCCCAATGGCATATTCAGGTGAGCCACACTTCTTATTTAATCTTGCGCTCTTTTTTCCTTCTTTGGTCATTTGCGGTCTTGGCGCGCGGAAGCGCGCATTTGCCTTGGGCGTCGTCATTTTAATTCTGGGAGTCGGATTTTTAATTCTGGGAGTCGGGAATTTAATTATGGGAGTTGGGAAATTAATCCTGGGAGTTGGGTGAAAAATCATGGGGGTCGGGAATATTTTGGAGCTAACTCTCACTGTCTGTCCCTCCCTCTGATCTAGAGCATGCGCCCCACCCCAAAACAAAAAAAGGAAGAGGCCCTCTCAACCATTGACTCCATCAAAGAGAAACTCCTTGCGATGAACCCTGCCCAGCTTGACCTTCAATTGGCCGCAATCAACCGCATTCTTGAGGGCACAGGGACCGTAATTGACATCAAGCTGCCAACTGAAGCCCAAAAAACGCGCGGAAGACCCAAAGGGGCGCCAAACAAACCCAAAACAACTCTCCGGGACCCGTCTGCCTTCAAACATGTCGAAAAAAAGCGACAAACACTACCAAGATGGATGAATTTGCGATGTTGTACATTGATCAATATAGCGTATATTGATCAATTTATATTGATCATTTTTTTTTATTCCTCTTGATACCTTTGTCTGTGTTCCATGTCTCCTTAATACTCTTCTATAATCTATCTCCTTCCCCTGTATTTGCTTCAAGCCACAGGAATCTTTTTTTTTGTCTGATAACATTCATGAATTTATACATACACCATTCAATTCTACATGAAAAAAATACACTGCAAGGTTTAGGATTAATCCAGAGTGGCTGAGGGGGATCAATTTTTTTTTCTTGTTTTTTTTACTTCATCAATTGATGTTATCAGAAGTCTCAAAATCTACTTTTTTTCAAAAAAGGGAAAACATTGACCCCTGACCTCTATCAGTATCATGATACGATCCTGCACACATTGCTACTTTGGTTGGTTGAACTTCCTAAAGATATTGCACATCATACTTGAAGTGCTACATGCATAGAAGGCCTTTTTGAAATTAGTTTACCATGGTTTAGCATATTTTGGTCAGGTTCTTTTTTTTATCAACTTTTGTTGTCAACCACAGATTAATGAGGAATATTTCCACATAAAATTTCATCGGACAATTTTTCTGCATAGAAAACGCAGAAATATTGTCTTTGGGGTCACATCCATTATGCAGCAGCTACAGTCTGATCAGTTCGCAAATATCACTACGTTGGTAGTTTCTTGGTGTTTCTGCAACTATATCTCATCCCAGTGTGGGAATCCTTCTGCAATATGGTTACCGAAATGGTTGGAGGCCCCTAAATATTCATCATGTACCTTTAATGACCACAAAACCCCCAAATGTAGCAGCTACAGTCTGATCAGTTCCCAAATATCACTACTTTGGTATTTCTTGGTGTTTCTGCCACTATATCTCATCCCAGTGTAGGAATACTTCTGCCATATGGTTACCAAAATTTTGACAGGCCCCCAAAGATTCATTATGTACCTTTACTGGCCACAAAACCTCCAAATGTAGCAGCTAAAGTCTGATCAGTTCCCAAATATAACAACTTTGGTAGTTTCTTGGTGTTTCTGCCACTATATCTCATCCCAGCGTGGGAATACTGTAGAGACTGTAAAATGAAGATGTGTCTGGTGAGAGTCGAACTCACGACCTCAGCTATGCTGAGACACATACTAGAGTGCTGCCTTTACCAACTAGGCTACAGACGCTTGTGGCTGCCAGCTGGGTGGTTGGTTGGTAGTGCTCATGGGTCGATCCAACAGCCCTCCATACTGTGGTGATACATCATGGTAGCAGACTAACAGACAAATCAACAAATACTTCTGACATATGGTTACCAAAATGCTGACAGGCCCCCAAGGATTCATTATGGACCTTAAGTCAGCACAAGGCCCCCAAATGTAGCAGCTACAGTCTGATCAGTTCCCAAATATCACAACTTTGGTAGTTTCTGGGTGTTTCTGCCACTATATCTCATTCCAGGTTGAGGATCCTTCTGCCATATGGTTACCAAAATGTTAGCAGACCCCCGAAGATTCATTATGTACCTTTAGTCACCACAAAACCCCCAAATGTAGCAGCTACAGTCTGATCAGTTCCGTAATATCACTACTTTGGTAGTTTCTTTGTGTTTCTGCCACTATATCTCATCCCAGTGTGGGAATGCTTCTGCCATATGGTTACCAAAATGTTGACAGGCCCCCAAGGACTCATTATGTACCTTTAGTCACCACAAAACCCCCAAATGTAGCAGCTACAGTCTGATCAGTTCCCAAACATCACTACTTTGGTAGTTTCTTGGTGTTTCTGCCACTATATCTCATCCCAGCGTGGGAATCCTTCTGCCATATGGTTACAAAAATGTTTACAGGCCCCCAAAGATTCATTATGTACCTTTAGTCACCACAAAACCCCCAAATGTAGCAGCTACAGTCTGATCAGTTCCCAAATACCACTACTTTGGCAGTTTCTTGGTGTTTCTGCCACTATATCTCATCCCAGCGTGGGAATCCTTCTGCCATATGGTTACCAAAATGCTGACAGGCCCCCAGGGATTCATTATGGACCGTAAGTCACCACAAAACCCCCAAATGTAGCAGCTACAATCTGATCAGTTCCCAAATATCACTACTTTGGTAGTTTCTTGGTGTTTCTGCCACTATATCCCATCCCAGCGTGGAAATCCTTCTGCCATATGGTCATCAAAATGTTGGCAGACCCCCAAACATTCATTATGTACCTTTAGTCACCACAAAACCCCCAAATGTAGCAGCTACAGTCTGATCAGTTCCCAAATATCACTACTTTGGTAGTTTCTTGGTGTTTCTGCCACTATATCTTATCCCAGCGTGGAAATCCTTCTGCCATATGGTTACCAAAATGTTTACAGGCCCCCAAACGCTCATTATCTACCTTGACTGACCACAAAACCCCCAAATGTAGCAGCCACAGTCTGATCAGTTCCCAAAATCACTACTTTGGTAGTTTCTTGGTGTTTCTGCAACTATATCTCATCTCAGCGTGGGAATCCTTCTGCCATATGGTTACCAAAATGTTGAAAAGCCTCCAAACTTTCATTACATACCTTTACTGACCACAAAACCTCCAAAGGTAGCAGCTACAATCTGATCAGTTCCCAAATATCACTACTTTGGTAGTTTCTTGGTGTTTCTGCCACTATATCTCATCCCAGCATGGGAATGCTTCTGCCATATGGTTACAAAAAGGTACATAATGAATCTTTGGCGGCCTTTTAACATTTTGGTAACCATATGGCAGAATTATTTCCACGCTGGGATCAGATATAGTGGCAGAAACACCATGAAACTACCAAAGTAGTCATATTCGTGAACTGATCATACTGTAGCTGCTACATTTGGGGGTTTTGTGGTGACTAAAGGTACATAATGAATCTTTGGGGGTCTGCCAACATTTTGATAACCATATGGCAGAAGGATTCCCACACTGGGATGGGATATAGTGGCAGAAACACCAAGAAACTACTAAAGTAGTGATATTTGGGAACTGATCAGACTGTAGCTGCTACATTTGGGGGTTTTGTGGTTCCTAAAGGTACATAATGAGTTATTGGAGGCCTGTCAAAATTTTGATAACCATATGGCAGAAGGATTCCCACGCTGGGATGAGATATAGTGGCAGAAACACCAAGAAACCACCAAAGTAGTGATTTTGGGAACTGATCAGACTGTAGCTGCTACATTTGGGGGTTTTGTGGTCAGTAAAGGTACATAATGAAACTTTGGGGGCCTTTGAACATTTTGGTAACCATATGTTAAAAGGATTCCCACGCTGGGATGAAATATAGTGGCAGAAACACCAAGAAACTACCATAGTAGTGATAATTGGGAACTGATCAGACTGTAGCTGCTACATTTGGGGGTCTTGTGGTGACTTAAGGTCCATAATAAATCCTTGGGGGCCTGTCAACATTTTGGTAACCATATGGCAGAAGGATTCTCACGCTGGGATGAGATATAGTGGCAGAAACACCAAGAAACTACCAAAGTAGTGATATTTGGGAACTGATCAGACTGTAGCTGCTACATTTGAGGGTTTTGTGGTGACTAAAGGTACATAATTAATCTTTGTGGGCCTTTAAACATTTGGTTATCCATATGGCAAAGGATTCCCACGCTGGGATGAGATATAGTGGCAGAGACACCAAGAAACTACCAAAGTTGTTATATTTGGGAACTGATCAGACTTTAGCTGCTACATTTGGAGGTTTTGTGGTGACTAAAGGTAAATAATGAATCTTTAGGGGCCTTTAAACATTTTGGTAACCATATGGCAGAAGGATTCCCACACTGGGATGAGATATAGTGGCAGAAATACGAAGAAACTACCAAAGTTGTGATATTTGGGAACTGATCAGACTGTAGCTGCTACATTTGGGGGTCTTGTGGTGACTTAAGGTCCATAATGAATCCTTGGGGGCCTTTTACCATTTTGGTAACCATATGTCAGAAGGATTCCCACGCTGGGATGAGATATAGTGGCAGAAACATCCAGAAACTACCAAAGTAGTGATATTTGGGAACTGATCAGACTTTAGCTGCTACATTTGGGGGTCTTGTGGTGACTTAAGGTCCATAATGAATCCTTAGGGGCCCGTCAACATTTTGGTAACCATATGGCAGATGGATTCCCACGCTGGGATGAGATCTAGTGGCAGAAACACCCAGAAACTACCAAAGTAGTGATATTTGGGAACAGATCAGACTGTAGCTGCTACATTTGGGGGTTTTGTGGTCAGTAAAGGGACATAATGAATCTTCGGGCGCCTGAAAACATTTTGGTAACCATATGGCAGAAGGATTCCCACGCTGGGATGAGATATAGTGGCAGAAACACCAAGAAACTACCAAAGTGAGGATATTCGGGAACTGATCAGACTGTAGCTGCTACATTTCAGAGTTTTGTGGTGACTAAAGTACATAATGAATCTTTGGGGGCCTGCCAACATTTTGGTAACCACTAGAGTTTAAGGCGGCTACGCCGCCGCAGGGGCACAACCCGCTGTGCCCCCACCCAACTGTATTCGCGCCTCCCCCCCCCCCCCCCCCCCTACCCTCTGTCAGAGGATTCACCTGGTCCGCGCATGGGTCCTGCGGGATCACACCTGCCTGCGCAGGTATGGTTATTTGAACGCGCCCATGAAGGCGGCCGGCAAAGAGGCTTGAGTTCCAGTATAACTCAACACCAACTTCCCGCTTCGACCATCCACAGTCGGGAAACACCCCACTAACGGCACGTCACGGCTTCAACCAAAAACCAAACACAGCAATAATACGCAGAAACAAACAACAATATAATATTTAATTGGATGTTGAGGGTTGTGCAATTTTCCGCACATCTGGCCCCCATGATGCTATCACCTCAGGTATCTTGCGCAAGAGAAGGGTAACGTCGATCGTGGGCCAACCTTTGGGTTTAGGCGCGACACAACTATAATACATGTTAAATAGTGGACAGCGTAGCACAAAGTGTACATTTGCAATACAACCATTGTCGATGACTCGCTGTTGGCACATTCAAGTCCTATCAGTTGCTAAGCCTTTAAAGCAGGAACGGTGCGGTACGTTGCAAAGCGTTATTATTAACGCCCGAATAGGGAGACTGAGACATTCCCCACTTACTTGTACTTGCTTGAGCACCCCATGATGACCGCCGGTCGCAAGCTCACAGAAATGAACCAGGCAAGAAGATTTTTTTGAAAGCCGCACAGGTGACTGATGTTCACCCATCCACGCAGTCCCAGCAGGTTCTCAGTCAGGTATGCCTCCATTCCAATGTTGAGACAAGTGTGGAACTGAGGAGAGGCAGCACAGCACGAGCTGGGGGGTTGATGGGTGCTGTTTTCTCCAGCGGACGAGCTGCGGGGCTGGCAGCTGGCCGAGACTTTGGAGGAGAGGCCGCACGAGCTGGGGCGCTTGTTGGCCCTGTTTTCAGCGAGGCAGGAGCTGTGGGGATGGCAGCTGAGGGCAACCGAGGAGAAGGGGGACGGGCAGGGGCAGGGAGTTGGGTCTGGGCGGCAGGAGGGGATGCAGGCCTTTTGGAGGAGCCGGCAGCCGGAGCAGCCGGCTTGCGAGTAAACTTGATTTTCTCCAAAGCTTCTCTCGTGATGGAGCTTTGTAGGAATCCCAGTTGGGCGGCTGTAGCGGCAAGGGGCGGGTTGGCCGGGCGGTTGCGGTTGGCCAAGTCTTGAAGGGGCGGGCGTCGGTGGGAAGGAGTCAGGAAGGACTGACGGGGAGGAGGCGGCGGCGGGTGTGGGGCAGACGTGGGCCGTGACTGGGAGGCGGTGGACTCTTGAGGGCGGCGGACTTTGCTCCGCTCGAGGAGGTTGTTGGGGGTATTTAGGCCGGCATCTTCTGCGCGTTGCCGGTCTCGCCCTTCGTTGGCTTTTGTGTGCGCCCAGCCGTGCATGTCCCATTTGATGGGGAGGGCGTAGCGATCTTGCTTGAGCCTTTCCATGCGGGAGAGCAGACATCTGTAGTCCGTGAGTCCTGAAGGATCTCTGACAATATCGAAACACGTGACTTCGTAGAGACCATCGTAACGGTATCCATTCCCGGGCGCCCATGCAGAATGTTGGGCATCAGAACCCCGGACGACTCGGACTGGACGACGGGTGACGAGCGATGCCCACAAGGCACGATTGGTGTTGCTTTTGGGGTCTTGGTCCCTCTGCATGATGGATTTCTTCTGGCAATTGAGGACGAATCCGCCGGATCCCATGTACCTACGTGGCGCAGAGCGATGGTCAGACAGGCGCTGAAGTGTAGAAACGAGAAAGAAAGAGGTCAGAGGGCAAGCCTACCAGATGATGTCGCCGCAGTCGCCATCGTGGTAGCCGTCGTTGAGGGTCACGCTCTTGGCGCCGCCCCTGTCTTCGGTGCCGGAGATGCCGCTCTGGACAGGGGCATGGACGCCGGCCTGGCTGCCGTCGATCCTCTTCTCCCACCGCGGCCCGGGGGGCGCGCCAGGGATGTGGCCGAACACACCTGGGTCCGGCCGGGTGGAGCGGTTGAGGCGGGTCTGGGAGGGTCTGGGGCTGGATGAGCCGGATTGGGAGACAACCGCGAACTGGGGCGGGGGCGGACGGTCGGGGAAGGCCATGGCGAGGGGTATGGGGAGAGGGAGGATGGAGGGCTGAGCTGCCTAGTATTTCAGCTGGAAGAGGAAACTGTTGCTGCTCATAACATATCTGAAACGGAATATCTCCCCCGATTGATTCCACATACAATATAGTCTCTTTGGATGCTCCCCGGCGCCGCGCTGAGATGAGTATCAAGTTGATTGAAGGCTTCCAGCACCATATTTTGAAAGTGATGTCCTGGGTAACCCCCCTTCACCATTGCATAGCCTTCGGAGAAAACCGGCATGAGCAAACATGTCGGGAAGTTATTGTTGTGATACGGGTTGACTTACGAACAAAATGAATGCATTCGTTCACTGATACGCTCAATTCTGGGAGGCTCCACGCAATCCAATCTTCCATTTTCAATTGTTCACGCCCGCAAGCAAACTGGAAACGGCGCGACTCAATTTTCAAGGTTGAAGTGGTCAAAACTGGCGTGTATTGTGCCCTGGTGAAGAAGACAAGGAGGTGTTTGCAACTGGGACCGTGCGCCACGGTCATGTGATGTGGCGCAGGGGGCGAATGGACGGTTGGTTGGGAGTGGGACGACGATCTGGGTAGATGGCGGGCGAGAACGTGCAGGCAGGATCGGTGTGGACCGTGAGTTGGGGTGAGTGTTGCAGTTGAACGTTGGATGCACAAGCGTGGCAAAGGTGGGGCGGAACCTGTTGGCGTGGTGATGGATTGAGGAATGCGCAACGAGTGGCTAATGCGGCTTTGTGATGAAGGTGTGTTGAGTTGATGGCTGAAAGGTACATACGGAGGGTGTGTGGAGTCAAAGGAACCCCAGGGGATTCGGTTTTGTTCCGCCCCCTCCCTGGGAGCCACCTAATTACTTGATTAGGGCCTCCCTGGCTAGTTTAACAACCGGCCCTCTTTTGCTTTTTGCTCCGGCACAGCTGGAGGATCATCCATAGGGCCTTCCGGTCTTTGGGGATTTTTCAACGTCTGTAGTTTTGTGTAATTGTAGTAGATTTAATTTTCTTTTTTGACAATTGTAGACACCAAAACTTAGATCTCAATGTCCAGAATTCTGTGGATTTAAGTTAGTTGGATATTTCAGAAGGATCCCCATGCTGGGATGAAATATAGTGGCAAAAACACCAAGAAACTACCAAAGTAGTGATATTTGGGAACTGATCAGACTGTAGCTGCTACATTTGGGGGTCTTGTGGTGAATTAAGGTCCATAATGAATCCTTGGGGGCCCGTAAACATTTTGCTAACCATATGGCAGAAGGATTCCCACGCTGGGATGAGATATAGTGGCAGAAACACCCAGAAACTACCCAAGTAGTGATATTTGGGAACAGATCAGACTGTAGCTGCTACATTTGGGGGTTTTGTGGTGACTAAAGATACATAATGAATCCTTGGGGGCCCGTCAACATTTTGATAACCATGTGGCAGAAGGATTCCCACACTGGGATGAGATATAGTGGCAGAAACATCCAGAAACTACCAATGTAGTGATATTTGGGAACTGATCAGACTGTAGCTGCTACATTTGGGGGTTTTGTGGTCAGTAAAGGTACATAATGAATCTTTTGGGGCCTGTAAACATTTTGGTAACCATATGGCAGAAGGATTCCCACGCTGGGATGAGATATAGTGGCAGAAACACCCAGAAACTACTAAAGTAGTGATATTTGGGAACAGATCAGACTGTAGCTGCTACATTTGGGGGTTTTGTGGTGACTAAAGGTACATAATGAATCTTTGGGGGCCTTTGAACATTTTGGTAACCATATGTCAGAAGGATTCCCACGCTGGGATGAGATATAGTGGCAGAAACACCCAGAAACTACCAAAGTAGTGATATTTGGGAACAGATCAGACTGTAGCTGCTACATTTGGGGATTTTGTGGTCAGTAAAGGTACATAATGAAACTTTGGGGGTCTCTTAACATTTTTCTAACCATTCCGCAGAAGGATTCCCACACTGGGATGAGATTTAGTTGCAGAAACACCAAGAAACTACCAAAGGAGTGATATTTGGGAACGGATCAGACTGTAGCTGCTACATTTGGGGGTCTTGTGGTGACTTAAGGTCCATGATGAATCCTTGGGGGCCCGTCAACATTTTGGTAACCATCTGGCAGAAGGATTCCCACGCTGGGATGAGATATAGTGGCAGAAACACCCAGAAACTACCAAAGTAGTGATATTTGGGAACAGATCAGACTGTAGCTGCTACATTTGGGGGTTTTGTGGTCAGTAAAGGTACATAATGAAACTTTGGGGGCCTTTGAACATTTTGGTAACCATATGTTAAAAGGATTCCCACGCTGGGATGAAATATAGTGGCAGAAACACCAAGAAACTACCATAGTAGTGATAATTGGGAACTGATCAGACTGTAGCTGCTACATTTGGGGGTCTTGTGATGACTTAAGGTCCATAATGAATCCTTGGGGGCCCCTAAACATTTTGGTAACCATATGGCAGAAGGATTCCCACGGTGGGATGAGATATAGTGGCAGAAACACCCAGAAGCTACCAAAGTAGTGATATTTGGGAACTGATCAGACTGTAGCTGCTACATTTGGGGGTTTTGTGGTGACTAAAGATACATAATGAATCCTTGGGGGCCCGTCAACATTTTGGTAACCATATGTCAGAAGGATTCCCACGCTGGGATGAAATATAGTGGCAGAAACATCAAGAAACTACCAAAGTAGTGATATTTGGGAACTCATCAGACTGTAGCTGCTACATTTGGGGGTCTTGTGGTGACTTGAGGTCCACAATGAATACTTGGGGACCCGTAAACATTTTTGTAACCATCTGGCAGAAGGATTCCCACGCTGGGATGAGATATAGTGGCAGAAACACCCAGAAACTACCAAAGTAGTGATATTTGGGAACAGATCAGACTGTAGCTGCTACATTTGGGGGTTTAGTGGTCAGTAAGGGTACGTCATGAATTGTTAGGGGCCTTTAAACATTTTGGTAACCATATGGCAGAAGGATTCCCACGCTGGGATGAGATATAGTGGCAGAAACACCCAGAAACTACCAAAGTAGTGATATTTCCGAACTGATCAGACTGTAGCTGCTACAGTTGGGGTTTTTGTGGTCAGTAAAAGTAAATAATGAAACTTTGGGGGCCTCTTACCATTTTTCTAACCATGTGGCAGAAGGATTCCCACACTGGGATGAGATATAGTCGCAGAAACACCAAGAAACTACCAAAGGAGCAATATTTGGGAACTGATCAGACTGTAGCTGCTACATTTGGGGGTCTTGTGGTGACTTAAGGTCCATGATGAATCCTTGGGGGCCTGTAAACATTTTGGTAACCATATGGCAGAAGGATTCCCACGCTGGGATGAGATATAGTGGCAGAAACATCCAGAAACTACCAAAGTAGTGATATTTGGGAACTGATCAGACTGTAGCTGCTACATTTGGGGATTTTGTGGTCAGCAAAGGTACATAATGAATCTTTGGGGCCTCTTAACATTTTGCTAACCATGTGGCAGAAGGATTCCCACACTGGGATGAGATATAGTGGCAGAAACACCAAGAAACTACAAAAGTAGTGATATTTGGCAACTGATCAGATTGTAGCTGCTGCATAATGCATGTGTCCCGAAACACAATGTTTCTGGGTTTTATATGCAGAACAATTTTTGGATGAAATTTTATGTCGAAATATTCCTCATTAATCTGTGGGTGATAACAAAAGTAGATAAAACAAAGAACCCAACAAAAATATGCTAAACCATGGTAAACTAATTTCAAAAAGGCCTTCTATGCATGTAGCACCTCAAGTATGATGTGCAATATCTTCCGCAAGTTCAACCAACCAAATTAACAATGTTTGCAGGATGGTATCATGAGAGAGGTCAGGGGTCAATGTTTTTCCTTTTTTGAAAAAAAGTAGCTTTGGAGACTTCTGATAACATCAATTGTTGAAGAAAAAAAAAAAAAGAAAAAAACTTTGAGACCCCTCAGCCACCCTGGATTAATCCTAAAACTTGCAATGTCTTTTTTCATGAGGAATCAAATGGTGTATGTAGAAATTTATGAATTTTATCAGGCAAAAAAAAAAAAAAAATCCTGTGGCTTGAAGCTAACACAGGGGGAAGAGGAGAGATTATAGACGAATATTAAGGGGACATGCAACACAGACAAAGGTATCAAGAGGAATAAAAAAAAATGATCAATATACGACATCACAAATTCATCCATCTTGGTAGTGAAATTGAAGAGAAACAAGTCCAGAAGAACAAGAAAGCCAAGATTGAACCACAGAAGGCCGCCGCGAAGAAAAAAGAAGATGAAAAGATGATTGAAGATCAGAAACCAAAGAGAGGACGCCCCCCCATCAAAAAATCAGTTGCAGAAGAACCATTGAAGAAGAAGGTACTTCCCGCGCGCAAAAGCAAATCAGCCCCGCCAAAAGAGCCAGAATCATCCCCACCCCCGCCAGAAAAACCTCTAGACAACCCATCGCCGCGGCCTCCAACAAAGAAACCTCTAGAAAAACAGCCCCCGCCAAAAACCCGCCAGCAAAAGCCCGCACCACCGAAAAAGCAGGAAGATGTCTCTGAAGATGAAGAACAACCGGTACCCAAGAGGAAATTCCGCCCAATCAAGAAAGCTCACCGGCTCCCTCCATCTCCATCTCCTCCAACGCCAGATGTAACCTCTCCTCCACCGCCAGTCGAACCGGCTCCTGAAGTCCCCGCTGAGCAAGAACCTCCGGAAATTCCTTCGTTCATTTTGTCCCTTCCAATTTTAATTCAAAAAAGTGTCCTGAAGGTCTTCAATGTTGATGCGGATGGACACTGTGGATTCCGAGCGGTTGCTTGGGCTTTGGGATGTGGACAGGGCGATTATATGCGGATCCGGGAAGAAATGATTGACGAACTCAAGAACCGCCGTCAATGGTATATCGACCACAAATTTTTTCACAATATCAACAGCGTAGTGAACCGACTTACTGCAACTCAAGGCCCCGTGGGTAGGAGTAAGTGGATGTCTTTTCCAACAATGGGTGATGTGATGGCCAACACGTTTGAGACAGCGGTTTTTTACTTCTCCACTGGCTGGTCTCAGAATTTCTTACCACATTTCTGCCCCCCAAACAATAACCCTCCCATCTTCATTGCTCTTGTCAACAATCATTTTGTTCCCCTTGTTATGCAAACCGCTGTCCTCTTTCCTGCTCCCCAGCTTCTTCGTAAGGATTGGGCTCCCAAAGCTACTCCAGATGCTCTGCAATGGGAGCAAAGGTTTTCTGTCTGTTTTGATTGTACTGTAGGCCAGAAGCTCTTGCAACCTGTTACACGTGACTAGTTGTATCCAATTTTTATATCTTTTTTAGTTAATTATTTTTAGTTTGTGTTGTATTTTGGTTTTGCCCATAATATGCATACATGAATATTAAAAATTTTATCACTTTCCATTCTTACAATGTTTATTCCTTTGCTCCTTTTTGCGCTAAGGCTATTTTGGCAAAAAAAAAGGTCTTTCTTGCCGCCAAAAGCGCTTTTGCGCAGCGTAGCACGCGCTCTTTCGCGGTGTTAGTGCAATTGCGCGTATCTGCGCTAATGCTACTCTAAAACCTAGAATAGCTTTGCACCCTGTGCTCGTAGCGTGAGCGCCAATATCCGCAATTGCACTAACACTACGCTAAAAAATAGCACATTTGCACAGCGCTGCGCTACACTGACAGCTATGGTTAGCGTAGCTGACCCACGGCTGATAGAAGGTGTGCCTGATGTGTAATACCTCCTTGGAGCTTATAATTTTTTCTACGGAGTGTATTCTTATGGCAGAAAAATATTAGCACCGTAGATAAGGTTTTGGGGGTTTGCCTTAGTAGGAAATCCGCCAAATCCGCCCCCAGCTACAAAGGGTCTCCCTGAGAAGTACTAATGCCTTGAAGCTTACCATATGTTTTAAAGAGTGTAATCTTACAGATAAAAAATTTTGGGGCCATTTGGAGCACCATAGATAAGGTTTCGTGGGTTTGCCTTAGTAGGAAATCCGCCCCCGGCTACACAGGGTCTCCCTGAGGAGTGCTAATGCCTTGAAGCTTACCATATGTTTTAAAGAGTGTAAACTTATAGCCAAAACGATTTGGGGCCATTTGGAGCACCGTAGATAAGGTTTTGGGGGTTTGCCTTAGTAGGAAATCCGCCAAATCCGCCCCCGGCTACACAGGGTCTCCCTGAGGAGGACTAATTCCTTGAAGCTTACCATATGTTTTAAAGAGTGTAAACTTATAGCCAAAACAATTTGGGGCCATTTGGAGCACTGTAGATAAGGTTTCGGTGTAAGACTCAAAAGTGGTAATGAAACCCTTTTGCTGAATGGTGGAGGGTATGATGGAGTTGCAAGCTCTGCCCTTCTGTTATCAGTCAACAAGACCCACCAAGCTCAGCTTGGCAAGTTTTATTAAGTGATAGGTCAGGTCTGTTCCAGATGAAATCTGTTTGACCGGCAACGTGTAAGTGCTTTAATTACTTTGTTATAATGGTTGAATTGTTGTTATAAGGGTTGATTTATTGTTATAAGGGTTTTAGGATTTGAGTGTGGATGAGTGTTGGGTGACTTGTGAGTTCTGGGTGAGGAACTGGGGAGCAGGCCACTGGGGGTGGAGAGAGCTCCTTTTATAGACAAAAGGGGAGCCCCAAAGGGGCTTGTGGGTTAGGGTTTCAGCTAATCTAGACAACAGGGTGAGGGATTTTAGCTGGTGGGAGTAGATACAAATGATGTCATAACCCCTCAGGGGAGCATGAATGGTGTCAGAATATACAACAGAACATTCTAACGCATGCATGAGGTGACAGTAGACTGCATGAGCTGTCATACAGGGGTAATTAGTGTATAAACAAGCTCTGAGGCTGCAGAAACAGTGTAGATGATGTCATACTATGTATATAAAGGAGTGTATGTAGTTAATATGTAATGAGTGTAGCCTGACAGGGAGATGTATGTTTGTATCCTATGATGTGTATATGTGTACTATTGTGAAACTTGGGTTGAGGCAGGTGACAGCTGGGTTACTGGGGCTGGCCGTGTGATAGGTGTTTGGTGGGGTCCACAGAGGTGTAACTTCTTATCCAGCGGGGTTGTAATGACCGTTCCAGTGGGGACTAGGGGTGAAATTGGCTGTAGAATCCATTTCTGGGGTCCATTTGATGGTATCTTGAGGCCTATTATGAGTAATTATGTGTCATAGAAAAAACTTTTTATTTTTCCACTTTTCCGTCTACCACATCGGGGGTTTGCCTTAGTAGGAAATCCGCCAAATCCTCCCCTGGCTACACAGGGTCTCCCTGAGGAGTACTAATTCCTTGAAGCTTACCATATGTTTTAAAGAGTGTAAACTTATAGCCAAAAAAATTTGGGGCCATTTGGAGCACTGTAGATAAGGTTTTGGGGGTTTGCCTTAGTAGGAAATCCGCCAAATACGCCCCCGGCTACACAGGGTCTCCCTGAGGAGTACTAATGCCGTGAAGCTCAAAATATTCTCTAAAGAGTGTATTTATATTGCTGTAAAGATTTTAGGGCGTTTGGGTACAACAGTGACAAGATATAATTTTTTTTGTATATTCCGTCATTTTTTGTTAAATTAATTTATCGACTCCCATCCTCAAGAGGGGAATTAATTAATCGACTCCCAAAATGATTTTGGGGCCGCGCGAGGTCGCGCGGACCCAGGGGAGACGTCCTGAGACGGTCCGCGCGACGTAAACGACTTTTGGGAGTCGATTTATTAATTCCTGGGAGTCAATTTTTCAACTCCCTTTTTTTATTGGTGGGATTTTGAAGCATACAAGGAAGCTTCAAAAAACTCCAAATAAATTCACAGAGTACAATAATAAGCTTGTCTATTGATTGGTCACTTTTTTCTTTTGAAAAAGTTGTGCCCTTCAACCGCAGTGCGCAAAGTGTTTGCACAAACTTTGCCCACTGCACAGTGCGCAAAGATTTTTTTGCAGTGCACGAAGTAAGTCCGTTTTAATTAAACACTAGAGTCCAAGGCGGCTACGCCACTGCACTTTCAGGGTTCCAACCTCCACCTCCATTCCCTTACCCCCCATAGTCCACACCCCAATACTTGCCCAAAACCCTGACCATTGGCAATCCCTGCCCTTGTTGACATTACAGCTCCCGCTGCCACTGTTCCACCAGGAATACAACTTCCAACCCCAAAGCTATGAACCCCACATCTTTGGGTTGCATTCTTTTGTAGATCTTCAATTCAAACTGTGCCCAATCACATTTGGACCTCAGTTTGCAGCATAAAATTTGGACATTATTAGCTTAACTTCTCATCATCTCAATTAGTAAGTGGACAATGAAAGTCACAGTTTCATGGTCCATTATGAGCCCTGATGTGTTCTCAATCAAGACCTTACCCTTAACTAATTGGTGTATTAGTTTCTGGACAACACAAATTTTCCTTGTGGGGCTTGAATAATAGGGAACAACATTTTTTGATTCAAACTTGTGATTGTCATAGTGCTGGGTGTCCTTGTCCTTCAACCGGCAACCACAAACAGATATTGCTGGACATTGCCCAGCTGGAGGAGGGGGATGCTAGGTTTTGGCGTGTGATAAGGGCAAGGATGATGAGCAGCTTCAAGGCCAGTGTGTGGCTACGGATGGATCCCTTGGCCTTCTGAGCGATGGAGCCTTTGAAAGACACACAAGGGCGCAGCGGCCGTCCAGTTGATTGTTCCTGCCGCCGAGGGGAGGGCGAAGGCAGCCATGGCAAATACTGTTGAGGATCAAAAAGACAATGGCCCAATAATTACCATTTTTCTTTTCATCCCTGAACCTCAGTAGTTTCCATGTATTCTGAGGCGCGTCCCAGACAACGTCAACAACTCGATGACCAAGCTGCTCACGTCTTTGTTTTTGTCTATTTGGTTGTTAAAACATTGGTGGTGTCAGTAATCACACAAAGCTGTGTTATTTGCGCCCAACTTTTGGCAGGAATCACACTCAACTCCATCCATTCTTCATCGGACATCTCGAGTGTTTCAAAAAACTGTTTCCCTTCTCTCCGCAATTCATCATCAGAACAAATAGTGTATTTGCATAAAAGTCTGCCTCCTCTGGGCCGTCTGTTAAAAGGGAAAACACTGAGTTCTAAACGGAAGTCAATTGAGTTTTCAAATGGTGCCTTCCATTTTAATCTACAGAAGGGATGTGATGATTGTCAGTAGTATTTCCTTCTGATGTATATTTGATATGCAAAACAGGCTAATACGTCTTAGGATCCGTCCCTATTTGGGAAGGGGCCGTCGCGCTGGTAAAAAATCAGAGGAAGATCCGCACACAAACAATAACAAGCGCAACACTGCTGGCGACAATGTTCCGGGCCTCAAGCTGCCCCCCAGGGAGCATCCTGGCAAGCGTCCGTTTCTCAACCTCCGCGTCGTTCATTGCCCAAATCCACAGGCCAATGACCGCCAGGGAGAGCAAACAAGAGGGATGACAGCTGCTTGTCAGGCCCAGGAAATACAATACAAAGATTTGGGGTAGCAATCTGAACAGGGTATTTGTATTAGACTATGAGTACAAAAGAATACGAAATCTTGGTAAGTGTCATGGTCAGCTGGACAAGTCCTGAAGGGAAGTATGCAACTTTAAAGCTCTTCATGAAGCAGTTCAATGTCTGGCATTTGGGGGACAGATGGATTGGCGGGGGTGGGTGTCAGCGGAAGTTCGGCGACGGCTGGGGGTAAATCGGGGGATGCGAGGCTTGGGATGAAAGCGACTGTGTAGGTGGTCACAGCGGCGGCGGCGGCATCTGCTGAAGCGCCCAGCAGGACATCCTGCGCGCCAGTTGAGGCGATGGCGACGGCGGCCTGCTTGTTATTTGTGATGATCTGAGCCGTCGTCCGGCTGAGGGGAGAGAGGAGGGTGGGAAGCAGCGAGACGCTGCGGTCCAGGATCCGCTTTTTGAGGATGTACAGACACGCCAGCACGAAGAAGGTTGAGGCCCTCGTGAGTAGGATCCGGTCGAGCTGATCGGCCCTTTGCAGCCTGCTGATCAGCGCCTGTGAGGGCTTCGTCAGCTCGCCAAAGCTCAAGTATTGGTCCGGGGTCAGCTGAAGCGTGGCCATTTGTTGTTCTCGATATATATAAGGAATGGGATGAGCAGTCTAAGTAGCCCTGTGCAGAGAGAATGTGTGTGGGAGGTGACTGACCTATTAAATGGGGGGACATCACCGAGCGATTGAGTTCCTGTCGCATGATCTCGAGCGTGTTCTGGAGCAACTGGGTGACATGAGGCCATAGACGGCCAAGGTAGCTGCTGGGGTTCTATCAAACCGACACAGCCTTTTCTGTCTGCGGTTGTCTTCATCATCTGCATTGATGACGAGGCAGGCAGCAGTAAAGGTCAAAGACATTTGTTTGCTATGAGTTACCAGTAAGAGTCTGTGCGAGACGGAGAGGATGGTCCTCAAAGGCCGGGCGTAATGGGCAAGGAGAAGACATTGATGAAGAGGATTTTGGCAAGACTCCCTGCCGGCGTCTCATTGCGGAATGCCTGGGCACTGGCTGGTTAGGCTTCAGGGGTAGTTACAGTGGCTGTACGATTGGAATTAGCGCTGTACATCACCTGGCAACGGTCACAGTGGCTTTCTGGGCCATCCTGGGCCAAGGTGATGATGAAGCGGTCTGCAATCACAACATATTGAGCATATAAGGGGGCATCTCCTGCACCAAGTTTTATGCCCCAGGTGATCCTCCCTGTTCGTGCATTTGCAGAGCACTGGTGGTGATCCTCCCCCTCCCCGATTGCACTTGCAATTGGCTGAGGGGTTTCCAGCCCCGACTTTTGCCCCACGCACTTGCGCCAGGCTGAGCGGGTTAACACCGGTCTCTTTTCACCTGTGGCATGTCACAGGCTGGGAGTTCGTTAAATCCTTTGCTTTTTTTGTACATATATTAGTTGATTACAATATGCATTGTTTTTTTGTTTAGTAGTTTAGCTTGTATTTTTTTTTTGATTGCTTGTATATAGGGGAAACCCTTGAATTTTTTTTTGGCAAAACTGTGGTTTTAATAAACTTAGATATTGGAAAAAGAAATCTCCAAAATTTGGAACCCCCCTGTAGGGGTAGTTAAGAAGTTGTGGGGGCACTGTAGCCGCATTGAACTCTAGTATTTCACTATTTATGCATGCATGAACCAACTTTTCACACCTTGAATGTATATTTCTTGACAGGAATTCTTTGGATGGGTTGATGAAAAGCTGAAAATGATACAGGTGAGATGGACAACTCAAATGGAGGATACAAAATCAAATTAGGAGGCAGGGCCACCCTTGCATGCAGCCCAAGTCATAATAGATAATCCAAACACAAAATGTGCAAGAGCCAAATAGATACCATTTTCATCAATATTTTGTGTTGCTAAGTGACTGTCAAGGAAACACAAGAATGGACGCATAATGCAGTTAGCCTTTGCTCTATGATTATTTTTCCTGGCCAATTCTATGCTGTGCATTTTTCTTGTGAATGGGCCTCTACATTTTGGGCAACTCTGTTTCTTATCCAGTACCGGTTGGATGCATCTTGTGTGATACTGGTGCCCACATCTGTCCCAATATGTGTTTTCACTGGTGTTCTCAAGGCTCATCTGATCCAGACATATTGCACAAGAATCTTGTTGGTATTTTGCAATTTCAAGCTTTCCTTCTTCATTTGATGTGTTTTCAATTGCCTCTTCAGAATTACTGCTGGTTGCAAGTTCCCTTTTAGGGTCTTGGGACTGGTTGCAGGGGGCCTTCAACCAAAACCATAAATTCAAACCCAAGGTTAACAAGAAGTTCACAATTGGCACTCACAACATGGCCCAAGGGTTCAGAAACTCTGCTCACAAGTGGTGCTTGGTGACTTGAAGTATCTCTATTTTCAAGGTAGCTCAAATCTTGATTTCTCAAGCCAGAGATCCTTTTCCTAACTCCTAGTTTCTCTAAATTCCAGGGTTGATCCATTGCAACATTGGTACCTGCAAACTAGAAAAGCAGAGACATAGTTTTTGATTAATCAGGGAAGTTCACCATGTTAAATTCAACAACAATTTAGTATCAGTAATTTTTATCATATTTTGCCAATTTTTGTGAAATGTCAGGTATAAACTGGTGAATGACTTCCACTGTGACCTGCAACCACCCATGAGGCTCTCAAAGAAAGTTTGAAGAGACACTCACCAGAATGAGAAGTAAAATGTAAATCATGCTGCAGGGGCTCATTTTTTGAGTGAGCAAACTGGTTTGCAAAAATTGGAATATACTTGTCTTTTGTGGGAGAAGGGAGGAACTAGCAAACTGCCTGCTTTGAAACAAAAACACCTGGTGGAGTTGAGGGTCTGACTCTGGGTTTGGATGAAGTAATCCTCTATCCGCATCTTCTGTAAAACAAGTTGCTTGGCCAGCTTCACAGCAGTGTATGTATCAAACCTGTTTCGCAAGGCGCAGCAGTACTCACCTTGAAAGCCTGTGACTCACAAGGCATGTCAAAGCCAAGCTTAATTAAGCATCTCAAGGAAGCTGAATGAAGCATCTCCAAAGGATAGCCTTACCTCCAATGTCACACCATTGGCCCTACAGACTTAACTTTTTCTTATGAAAAACAACAATTTTCTCTCCAAATTGCTTTTACAAATTTAGTATTTCACTAGAGGCCAAGGCGGCTGCGCCGCTGCAGAGCATCAGGGGTTCAATTCACAGCATTAAAACAAATGTTTCCTCAAAAAGACACCAGCAGGCCGGCCTGCACACTAATAATTGTTAATGGGTTATCAAGTGGGGAACTTGCAGTTTTTTCATTCTTTGGCTAACAGTGACACCTTAAACATGAATAACACAGTTTTGGATTGAGTCATATTGTAAAGTACATCAATCACAATTTCAGTAATCCAAAGCACAAATCAAAGTTCTTCATTACAAAGAAGCATACACTGCTCAGCTGGCTGTGGATATTTCAATCAGGCAAACTAAAAACCAGGAAATTTTGATTTTGTAGAAATGAGTTGGATGCCAAGCTGTGACCATGTCAAGAATATAATAAAGTCACTGACAAGGAAAGTGAGAATAGCCATGGCCTGGAGCTGATAAGTAATCTCAGTGTATCAAGCCAAAAAGGAGCTATTATCCACATGTAGCATCAGTCAACAATGTAGTATCAGTCAACAATTTACATCAATTTCAACTGATGAGACCTAATTTCGGACAATACTCTCCACCTCCAGGATTTTATTCCTCAGATACATACATATTCATGGAGAACAATGATCCATCTGAGGTCATTTGCACCCTCTCTACCTCCACTTTTGAAATATACTATCTGCATTTCTTTTGGATTGAAAAATTGGGCAAGACATCTACATAAATACACGAACAGATGCAAGAGAATGGTAACAGAGCAGATACCGGTGTGTTTTGTAGTACGTTTTGGTCGGAGTTGGGGGAATGTATATGAGTGTTTAGCGAGGATGATAAGGAGGCATCAGAGAAGAGACAAGGAAGGCTCTCATAAGCAGGACAACGCGGTTGTCCTCAGAAACGCCAAGGATTGATTGGCAGAGGGCGAGCGATACTCGTCCCGTCGATGATGCCAATGGGCGTCTCATTGGGGCGCACTTATGAGCGGCGGGTCGGCGACGGGCGGCCAAGCCGCGGCATTAAGTGTGTGTGGATCACCAAGTTTCTGTTTCTTGCAAGAGGGAAGGGCAGAGTCCAGGCGGTCGAGGGCCGCATTCTGGATGAACCCGGCCCCAACCCAGGTCTGCCGGGGCCTGAGGAAGAGGATGTGGTGGGCAGGGGCAGCAGGATCAGACTGATAGAGGCATGGTTTGGCGAGGGTCGAGATGTGCCGCAAGCGCCGCCAATATCAGCACTCAGTACTCAAAAACTAACTACCGAATCGGACTGTTTCGACGTACTTACTGGTGTCAGCCGACGCGTTTGCGGCCATTATAACATCTACATGTCTTGCTGGAGCTAAAACACCTTCCGGGTCATTTTTCAAGCTGTTCACCATGGTGTAAACTGACCATCTTGTACTGACCGCCGTCTACAATTAGCAACTCATCAGCAGTTGAGCGGTCAAATCGCATTTGGTCATTCATGCCTTTGAAGGGGCTCGGGTAATGTGCCACCATTAGCTGGCGATCTCCAGTGCTCCCGGTGATGTAGTTCATTACCGCAGTATATGCTGAGGGGAAATCTGATACAGCACCACCAATTACAGAGCTGTGATTATCGCAGATAAGTCAAATAGTTAGAATGAGGATCAACTTTATACCCGAGGACACAGTCCGAAGTAACTCAACTGCTGCTGAGCTTGCCATCATGAAACTCATTTCACCACCAGCATAATTGGCTGGGTTGAATTTATCTCAGTTCAACTGGGATGCAATCAACCAATTTAAACTGGGTTAATTTCAACCAATGGAATATGATTCCAAGGGGGGCACCTTGGATTTATATTTCATCAGTTGAGATCAAGCAAGTTCAAATTGGTTGTATATGTCCCAGCTAAACTGGGATAATTTCAACCCAGCCAATTATGCTGGCAGTGTTTGATCAAAACCGCAAACACAATTATTACCAACTCCAGAGAGGAAAAATGAAAAGAAACCTCCTGAAGGTGCAGTTTCCTGATTCAAGGCTGGTGCCTAAATATTCAGTGCAGATGAAAGCACTTAACTGTGGATCAAAGCTTCCAAACTCAGAAGGAGAATATTTGTAGATTGGTGCTTAAAGGGCAATGTAGGCAATTCCTTGAATCAGAAGCTTGTCCGGATTGATGCTGCTATAGACCAATGGCAATTTATTGCTGACAATAATTGGAAGCGGTTTCTGAAACTCCCAAAGTGATGGTGTGTTACAAAAACTGGGGAAAGTGCGACCTGTGCCACGCGGTGTGGTAAAAGAGCTCGAGTAAAAGTCTGAATCATTTATGAGATGAATCACTGAATTAGAATTAAAATGGTTTGAGAATGTTTGATCTGCTATTTTGTAGAAGAAATGAACCAGGACATACTGTTGGTTGTGACTGCAGGCAAGAAATATTGCCCAAGGGCAATACCCCAATAGTCTACCATTGAAGTTGTGAAGCCGTCAAATTTTGTCTGAAGGACAACAAACAAGATACGCAGGATAATTGTGTGCGGTCATTGAAGCCACCAGCCAATTGAAGCAGATGACAGGTGAGGTGCGGAGCAAGAGGACCTTACGAGTTGCCTAGCCAGAGACCAAGATTGACACGCAGGGCGGGGCAGGCTAGGGCAAGCTGGAATGGCAAAGGACCTTGCAACTGGGAATCAATGTCCAATTGGATGTGGGGCAGGTTGTGTTGGCCCAAGGGCGGGCCTTCATGGGTACCCATGCGGGAGAGGAATCAAACTCCATGGGTGCCAGTGGACCATAAACACCCGATTGACGCAGGCGGAGGTGGATGATGCTGCTGCGCTGATGGGTGGGCTGCTGAATGGCCAGCCGACTGTGGCCTGGATGTAAGACTTTCTGATGTACAATTTCGCGGGCCCATTGATAAGATACATATTCCTGGTATCCATTGGCGTGAAAGGTACATGGCGGTGGCGCCACAATGCCCCCTGTTAGAATATCTGTCTCTCTGTCCGCTCACATCCCCCAGTAAAGTTTCCAGTGCCCAGTTCCCAGTAAAGTATTCTGTCTCCAGTCCCCAGTCCCCAGTCCCCAGTAAATTAACCAGTCCCCAGTAAAGTATCCAGTCCCCAGTAAAGTTTCCTGTCCCCAGTTCCTGTCTCCAGTTCCAGTTCCTGTTACTAGCCTGTTACATGTTTAGTTTTTGTTGTTGTGTTGTGACATGCTGTTAGGCCCCCTCTGGATCTTGTGCAGGGGGCTCTCTAGTTGTGTGTTACGTGTCCGCTCCTCAGATGAGTAATGAAAATCATTGAGTCTGAGCCTTAAACAACCTGACACACCTGTGTCCCCCACCACCAGCTCCTCTTTCACCACCCCTAGTCTCCATCGCCTCAACACCTTGAGCTGAAATCTCAACACCCCCAACAGGTTGAAGTCTAGGGTCAATTTCAGCTTCCTAGTGCACATTGGATTTATTGGCCAGGGTGGCCAGAAGATCCGGGCAGTAGCTAATATGTATGTGCCTCGCGGGTCAAAAACACATTGGCGGTGTGGCGGTGGTGTTGTCGTCAAGGATACATGCAAGCCAAGTCAAGGGCAAGGTTGGAGGCGAGCTTGCTGGTGGAAAGCGTATAAAAAGGGGTGCCCTTGTGTGTTTGGATAATCCCCAGGGCCTCCTCTGCCGCTGTACTTCCAGCGTGCGGTTTGTCCTCACCCCCTCTGCTGTTTCACTTGCGCAGTTTGAGGGGCTAAACTTGTTAGCCCCCCTTTGCATAATGCCTTCAATGCTGCGCACTGGGGGTAATCCTCTCACCATTTTTTAACCCTGCTAGACAGGGATGGATGGTGGGCCACAGTGCATCAGCTTGCTGATGTTAGGTGGCTGGTTTCAGGTTGTTGTAAAATTGTGTTTTAATATTGTTGATTTGGGAATTTGTAGAGGGAAAACCCTTCATTTTTCTCTTCCAGAAGTTGTAGAGGGGAAACCCTTGTTTTTTTTGTGATTTTTGGAGATTTGTAGGGGAAACCCTTGAAGTTTTGTTTTGTGATCCAGAGGCTTTAATAAACTTGGATATATGTGTGTGTGGTGGTAAAAGGAAAATCACTTGGCGGAGGAGGAGCTTAGTTGGTAAGGCTTTCTTGGATCAACGTGGCAGTGGGGTGCGCTGGTTCTGCGCGGTTGAAAGCGGTGGGGTTTTAATGCAGATTTGTGGATTCATGCCCAGACCTAGACAGAAGGGAGCACAATGAGAATGAGCAATGTCAGCAAGACAAGCCGGGCAGACAATGTCAAGAAATTCTGACTTTGAGTATGCTATTCCAGAGGGTAAAAAAGCCTCCAACAAGGTGACAAGGCAACAAGTCAACAAGGCATCTACTACATGGCTTGGGATGACATAAAAGGAAACAATAACCATGGCACATCAGCCGCCATGCATCTGAGAAAGAGTTACGCCTTGTTGGAATATAGAGGAGTAAGATGTAATGAGAACTCAGGGTCTTTCCTAATAGTCTGACTCTGTTTGATGGTGGAATTTCTCCCACTGAACCTGAATTTGTACATATTTTATTACCCATTGTGGAGGGCCATCCATGAAAGCAAATACTGAAGATTTTGAGGCGCCTGTAGAGATGCTTCTAGGCTATTATGAAGTGTCTGTGGGCGTGGATTATGTGTACCAGGATGATTTCTAGAGGGTGTTGGCGCTTTTTCCTTCAGATTAGGTGTCTGAGTGATGCAATAAAGTTTTTGATTGGGCTCACCACAACAATTCTCATGGCCGGCCAGAACACCAACTCTTTTGCGCTTCAGTGTGTCCCAGATGTTGCATTTGAAGTTTTCCTGATCATCATTGTGATTTCTTCCAGCTGGATAAAATCTTATAACAGCAAAAGCTCTTGGATCTCTGTGTCTTATTTGTTTTCTTGGGGCGCAGTTGGCAAAGTAGACAGGAACTTGAAGAGATGGTGGTATGAAGCCAGCGGGATATTTGATTGGGAAGTGCCTGCAAAAAAATAACAATCAGTCAATTCCCAAGTTGAGTTTGAAGATTTCTTTCTTGAATACCAGACGCCAACATAGCAGAAAAAGAAAGGAACTTACTGATCTCATTACTGAGAATACTATCAAGCATGACCCTTTCGCTGAAATTATATTTTTGCAACAACAGACAACGGGAATGCCATAGGTCTTGGAAATTATGGAAATCATGGCAATCATGGCCGCTTCAGCGCGGCCATAGATAGTGCCATTGGCGTGCGTAGCACGGGCACCAAGGAGGACAAAGCTGATGGTGCGGGGAATGGGACCAATGGCGGTGATGTCAGCCTTAGAGATACAACAAGTATCCTAAAAGTCTGCAAAAACTGGTAAACCACTTACAAATCCTGAGATATTATTGAATATTCAGAATCCTTGTGTTAAATTAAGGGGGGTCACCCACTCAAAGTAACCCCTCATTCCTACTCCTTCATACATTTTTTCATATATGTACATATAGCCATGAAGCGCTCCAAAGAGCAGGAAAACTACATAAAAAATCTTTACATAAATTAAAATACATAGAATTATATTAATTAGTAAATTTCCTTTCCCCCGTGAAACAGGATCCACGGGTGAGAGCAACACTTAGTACAAATTGATATTACACTTCATATTAAGCTATTTTCACGTGACAATTGGTTATACAAATGTCACGTGTGGGAGTAAGGGAAGTTGTGTAATATTGTACAAATAAAATACCCATAAACAAGGCAGATTACACGTCTACCCTTGGCATTTAACCATAGCCAAAACTAATGGGAACATTTCAGCGCCCTCAAAGACCTCTCCAGTATTTAAGGAGGTAATTGAGCCACTGGAATTGTCCCCCCAGACATTTCACCACCCATTAACCTGTAAGTTGACTTGTGAAAATTCTCCTCTGGCTTATTAAAGCCACTACTTCCTTTATTTCTGCCCTCCTGGCACGAAATCCACTAGATCTTAACTCTAAAATTGCCAATATCCCTTATAAGCATTTATTACAGTTATATCTTTATAAATAGTTGCTGTAAGACCTCCGCCTCTGACGCGCAGCCAATCAGTTTAAGCGCTTACCAGCTATTTCTACGTCAAAAACCTTATATATCCCTGTTCTTAATAAGTGAACCTTATTAATTACAAATATCTTCCTCTTACATAAGAGTGTTTAAACCCTTGTAGTGGTTATATACCACGTAGCAAGTTTGGCACATTATTGCCAGTGTTTTATTTCAGTACAGTTATAGTACTAGGGCAAAAACCCTTACTTCTGACGGGTTTTTACCCTAAGTTTCATAAACATAGCTGACAGGTGAGGAGAAGATAAGTGCAATATATGCCCATGCTGGAAAGCAGCGTGAGAAATTTCCTTGCCTCTTAAGCCGGCCGTGAGTCCACTAAAGCCACGCTGAATTTCACTCCTTCCTGGTGGGCTTGTAGAAGGACTTCCTGAATGATTGACGAGCTGAAGCACATCAAAAGGTTAAATAAATATGTGACAACTGCAAGATCAAGCCTTTAGTGAATTTCCAATCACTTACTTGGTGTATGACATTGCCATGTTGGCACGCTGCTTGTCCTGGATGGCTCTCCGCTCCTCTTTGCTCATCTGCTTCATGCTTGGCTTTGAGCTTTTAGACTTCCCGGCCGGTTTCCCTACCCCCCTAGTGGAAGCCGAGGGGTTGCCCAGATTCCCGCCGACTTGCTGCGGTCGTGCGCTTCCTTGGGATACCCGCAAAGAGAATCCTGCCCAAGGTGGAGAAGGCAACCAAGGTGATCCCCCAGAGCATGTTGTTGTGTGTGTACTGATTCAGCTCGCGGGTGGCCCTCAGGTCAGACGGCTGGCACGAGGTGTCTCCCAAGTCCGGCGCAATGGGAAAGAAGCTGTATCGTGGTGGAAAAGCAGATTGTAATGAGTTTCAGGATTGAGGTGGTAGGACCGGGTAAAAAAAAGCAGGGGGCTTACCATACAGCATTGATATTCAATTCGTACCCTATGAAAAATGTATGTAAGAATAATATCAAAGCAGGGAAAGGAGGTCCTAGGAAGTTGCAGATGTTGGACTATTAGCTGAATGATAAAATGGGCTTTTGGGTTGCAACAACTTACCTGAGGCTTGCTATATTTGGTGTGTCACTTCTTGCGTCATCATCATTCCCCACTCCCCTTATTCGTGTTGAGATGTGTCTTACTGGATGGTTACAGTTGATTGGCGCATGCTCAAGGCGGCGCAGACGGTGCATTGTGGTGTCAAGTTGAGCTGGTGACGGCATAGCCTTGGAAACAAGTGCGGCTGAATCTGGCTGGCTACACCCAGTGGCTAGAGGTTGAATGGGTATATAAGGAGGCCAGCATGTCAGGCATGAATGTCCCCCAGGGGTTCCGGTTTTGTCCTCCCCCTCCCTGGAAGCCCCCTGGTTGCTTGATTAGGCCCCTCCTTGACGGCTCTTTCACAGATTCTTTGACAGCCACAGAGTAAATGTCACAGTACCTTACATGTATCAAGTACCTGCAATAGTTCACATTATATATATTACAATCCTTTTACACCCTTATTACCTATGTATATCATTAGATACAAGCTTAAGAATGTACTCTTGTTATGCATTACATTACAGATAACATAGTTAAATACAGTTACCATAATGTACTGTTGTTATAAGAGTTAAAGCTATGTGCAAACAGTAAGATTAAATTACATTGTAATATTACTGTACACGTGAAATACCCCAAGACAGGTATCACTCATTTATCCCCTGTTACGCCTCAGTCCCTATTTACATAACATATATTGGTTATGATATAAATACATAAACAATACATGATGTAATCCAATTCAAAGATCACTGAATGGAATCACTGATTGATTATGATCAGCTAGTGTACACAGTTACTGATCTAGGATCAGTACTGATCATTACACTGCCCTGATCATTTGAAATGTTGATCCTCATGAGGATCTGATTTCTTTGAGCGCTTCCAGTTCCCCCCTGGTCCTGAAGCGCCTCCCAGCGCCTCATATCCCCTCCTGCTCTTTTCCCCTCTACATAAACACGCCCCCCAGGACTGTTTATCCCTCAGAATATTATTACAGCAAAGTTTAACCCATACTATAGTTAAACAGTGCTTTCATTCTCACACATCTTTCAATTCAGGAATAACATCAACTCTTGATTACCCTTACCTTTCTGTAGGTAAAACCACGAACCCAAGTTGAGTTATTCCTTGGATGCCTATTAACACCCTGTGTTGATCTGGATGCGCCTTAATTGAGCAAGCCTCTCAGTCAAGATTAATGATAGAGTTAAACCTTTTACAGGTCTTACCACGAACCCATTGGCCCATCCTTGGCACTTTACACCATCATCTTGCTAGTAACAACCCTCTCAGACATGGTTAGTTACCTACAGGCTGACAGTCTTTCACAACTGGCCCTTTTTTGCTTGTTGCTCTGGCACAGCTGAAGGGTCATCCATAGGGTCTTGGGGGATATTCTCAATGGCTGTGTGTATTGTCTCAATTGTGTGCTCTTCTGTTGTGTTATTTTTTAAATAAAAATATGCCAAAACTTAGATCGAGGTTTCCACTTTTGTGTGGATTTAATCAAATTGGATATTCTTCAGCTGCTGAAGTTTATCCCAAGGGAGTTTGATTTCTGGGACAAGTCCAGGGGAGCCTCAGGTTACACGGGGTTTGTGAATGACTTCAGAAAATCTCCTCAAAGGGATTTGTGTACAGATGACTGAAAATCAGATAATTTTTTAAAGGATTCTCCAAAGCCCCTGGTATTGCAACGGCACTCAGTGTGGCGTGCTATGGTTTTTTTTTGAACAGTGTGTCACATAAACATGCGCGCGTATGTTTGTGTGACACAATGTGTCACACAAGCCCACACACATTACACGTTTGTGTGACAGTTGGCCCCTCAGCCAATGGAAGCCAAGGTAAAACCATAGTACCATAGCAACATCAGACCTCTCAGAGTCTCACTCCACTCCATCATGAGTTACAACCATTTATAATAGAAACAATTTAAGAAAAACTGGCAGCTTTTTGGTGTGTTCCCTGAAAATAAATATAAAAATAGTTTCTGAGAAACCAACAGGGTATTGGTTCAAAAAGAGGTCAAAAATCATGATCTTCAAAACATGAGGAAATTTGGTAAAGATTAAGGATAAACTAGAGGCCAAGGCGGCTTTGCCGCTGCAAATTTAGGGGTTCAGGGACAATTTATCATCAGCCCCTTTCCCTATTCTTCTCCACAGGCCAGTAAACTCCCTCTTGAAAGCAAATTTTAAATATGAAATGCATTCATAAACTCCAGAATATGTAAAAGGATAGATACATAAATAAAACCCTGAGACCCGTATCAGCATTTTATTAACTTTCCTTATCCTATTCCAGTACTGATGGGGCTTTTCATTTCACTTTGCATGAACATCTGCATAGCCTGAGTAAGTTAGCCTTGTTGCCTGGAACTGGGAGTTGAATTTGGTGTTGAGGTTAAATGGGAATCCTCAAGTACACATGATAAGCTTGATGCCTTCCCATCATTGAAATCAAAATCATATCTGCTGAAAAGATTTGTCATTCCACCAGCTCAAATTTTGACAGTCTCCACTGCTCTATTTGAAAAAGCATTCAGTTTGCCTAAGTAGCTGGAGAGTTTGAAAGTCCAATATGGTCGTCACTGAGTCTTATTATAATTTATTCCAACTTTAAAGTCAGATACAAGAAAAAATATCAAAACAACAACCCTTGTTTCCTGAGGGAAAAACAAAATCAGATTGATCACTGGTGTTCAAGCAGTGGCATCAAGAAGAGCAGAAAACAAGAAAAAAATTCAGGCCAAAGACAGGCAGGCCAGCTTGATAATTGATTGCTACAATGTGGAGCTAGGAAAGATTTTAACCAGTGAGCAAGGGAGAAGGAATTAAAGAGGTCAAGACAGACCGGTCTTCAAGGGTAATAACACCTCCTCTTGATGACCAGCCATCACCGGTCATTGAGAGGAGTAGCCGTCCCCTCAATGACTGGTACACACCGGTCATTGAGGGGAATCACACCTCTCGATGACCGGTCTGTACTGGTCATCAATGACCAGGGCGGACTGGTCATCAGTCACACCTCCCAATGACCGGCACAGACCGGTCATCAAGGGTAATAAGACCTCCTCTCAATGACCGGTCATCACCGGTGTGGTGATCTTTTTTTTGGCGCCCACGGCGCAGAGGATTGCGCAAGTTTTCAGCCATCAAGACAACGACTCACGGGACGTCCAGAGCACTCAGCGCGCCCTGCGCGCGGAGGAATCCTCAAGATATTTCAGGATCAAGGACCCCGGTTTCTTTCTGTGCTTGTTCTGTTTCCTTTTTCTGTTTTGTTGGCTTATATTCTTTATTTCTACATGTGCGCGTTGAAGAGGTTTGGTTTCTTTCTGTCTCAAGTGGTTTTCTTTGTTGGTGTTGTTTCTTTCTTCTTTCCCTATCTTCTTGTTGTTTTTGCGCGCTTGTGCGCGCGGGTGTATGATGACTTGTCCACAGCATGTCACAACCCCGGAGTCTGAGTTCAGTTTGAACTCAGATGATGGGGAGGCATGGACTTCGTCTGAACCATAATTTTAATCTCAGATCATCCATCACAACCCCGAATCCCAGCAATTAGATATCAAAGCTTATTGATCACTTCCCCGCCTGCCTTCCGAGTTTCAAGCTCTCAGCCGCTGAGTCCCGAGTCGCGAAAACCTCTCCCTGATCACAAATTCCGGCCCAGTTCGCCGGCTCTTTCTCCAGATCTCTCAAAACAAACCACTGCCAACGAGGATCTGAACCCCGTCGCCTCTCAACATAAATCCCCCCCCTCTCAAAGCTATAATTTGAATCCCCACGACTCTTTTCTGGATCACCGCGAAGGCAGCGCACAGCACACTTTTCCCTTCAAGTAACTGCCGACAGCCCAGCACCGTTCAGAGTTCCACACCAGTCATTGAGGGGAGTAACATCTCCTCTTGATGACTGGTCTGTGCCGGTCACCGAGGGGAGTAGCACCTCCTCTTGATGACCGGCCAGACCGGTCATCAAGGGGAATAACAACTTCTCTGGATGACCGGTGTGTACCGGTCATCAAGGGGAGGTGCTACTCCTCTCAATGAACAGTCTTTACCGTCCATTGAGGGGACTCACACCTCCTTGTGTTGACCGGTATACACCGGTCATCCAGAGGAGGTGTTATTCCCCTCAATGACCGGTGTGTACCAGTCATTGAGGGGAGGTGCTACTCCTCTTGATGACCGGTGTGTACCGGAAATGGAGGGGAGGTGCTACTCCTCTTAATGACTGGTGTGTACCAGTCATCAAGGGGATGTGCTACGCCTCTCAATGACCGGTGTGTACCGGACATCAAGGGGAGGTGCTACTCCTCTCAATGACCGGTGTGTACCAGACATCGAGGGGAGGTGCTACTCCTCTTGATAACCGGTGTGTACCTGACATTGAGGGGAGGTGCTACTCCCTCAATGACCGGCACAGACCGGTCATCGAGGGCAGATGTTACTGGTCATTGATAGGTTTTGGCTTTGGCCGGCGCGTTTCCTGCGTTTGCTGTACATATAGGTGGTGGTGTTTGTTCCATGGCGGTGGCCTTTTTGGCATGGTAGTGTTTGTCTGCGTTTTCTGTACATATTAGTGGTGGCGTTGTGGTATGCTTTATGGTTACCCATCTAGCCCATTTCAAAATTGCCTTTTTTCTCATATGTAAAATCTCAAATCAACCAATATGGCGGCATCACTGGATTCTACGGCCAAAACTAGACAGGACACCATGGACAACACACCTTACACCCCTCTGGATCACAAGTTACAACCCCTTCAAGACACCATCATTCAGTTACATACACACAAAACACCATACTCAGGTCATGTAATCCGTTACATGAACCACACTTACCCAGGACATGTAATCCGTTACATAGACCACCCTGACAGCTTGTCTACCCTTTACATATACTTTACCTTATCAGCCGCACTCATTACATTGTGCTATGCACATGTCATGCAGTGTAATGCAGTGTTATGCACACTTGATGCAGGCTTATGCAGTCTTATGCAGGTGCATGCGGACTAGTGTAATAGAGGCTGCAGTTTGACAGTTGACAGATGACATCATGCAGGTGTCAAGATAGCAAAAACCCCTCATGCAGCTTGCAGATGACATCATTTGACAGGCCAGGCCAGCTAAAACATCTCACCTCTTATTTCTCACTAGCTAAATTCCCTCATATGACATCATGACCTCATGTGACCTGTCAAACACCAGCCAAAATACCTCATTGTAATCTTCAGGGCAGCTAAAACCCCTCATTCTTGTGTTCCCCTGGAGCTAAAATGGCTCACTCTTTTCTATTTAAGGAGGCTCTCCTCCCCCCAGTTGTAATTTCTTGCAGCAAACTACTTGCACTCAGCTTACCCCATAACAGTACAATATTTGCTCACTCTACAGCATTATCTCAACTCTATATTGTGGTTTTACACCCTTACATACAAATTACATCCTCATTACAACACTTACACATCAGCTACATCACCAAAACCCTTAAGCCACCTGCTCAAAATAGGCTATCTTTTGATACACCTCCACTATCACTACATAAACCTTCCAATCGTAGATTGGGGGGCTTGTTTTAGTGTCTAGTGACCCAGGAAAGGCAGAGGTAATCTGATTCATCCCTTTCCGCACTCAGCAAAAGGTTCTCAGGAACACTTTTGAGCTTTACAAGGGAGTCCCCAAAGTGATAGAGTATTTCTATTTTGAACACGTGGCTTAACATATCTCTAACCACTGTTGCAAATTTTATAAGCACTCTTAGTGAATCTATATTAGTTGGTGGCAGGAAAACTTACCTGTTACATTAAAGTGAAGAAACATCTCTGTCAAGACACTTTCCGGTATCATTATAACAATCAGTCCTTAACATATTACTAGTAGAACTCCGGATTAATTAGTTAAATACTTGAAAATCAATCATCAGGTCAGGAGAGGAGGACCAATTAGAACTGACGTATTTGTTGTGAGCGTTTAGGATATATATTTTAACTACCAGGTGGTAGCCGGCATAGACTCACTGCGGACAGATTTTAGTTGTGATAACCCTCTACGCATCTGAATATTTGAACAATGTATCATACTATTTAGTTTTTTTTTTTATTATTATCATTTTAGTATAGTATAACTTCCCAACTTGCCCTGGAAGAAACCCAGAAACCAAAACCCTTAGGACAACTACTAGCAAATATTGAACGACTCATCTAACATAAAGAATCAGAAATCAGTTGAAACTTCAGACATGGCTTTTTCACAGAATGATGAATTGGAAAATGTCCTACCAACAACCAATCAAAATTCAGTTGGACTATTCAATGAAACTCAAAACAGTCAGAACACAAGAATGAATCTTAATCCACCACCTCCACCAACCATGTCTTGTACTCAACAAAGGATTTATTGTGGACAGCTGGCCAACAATAGAACTACTTGTGAGCCGCGGACCTCGCGAACTCACAGAAAGGTTCACAGAGGTATCACAGACCGACACCGAGCTCCCTACATAGTCCCTCCAGTCCCGCCTCTCCTAGCTCGGCAGGGAAGTACTGAAACTTCCCCCGAGCTAGGTGAGTAACCTTCCTTTCTCTGCCACTTCCGTCTCCCTTCTCTCTCTCCTTCCTTTTCCTGCAAGTTGTATGTAGAAGGAAGTACTGAAACTTCCCCCGAGCTAGCTCCATTTCCCCTGCAATACAAACAGAGTTTCTAGAAGCTGTTCCGTGCCCTCGCGCCCTCGCCTCGCCCTTGTAACCTCGTCCTCGCCCCTTGTCCCTCGCCCAGTGAAGCTCTCCCCGTTGAGAGCTTACACTACCCAAGAAAGCAATCAGACTCACCCTCTTCAAGCTTACAGTTTACCTACAGACCCCACAGGAACTGGCAAACCAAGGAAAGAACCCAAACGGAAAGAAACATTCATTTGTGCAGTCAACCTGCTGGATGAGGTGAAAACTTCAATTTTTTGGATCAATTCAATAGGGAAGTGTGAACTTACAGAGCTGAGGAATATAGCAATGGTAAGGATCTATAATGGATGAAAAAAAACCTCCTTAGCAAGAGGTTAAACTGCCTATATCACACTCGTTTTAAACCACACTCATATGAAAACTTTTGAAGGGAATTATTTCAGTTCTCTTAACTAGTTATGGTGTCAGGATCAATACCTTTTGATTCAGGAAAATTACTTACGTGGCTACTTTTCAAATCAGGAAAAACTTTTGATAAATCTAGGTTCATAAACTCTTGGCAACTATTTGGACAATTTGTACTACTGTTGGATGGAATCTGGTAGAATTTTGAAGAACCGGGGATGTGGATTTCATCTGCTGAAGAATATTTATTATTGTATTTATGGACAACTTTGAAGGCTGGACAACTGAAGAAAGATTCCACAGTGGGGATATCAGTGTCTACTAGAGGCCAAGGTGGCTTCGCCGCTGCAATACCAGGTTCCAGTATCTAAGCTTTATGGAATATTTGTGGTACTCATGCAGTACTCTCTGGATTGTCTATTCATTATGATGCCACAATTACACTCCTAGCCTAAGTCTGAAAATTGAATTCCTCTTCCTCAGGATATACATACCTACTGCGGAAAGAGATTACTTGATTGTAGACATTGATCTGACCAGAGTACTGTTTTCAAAGTTTCATTTAGGCCCTGTTTGGAGCCAATATAAATACGGGTTTACTTCGCGCACGGAGGGAAACTCGTTGCGCACGGGAATTTCCGTTGACTCGACGTCACGTGACGTCGGGCCCCCCTCCGTGCGCGCCACCAGCTTCCCTCAAAAAACCATCCGCACACGGGGGTGCCGTGCGGTGACAGGTGGCCGGGGTAAAGCACTTCGGCCATCCGGAGGAAACAAAACCCTCGATGACCGGCACAGACCGGTCATCGAGAGACTACATTCCTCTCGATGACCGGAATAGACCGGTCATTGAGAGGGTATATCACATCTCTCTCGATGACCGGAATAGACCGGTCATCAAGAGGGTATATCACATCTCTCTCGATGACCGGTACAGAACGGTCATCGGGAGGCTACATCCCTCTCGATGACCGGTACAGACCGGTCATCGGAAGGCTACATCCCTCTCGATGACCGGCATAGACCGGTCATCGAGAGGCTACATCCCTCTCGGTGACCGGAATAGACCGGTCACCAGGAGGTTACCGGTCATCGAGGGGGATGTGTCCTCTCGATGACCGGTCTATGCCAGTCATCGAGAGGGATGTGTTCTCTCAATGACCGGAATGCCGGTCATTGAGAGAGATGTATCCTCTCGGTGACCGGTCTACTCCGGTCATCGGGAGGGATGTAACCTCCTGGTGACCGGTCTATTCTGGTCACCGAGAGGGATGTAGCCTCTCGATGACCGGTCTATGCCGGTCATCGAGAGGGATGTAGCCTTCCGATGACCGGTCTGTACCGGTCATCGAGAGGGATGTAGCCTTCCGATGACCGGTCTGTACCGGTCATCAAGAGAGATGTGATATACCCTCTTGATGACCGGTCTATTCCGGTCATCGAGAGAGATGTGATATACCCTCTTGATGACCGGTCTATTCCGGTCATCGAGAGAGATGTGATATACCCTCTCGATGACCGGTCTATTCCGGTCATCGAGAGAGATGTAGTCTCTCGATGACCGGTCTGTGCCGGTCATCGAGGGTTTTGTTTCCTCCGGATGGCCGGAGTGCTTCACCCCGGCCACCTGTCACCGCACGGCACCCCCGTGTGCGGATGGTATTTTGAGGGAAGCTGGTGGCGCGCACGGAGGGGGGCCCGACGTCACGTGACTTTGAGTCAACGGAAATTCCCGTGCGCAACGAGTTTCCCTCCGTGCGCGAAGTAAACCCGTATAAATATAGGTGATATAATCACTTGTAAACTCAATAAAAAATACAAAACTCAACATAAAGAATCCAATTTTTTTTGTAGGAAACCTACAGTAATGGTCTCATCAACTATGAATTCAGATTTAACTGATTCAGCCATCTTCAGCACCATAATACTATTATATTGCTTTTTTTTGGTCAAAAGCGATATAATGGTACTACAGTACTGAATATGGCTGAATCAGTTGAATCTGACTTCATAATTGAAGAGACCAGTATTTTAGGCTGCCTAGAAAAAATATTTGGAGGCCTTATGTTGAATTTTGTAGTTTTCATTGAATTAACCAATGATTATATCACCTATATTTATATCGGCTCCAAACAAAGCCTCAATCCACAAGGAGATGGAATATACTTCTATGATTGAGATCCCCAAGTTCTCTCAGTCTGTTCTTTAGGCTTTACAGTTGGGTGCAGCATTCCACTGTACAAGGCTTTTGGCTGGTCCCAAATTTTGGGGCCCAAAACCTAAAAAAATACAGTTTTTTCACATATTTTTGGGTGACTGGGACATGGTATGGTGTCCTAGCTATGGTTTTAGACACACCAGACACTCCTGAAAGCACTGCATGTCAGTTTCTGCCTTTATGTGTGGGTTTGGTGCCCAACCAGAAGGCATAAGTATGGGTTTAGAAGCCCATACATATGTACTTATGCCCGCAATTGGGAGGTGGGTCCCAAAATATGGGCCTTGAACAAACAAAAAAAACAAAATTGGCTGGACCAAATTGGTTGCCACTTTAGATTTGGAATCTACACACTCTGTAGACTCCAAAAATATACTCTGTTAGAGTGCTGGACCCCCAACCCAGTCGGGGTTTCAAGCTCTGCGGGTAGCTCTGTACAGTAGAATGCTGCGTGAAACTGTAGATGTCCCTTTGAATTGATGTCAAATTATTCTCTGAATTAACATTAGGATGAGCCTAAATGTACTCAAGGCTGAAACCGCTGCACTAAAAGTAGTGCAGCGTAGCGGAAATGGGCTTGCTGCACTGCACTTTTTTATAGCAATTTTCCGCTACCGCTTCAGCTTTTTGAAAATGGAGGGAAAATTCCTTTTTTTTTAGCGGACCACAAAAGCGCCTCAAAAGCGCAAAGCCGCTGCGTGGTAGCGCAGCGCAGCGGCACTTTGCTAAAAAAGTGTGATTTGCAGCGGCAGATCCCGCTTTTATAATCTGGGTTCCTGCTTTTTGTGCTTTTCCGCTTTTAGCACTTTACTAGAGGCCAAGGCGGCTTTGCCGCTGCAGATACCTGGTCCCATTTCTCCTACTTCCTTGATCCCTCCTTCAAAATGTCACAATCAACCTGTCAGCATCACACCTCACTTATGTTCATTCCAATTCCCAAAGTACTGGTGGCAATATGTTTTCTGTCCTGTTGGCCAAGTTGTAGATCCAACCCAAATGATGTGTCTACCACTTCAAAATTGGCACAATTTATCTACAAAGCATTATGTTGACAAAAGAATTCTGCAGATCTTCACATGTGGTAAAGTCCACATCAGGCAAGTAAACTTGGGTGTAGTCAAGTTTGATGATGAATGTAGCCCAGAATAGTAGATATATCCCATATTTTTGACATATTCTCTCCCAGATTTTTACAAGACCATACCAGAAACTTTGTTTAAATTCCACCCCTGAAAAAAAAAATCATCAACAGGGTAAATTAAACTGCAAATTTGATTTTTTTCAGCCGTTTGTTTTTGTATTGGAAAAAATATACATCTAGGTTAGTTTGTGTGGAAGAGTGTACAATGCATAATTTTAGATAGAATTATTTTTCATCACCATGTTGCCAGTTGGGAAGATAATTTGTCACAACAAGAAGTCAAAAATCTGTCATTTTCTTCTCATTTTCTTCCATCATCATTCTTCAACCCATTCCTTTCCCTCCTATATCCCTTTTTTATCTCATTCCTTCCTATGTCCTTTTTTTCCCATCATTGTAAATTATGTGTAGTCTTTTTTCAAAACTTGTTAACAAAAATTACAAACATCATAATGGTGACCTTTTTTTGCAGTCATAAGGAAAGGAAATTTTTTTGCCATTTGGCAAGGCACATTGTTCCACTGGTGTCTCCTTGTTCTCTTTTCCCCATTGGAATGAAGTGATCATGATAAACATCCCAATTGGGTTACTTTCTACAGTTTCAACATCATATGCATCAATGAAACAGGAGAGAATACTGATGTATGTTGCAAGCTTGATTGGCCTGTCCAAAAACCACCGGACAAAAGAGGGAGGTGGATCCCATGTGGTCAATTGTAGTAAGAAAACAAGGGCACCGCAATTGTTTGGTTGGTCAAGTCCAAGAGAAGTGAAAGGGGTGATGTTGGCGTCATAAGCGGCCCATGAGTCAGAGCTTGCCTTGTGGGTTGCTTGATTGCTTGGGGAGGTCTGAGGGCGTTCGGAGGTGTTCTAAAGAGTTTGGTTAACATTCGGAGGCCGTTCAGCGGTCATTGGGTTGATCGGAGGTCGCGGAGGGAGAGGAGGCTTGAAGCAGGTCGTTGGGTTGTCTCTATAGCCTGCAGGGTGTTGTCGGGAAGGCCGGTAGCGACGGTCTTTTGTTGTTGATCGGTCAGGGAGAGCGTGAGGGAGATGGGAAAGGGAGAGGGGACATCGGCCACTCACCAACCTGCTATCATTTTGAGTCATGAAAAAAAGAAGAGGGGGGCGATTGTTTGGCTTCTCCATTCGAGATCTTGCCTGAGGTCAATCTTTGCAGCCCAAAAAAAAGCTTTGAGGAGGGGGGGGTGCAATCAAACTGGTTGAGCAATTGATCGAGTTTGTGTAGACCAAAAAAACAAAGGCCGGCGTTGATTGTTCGCCGGGTCGTCTATCTGCGCTGCAGGAAGGGGGGACCGTGTTCTGGAGAGTGAAATTGAGAGGGGGCCGGAGTCGTTTTTTGGTGGTCCTTCGCCGCATCAAATCCAAAAGGGGTTGGGGACATCGTGCAATCAACGGCCATCATGGACCAGGTCGCCAGTAGCTGCTGGCGCGGACCGAAGCGCGAATGTCTCGAACTGCTGGGGCAGGCTTCCGGACGCGCGGCAACACAACTGGTGGTCAGCTTGAGCCAGGGCTTCAAGAGGGCAAGCTGATGGATATGCAAGAGATAGACCCAGAACCCGTTTGTCTCTGCCAATGAGCCCTCCGGCTTCCTCGGTTACTGTCTCATTCCGACTCGTCGTCGAGTTGTTTCCGGCCGGCTCGGGCAGGCGAAGCACGCTCAATACGGCCGCACACCATCCTGGAAGGTCGTAGGAGATCGAGGTGGAGCTTGCGCCACCATAATGGCTCGCAGCACTGCTTCCGTCGCCACTATTCTGAGTGGTCAAGCTCGGTCTACAGGGGATCAAAGTGAAGGATTCAGGGGGGGGGGGGGGGCGTAGTCAAAGCTGCGGTTGGGGCTGATGCCAATCTTGCCCTGAGTGATCCTGCCGAGCCCGGTAGCAAGGGTGTTGAAGGCGCTTGCGGGGCTACTGAAATTGTTCTTAGGGGGGCGAGGGCGGTGTACTTGAGGAGGCTGCAGAGGACAAAATCGTTACCAAACTCGACCAGCTGTTGTTCTCCGATCTCAGCGATAATTTTCTTATTCCGTTGGTCAGCCAATTGGATTTCTTCATCACCTCGATGACCTTGTATCAAACCTTCCTAGGAGAAAGAACTTGAGGCGAGATGCGATGGTTGCGTGGGCCCAGCCTCCAGGTGATCAAAGGCTGTTGAGTTGTAGTCGGTGCCGCGCAGGTCAGACATACATACATCAGCGTGGCGGTGGCATTGTTGCCAAGGATATGAGGCATGCAGGGCGGAGTCGAGGGGAGTTGAGGCAAGCTTGCTGGTGGAGCATGCATATAAGAGGGGGTGCTCTTGTGTGTTTGGATAATCCCCAGGGCGTCCTCTGCCGCTGTAATTCCAGCGGACGGTTTGCCCTCACCCCCTCCGCTGTTGCACTTGCACAGTCTGAGGGGCTAAAGAGTGGGCCCCCCACTGGTCACAGCCTTTGCTGCGGGCCGGGGGCCTTCATGTCCATCACTTTTGACCCGTGCACTTGGCACGGGCTGGGTGTTGCGCCTGTGGGCACAGCTTTGCTGATGTTGGAAGGCTGGTTGAGGTTTGCATGTGATCACTTTTGTTATTTTTGTATTAGATCAGCTTATTTTTGTATGTATGTTTATTGGGAGGTGAATTTGTGGTCTTTTTTTTACCCTTTTGTAACTTGGGCAAACCCTTGATTTTTTTTTTTTTGATTTTGTGTTTTTACAGGGGGAACCCTTGATCTTAATTTTTTTAATTTTGGCAAAACTGTGTCTTTAATCAACTTGGATGAGTGCAGCATAGCTAATATTACTGCATGTTAGCGGCAATAGAGAGAAAATTAACTCAAAAAGAAACTAAAAAAGTGAACTATAGGTAAAAAAGGTTATGGAAATAGAATTTGGAAATTCAAACTGAGTTGGGTGGGTGATGTGGGTCCTGGTAAATCTGCAATTGGGATGAGACAAAGCAGTCGGTGACTGCCAGAGCAAAAAAATTGGCACATTCAGTCCCACAAGCGCAGCTTTTGCTGCACTTGTGGGACTGATCTGGAGGCGGAGCAAGGAAAGCAGGGGCCAAGACTTCGCTTTTTGAGCTGAATTAACTGCGCAGTGCCAAAAGTGCGGAATAAGTATCAGCTAAAAAGCGATGCAGCGCGCAAAAGCGCCCCAGTAGCGCTTGAAAGCGCACACCGCTATCGCTGCGCTTTCCCGCAGCAAAAGCGCCGCTTTTTCAGCTGCGCTTACGCTATGTCATCTAGGGAAATAGCAGTTTTTTGCTGCAGAAAGCGGTAGCGCAGCGCGGTGACGCTACCGCTTTGGCTTTTTGGGCTGGGTAGTTAGCGACGCCCGCTGCGCTGCGCTAAAATCGCCGCTTTCTGAAACGATAGCGCAGCTTTTCAGTCTTGATGTACTCCAAACTTGTACTAATTTTTGGCTTTGGGGGGGTGGGTTAGGCAGGTGGTACTCCAAAAAATCTGGAGGGCCTATTTTACTCTTAACTCCATGTTTGTTGGAGCACATGCCTGGGCACTCCAAAATACACCAACATGGGATGCATTCCACCCTGATTTTGGCTTTGCACTCCAGTGTTCAAATATGAACTGGAGTAGTCATCAAGCAGGGCACACCCCACTTGAGGACCAGCTAATGCGCAACTCTCTCAATGAGCAGTACAGACCAGTCATTGAGCGGTGTGCAACCCGTCAATGGTTGGTACAGATCAGTCTTTGGGAGGTGTGAGACCCCTTAATGGCCGGTCCGATCGGTCATTGGGAGGTGAGAGATCAATGGCCGGCACAGGCCGGCACCGACCGGCCATCAAGAGCTATGAGACCCCTCGATGGCCGCTCCAACCGGTCATCGAGAGGTGTGAGACCCCTCAATGACCGGTACCAACCGGCCATCCAGAGGTGTGAGACCTCTCAATGACCGGTACCAACTGGCCATTGAGAGGTGTGAGACCCCTCAATGGCTGGTCCGACCGCTCATCAGGAGGTGAGGGACCCCTTGACGGCCGGCACCAATTGGTCATCGAGGTGTAGTACTGTACTGTGGAGTCCCCTCGGGGCCTCAATGACTGGTACCGACCGGCCATCAAGAGGTATGAGGCCCCTTGATGGCCAGTCCGACCAGTCATCAAGAGGTATGAGACCCCTCGATGGCTGGTCTGACCAGTCATCAAGAGGTGTGTGACCCCTTGATGGCCGGTCTGACCAGTCATCAAGAGGTGTGAGACCCCTCAATGGCCGGTCCAACCGGTCTTCGGGAGGTGAGAGACCCCTTGATGACAAGTTGGACTGGCCATCAACGGGTAATATACTGCGGAGTCCCCTCAATGACCGGTACAGACCGGCCATCAAGAGGTATGAATCTCCTCGATGCCGGGCTGTTCCGGTCATCAAGGGGTGTTACCTCCCTCAACGACCGCACAGACCGGTCATCAAGAGCTATGACTCCCTTTGATGACGGGCACAGACCACTCATCAGAGAGGAGGAGTGAATCTGCTCGATGCCGGTCTTTACCGGTTGTCGAGAGGTGTGAGCCCGATACCACTACAGACCGGCATCGAGACAAGATGGAGACCTTGGGGAGGATGCCTCCCCGGCAAGTGAGGACACAACTGCTCACAGCCACCTGACTGGTCATCTTGAGCTCTCAAGCTGACCTGTAAACACTCGGATGAGTGTGTACAGGCCTGTACAGGCCGCAGGGCCCTGACAACCAAATTGTCAAGTTTTGGTTTCAAGGATGTCAGGGCCCAGGGTGTGTGAGCTTGGTCGGATACTTAAAGGGCTGGGGGGAAGCTGTTTGTCCCCCCAGGGGATCTGTTTTCGTCCACCTAAAAGATTTTGAGAACCGAATTTATTGCCTAAATAGAAGCCGACACACTTTGAGAAGAACAGTTAGAAAAGGAAGACAATAACAAGAAGAGATAAGATTGAGATATAGACAACCAACATTGAGATGAGCAGGGACATGTGAGGTGGATGGTCAGGTGAGTATGAAGAGAGCTGAAGATGAGATAGGCTAAGAAGAGAGGTGATCAGTTGACGAGATCGAGAGGAGATTGATGAAGTGTTGAGGTAAGATCTCACCAGACAGTGAAGGATTGAATACCAGAGGGATTGGTTGGAAAGAGAAGAGAAGAAAAATAAGAAGGGGATTGAGAAGTGAAGAAGGGTTGAGTGAATAGAGTTGAGTAGATCGAGAATGGTCAATGGTCGATGAGAGGTTTGAAAGGGTGTCCGATGACTTGCCGATCGATGACTGGAGGATTACGGGAGGAGAGATGGCAAGTGTGCAAGTGTCACGAGTGTGACAGGGCTGTGAATTTTACACTCCCTGTGGCTGGAGAGATTTTACCTGAGGATGAATGAAAGCAGGATCGACGGACTTAGTGAGATTGGTAACTGAAGACTTGGTAGCCGCTTTAGTGAGAGCATCGGCTAGCATGTTGAAAGTCCGGATCAAAATGATTTTGATGTTCTTGTGCTTGAGCTCCTGTCTAATTCCTTTTGTCTTCAGGTTGATATGGCGAGTCTTCGGATTGGAGCCGAATTTCTTCAGTTTGTCGTCAAGGCCTTTGTTGTTGATGTAGTGTGAGTTTGCGAATTTATCCTTGAAGTCTTCATCTGTCATCATCAGTCGATCGTTCAATTCCTTGTCGTCGATAATATAGTGAGTAGCGGTGTCAACTTGGAGGTTCCAAATGTCTGATAGAAGGGCCTTCAACCAGGTTCCTTCATGGAAAGAGTTGACGAGCGGATTGAGTTCAGCTTCGGTGGAAGAATAGGTGACATTTTGTTGTCTGCAGCTATTCCATGAGACGAGGGCTCCAAATAAGTAGCAGAGATAGCCGGACTGAGAAGTTATGTGCACTGGATCGTCTCCCCACGAGGCATCGTTGAAGATTTCCAGGAGTGAGTCAGGCTTACGAATTTCAAGAGTGAGTTTCAGGTCCCGAGTGTGTCTAATGTATTGCCAGACCTTCTTGACTTCATGCCAATGAGTCATGCCGGGCTTGATAGAGTAACGAGCAAGACTTGACACTGCGAAGCTGATGTCTGGGCAAGTGTAACCAGCAATGTAGTTCATGAGTCCGATTGCAGATCGGTAATTGATGTTTTTTTTTCTTGAAGAGCGTGTGATCTTCGTCTGTTGCGTCCTTCAGTTTGAGATTAGGTGTGAGTGGAGTCGAGGACGGCTTGCAATTGAGAAGTCCGAGTTCTTCCAGGCCATGTTTGATATGCTTGCGTTGAGAGAGAAGAATTTTGCTGTCAATTCTCTCAAATTTCATGCCTAGAATCGTGTTTGGATTGTGGCAGGACGAGTTGGAGAATCGTTTCTCGAATTTTTCTTTGAAGTTGTTGCCGGAACCAACGAGAATGAGATCATCCACATGGAAGAAGAGCCTTGAGACTCCATCTTCGCATAGGTATAAACAAGGGTCGCAGTTTGACTCATGGAACCCAACCGATTCGAGCCACGAGGCCAGGGTTTCGTACCAGTTTTTAGGTGCTTGTTTCAGACCGTACAGTGCCTTCTTAAGCTTGAGGTAAGGAGAGTTTTGATTGACTCCTTTAGGGGTTTTGATGTAGACTTCTTCTGAGAGTGGAGCGTGGAGGAATGCTCCTTGAACATCGAATTGAGTGATTGAGAGGTTCTGGTGAAGCGCGTACAGTAGTATCATTCTTAGTGTTGATACCTTCCCCGTTGGAGCAAAGGTCTCCCCGTGATCTACACCCTCAATCTGGTCGAATCCTTGCACACAAAGTCTAGCCTTGTGTTTGATTGGGTCTCCGTGACAATTGTCTTTGATTTTGAAGACCCAGGTGGTATCGAGTGGATTAGGAGGCTCATCGTAGTGATTGTCCCACACGTCGTGGTTCTCAATTGATGTGACTTCTTTCTCGATCGCCGTTTTCCAGAACTTTTCATTGGCACATCGTATTGCTGATTCGAAGGTGTTAGGTTCGTAGTAATGATGGAAACCGAATCTCACTGGGGGTTTGATTGTTGATTGGTCTCTAAGTGTCCTAGATGGAGGATCCACAGGTCTTTGTTCGGGTTCTTGAGGTTTGAGCAGTTGAGTGAGATCGGTGTTGGATTCTGAGTCTGAGAGGTCATTGCTGTCTTGGTTATGCTGGGAGTTGATCCCTTCCTGACTCGACGGCTCAGGATCTTCTTCATTTGATTCGCGTTCCAGGTTCCGCTCTTCGGGGGCAGCATTTTCCGGCTGTACGAACTTATTGGGGTAGAATTCCTCCCAATCTGTGTTTTTCTGGATGAATTGAGGTAGTTTGAGGAAGCGTACGTGTTTAGATTCAATGATTCCGCCTCCTTGAGTGATGATTCTGTAGGACTGGAGTAGGACATTGAAACCTACAAGCAGGCCCTCTTGACCTTTCACGTCAAATTTCCTTCCCTTGGTTCTATTCATGTTCAAGACTACCGCTGTTGTTCCTAGCGGTTTGAGAAAAGACTCTGGGAGTGATTTGCCGTGTACAATCTCCCAAGGTGAACGAGTATTCCCTTTTCAAGGGATCTGATTGAGCATCAGGCAGCATGACTTGACGACTTCATGCCAGTAGTTTTTCGCGATGCCAGACGCTCTGAAAGTAGCTCGCATGGATTCAACAATGGTTCTGTTGGCTCGTTCCGCTCTACCATTGTGTTCAGGATGGTAGGGTTTGGAAATGAGCCTTTGGATGTGATTTTTGTCAAGGAAGTCGACTAACCTATTCCCCGTGAATTCTCCACCTCCATCGGAGCATATGAGATTGGGGAAGTAGCCGAGTCGTTTGTTCTCGGTTTCGAGAAGATTGATCAAAACTTCCGTGGTGTCGTCCTTCTTGTTGAGAGGAAATCCAGCCAAGTATCCGGAGAAGTTGTCGACGAGAGTGAGAATGAACCTGGAATGGATTTTTGACTCGGGAGTGATCGGTCCAATTATGTCAAGGTGGATCCTTTCAAAGACTTTCAATGCTGGCTCTGATTCTGCCTTGAAGGATTGTTTGGTGATCTTGGAGAGGGCGCACGCTTTGCACTCAAAGTTGTCTCTTTTGGCCTTTGAGATTGATTTTGGTATGAACTGCTCTAGGCGTTGTAGAGACGCATGACCGAATTTTTCGTGGATAGATCTGAGAGACTGAGCTGATGATTCGGTGTAGTGAGCAGAGTATTTGACCGTTCCTCCTACGGCGTCCGGGTTTTCCACCACAAAGAGATGATTTTCGATGGTCCCTTTGAAGAGAGGAAGGTTGTTCTTTGAGACGTTGAAGTGATTCAACTTCGCATTTACTTCGCAGCCCTTTTCTAGTAGTACACCAGCGCTGATGAGGTTGATGACGATGTCAGGAACGTAGAGAAAATCCTCAAACGAGATCGTTGAGTTTCCCCACTGTAGGGTTACTCGTCCAGCTCCCTTGATTGGGAGTGTGGCACCTTCTTTTCCAGTTCGGATCACGTCTCTGTCACCTAATTCAAGTCTATCGAAGAATTTCGTGTCATTGAAGATGTGAACGGATGCTCCGCTGTCTAGTACAATCTTGAACTTGGGATTTCCGATTTCGGTCCAGAGCGTGACCAGCGACAGGTAATAGTTGACGTTCTTGTTAGCCTGATACTTCGCTTGAGCTTCTCGCCACCATTCTGGTGCCTTATCGGAGTGAAGATGCCAACACGAGTCAGCAGTGTGATTTGAGTCTTGTTTTGGATTGTGATACCCTTGGGTACATCTCTTTGCTCCGTTTGTCCCAGAGTTTCCTTTGTTTTCATTGGATCGATTAGGCTTTTGATTTCTGGTCAAAACTAGAGCCGCTTGATTGGAGGATGACCCTTCCTTAACTTCGGCTCGATTTTCATTGTTGAACTGTGTGAGGTGATTGCACACAAATTGAACTGTGAGAGTTTTGTCGGAGTGCATGATTTGTCGTTTGAGAAGTTGGAGACTGTCTGGGAGCTTGAAGAGAATGAGATATGCAAGGATGTCTTGCGGTAGATCGATTCCAACGTCGACAAGCTTCTTAATCGAGACTTTGATATCAGTGACGAAAGCTTCCAGGGCGTCCTCTTTGAAGCTGACATAGAGGAATTCATTGAACACCCTGTCTCTGTTCGCCGACTCGTCGGAGGCAAAGCGATCCTTGATTGCCTTCCAGAGGTCTTTGGCCGATCCTCTGTTGTCTGCCGTGACGATATTGTTGTGTTTCACACTATCCATCTTTGATATGAAGAGGAGTTTCAGCTCTGCGTTAATGTTGGCCTCTAGAGGTATGAGATTCGGAGCCTGTGATTCAAGTGCGGTGAGTACTCCCCGTAGCTCTAGAAGTGCCGTCATTTTGTCCTTCCATATTGAGTAGTTTTCTTCCGACAGTTGCGGCGTGGTTTCTAGCGCCGTTTTCAACATCGCCTGTCAGAAGCCATCGTTATTCGATGAACCCGCCATCCTGGTTGTATCAGTTATCTGAATATCGGGTACCTGTTGTCCTGCGCCGGCTTCCGTTGACATAAATTCGTCGGTCGTAGGCTTTTAACCGTAAAAGATTTTGAGAACCAAATTTATTGCCTAAATAGAAGCCGACACACTTTGAGAAGAACAGTTAGAAAAGGAAGACAATAACAAGAAGAGATAAGATTGAGATATAGACAACCAACATTGAGATGAGCAGGGACATGTGAGGTGGATGGTCAGGTGAGTATGGAGGAAGGAAGAGAGCTGAAGATGAGATAGGCTAAGAAGAGAGGTGATCAGTTGACGAGATTGAGAGGAGATTGATGAAGTGTTGAGGTAAGATCTCACCAGACAGTGAAGGATTGAATACCGGAGGGATTGGTTGGAAAGAGAAGAGAAGAAAAATAAGAAGGGGATTGAGAAGTGAAGAAGGGTTGAGTGAATAGAGTTGGGTAGATTGAGAATGGTCGATGGTCAATGAGAGGTTTGAAAGGGTGTTGGATGAGTTGCCAATCGATGACTGGAGGATTACGGGAGGAGAGATGGCAAGTGTGCAAGTGTCACGAGTGTGACAGGGCTGTGAATTTTACACCACCCCCTCCCTGAAGGCCCCCTATTTCATTTGAGTAGGGCCCTTCTTGATTTCAAAAACAAAAACTCCAAACCCAAACAAAACTTTAAACTCACACAAAACAAGAAAATTTAAACTTTGAACTCACACAACACAAAAACATTTTAACTTTGAACCGACACAAAACAAAAACATTTGAACACAATCAAAACACACAAAAACAATAATTTAAACTCAAACAAACCATAAACTCTGTACTGAAAAAAAAACTTAAACTTTTCAAACTTAAGGAACACAAATTTCAAACTTTTCATTTCTTCTGCCTGCAATTTCAATGAAATGCAGCATGAACCCATGAAGTCAGTTTCTGTGAAACTGTGGTTTTAATAAACTTGGATATAGGTCTGATAGGTTTGGTTCAATCAAGTTAAATTTATTTATTATATATGGTTCAAAAATTGGATTACTTTTAGCTCTGATATTATAGATTGGAGATTATTTGGAAAACTTCTAGCCCTGGCAAGTGTCAGAGGGTAGTAAATATCTATGTATGCAGAAGAAATAACAACAAACTCTAATCAGCAAAACTCAGCCATATTCAACAAGACAGTACTCAGATTGGAGAAAAGAATTATCAAGAATTTTTTGGAATTGGACTAATCAATTTTTTTTTACACTCAAAGAAAAGATGCCAGCAAGTATTTAAAACCTTGGACTCAAGACCTCAAGATTGAAAACACCTAAAATTAGTGTAGGATCTTATAAATAAATTTCTTTCCACACCTTGTCTATATTTTCAACAACGTGATGCTCAAAATGGAGGCGGATCGCCGACCCAAGGAAACGGCGGATCAGTCGAAGACTCCTGCTACTGTGGACGACCTGACCCAAATGCTGCAGTCCTTTGAACAGCGGCTGAAGCAAGAACTTGCGGCGGCTCCGTCACCGCCGAACCCCTCTTCTGGATCTCGCGGCCCTTTAGTCTGCTACTACTGTCATCGTGAGGACCACGGCACGGCCCGTTGTTTCAAGCTGAAGAAGGACAAAGATGAGAAGTTGGTCCAGCAGAAGGGAACGAAATTCTTCCTTCCCAACGGAGCCCTGATTCCGTTCGACTCCTCGCGCCCGATTCGCCACGTTGTGGCATCCTATCAGCCCAAGACGAATGTGGTGGAGAAAGAATTTCGGACGACCTGCGGTACCTTAGATCCCTGGTATCCTCCAGCAGTCTCGTTGCAATCCTTTTCCGGAGCTTATCAGTCCGACCCGGCACGCAAGAAACATGAGGTGCCCAGCCCCTACAAGGCTCCTGCAGTTCCCTCATCGGCGGCCAAGAAGCCCATTAGGAAGCCTTGTTCTCAAAGCCCGGGATCCGAGGCGACGGATATGGAAGCCGAGCCAGAGCTTTTTGAGCGATCACCCTCGTCTCAACCGCAGGATCCAGAATCAGGGGAGTCCACACCATTGACCCCAGAGGCCAAGGCTGATTCCAGTACTCCTAGGGTTCGTTTCGAGCGGGGAATCGCGAAGGATCATCCTAAAGCGGTCGAAGGAGTGCTCAGGAAGATTGGAGATTTGACAGTTCCGACTCTTACGGTCTCGGAGCTCTTCTCTATCGCACCGGCAGTCGCGGATGGGATGAAGAACTAACTTAACAAAGTCCCTCTATTTGAGGGGGGACGCTGTCCCGCAGGGACCCTCCGAAGGAGGGACTTACACCCAATGTCCAAGTTTGGGCTGACAGAATCAGAATTATGTCGTTTTTCAAACGTTTCTGGCTTCACCCTTTCCCACTGGGCAGCAAAGCTTTGGGGGAACAAAAGATTCCCAAGATCAAGGAGAATCTCTCCAAATTTTTCTGAATTTTTTGAGGCCTTCAGAACCCCTCAGATCTATTTTTTGTGACTATCTGTGGTCTGCTTCATCCTATATTACAAAGTTCACACTGTACAGAATCCAAAACTCATGATGTTACAAGGGACATTGCACATCAAGAAGACAGGTTGGGGATAGGTGGGTATAGTACATGGATAAAGAAGACTTTGGTCATCATGGAAATCCAAAAAATAATGAAATTGGACAGGAAATGGATGGGTGAGAGCAGTTTTAAAAAAGTCCCCACCAAAAAACCAAATGCTGTCAGCCTGTAAGTCCGTTTAGCGCGTAAGTCCCTCCCTCCGGTCGGCGCAATGCAACCAGTATTTTACCACTCCACCTGTAGGAGGGTGGGACTTAGTTAAGTTAGGATGAAGAAGTGGGTTTCGAGGAGGCGCGTAGAGGTTGGATCTGGCAAGTTTAAGGTGTTGTCGGGAACGTTGATGGAAGAATCTCCGGGATCAACAGAAGAGAGCCGCCTTTACTCCTGCCCGTTGGGATTCCTCCCCTGTCTGCTTGGCGAGGAGGAGGGAAAAGCAGCTCCTTTGGTCAACTCAGGATCGCAGCTCAACCTCATCTCGGATACAAAAGCGAATAAGCTCCGGCTGAGCCTCAGAGTGAACTTCAGCTCCGCTGTTTACGGCATAGGCAACCAGGCCTGCAAGTTAGTTGGCGTGGCCGAGGACGTTCCCATACGCGTCGGCAAGTCTATTGTTGGGGCCTGTCATTTTTGGATTACGCGGGTGGACGGGCCCATTATTCTGGGCCGTCCGTTCCTCATGGATTTCGACGTTACACCAGATTTCTCGGGACAGACGGGCAAAAGGATCCTCATTCCGGACGCTAACGGCCGGAGAATTGAGATTTCCTTGTGTTCAGCGGAGACAGGTTGTTGGGAGAGGTAGTTTCCTGCCAACGGACGTAAGGCGTTTCTCACCCGGAAGGGAAAGGCCCGAGAGGACCCTTTGGAGGGACGTCATTTTTTATAGGTTCACTTGGCCTGACACACGGAGAACTTAATATAGAGTCTTGCAGTTTGACCGTAGGCTTAACTTTAGCACGAGAGTCTCAAAAGTCGCGCTTTTCATTTCGGCCTCATCTTTCTTCTTCAAATTCAGTCATTAAAATCAACAATCCCCAAAAACATCAAGAAAACCAATCAAAGCCAAAAAACATTTCTTCCAATCTGCTCTCCGACTCCCAAACTGCTTTTTTTTCCTCAAGATATCATGTACCATCAGTTTCCGAACCTTCCTTGTTTCATAGCAAGAGGGCGCTGTTTCGCACCGAAGGCGAGGACTTTTGGCGGATGAGACCTTTGACTGTGGAGGCCAGGGCGTTTGCGGAGGAAACGGATATTTGGCGAAGGTGTGGAGCTATAGAAATAAGTTCTCTCCATAGATGCACCTGATCTGGGCTGGATGCCACCCCCCTTTCAAAAACCCTACAATCTGCCACACTCGTGAGCCGCCCTCCATCCTTGTTTTACACTTTGGTTCCAGGCGGTTCTTCATCCTCTCAATCCCGCTCCCAAGCCTCCGCAACAAGGGAAAACTAAAGATCCTCCACGATGAGGTGAAACTAGAGAATTATCGTGTGGCGGCGGAAGGAGGATTTGTGTATTTTGGTATATCGCGGAGGCTGGGAGAACCAAAAGTAAGTTCCTCCCAAATTTGCACCTCCGAGGGTCTCTCTACACGTCACGAAAACCCTACTCTAGCCACACTCGTGAGCCGCAGCCCTTCTTTTGGTTTTTCTTTCTCAGAGAAAGCGGCGTTTGAGGATGGCACGGAGCATAGGACTTGGCGGATGCTTGAGCATGGGCTCAGTCAAGGTTCCCAGTTGGCGCTCGCGGACTCTTGGCGAGAAGGTTCCTTCCTGGCGTTTGCGGCGAAGTACAAACCCGTTGCCTGGAAAATCAGGCCGGTAAATCAACCTATGCCACAGAGCCTCAACCCGCCTTTGCAGCATCCCCCATTGTCGCGCGATCCCTACCATGGGCTTTCACGCTCCCTGGCAGGGCCCTTTATTCCACGCGGTTGAGTAACAGAAGAGATTCTTGAGGTCGTTAACTTTGGGCCGTCTGGATGGTTAAGTTCTGCAGAACTAGATCTCATCAAGAATGTTCTCGCGGAGCAGAGCCCAGCCATAGCTTTTGACAAATCACAACGCGGTCTCCTCAAGGAATCATATGGGCTCCCCTACATTATTCCGGTGGTAGAGCACGATCCTTGGCAAAAGCGCAAGATTCCAGTTCCGGAAGCAAAAATGGACAATTATGTGAAGATTATCCGCAAACGAGTGCGCAACGGGCTCTACAAGCAGTCAACATCCATTTATACAAGCCCGGTGTTTTGCGTGCTCAAAAGCAACGGCAAATTACGGATTATCCACGATCTACAACCTTTGAATAAGGTCACTATTCGGGATGCTGGCATTCCTCCGGCCACGGAGGAATTCGTGGAGTCCTTCTCCGGCTGTGCCTGCTACGGCCTTGGCGACATTATGGGCGGTTACAATGAGCGCGCCCTTCATCCCATCTCTCGACCTCTCACTACGTTTGACACTCCTCTTGGATGATTCCAACTCACTCGGCTTCCCCAGGGTGCGACCAATTCGGTCGCAGTGTATCAAGCGCAAATGGTTTTGATCCTCCAGGATGAGATCCCGGATCACGCAGGCATCTTCATAGACGACGGTGGAATAAAGGGGCCGGTCTCTGACTACAATGGCGAGACCTTGGACTGGCATCCCGGCATAAGGCGTTTCATTTGGGAGTATGCAGAGACACTCAAGCGGATTCTGTTTCGCATCAAAGAATCCGGTCTCATGGTTTTGGCCTCAAAGCTAGCGGTGTGCATGCCCGCTTTGGAAATAGTGGGACATGTTGTCTGCAAGGAAGGTCGGCGCATGGCGAAGACCAAGATTAACAAGATCCTGTCGTGGCCAACTCCGGAGAATGCTACTGAGGTCCAAGGCTTTCTGGGCGTGGTAGTGTATGTCCAAATCTTTATCCCATCCCTCTCCCAGATTTGCCTGCCCCTCAGACGGCTGACGCGCAAGGACGCGGACTTCATTTGGACTGGGGATTGCGACGATGCATTTGAGGAGCTTAAGCGCATCGTCGGCAAGGACATTGTCCTTGCCAAAATCGATTATGGGCCCAAGTCAGGCCGGATCAAGTTGGCGGTTGATTCAAGTTTTCACGCGGCTGGCGCGGTGCTCTCTCAAACGGAACAGAATGGGCTAGACCGGCCGGCGCTCTACGAATCACTACTCTTCTCAGATGTGGAATCAAGGTACTCGCAATCCAAGCTCGAATTATGTGGTGTTGCTCGCATTCTCAAGAAACTACAAACAATTCTTTGGGGCCAGCACTTCAAATTACAAGTGGACGCTCAGTCATTAATCCAGATGATCAATGCGCCAAGTCTCCCCAACGCGCCAATGACGCGCTGGGTTGCGTTTATCCAGCTCTTTTCGTTTGACATAGTCCATTGACCCGGCAAGTCCTTCACCCTTCCAGACGGGCTCTCTCGGCGCCCTCAGGGCGACGACGATTCAGATTCCCCGCCCTCCGATTTCGATGAAGAGGTGCCCTTGATACGACCTCTCCATTCTTTCTCCGTGACCTCTGAATCCGGATATTCGGGCTATCAGGAAGGGTTCTGGCGGCGTATGGAGATTTTTCTAGCCACCCTGACTCGGCCTGAGGGATCGGATTCGCAGGAGTTTTAAGCTTTGAAGCGCAGGTCGTCGGACTTCTTTTTGCAAGCGGGGCAGCCCTTTGCCGCGGATTGTGGTGACTGTCCCGTCAAAACAGGACTCGATCCTTCAAGATCTACATGAGGGTTTAGGACATCGGGGTACTGCCGAAACCTACCGTTGAGTGTCTGAGAGGTTCTGGTGGCCTTCCCTAAAGCAAACCGTGGTGCGCTGGTGTCGTAGTTGCGAAGCTTGTCAGAAGAAGAATCTCAGGAGACCTCAGGAGATGTGTTACCCGACGGGCGAGTCTACTGTGTTCAGTCGTGTCTCAATGGATGTGGTTCATCTCAAAGCCGGTGGGGCTAAGTATTTGATTGTTGCAAGGTACGACTTTTTGGGTTGGGTCGAAGCAACGGTGAAACAAATACAATACATGTATCTGTATCTGCCTGTATTTGTATCTGTTTTGCACCCAATACTATCTATTTGTATTGTATTCAAAGACCAATACTATACAAATGTATTCAAACTTTGGTATCTTGTTGCAAATACAGCCCAATACAAGATACTGTATTTTTATGTTTTTTGATAGTTTTCCTGTATACAGTCCACAGTGGCCAAAAACAAGAAAATCAAGTTTTAATAATTTATTGATACAATACTATGGTATTGTATCTTCAGGCAGATACAATAAATTTGTATTTACAATTTTATATTTTTCAACAGATACAATACACAAGTATCTGAATATACTGTATTGTATAGTATCTGTTTCACCGTTGGTCGAAGCAAAAATTCTCAACAACCTCACGTCAGAGGCGGTGGCGTCTTTTCTGCAGGAGCATTGGACCATGCGTTACGGGCTGGCGCGTTCTTATTCTACGTACGGCCGCTCGGAATTCAGAGGGGCTTTGGCGGAGATGCTGCGCGCTCTACCAGGCCAGCATAGGGTTTCAACTCCCTACTAGCCGGAGGGGCAGGGCATGGACCTCTCAAGGCTGCACTGGTGAAGTTGGTAGGCAAAAGCGGTAAGAACTGCCGCAAATACTTGCCTTTGGTTCTTTTCTCCGACCAAATTTCCACAAAAAGGACGACGGGCTATTCCCCTTACTAATTTTCGGCCAGCGCGCGGTGTTACCGCTGGATCTCAAGATTGAACCCTACTTGGGCGTCGATTGGGACGCGGTCAAGGACACTTCGGATCTTCTTGTCGCGCGCTCTTGTCAGTTGGAACGTAGCGAAGAGACACGCGGCATTGCTTACAAGAAGTTGATGGATGCGCGGGGTGATTCCTTGCGCTATTGGGAAGAGAAACACGCGTCAAGAATTCGCGATCCCCTCAAGCCTGGCGATCAAGTTCTTGCCTTTAATCGGTCTCTCGAGACACAGTGGGGGCAGTTGTTTGCTCACCGGTGGAACGGGCCCTACCGCGTCGTAAAGCAGGTTGAGGGAGGTTCTTACGTGCTGGCGGAGCTCGATGGCACCGAATTGAAGCGCCGGTTTGCCACGGATTAGGTCAAACGCTTTTATTCCCGTGGAGGCACTTCTGACCAAAATTAAGTCCTCCCACGGACGCACTTTTCAAAGTGCCAGAGGCAGATTTTTTTTGTTTTGCATGTGCAAACTCATCTGGGGCCTTTGGGCCCCAGAGTCGAAGCTTTCATTGGCCCTCTACACACCCCATTGAGCCATTTTTCAAATTTTTTTGAATATTTGAGCTTAAATTTGCCCAGGCATTATTCAACTCGAATCAAATTTGAATACAAATACTCGAATCGATTTGATTCAATGTGCTATGCCCTGTCAATGATAAGGCTGGCGGATTAACCTCTGAATCAAAAGTTGTGGCCCCGTGGAGTTGAATCAATTCAGGCACCTCTTGATCGACGTGGTTGATCAACCGGGAGATAAAGGCTGGAATGAACTTTGCAATTTCTTTGTTGGATACTGGCTGGGAAATCAAGGAAAGAGTGTGAGCACGTTTCAGGAGTAAGTTTACAATTCAGAAAGGCAATCAGCCAACTTACAGCGCAAGATGTGGTCAGAAAGCTATGGACAGCCTTCTCGACATCAGCCTTGGCATCCCCCAGATTGCAACCGCTAAAACAGACATGATTTCGGACATGGTGTTGGGCATTTGATTGGCGGCACTGATGACCAAGACGTCAAAAAGCTTGAGGGAGCTGGTCTTGACTTGCTATTTACCAGCAGTGGCGATCTGGTTGAGCAAGAATGGGAGGATGAGAAGAAGAATCTATGGGGTGATGATCTTGATGAGGCTGTTCAAGGCAGCTTCAGAAACAGCCGGTAGCTTGTTGCCCAAGGAAGGCTTCAAGGAGCTTGTGGAGCATCTGATGATTGCCATGGGCAAGGACGAAGGGTTCACCGGTGTGACCAACGGCATGACTGCACCGCTCGTATAACATAGTGTAAAAATGGTAGAAGTAATACTTTATTGAAACAGTTAATTTAATATAAAGAACTCAATAAAAAGTAATACACTTGAATAATGAAAAAGATAATACGATTAGCTTTTTTGTACATGATTTTTTAATAATGATAATGTAATAAATACCTCGAGGAATGAACCAAAGCAAAAAGAAAATCTCGACACAAAGTATAACGACGACGCTGCGCAAGCACAAGGAATACCACAACAAAACAGCCTAAATTGAAAGATTGTAAGAATGATGTCAATAACAGTCACAATACAGTTTTACACAAATAGAAATAGAATGACTACCTGCCCAGAGACTGAATCTAGCTCTCCTGATGCTTGGGGAGTCGACGATGCTTAGATTAGGGGGGTTCACGATTGGATAAAACATTTCTGGTGAACCCCTAAAACTTTTCTTGCTGGTGGATATTCACACTTAAATTAAGCATAAAATCCCAACACAAACAACCACCAGAAGCGATAAACCGCTACTGGTCATCCCCCTGTTGAGATAGTGTATTAGCATTTCCCTATGTAGTATGCTTCTAACCTATACACCCACAACTTAGCCTATATTATACATGTATATAGTCTAGTTGTTCTTCTTACTGTTATCCTTCCTCACTGAATGATGATTTTACTTTGACTTACTGTGCTCGGACTTTGTCCTCAACACCTCGTCAAATCTCTCTTAGTCTCGTGTCACCCCAGCTTCCCTCAACACCCCCCGCCATCATAAAAATTTAGATAAAGCTGCAAGTGCGGCTCCCACATCAGACCCCCCCCCTCACCCGATTCTGGCAATACCACCATTTCCAACAGTCAAAGTCACACCTCTGACACCCCGTCGCCGTTTCACCCACCTCGATTGATCTTTTTTTTTGGCTCAGTTTTCCCAAATGAGCATATCCAGTCAGGTACGTACATCTCCATTCCCATCCCTTTTGATCATCACTCACCCCCGACTGATCCCTTTCCCAAACGTTAGTTGGATCCGAGCTTGTTTGATAGCCCATCCGGCCTGTCTCCCAACGTATCCGACCTCCGCCTCCAATCCGATTGTAGCCCGTCGCTCTCGCTGAACGCCATTTCGATGTCAGGCACCAGATCTCAATTGCCTCCCCTGGACCCTGCCCCAGCGAGTGGGAAGCCAAAACGGGCCCGCAGGACTAAAGCCCAGATGATTGCACATTGGGCGCAGCTTGCTCGAGCCGAGGCAGAAGAGGCAAGAATCAAGACTGACGGGGTCGCCAATAGGTACAAAGGCAAAGGCGGAAAAAAGAATGCCCCCCGCTCTCGTAACCCTCGCCGTACTTCTCAACCGTTGAAACGTGTGACCACCCCAATCTCAACTCCGATTCCGCAGGGATCTGCCCCACCTGCATCCCAGACGACTGGCTCGGACGCTAACCCGCCGTTTGTGACTGAAGACTACAAGCATGTATGCTCTTACCTCGAGGAGGAGGCCAACTATACCCGCTTGTATGGAGATGGGGCCAAGACGGTGGTTGGCACAACCAAGGTCACAAAGGCGGCGGCGTATGACATGTTTGCGATCTACATTAACGATAAGTCTAACTCCCGCCTGCATCTCACTGGGTCCCAGCTCCGCCAACGAATCAATGGCTACAAGAAGAGGTTTGCAAAGGCCAAAGCGTGGGCCGATAATACCGGCGCTGGGATAGAAGAGGGTGAAGACCTACCTACTCTGGCCGAGATCCTCAAGAGTAAGTGCCCGTGCTACAAACGGATGTACTCAATCTTTGGAGGAAAGGCAAACATCACCCCGTTGGCCGAGTTCGACTCCATGACAGGAGGCAATCTTTATGATGGCTCCAATGACTCCGATGCTCCTCAGTCCACTCAGGAGATCTTCTATTTGGGCTGGGATGAGACTCAAGACAAGCTGCCCCCCTCGGGCATCATCACCCCAAACATCCGGCCTCTTCAAGATACGCTCGCACGACCTATTGATGGCCCGAACTTGGTTGGTGAGGATGAAGAGCTCCCTCCGCCCCTTGATTTCAGAGGGACTGCAGCATATCCCTCCCCGAGCTTGATATCTCAGCGTTCAATCCATCAAGCGACACATGGCAGTGCGGCCCCGAGTGCCGATCAATCTGCGGCCGACGAGGCGGCGCCAGCTGGCCGCCGGGCGTTTGCTAATCAACAGTCAGCTGACTCGACTCCGGTGGGACCCAATTGCAGCAATCAAAGCAAATCCAAGAGTCTCGCCTCCGCCTTTGAAAGCGCCAACACGGAGAAATTCGCTTACCTCAAAGAGCACATGTCCTGGGATAAGGAGAGGGAGCGCAATTGCCTTCAGCATGAAACCAATCGCGAAACGCTACGCCACGCGCAAGAGGTCGATCGTGCAAACCAATTGGTCACGGCCCAACTAACATTGGCACAGGCAAGGATGGAAAGTGCGCGCGAGTTCATAGGTCAAGGCAAAAGCGCCGCCGAGGTTGAGGCACTTTTGAAGGTTATTTATGGATAAAGCCAAGTGGTTTGTCACTCTTGTTCCCTCTTGACATATCACTTCCACACAGACTAATACTGATATGTTATTGGCGGCCCTCTCAGTTTGTGTAGCGGTCTCTCTTCACGCAAGGGAGGAGGGATTCCCTCCCACGCTTGATATTTGCCAAATTTTAGATATGCCCCCCGCCCAACTATCTGTGTAGTCATCCGATCCCCTCTCCCTTCACCTGCTGTGGTTTTAGCGGTCTCTCTTGACGCGAGGGATGGCAGATTCCCTCCCACAAATGATATTGGATCCCATCTCCCTTCACCTACACCGGGCGCATGTCTGCCCTATATGATCTGGCGCCAGCTCCTTATGTTTTCTCTTATTTGATATGCTTTCCTATCCGTCTGAATACCACATCCTGTTTGTTGGCTCCCTTGGAAAATAAATCATATTACTCACTTGGACGGAATCAAAGTCGTCCATCATACATGATGATGAGAGTGACTCAGGGGCCAACAAATTAACCCAAGCCACATCCAAACACACGGCTCAGTTGTGGTTTGGACAAGCTGTATTGGGCCAAGCTGTATTGCCTGGAGGTGGTCGCCCAGGCTATATAACCTACTCCAGAGCTCTTCCTCCCACCAGCTCCCAGGAACCCGCGGCAAAAATGGCGATTAGGCATCGACGTACCCCCCCCTCCCCCAATTGCACTCACAGAGAACCCAGAAGAGCCTCATGGTCTAACAATGGCATCAACGGCGGGCCATCCAGCTTGATGATCCTCCTCGACTGGCTCGCGGTACCTGGCAACTACGACCGATGGAGGGGCGAGGGCCGTTTGTGGTTTGACCGGGCAAACCGAGAGCTGGTGACCAATGAGATTTGAGTGATCATGCTTGATCATAATATCCGACGAGATAATAGAGGTAATAACAGAAATCCCTGTTCTTACCTACCCATACAAGCTGAAGTGACGAAGTGTTGGGAATGTGTAGCTATAATCGATCAAATCCAATACCTTCAAGGGAGTTACCAGATAGCTCGTGATTTCATGGCCCGAAGCCAAGATGAGCTTTATGCCAGCCTAGGCGATGAGGGTATGCAGATCCTTCGGAGTGAGTTTCTCCAGGAAGTCCCTACACAGCCCGGCGCAAGGACTGATGAAATATGGCCTTGCTACCTCAGACTATACACTCCAACGATGTCCGCATTGGGATGTTCTGCATTCAGTTATGCGTCAAGAAACCCTTAGGGATTTCGTATGCGTGTACCGGCAAGGGAGAGGCTCATCTGACAATGAATCTCAACAAGTCGTGCCTGAAAGGGCAGACCACGAGGACGGCAACGACTCAGATGCTACTACTATAAGCTCCTGAAAAAGAAATACATTTAATGTATTTAATCTAACCTCCTCCCCATAACAGCCCTACTGGTTATGAAATAAATCACAAGAAATAAAAACGTGAAAGAGGAACAAAAAGAGAAGGAGGGGATACCAATAGTGAGCAGAATCACAACGGCAATACTCCAAGGGAGTAATTGGTCTGAAGACAACGAGACTTTACACTATTGCGATGAGATCTTGCGGAGTCATCGTTTGAGTTTTCCGCTGGATGAGAATCTTCAGCCGGGGTATCCAAGACATCCCAAGAATCGCCTAGAATAGCGAGCATGTTGTGCAGAGTGACACAACAGTGGACCCATTGGATTATTTGTTTCATGTCCGATGGCTTTTGGATCGCCAGTTGTAAGTGCTGGAGGGAGGCCCATCGGCCCTTGAGGATCCCAATCGTGTGCTTGTTTCGAACGCAGGACCTTGCCAAGCAGTAATTAAATTCCGTGTTCTCCTTGATGTATGCGGCGGGTGCCTTGTACGCCGGGATGCAATGGCGACTCAATTCATAGGCCGAGTCGGCAATGAGGTACTGGCCTGCTTGCAAGAATGTGGTCAGTATTAGTTTAACCACAACCACATGTCACATGATACCTCACCTGGGTCAAAATGAGCCTTGGGCTCTGACCAGAGCTTCATTTTCTTGAATACTAGGCTATCCCCGCAGGAGCCGGGCCAACCGGTCATGTACGCCGTGATGTACCGATTGCAGTCGCAGACTATCTGGCAGTTGATTGAGTAACATTTTTTTCGATCAAAAAACACCTCGCCATCAATGCTTGGGCGCTGGTAGAGGGGGATGGTTGTGCCATCAACAAAGCCAACACAGCCTTCGAAGCCTTCAGCCTTCATAACGTCGGAGATCTCCCTTCGTCTGTTCGCATCCGGCCATATCAAGTGAGAACCAGACAAGTCGTTGATCGCGCGAACCACCCGGCGAGTAATTTTGACAACCGTCCCACGGCCCATGCAGAGGTTCCTGGCAAATCTTCCCACCGAGGCCCCATTGCCGTTGGAACCAAGCCTTTCAAGAGTAAAGGGCTAACTGGTGAGGTATTGGGAGCTGTTGTCGAGGGCTGTTGCTCTGGAAGATTGGGTTAGCGTATATCTTTTCAAGAAGCCACACGAAGCCCAATTGCGTCGTTCGGACCGCTTGTTTGAAATCTTCGTCCCTCATCTCAAACAGGCGCACCAAATTGTATTCGTCGTGTCTCTTTCCCGGCGATCGAGTGTGCAAGTACCGGTTACTGAGCACCAAGCCGAGCATATCAGATATGGTTTCTTCATCCTCAAAAAGGAGGTCCAACACCAAAGCGTGCCCGGGATTCTCAGGAGCCACCATCGCGCCAAGGGAAGGGACCGTTGGTATCCCCAAGATAGAATCGAGCATGTCGTCAGTCTCTTGATGATGAAGGAAGATGATCATCATGAACAGGTCACGAATGACCTGTTGCCGCTCACTATACTAAAAGAAATCACAACACTAAGAGAGTTTATTTCATGGTTAGAATGAGGTTGGTCTATCTGACAAGCTCAGAGACAGAGAAAGAAATAAACAAGTCATGTACCTAAGAGCGGAACTATTGCCGGCTCTGGTATGAGATAGAATAATAATGGGAGAAGACTGCTATGGCAGCTAGGACCACGAGATTGTGGGGAGAGGACAACTGTCTGAGATGAGCAACTGTGTTCTGCATCAGTGCCTGAACTTTTGGTGCGAAAGCTAAAGAGATGATGTTTATCTCTTACTTGTGCTCGTTCAGGCTTGGTACTTTAACGTCCGCCGATACGAGTGAGAAGCGTGCCGGGACTGCTACGGTCTGTTATTGTAACAGATCTCTATATCAGTGACCGGCTACGCTTTGATGACTCTGCATCGAAGGACTTACCACTTGTTGAGGTGGAAATCCTTTCGATGAGGCTGGAACCGATTCGGTCTGAGTTGGCGTCGGGCGAATGCTTGCTGTAATTAGAACATTGTTCTTTTAATCAGCAGCTCGCTCCTCGGCTTGTAACAAACCCAAGGAGCACAGCTTACCTATTCGGTGTTGTGCTTCTCTTGGGACGTTTAGGCTCTTCGTCGGATGTAGACGTGGCTAGAAGGAGAGGAACAAAGTTTCAGCTTCTCGCCTACTCCTATTGTCTGAGAGTCTCATGCTTATGCATGGACCTGGGGGTCGCGCGGACTCACCATTCCCCCTTGCGGGGTTAGGGTTTCGCTCCTTGCGCTTCCTTTGCTCTGGGGCGGGCCCTGAGTCTTGACATCCCGCCATGCTTCGATCCGTTAGGGTTGAAGCAACTTGTGACGAAGGCTTTATCCCGATGACCTCAAGCGCCCGTCTGATGATGACTCTGCCGACCGGTTTGGTGAGAAAGTCGGCGGCATTTGCCTCGGAGCGGATGTAATTGAGTTGAATTAATTTTCTGACCACTAGCTCGCGGACGAAGTGAAGGCGAATCGCCATATGTTTCGTGCGGAAACTATTCTGAGAAGTCTCGCTCTTGGCCAGATCGATAGCGCCTCTGTTATCGACTAAAACTTCGATGTTGTGAGGGGTAGGTTGGATCTTGATCTCAGATAGAAGATTAGAGAGCCAGGCGAGTTCGCGACCTAGGTCTGACAAGGCTTTGTATTCAGCCTCTGTTGTCGACAATGACACCGTTGCTTGCTTCGAAGATTTCCAAGCTAACAGGTGAGATCCCGCCATGATTGCAAAGCCTGTGGAGGACCGCCTAGTGTCAGGGCAGTTCCCCCAGTCCGCATCGACGTAGGCCTTCAGTGGACCTTCAGGGTTCTTGAGAAAAGCAAGTCCAAGAGTCTTTGTGCCAGCCAGATATCGGTAGACTTGAATTGCTGCTTGATAGTGCAGCATACCAGGGCTCTCGAGGTATTGCGACAAGGAGCTGACAGCGTAGGCTATGTCAGGTCGAGTTAAAACGCTTAAGTAGTTCAGCGAGCCAATCAGCGCTCGGAAGTTCACGCCGGTCTTTCTGAACTCAGCTATTTCTTGAGGAGTCGCTCTCTTCAGGTAAGCTTTTGGATTGAGCGGACAAGTCGCCGAGTGTAGCTTGTCGAGGCCGAACTCTTCCAGTTTGCGCTTGATAAATTGTGACTGATTGATATGCACTCCTTTTTCGGTTCGCTCAATGTTCATCCCCAAAAGGAATTTAGCCTCACCCATGTATTTGATCTTGAATTCGGCCTCCATTTCAGTCTTGAATTTCAGCGGTTTCTTGCTGACGAAAACTAGATCATCGACGTGAGCGTAGACTAAGGTGTCCTCTCTTCCTGCTACCCCAGCACGGTAGAAGACACACGGGTCGGCTATGGAGATTGAGAAGCCGATTGTTTTCAAGTAGTTTGAGAGTTGATTGTACCACACTAGCGGCGCTTGACGCAAACCGTATATTGCTTTCTTGAGGTCCAGCACGGTGTTTGGAGGTACCTCAAGTCCAGGGGGAGGAAGAAGCGTGACTTTGTCTTCGAGAGGACAGGTCAGGAAAGCGCTCCGAATGTCAAGTTGATGAATTTCCAGATCGTGATTCACTGCAAACGAAATGAGTAACCTTAGTGAGCATGGCCGACCGGTTGGTGCGTAGCGCGCTTCATAGTTTAAACCATAGGTCTGTCTGAAGCCTTGCGCGCAGATGCGAGCTTTGAACTCCGTCACCTTGTTGTCCGGACCCAGTTTCTTTCGGAAGGCCCAGGTTGCAGGGATGGGTGTGTCGTCAGGTCGGCGGAGACGCTGTAGCCAGACATCATGCTGAATCATATTCGCCACCTCTTTAAGCTCTGCCTCTTTCCAATCAAGGCATTCGGCCGAGTTCATCGCTTGCCGGTGATTTTGCGGCTCAGATACAGTTGTGGCATGATACATTTGCCGCCGGCTGTAGTTCCGAATGTTGGCCGGATCAATATCGCTAGTGATTAAGGTGGGATGTCGTGGACCAATCACTTTTATTCGAGGAAGCGGGGGCGGCTGCGGTGGATGCTCCTGGTGGCTCTGTCCAGCAGAGTCGTCTCCCGGTCCATCGCGGTGGTCGTCCTGCTCCTCATGCTCATTGTCCAAACGAGGACCTGGCGCCAGCTCTTCTAGGATTCGATCGATCTCTTCTTCCTCTTCACGTGCTTCGTCATCATTCTCGAGTTATTCATTCAGCTCGTCCTCTTCGGTGAAAGGCATCGGTTCATCTTCAGTGAATGATGGAAGCTTGTTGATGCCGAAGGTGTTAAAGCTCTGGTTCAGCGCCGGACAAGTCGGGAACGTTGCTTCATCGAAGTGAACGTGCTTGGAGGTTACAAATGACTTATCATCAAGTCGGAAGATTCTGTACGACGTAAAATCATTGTCGTAACCCAACATGATGCCGTCCCAGGTTATCGGCCCAAACTTGATCCCGTGGTTTTGTTTCGGTTTGACGATCCAGGCCCGGCAGCCAAATGGCCTGAAGAAGTTCATATTGGGCTTGATTTTGAACATCAATTCCATCGGGGAGGCCCGGCTTTTGCTGAGAGAAGGCAAACAGTTAGTGGTAGCCGTGGCGGACTTGACCGCTTCGCCCCACCATTCCGGCGCCATGTTGGCCTGCATCATCAGGGTGCGGGTCATCTCAATCACAGTACGGTTAGCTCTTTTGGCGAAACCGTTGTGTTGCAGCGTATACGGTGGTGATACGTTATGTTGAATTCCGGCTTCCTTGAGAGTCGCACCTAAGATTTTTCCGACAAATTCCCCTCCACCATTGGTTATCAGTTTCTTGATAGTATTTCCGGTCTGTGCTTCAAAGAACTTCTTGAAATCCAATATGGCGGCTGGGGCTTCGCTCTTCAGCTTGAGGATTACCGTGTGTATGAAACCGGAGAACTGATCGACGAGCGTGAGGAAGTACCAGGCGCCTCCGTTTGTAGCGGGGGTTATTGGACCAACGAGATCAGCGTGCACCACGTCCAGCAAGTGAGATGCTGCTTTGAAGTGGCTGCTGAAGGGCAGTTGAGTGATTTTGCCCTTCATACATGCATCGCAGGCCTTTGTGGCCTCGGCTGGTAAGGGATCGTCAAGCATTGCTTCAATGCGCTTGCGACTCGCGTGGCCTAATCATTGAGGGACTCCTGTCCGTACAAGCGGAGGCAGTCGTGTGAGGGGATGGGTGCTGTTTAGGCTGCCCTCGTGGCTGGGTGGTCCGTGGTGATGAGCGCTGAAAATGGGGGGGATCAGGGATAGCTATTGGGTTTTGGGTGGTTTTGAGAAGTTCGCCGGGGGTTTGGATCCTCGGCGGCGGTTGTTTTGTTTGAGGGGAAGGGAGATGTGTTGAGTTTTCTTTGCTGTGACAGCCCTGTGAAATCATTGAGCGGGAGCTGGTCCATCCATCGACTCGGTCGGCTCTTGCCTCTCTCCTCAAGTCCGCTTCCCCTTCCTTTGTCATTCTTCATCCTCATCGACTTCGCCGACTCTTCATCCTCATCGACTTCGTCGACTCTTCATTCATCGACTTCGTCGACTCTTCACACTCTCCTATTGTCTCGACATCGCTCAAGACCTCTTCTTTGTCTCAACATTGCTCAAGACCCTTTCCTCTCTCGACCTCGCTCGAGTGCTCATCAAGAACGGCTCATCTCTCCAATTTGGTGAGAAACGAACAATAACATCTTCCTCGGTCCTTCCTCCCTCGGCTAATCCTTTCTTAAACTTCTCCAGTGTCCTTGTTCTCTGTCTTCTTAATCTTGTCCTTTGGTTGTCTAATATTTCCTCTATCCTGTGGTGGTAAATTATTCTTTCTTATTCTTGTTTTTCTCTCATTGTTCTTGTTTCTAACCCTGTGTCTTTAGTCTGGTTCTTAATTTCTTCGCAATTTTAGATCAAATTCTCTCACGATTAACAGTCGAAGGTCGCCAATCTCTGCGCTTCGAACCGTATGTCGTCTAACGCCGAAGAATCTAAACAACCCTTTACAATACAGAACCAGCCACCCCTTCCTAAACCTACAACCAAGATGACAGACTCCATAATCTCAGCCGAGAAGCTCAAAGCACTGGCCATCAAAACGGCCATCAAGTCTATTCCTGCTCTGACTCAGGAAAACTTCTCGAGCTGGAAGGAGCGAATGATTAACTTGTTTGAAAACTTAAATGTGAAGGATATTTTCACTCTCAATACCGGAATCATCTCATCCGATAATGAGCTTTTTATTCGAACGATCATGACCTCGAAACTAGACATTGAAATTCAATCTAACATCATGAACAAGGACAACCGAGGAGACGCCCTCAAGATCTGGAACGCAATCCTCGAGTACTTTGCATCAAAGCACAGTGCTAATCGAGCCAGAATATGGAATCAGTTCTCCTATCTTACTTTTGAAGAGACTGACATTAAGGCTTTTATCACTAAAATCAAGAAGCTGATCAATGAAATGCACGAGGTCGGAATTCAAATCAACTCCGACATTGTCGGCTATGAAATCCTCAAGAAACTGCCCAGAACTACCGAGATGGACAGTATGAAGACCACCATAACTCAAAACGGTCTCACTAAGCCTGAAGAAATTCTCGATCATATGCGAATCCACGCTCATAACCTCGTGATAAATCAAGGCTCTTCTAAGTCAACATCCTCTCAAGTTTCTCTGTTCACCGACCCAAGCAAAAGGTGCTCTAAAGAATATCACAACCCCTCGGCTACACATCCTAAAGACAGATGCTATATGCTGTACCCCAAGCTTCGACCACCGAAGTCCGACGATGCTCAACCGGCAGCTAAAAACTCTCGATCGGAGAATAGTGTTAGCAGCTTTCTCTCTTCTATATCTTCTCCTTTTTCGAACTTTATTCTCGATTCCGGGTCCTCTGCTCATATGACCTCCAATCTGCATCTTTTCACGACCATCTCATTAAAAGAAGAAGGAATCGTGAAGACCAGCTCCGGCACGGAATCTCTGAAGATAAAGGGAATTGGATCTATCAAACTCTCTAACGATGCAGGTGATATCATCCTCCACAATGTTCTTTTCGTCCCCAATATTGTAGTCAATCTCCTGTCTGTTCGATGCCTTGCCCTCGAAGGTTATAAGATTTTTTTTGAAATAAATTCCTTCTTCATCACTAAAGACAACTTGGTCGTCATGAGTGGACGATATGAGAATAATCTTCCTACGCTTCAATTCAAAAACTTGAGTCAATCATGTCATTTCTCGACGAGTGAACTGCTTCATAAATCTCTCGGACATGTGAGCTATCGAAGGATACGACAAAGACTTGGTGTTCAGCTCAAAGACTACGGAGCCTGTGAAGCTTGTGCGGTTGCTAAGATCACCAAAGGATCATTCCACTCACGACACTCTGTAGCTTCCAAGCCTTTCGAGGAAGTTCATCTTGACATTGTAGGACCAATCTCTCCTTCCTCTCGTGAAGGACACCGATACTTTCTCACAGTTGTCGACAGTTGCACCAGATTTTGTGCCGCTCTTCCCTTAAAAAACAAGAGCGATGTAGCTCAGATTTTGGAACAAGCAATCAATCTTGAAGCTCGCCGTTTCGGCTATTATCCCACAATAATCCACTCAGACCGGGGAACTGAGTTCATTAACAAGCATCTCTTGAGTTTTTGCAACAAGCATCTCATCAAAGCTCGATACTCTGATGCGTACACTCCTCAACAGAATGGATTGGCGGAACGATTTAATCGAACCATCTTGGAATCCGCTCGAGCTATTTTCAAGGACTCGGGTCTAAATAAAAGATTGTGGAGCGAAGTCATCAAAGCTAGTACTCTGACCTTGAATCAAATACCGGCCCACCGAAGTAAAAAATCTCCCTTTGAACTCTTTAAGAACCGATCGATTCCTCTCAGCTACTTTAAACCTATTGGGAACAGGGTGTCGTATTTATTTCTACCCAAAAGAAATAGCTCTAAATTGGCTGAAAAAGGTGGCTTAGGCACTCTGGTCGGTTTCAATGAAGAACTAAGATCGTATAAAGTTCTCACAGACGACGGAAAATTGCTGGACACAAAGCATCTTTCTTTTTTGGACTTCCCTAAGTCTGATTTGACCGGAGAAGACTCAGAATTTCGGGTTGAACTTTTCGACGAAGATGACCAGCCTCCTAAAAATCATTCTGATCCAGATTCTGGTGATACTCCTCAAGATGCACCAGAGGTTCAAACTGAACCCATTAAGGAAGAATCCGATAATGAAGAAGATGAAATTGCGAGCAACTTAGTTCCTCAACAGAGGTCTCTTCGAGATCGTACCAACCGAGTAAAACCCGTGAAATATTCTTATCTGACCGGTGATCCGGAATCTTTTCAACAGGCTATGAAGGGGCCTGACAAATCTAAATGGATCGCTGCAACTGATGATGAACTCAACAATATCGAAGAACATGAGGTGTGGGACGACGAATGGGAAAAACCGAACTCCTTTTTGCAAACTGTGTGGATCTTCAAGACTAAACCATCGACTCTCTCGTCAGCCGAAAGAAAGAAGGCTAGACTCTGCATTCAGGGCTTTCGACAGGTTGAAGGTCGAGATTACGAAAATACATTTGCTCCCACCGGAAAATTCACTACCCTGCTCATAATTCTGATGTTTGCTTTAGACAAGAAGCTTCCAATTCGACAATTCGACGTCAAGAGCGCTTTCCTATTTGCTCCGCTGAAAGAAGAAATCTACATTAAAACCCCTGAAGGGTCCAAGAGGAAATCTCCGTTTCTCCGCCTCAACAAATCACTCTATGGGCTTAAGCAGGCACCAGCAAACTGGTACGACACTCTCACGTCATGGTTTAAAGAAATTCATTTTGTACAATCCACAGCAGACCCGTGTCTGTTTCTCCATGAAGATCATCACTCAGCCATTTTCTTTCATGTCGACGATCTGGTAGTGGTGGGCAACGTGGAAGCCTTTGAATCCTTGTTTCTGCTTCAATTTCCAAATTCTTCAGCCCACGCTCCAGACACTCTTCTTGGAATGGATCTGACAATGGAGAACGGTGCCATTAAACTTTCGCAGCAAAAATTGATAAAAAAAGGTCTAGAAATTGCCGGGATAGGTGACTGTCGACCAGTCAAAACTCCCCTTTCTGTGGGTGTACAACTGTTACCCGCTACGGAAAATGAGAAGGCCGAATTTGAAAAACTCAAGATAAATTATCGAACTCACACTGGAATCCTCAACTACCTATCCTGCAGGACTAGACCAGACCTGGCTCCGGCAGTCTCCATATTGTCTAGTTTCAACAATGAGCCTGGGATTCAACACTGGAAGCAGGTCATACATTGCTGGAAATACATTGCCGGTACAACCGATCTTACTCTGACACTTCGACCGGATTCTGAAGACGATTCTAAAACCTTGCAACATTACACAGATGCAACCTGGGCCGATGATCTCGAAACGTGTATCTCCCGCAGTGGCTCGATATTTTTCTGGAAAGCATGCCCAATCTCGTGGAACAGCAAGAAACAACACAATATCACTATGTCATCTACTGAGGCCGAACTGAATGCCTTGTCTGATGGTGTACAAGAAAATGAATGGATCAAATATTTAATTGAAGAACTTTGGAATGAAAAAATCAATCCGACACAATTTCATATCGACAATCAAGGCTTGCTCGAAAAACTGAAGAATTTTGGCTCCAATTCTAAGACCAAACACTTAGATATCAAGATAAAACATATTCGACAATTGAATAACAATAATGAAATTCAAGTAAAACTCATCCCAACTGAAGAAATGGTTGCCGACGCATTAACCAAACCCAGCAACACTGACTCACTACACCGCCTACGAGAACGATGTTTCATGGTTCAAGTTCTTTTCTCAACAAATTGCGGGGGGTGTTGAGTTTTCTTTGCTGTGACAGCCCTGTGAAATCATTGAGCGGGAGCTGGTCCATCCATCGACTCGGTCGGCTCTTGCCTCTCTCCTCAAGTCCGCTTCCCCTTCCTTTGTCATTCTTCATCCTCATCGACTTCGCCAACTCTTCATCCTCATCGACTTCGTCGACTCTTCATTCATCGACTTCGTCGACTCTTCACACTCTCCTATTGTCTCGACATCGCTCAAGACCTCTTCTTTGTCTCAACATTGCTCAAGACCCTTTCCTCTCTCGACCTCGCTCGAGTGCTCATCAAGAACGGCTCATCTCTCCAATTTGGTGAGAAACGAACAATAACATCTTCCTCGGTCCTTCCTCCCTCGGCTAATCCTTTCTTAAACTTCTCCAGTGTCCTTGTTCTCTGTCTTCTTAATCTTGTCCTTTGGTTGTCTAATATTTCCTCTATCCTGTGGTGGTAAATTATTCTTTCTTATTCTTGTTTTTCTCTCATTGTTCTTGTTTCTAACCCTGTGTCTTTAGTCTGGTTCTTAATTTCTTCGCAATTTTAGATCAAATTCTCTCAAGATGTGATCTTAAGGAAGAGGAAGGAAAAAGATCCGGAAAACTCTGATGAAGGATGATCGGCGGGCGGAGCCCGTAAGTTGAAACTCTGAATATAGGATCTATAAGCTCAGTGATGGTCCGTATTCTGGGGATCAGAATGCCATGGCCACCCATCATCCAAGTTCGAGCTGAACTTGGACTCCGGGTGACATGTCACATACATTTCATCACATCCTCCGCGCGCTACACGCGCACACACTCACAACAAACAAGAGAAGCAGGAAAAGAGAACATAACACAAAGAAACAAGAAAAGCACAGTGAGATGAAGCAGAAAGAAGAGAGCCAGAGAGAAGAAAGGAAGAAAGAAAAGAGGAGACAGAAAACACTCAAGACAGGCAAAAACAAACAGAAAGAGACAGAAACCAGAAACAAAACAAGGAAATAAACCCACAGCACATGCTGTGTTAGGACCAAGAAAAATGAAAGAGTTAGATGGCAGGGGACAGGGGAAGTGAAAGAGGGGAAGGAGTATGGAAGAGAAGGGGGTGGAAGATGAGGAGAGGGAAAAGGAAGGGAAAAGGGGAAGATCTTGAGAAGGGAGCCAGTTGAAAGTGGGAAGGTGGAAAGTGGGAAGGTGGAAAGTGGGAAGGTGGAAAGTGGGAAGATGATGGAAAGAGGGTGAATTCTTGAAGGTCTTGAGGATCTTGATGAGTCTTGAGGAGTGAGAAGCGAGTGGAGTCTTGGTCTTGATGTTGCTGGCGGCGGTGATGCTCCTGAATAGCTGGCCACGAGAGGGGCCACCACATCGTCTGTGCCAGAGATCGAAGCTATTTGGTCTAGCCGCTGTCAATACTTCGGTGAGATTGACTACTGGCTTCACTTGTGGATTGCATACACCCACTATTTCGAAGATTGAGTTGGATGTGTCAACATCGATCAAGGTTTGATCGTCAATCTTCACATTAAAGCCGCAGGGAGCAGGTGCTATAACAGCCTTGTTTTCCATAAGCTGAGCAAAAGAAATAAGGCTACGAGTCAAGTTAGGGACGTAGAGAGCGTCTTTTAGGACGATTGAGGATCCGTTTTCGAGGCGGAGCACAGCATTCCCTTTTGCCACGGCGAAGAGCTCTCTTTGATCCCACTTGTTGCCGGTGGCGATGCTCATCCTCACTGGGGTTGTGGTGCTGAACAAATCCAGTGCGTTGAGCATGTGGTGACTGGCACCCGAGTCCAAGACCATTGCCAATTTATCTCCAGAGTCGTTGGTGCCAGTCAGGTATCCAAAGGTTGGTTGCACTATGTTTGCCGAAGCTGGAGTATCCGATGCTGTAGTGGTTACTAGCCCGGTTGGAGGGTTCGGTCGAGCCTTCTTGTAGAGACCTGGGTGTAAGGTCCAGCAGTCTTCCTCAGTGTGAGAGGTTGCCAGCGGGTTGTGCTGCTTGTTGGTGCATGGATGTGGGTTGTATCGCCTCTTCTGTTGATGGTTGCCTCGATTTCTAGACTGCTGCGCCTGTGTCGCCAAAGCCGTGGATGAGCTCGCAGAATTATCCTCGCCTCTAAACATAGTTGCTGATACGGCATCGTGGTGAGCGATGTCCCTTAGTTTAGCAATTATTTGCTTAGGATGAGATAGCATTTCGGCGTTGCTAATCAAAGTTTCCATTAGCGAGGGCCGTTTTCTCGAGATCCTTGCGATGATCGTGCAGCTGAGGATGGTACCAGGAACGTCCAGGCCCATTGCGGCGAATTCAGCCAGCATGGATTCAAGTTGCGTTATGTAGCGGTTGATATCGTTGTTGTATTGTATGTCTTCCCACTTTCTCCACGCATGATAGATAGCCAGGACTGAAGCTGAGGCTTACTCTCCTTTAAGTTCCTTCCACAGCGCGAAGGCATCGTTGAAATTCTCATCCGTGATGATGTGATTATAAATGTCGTCCTCGATATGTCCGCTGATGATCGCTGCCGCTTGCACGTATTCCAACTTGGTTTGTTCTGAGGCGTTAGGGGTCAAAGGTTCCTCGATGCACTTCATTAAGCTTTTTACAGCAAGGTAAGTCTTGACCTTTCGCTGCCAGATCGGAAAGTTCTTTTCGTCGAAAGTTGGGCATTTGAACAAATCGCGCTCCTCACTGGTTGCGGTGGTAGAGCTTGCAGTGGCTGAGGAAGATGCAGCGGCAGGGGTTTGGCGAGTACCGGCCATCGAGTTCCGCTCTTAGTCGTGATATTTGAGGTTGAAGGGTTCTGAGTCTCGAGACTGTAAATCTAAAAGAAATCACAACACTAAGAGAGTTTATTTCATGGTTAGAATGAGGTTGGTCTATCTGACAAGCTCAGAGACAGAGAAAGAAATAAACAAGTCATGTACCTAAGAGCGGAACTATTGCCGGCTCTGGTATGAGATAGAATAATAATGGGAGAAGACTGCTATGGCAGCTAGGACCACGAGATTGTGGGGGAAGGACAACTGTCTGAGATGAGCAACTGTGTTCTGCATCAGTGCCTGAACTTTCGGTGCGAAAGCTAAAGAGATGATGTTTATCTCTTACTTGTGCTCGTTCAGGCTTGGTACTTTAACGTCCGCCGATACGAGTGAGAAGCGTGCCGGGACTGCTACGGTCTGTTATTGTAACAGATCTCTATATCAGTGACCGGCTACGCTTTGATGACTCTGCATCGAAGGACTTACCACTTGTTGAGGTGGAAATCCTTTCGATGAGGCTGGAACCGATTCGGTCTGAGTTGGCGTTGGGCGAATGCTTGCTGTAATTAGAACATTGTTCTTTTAATCAGCAGCTCGCTCCTCGGCTTGTAACGAACCCAAGGAGCACAGCTTACCTATTCGGTGTTGTGCTTCTCTTGGGACGTTTAGGCTCTTCGTCGGATGTAGACGTGGCTAGAAGGAGAGGAACAAAGTTTCAGCTTCTCGCCTACTCCTATTGTCTGAGAGTCTCATGCTTATGCATGGACCTGGGGGTCGCGCGGACTCACCATTCCCCCTTGCGGGGTTAGGGTTTCGCTCCTTGCGCTTCCTTTGCTCTGGGGCGGGCCCTGAGTCTTGACATATACTTGTGCATCAGAGGTGACTGCCGGGGCGAGCAGGTGATGACGATACCACTCGGCTTGCTCGTGTGTTCGGAGGTGGCCAGGCGAGCGGGTGATGAAGGGGCCAGATGCGTGCCGGTCCAAGGTGAGGATGGGTGTTTGGGGGCTTCTCCTCTGGCAGGTGATCGGATGCCAGTCCGTTTCCGTTGCTGAGCCACCAGTAAATTTTGCTGGTGGGTCTTTTCTGGTGAGTTAAGATTGAGTTAAAATTTCAAGTGCGCAGCGTGCGCAACTCTCCTGGTGGGGTGGTTAAAAATTTCTGGGGAAATCCAATCGTGAACCCCCCTATTGAGTCTTCGATTGATTCGATTTGGTACAATGAAGAATATCTTCAAGTAGCGTAGGAATTGATGAAGTTTTGTGAGTGAAGTGAGTAGCGATGATGAAGATAAGAAGATGAGGAGCGGGAATAAGAACGGAAGGGGGAAGAATAGAGTTGTCGGCGAATAGTGTCTTGATTACCAGAGTCCGGCGGAATCGAGATCGATCGTCATGCTTTTGTTTCACCAAACCATATGCAAAAACGCATGCATAGACTTTAAACATAAACTCAATGTACGAGTTTAAAACTCGACACAAAGTGCAGGTACCTTAGCGAGCAAATGCGTTTTGCTTGTCTCGGGGGCCTTTGAGGATGGCTTCGGCAAGACTTTGACAGACAAAGGCTTGAGGATCTTCGGTCTATCTAGTTACGTACAAGTCAGAGCAGTATAACGTTCGGTAGAGTCAGAACAGAAGAATGACCGAACAGACACGCCTTGAGAATGCTCACCAGCTCTGTGACAGCAGCATCTCGGGGGCAGCTTGGTCAGTGTTAGTCAGCAGAACGTCGATATCAATCAAGCTAGAAAAGAATGAAGCAGGGATGGTTGCATCAGCGTGAAATGTGCAAGACTAATCGGAAACATGGGTTGGTTCTGCCAGATCAGGGAGGATGTGTTGAGCTCCGGCGGGCGAGTTGAGGGGCGCCGGGCTGAGGTCGGCGTGATTGAGCTGGTAGACATCCTCACCCTGATGATCGACATCCAGGAGCCGGATTCGCCAGCCTCGATCGGTGGGCGGAATGACGGAAACGCTGGATCATGATGGATGCCATTGCCTTGCCTTGGACGCGTCGGTTGGCAAGCTTGCGTCTGAGGAGGAGGGGTTCGATCAGGAAGCGCTGATTGGGCGATGAGGAGGGCGAATCACTCTCCGTCAATCAGGGGCTTGTCCCAAGATCGCCGGCCTTGAGGGATGGAGTGGCTGCAGCCTCAGGGGAGTGAGCCATCTGATTGCTGGGTGCTCCGATAGCTGAGCATCCGCTTCGAAAACTGCAGATTGGACAACAGGAGAGCCGATGGCCAAAGAGGAAACCCGCCGATCATTCTCTGAGTCTAGCCGATTGTTTTTTTTTTTTTTTTTTTGGTTGTGATCAAAGCATATAAAGCCCTCCAACCACTTCCTAAATCAAAAGCTTATCTCTCTCTCTCGTAAAGCCAACTTCATATCACCTCTTTTTACCTGCACTTTTGGAGTCCCAAATTATTTCATCTTCCCTCTGTGCCCAAATCATACAATTGATGGCAGGCTGTTCTTTCATTGTTTGATGCAACAGATCCACAGTTTCAAGGGTTAAACATCACATGGATGCTTCCCAAAGCGTCCAAGTGGTGCTCAGCCCACCTAGCATCCTCTGGATGCTCCCGGGGCATCCTGTGGATGTTTTTCAGCTCAAATGGTCTGTGGAATGCAGCCCAATTCTCAAAACATGTGCTGTAGTGCAGACTTATCTCAGCTTAATGGGATGCAGTGTAGCAAGTGTATGTATGACCCCATCTTCAATAGCCTTGATCTTTACCCTCCCTCTAGTCTAATTGGGTGCTTGCAACAGCTGTCAGACTCAATCAACAATTAATGCCTGCTCCCCTGACTCAATAACTTGAAGCTCTTACAGAATGATCAAGGAGAGCAGGCAGTGATTGATTCTAACAGCTTTTGCAAGCACCCAAGACCAGAGGGAGGGTAAAGATCAAGGCTATTGAAGATGGAGTCATACACACACTTGCCACACTGCATCCCATTAAGCTGAGATCAGTCTACACCACAGCGCGTGTTTTGAGAATTGGGCTGCATTCCACAGACCATTTGAGCTGAAAAACATCCACAGGATGCCCCGGGAGCATCCAGAGGATGCCAGGTGGGCTGAGCACCACTTGAATGCTTTTGGAAGCATCCATGTGATGTTTAACCCTTGAAACTGTCATTTGTGGCATCAAAAAAGTTCATCTCTTGGACACTCTCAATCCGGAGTGTCCAATGGGATCCAAAAAAGTAAACATCCATTGGACACACTTGCTGGAGTGTCTGATGGACACCAAAATATACCTTCCATTGGACACTCTCAATGAAGAGTGTTGGATGGACACCAACAGCTGCTGTCCAGGGGACACTCTTGATTGAGAGTGTTGGATGGACACCAAGAGCTTCTGTCCGTTGGAAAATCTCAACTGAGAGTGTCAATTGGGATGTTTAACTGATGTGCGTGGGTAAGCCTTCAAAGACCTGCTTGGCCAGTTGGTAGCGCTAGTGTCCACAGAATGTGGGGTCGCCTGACTTGTGTTAAGTTAGATTGGGTTGAGCCACCACTGAAATACTCTTGCCCATCCCAGGACTTGATAACTCTTCCGCCCAGTTCCCGCAGGATGGTAGAATCAAGTTCCAGTGACCGCCCCTTAAACGCCTTGTAATTCCTTCCCTCCGCGCATTGTTCAGTACTTGAATCAAGAACGGAAGAGTTGATACAAGACCTGGATTATTTTGTTCTCGTCTCTCCCTTGCATCGAAGAGACTATCAACGAGCTCACATGGTGTATCCGGGCCGTACGTGCAACTGAAGTGCAATTAAACCGAACTAAGCAACTCTTCCCACCATGGTACCGAGTCCTTCAGCATCCAAGCTACGGTTTATTCGTGTCAAATAGAGGAAACTTCTGGCAACTGATATTCTTTTTAGCTAATGGTAGGTCATATCTGTTGCAGTCTGTTGGAGTGTCTGATCAAAGAGCGACCTCGGTCTCGGATATTTTTGCGATTGAATGGTTGTTTGTTGATTGGGCTCAAAGCTTTGCCGCATAGCGTCGGTCGCCGGTCACTTTACCAACCCACGCTGTACTTATACCTTTCAACTTACACGATTACGAAGAGCGAAAAAAAAACTGCGCAGGTCCCGATTCTTCAAAACATTCTTGCTTCTTCATCCTCTTGATCTATGAGCTATTCTTGAAGGAACAAATATCATTTTTCTTTTCTTCAATTAATAGTAATAGTTTATCCTCATCTTGGAACCAAATATCACCTACCACCAGCCTGGACAAAAAATTGGACGACGAGCATGAAGATTACGTTACACAACGTGCTGGCTTGCTCTTATTCAATCCTCACAATTCTTTCCAATCAACGCACAGAAGCTCGAGCCCTCGAAGATTTAGATCCTCGAACCGCTCACCGCTTAGGAACTAGGGACCTTCGCCGGGTAAAGGCCCGACCCCTTCGCCGTCGCGCTATTCCACACGGGATTTATCATAGCTGTACCGGAGGGGGCTTGAGCAGAATTTGTGAAGATACCATTCGTGCAGGTTGGACAGATGGCACTTTAAAGACCATCAAAACGGAAGTCCGTTCGTTTACTGATGGAACTCATCCTTGCAAGGTTACCGTCTGGACGTGCGTCCCTATCTTTCCTTCTCTCTGTCTGCTTGAGCAGTTTATTGACCATTCACTCTTGAATTGAATTGGCCTGAAAAAGTGAAACTGCGGAACTCAAACTTGTCTCGGTGGAGCAGCTCTTGGAGGCAATGCTGGTGAGTTGTATCTCTATGTCTTGCTAAAATCCAACGTTGTAGTACTCGACCATACATAGGCTCAACCTTTGCCTTTAAAAACTTCAGCAAATCGATGACTATTGCACTGCGATAGACTTGAAAGTGGCTACTCCTTGCGAGGATTCATCCGATTACGAAGGAGTCTTCGTTGGGAAATTGGTAAGGCAAACAATCCCCTTAAACAAAGGCATCCTCCCATCAGAATTCATGATACCTTCTCCGCACAAGGAATAGCTCACTATATACTCTTCCTTCATGCGGACAAACTATACATCTTGTAGAGTGGACAGAACGCTGTCATGCGCCTGGAGGGCACACAGTAGAAGGCTCAATGAACCAACTGACTCGGATCTTCGTGAAACAACTAAAACTTTAAAGGAAAGAAACCTTTTCTTCTCAGTCCACAAGTATTCCTTCTACAAGGCAGGCCACCTCCAAAATTCTTCCAGCGATCTCCAAACCATAATTTTCCTCTTTTGACCCTCTTGAACGCCAAAATATATATCAGTATGTCTGTCTTGATTTGACAGCCTCATCTATGATCTAGTCAACATTGTCTTGATTTGAAATAAGAAAATTCATGCTTTGAATTCTCTATCTGATTAGTCACCTGGCTTGGGCCAGCTTTTTTCTGAAACAACTGCACAGATTGACATTCTTTATTTTGATTTGATTTTATCAGTTCAAGTGTGTTTGTCCATATTTTTTGCATATAAAATTCTCTCAGATTTTCTTACAGACATATATTTTTTAGTGATTTTGACCATTCATAGTGTAATTAGACTATCAAAAATATTTGGAAGCTTCTGAAAATTAAACCATTCAAGCCTAGAGAAGGCACGATCAGTGGGTTTTAAATTACCCAAAATATTAGTTCAGGCCCAGAAATTGATTACTAGAAATACTCTAAAACATGTAACACCACTATTTTATTTCTTTCTCCTTAATAAATTTTGAGATTTAGTAAATGCACTTTTCTGAGAAAAAGGAATTTTCTTCTGAATCATACAGTATTTTAGGTTATCCATGATATTCAATTAAAACAAATAAAAATCTCTTAGATACAAATCTTCTTAAGTTTAATTGTATGTGCAACATTTTGGGATTTAAATTTTAATCTCAATCTGTCAGTGTAGCTCAAGTGGGTTTGCATTAGCACCAGAATTCTGGAAATATAAATTAGCCACCCCCCTCAAATTCTTCAACAACAAACAGGTTTAAAATTCAAATTTAGCCTGTTGCTTCTCAATAAGCTCAGAGATCCTTGTGATTCTAATCTCACTTGACACAATTCCCTCTGAATTTGGAGGGAGAGGGGCTAGAAAATCAGACCAAGAGCCCAAGTAATGCCGCAGTGAAACCAGGTACTGGCTGGCACACAGGTACTGCACCAATTTTTGGTGGGTACTGCGGATAATCAAGGGGGATACCCACGGTCACTCCCCCACTTTTTACCACACAAATCAAGCTTGATTTCATATTTAACCAAAAAAAATCAAAAAAAGTAAAGCCAAGCATGTGGCAGTCAATCATTTTTCCAAAATTTCCAATTTTCTTTTTCATTTCTGCTGCATCTTCTTATTCAAAGGGATTATATCTTTCCATTCAGCTAAACCACTTCAATTTATCTTGTTGTTCTTTGAGTAGCAGGGAACAGTCATCCCCAGAATTAATGAATTGGGTGTAATTCTGTGCCTCAGAGATGTAACATAATTGCTTCCAAAGCTGAAAAATCTCTCAAGATCAATAGTGTGAGCCTCCATGGCTGAATTTAGGACAGTATGTGTGTGGAAAACCCTACCTCTCTGAAATACATGCAATGACTGACAAAACCCCCAGCTAGGCTGGAAGCAAGAAGACAGTGGTCTAGTGTGGTTAAACACTTTTCTCACAAGTGGATCACAATGATTACATATTGTGCAATAAAAAGTTTGGTATCTAATATGTGGCAGAGAGTGTGTGGGTGACAATTTATTTGACTCTTGTGGGGGGAATGACCTGAATTTGATTTGATGATTTTCTTTTGATTACATTGGGGGACAAAGGACAAGAGAGACCCTCCTAATATAGGAAAATGTGTGGTGGTCTATGTGCAACATGCATGAGGGGTTTTGGCTGGTGTGCCTTTACAAATGAGATATTTTGGCTGGCCTTTTGTGCAGAATACAGCTATGTAAAGTGTGGCAGTGTAGACATGAGGAAATTTAGCTGGTGAGTTAGTTACAAGTGTGGCTTACACAGCCCTATGGTTGCTATGGAGTCTTCTCAAGTGACCTGCACAGCTTTTTTTAGTCTGCTTGAGTGATGTGCACAGCAACATGTTTACTATGCAGCTTTATTGATGTGAATTATGGCTGCTAGGTTACTGTAATGAGCGGCTTGTGGCTGCTACACAACAGCCACATATAAGACAAATATATATGTAAAGGATAGTATGTGAGCTATATACCTTCAGATAAACTCCACCGCAGGAGCTTTCTGTGGTGCTAAAAGTTTGCCATGTTTAGCTCCCGAGCTGCTGCAGCCTACTGAAGCATCCACTGCGCAGAAGCTATCCCAAGAGCTAAACTTAGCTTTCATCAAGCCCCAAGTGTGGTAGTGAGTAGGGGCTCAGGTGTGTGTGTGGGGGGTGGTGAGATGTCAAGGAGCTATTTAGGAGCTCAGTTAATGTTGCTATTTTTGGCACCACCTGAGCTCCCAAGGCTCCTAGCACCCCAGATAGCAACCCAGGTGTCCCTTGAATTTTTCATTCTTGGAGCTTGGTGGAGTTTCTCTCAGTTGTGTAAAACTGTGTATGTAAGCTGAAGGGAATGTGTGTATCAAAAAAAGGTGGAGTGTAACACTACATATCTAAGAAATTTTTGAATTTTTCCATCCAGAACAAAAGTGTCTACCACAATGAATGGTCCTGAGACTTTGAGACCAGTGTCCAGACTAGTTATTTTCTTTGGCTACATTTTGCAGAGGATTCTGAAATGATGATGTTGAAGAAGTTCCAGAGTTTTTGAGCTGTTATTGCCTTCAAGTGGTACCTCAGCATTTTGGCGTAAAATCAAAATGAGGAGAATGGATCCTAGATTCTTGCCTATCATTTCAAAATAATCATTGTTAATAGTGGCTCTATTAAGATTTAGAGGAATTTTGACTGATGTGGAAAACCCCTCAGGTAACTGCAATGGCACACAGGTACCTGCTAAAGAGTGACAGGTGCAAAATGGCCAACGCTATCACTGCAAAATAAAACTTGGTCAACTGCTTGCAGTTGACATGTAGGACAATCAAGCCAAGCTTCCATTGTAACTCCACCTGAATGCACAAGTGCCTTTGTTGGCGCAGTCACTGTGTAAGGTGCACAGTGACTGTGCATCAAAGCTTGGGTTGAGTCAAACCTTGAGTAAGGCTGGTGTAACACCACAAGCTTTTTCAGAGTTACCGCATGTAAACTACTCACAGTTGACACAGTTTTTTTTTGCAGTGTATTATAATAAGGGTTCTACCAGTGTTTCAAGAAAGCCATTTTCCAGGGCCTCAGGGGCTCTGAGTGGTGTGAAAGGGTTGGGATAGTGGTTTGTGCCTGCAACCAATACCCCCCCCCCCCCCCCTGCCAGGGGGGAGGGGGATATAACCGCTGGGGTACATGGGTACCAGGTTTTCTTTTTACAAAAATCCAAGGCCCAATACGCAATCCCGGCACTGCCTGGAAGTTGCGTGACAGTTGAGGTGTCCAAGGCATTCATTACAACAGCCAATTCAAATTTTATCAGAATATGCTGCTTTTGAAGACAGCCAAATTACACCTTGATGTCCTCTGGTGAAAATGTCACATTATCTCAAAGAAGCTTGCCTCTGAGTCTGGATAGACTTGGTGCTGAAAAATCAACCTTCAATTCTCATTGGGTAAAGCAAATGTAAACCTGAAAACCTATTGCAGTACCTGAATCTTCTGCTATGAACATGGAAAACTAGCAAGATCAAAGGCTGCACAAAAATTGGACACCCCTCAACTATGGGCAGGCAGCTGCAAGGGCAGAAAGGTGCCTACTAAAGGGTGACAGGTACCCGCCGGCGGGTGCTAATTGCCATCTCTAGCTAAGGAATATAAATTCAACAAAATTTAAAACCATGATTAATTTTCAAAGTTTGACACTTTCTGGAAGTTCATATTGAGAAATATAGTACTAAAGGCAAAAAACTGCACTTTAATACTACATATTCATGTGTTTACATGAGCCTCTTAGTGTTGTCTTACAAAAAGAATAATGGAAACGAAGCAGAAGGTATTAAGAGCTCGTGGTGAAATGACTTGTTTGGCTGGCAAATTTGAACTGTTACGGAGCTTGGACGGAAACACTTTGTTTCTTTCCTGATTTTAATGTTTGAAAAAACTATTTGAAGAAGGAATACTTTCAAGTAAGGGAAAGTGATCAGCTTGTTGAGGATCAAAGCTTGTGATTTTTCTGACTTTTACCACAACTCACAAGTGCTGCATATGGTACTTGCCTGACAGCTTTAGTGTCTTGCGATTGGCATGGGACCCCCGCAAGTTGCCCCCCACGGGTTGAGGTTCGGAATATGGTATTGGCGAAGCCGTTTGGGGTTACCACACTTAACTGCAACCAATCCGCGTTTCGCCCGGGTTTCCCAGGAGACTTGGTGCTCGCAACTTTTTTGGCAGTAACTGAATCCTTGTTGATCTGAAAGACCGGCTGTGGCTTGGCATCGGTGTTGAAAAAATGCCGACCAACGAGTTTGAATCCTTTATCTCCTCCCAGAACTGGCCGTGGGGCGGTGCTTCTCCCTCCTCGCATCAGCTCATCGGGTACAGTCTGAGGGTTGGGAACGTTGTTCAAGTCGTACAAATCAGCAGCTGAAAAAAATAAAACTTTTTTTTGAGTCAAACACGAGGTTCCTAAGAGCCGCTTGAGTTTTCACATATCATGGATCAAAGATACTAACATGCTCCGATATTAGTCCAAGCAAACGATGCCCCACTCGCAGTGCATTTATAGAGCTGAAATCCGCTTCCTAAGGCTGTAAAGACCTTCTTCTGATTGGGTGGAATAGCGAGACCGCTGTTCTTAGGTAAACCTAGGTCGACAGTAGTCTGAGCCATCACCAACACACCGACCCAATTGACTAGCACAATTGTCCCAAGACGGTATAAAAGCATCTCGTATCACCTTTGGTTGTTGATATGCGACGCTTTAACACGATTAATTTTCTATTGGAAATGGTGATTTTAGGAGCGGAAATGTGGCTCGGTTCAAGATATATTAGTCGTCGGATAATGCGAGGCTTTTCAAAAGCAATTCTTCAGTATGCTAGCAGGACGGCGGCTGGGTAGATGCTTTGTGTTCTCATCGGTTTAGATTATATAGGGGCAAGCAAGTTAACGAAATCCCGCACGCTTTGTATATATGAGGTTGATACGCCTGTTTGACGACTGTTGAATTGATGATTCATTAATCTCTCGGATTGCTTATCATGAGACCGGGGTAGGGATTACGTTCACCTCCCTACCACACCTAGCTTAACTAAGCCTCTCGAACGGAGGGTCCGGGTGACCCCGCCCGGAGGGCTCTGCGGGAGGGGCCGCTTCGCGGCCAGCCACAACGAGCCTCCCACCAGGGGGGACTTGTGTTAAGTTAGCTACCACACGCAGGCTGAAAGGCTGATAAGCACCGCGAACGAGGGCCCGGCGAGCATAAAATACATACGCAATGGTTGCTTTGCCGACCGGCTGCGGGATTGCGAGAGCTGCCCGACAACCGGTGATTCAATTGGCGGTTTTTGCTTCCAACGCCGGTTGTTCAGGTAAAATTATTATGTAGCCAACAACACCGGGCCAGTTTTCGATGATCTAGGAATCCTCTGAATGAATATGAGCCGCGGTCCAAAATTGACCAGCTCTGGACCCTGGTTTTGCTGCTTGCACCTTTGGTGGACCCCGGACCAGACTCGGCAATAAGCTCCCCGGCGCAACCGTTACCAAGGGCGAGCTTAACTAAGCCTCTCCGAGGAGGCGCGAAGCGTCTCCGAAGGAGGCTTTAGGACTAAAGTCCCATGCTTGGCCTGAGGCTGACGGGGTTTTACAGAGAAAATCATGTTTTTTGAAATTACATCTCTTTTTACTCCCCTCTTTCGGCTTCAATTTCCATGCCTCATGTGCCAGTTTGTAGGCCTTGATCTTAGCTATCTTGTACAAGTTTTTTCAAGTAAATCCATTCATCACTGACCGCTCAGCGGCCATTCTTGTGAGGGCTCTTCTTGAGCAATGTGAACAAGCCATCGGATCATCCGAAGGTCGCCGTTGGACATGCTCTCACGGGTTCGTTTGGTATTAACTTAAAAATGACTGGTCTCTCAAAGAGTGCCATCCCATGCAGGCAGGTTGCGGTAGAGATGTCCAACCTTATTTTCATGTGTTTAGGCCGGACGCGCTATCCGGTCTACACCAGGCCGGATAGGCTCTAAAGTGGGGTTTTTTACATCAATTTCTCTTTGAGGGGATGGGGGTAGGTATTGTGCTGAATACATGATATTATGTAGAAATGAAAGCTGATTCTAATGGTACTCGAGGCTGTGAAGAAATCAGAAGGGTATACGGTGATAGGTGGGTTTGAAGGGAATTTTGGACAAATGGCTGGGCAGCCTCAAGCCAAATTTGGGACATTAGGCACAAGCTAACTTAACTAAGTCCCTCTCTATGTGGAGGGGGGACGCCGTCCCGCAGGGACCCTCCGAAGGAGGGACTTATGTGCTATGTCACCCCTCCTGCCTGAGAGAATTAGAATTTTTTTACTTTTTTTTTGATCCGTTGTAGCGCCTCTGTCTGTTATCATCTGATTACAAAGTCGCCCAACACTCGAAGGGGCTTTTCCAGGAGATTGACTCCATCGCATTATTGATGTTGCGAGGTCCCTCCCTGCTTTGCAATGATGGGTTTTCTTGATTTCCTCGCTTCGAAGTGATTTTGTGGATGATTCTGTATTTGATGCCACATGTTTTGTACAAAATGCTCGGCAGGAAATACAGTGCTTCCACAGGAACATACATAATAAAATAGATAACGATTATACCCTATTATACCACAAAAAAAGAACAGGGAGAATCTGTGATGGCCATACATACAACGTTATGTATTTCTTCACCCGGAACACTGATCAATACTAGTTTTTCTTACACAGTACGCAAGAACCATGGAGCTCCTGCAGAAAACACCGGTCAAGCCGAAGGCCAACAAACTCCCTGAGGCTCTCGAGAAATTGACGGACAACTCACTGGCCGAACATATCACCACGCGATCAATTGAGTTGTATCATGACCAGCCCAAAGATCTTCAAGTTGCCGCTGTTTCTTCGCTTGTTCGAGGTAAAAATACCTTTGTTCGTGTTGGGACTGGGTATGGGAAAACTCGTATATCCGAGATGTTTTTTGGGCTATTCACGAAGAAGGTTGTTGTCTTGGTACTAAACCCATTGGATTCTTTAGGAGATGACCAGGTAGAATTTTTTGACAGACTTTTGCCACTGATAGGACTTGCTGAAGCTTGTTATGTCAATGAATTACTGTAAATAGGTCCGTGAAAAGAAACTGTTGAAAATAACGGCGATCAATCTCAATAAGATGACTTTAAATCTTGATGTTGTCCAAAAGATCAAGAAAGGGAAATTTAGCTTTGTTTATCTGGTCAGTTACACAGTAATACAAGCACAACAGTGTCAATTAGCTAAAACTTCTTATTATGATAGAGCCCAGAGGTTTTTCTGAACAACTCGCTGTTCACCGAACTATTTTTTAGTGATGAGTTCCAAGACATCTTGTCATTGTTTGTGGTCGATGAGGCCCACATGATTTACTTGTGGGGTCTGGTTGCATCAAAACAAAGCAAAACTTTAATAATATTTGCGCGTCTTGAAGATCAAGCTGTCTTCAGGCCGGGTTATGGACACTTAGGCACACGGATCATGGCGACCAACAATATACCTGTTCTTCTCCTCTCAGCGACTTGTCGACCCGTGGCCGTATCAGCAATCACTACCAGCTTAATGCTTCAGCCTAGCGACATCAACATGATTGATGGGGAACTCACGCGGCCCGAGATTCGTTTCATTCGCATCAAAATGGAGTCAACACTCAGCTCCTGCGATGATCTACTTAGGATATTTGCTCCGCGGACTGTTACCCCAGCCTGTGATTCGGTCCCAATGATTATCTACTCTGGCACCCGAAACCGCACTTTCCAGGTAATGAAAGTGGTCAACGAAGCTCGCAATACAAAGAATCACGAGTATGACCCAAATGATGGATTCATACGTCGATACCATTCAGTGACAAGTGATGAGGACAAGTTGAAGACAATGGAGGACTTTGGAAATGGAAAGGTCCCCGTTATTTCTGCTACTATGGCTTTGGGGCTGGGACAAAATCTTAAACGTGTACGGTGTGTGGTACACATGGGGCGGGGAGACCCCGCAACCATTGTGCAGATGGTGGGGAGGTGCGGTCGTGACGGAAATGTTGGCTTAGGTCTGTTATTCATGGAGCCAACACGCAAAAATGGCAGGAATAAGGTGGGTGATTTTGAGGAGGGCTTGGTACAGAATGACGACGCAAGGATGGACGCGTTAGCCGCAACAGGAGTTTGTTTGAGGGTAGCCCTCACATTAGATAGCAAGTATGTGTCTATAAATGCCAATACTAATTCCACTACGTTGACTGCCCTTTATGTTTTAGGCTTGGTTATATCCCCAATACTAATTCCACTACGTTGACTGCCCTTTATGTTTTAGGCTTGGTTATATCCCATTGGCTGCGGACGACCCAAATGTTCTATCTGAGAGGGCGCGCGAAAAAAGTCGGCTGTTTTCAAAGTGCACCTGCTCAAACTGCGCGCCGGAAGAAGCAGCGGCCCTCATCAATGTCCTTCAGCAGATGAATATTTCAAACTTTGACTCGCTTCTCAAGGATCCTTCTTCCATTCCCCAGGATCCATCAATAGTGACCATGATCCGGAAACGAAAAAAGCAGTTGCCGAAAGGCACATGTAGTTACCCAAAGCACGTGGCCGACGACCTCGAGCAACATTTACTCCACAGTTTTGATTGTTTTTATTTCAATCACCTCAGACCAAGGCCTGAATTCTCGCCCTCGACGTTCTTTGGTGTCGCTGAAGCAAAGGCAATTTTTCAATCCATTCATCAGATTCGAGACGGTGACAATCACAACACAACTCTGTTGGAAAGGCTCAGCGGTGGTCAGGCTTTTGATGGGCAGATCGAGTACCTTGACCTGGCAATCAGTGACTGGATGTCTGGTGAATACTACCAACAACATCTTCTCAACATTTCCGAGCTAGAGAAATTCATCGAAGCCGAGGGCATACGTGTGCGAGAAGAGATGGCTATCAAGCTGGCTGTGCTTCAAGCTTCTGCAGCAGCCCGGAGGTCGGCAGATAAGATCGAAAAGGCGGCTCAAAGAGAGGAGGCGAAGGCATGCATGGCTGCCGCGAGGGCCTCTGCGCGACTGCTCAAGGCTGAAGATCAAGCAGTTGAGAAAGCACGATTGCTCAGCGAGAAAGCCGCTGAAAAGCTATGCAGGGAAGAAGAGAAATTGGCTAAAAGAAAATATGATGCTCAAGAACGTGCGGCGCTCAAGGCCGCCCAAAAGGCTCAATCAGCTCTTGACAAGCTCGCGCCCAACGAAAATTCCGCAACATTGGCCATAGGGGAGACAGATTTCATTTCTCAAGATACACTCATGGCGGATGGCATTGGAGAAACAAGTACTCTTGTGAAATCAAAATCTGCAAATTCATTGAGTCAAAGACAAGCTGCGGAGGCTCGGGAAGCGTCACGCGAGATGGCATCCAAACAGAACCGGTTAGACGAAGAGGAAAAGGCAGTGAATCGAGCAGCCAGGAGAGCAAATGCGGACTTGGTGCGGTTGGCGAACGAGGCCAAACTCGCAGAGGAAACACGAAATCGGGTTCAGATGCGCAAAGCCACGCGGGTGGGTGCCCAAGCTAAAAAATCCCAGAAAAATTGTCAAAAAATGGCCAAGATAATGCGTGAACGTCAACACAACTCAGCCTTTGAAGCAATGCGGGAACAACTGCAGAGGGGGGCATAGAATCCGTGGACAACTCACCATATCAAATTTCTTCAGAGTCTGTGCTTTCTGGACATGAGGAATCGTCGCTGAGAACTTGATGCTCTAGCTCGGTGGTCATGTCTATCTCCATCCTTGTTTGCTGTGTTTCATCTTCATCATACATGGTCATTATTCCTTTGGAGTGTGGCCGGAATCTATTGAGTCCACTCTGCATGAATTCTTTCCGCATTTTGCCATCCCCATTGAATAACAATCATCAATAGCCTCGGGTTCTCTACCTTCTAGGGGGATTTGGCCCAACCGTTCACGCTCAGCCATGCGCCTGAAGTTATTGATGGATTCTAGAGTCAATTGGTTTTTGTGTGATTGTTGGATGACTTTGGCTCCTGATTCCAGTTTGATGAGCTGTAACATATATTGGAGCTGGCCAATGCCAAAGTTAGATTAAATATTACAATGTTGGTTTGCTTCACATTTTTTCTGGTGCTTACCAGAGAGATATTACTAGAGAAGATGTCTTTCAGTCTGTCAATATCTGTGCCAATACCTGAGTGATTGAAAAAGTATTTCAACCAATAGTTTTGCACCTCAAGGTAGAAGTCTGTGGCCACAAAGTGACCGGGCTTTCCTCTTGGTGACAAAAGCAGTGTATTCATCACCAAACAGGATAATGATTCCGGCAAAATATATTTTAGGAGTATGATAAGTTTAGGAAGGTGTTTGGAGTAATGGGGCATCCCACCAATCCCTTGGCTCATCACAGACCAACGTTGCCACATGAACATGAGGCGGCCATAATCCCCGTCGTTCATGGCCCGATTGGCCTCCAAAATGGTTCCAAAGTCACGGATGCGAAGCAAAAAGTTCTTGTGACCAGTGTAGTTCTGGGCCAGATCTGACCGGAGGGCTTCACCGGAGCAGAAGCGGTCATAAGTGCGCTCTACCCAATCATGGATTGTTTCACTAGATACCTTGAGGAGCTTGTCCGACAAAGGTTCGTGTGCCCGGTTTGACACCAGCCTGGCAAGCCAGCAAACCAAAAATCAGATCATCAGATGTGATTGCTAAACCCAGCTCAAGAAACACTCACATGACACAATACAGCAGGGTTGCTTTGTGAATTTTTTCAACATGAGAAAGCATCAAGTTGAAATCTTTCTTGGTCACAGGCTTCTCTGTGGGAATCCCAAGTGCGTGAAGTGTCCGCCAAGCGCCAGTATCGCGTGCCAGTTTTTCATTGCCCCAATGGCTAAGATAGATGGCTTGAGCTAGGTTCCAGAGGGTGTGTGCCGCACCAGGGATGGGAAGGATGTTGTCCAGGCTATTATGATCACCTGAGGCTGGTGTCCTCTGCTTCCGGAGACTATCAAAAATGTTACATGATCCAAGGTCACCCTCAATGATCTGTAGGCGTGAGTGGAATTCCTTGGGGGTGAGGCCACTTTGCTGGATAACCCCAGTGAACACCTCACCCACACCCAGGGCAGAGTTGTCAGAAGCAAGCATGAGCTTCAGCATGGTGATTTTTGGATCATCTGGTGTGATGGGATTGACCTCTGGTGGATTTGTTGGTAGCTTGATTCTTTTATCAGCAGGGGTGGCGAAATACTTCAGGATTACCCGTGTGATCTGGGATTTCAGCGTGCTTTCAAAGTGAATGGTGCTTTCTCTTGTGGGCGTAAACATTTCAGGTCGGATTTTCAGTTCTTTACCTTGATGTAAGGCATCATTTAATGCATCAATTGTGAGCTCCGAGGGATTCAGCTTGGCGGCTAAGCTGGGGGGGATGGAGTGGATGTACCCCCAGGTACCATGAAACATTTGGCTTGTATGACCAATTGACTTCATGTGGATCTTCTCCTGGAAATCAAGGTTGTCATAGCATAAGAGAGGTGCAACCAACCCGGAGTTGTCCTTGTATCTGGATTTGACTTTAGCCTCTGCCTCCTTGCCAAGGCTCTTGAGGGCAGCATGAGCAGTCCTTCAAGAAGAGCTTATTCCTATGTAGTTTAGGTATGCACTGACCCGCTCTGTCACACCTCCAGCCAAAAATAGGAGAGCATTGCTCAGTTGAAAGGCATTGTGTCGGCGGTTTCCACCAAACGCAACCATGGCACAAATTGTGCGAGCAATCTGTTCTCAAAAAAAAGCCATATGGAAAATTCCCAGTGCCAGTAAGTATGGATCTACTCAAAACTGACTGTTTAAAGACATACCGTGTGAATGCGGTTAGCTTTCCTGGTTTCTGGGTCCTTGATTTTCTTCAAGACAGACCCATCATAATCCATAAGCTCATCCGAAGGGTCCACTTCATTTTCATCATCTGAAAGGTCCTCGACTGGATCAGGTTTCGGATCTGAGGCCTTCTTAGTCACCAAGGAAGGCTTTGTAGGGCCCTGGATTTTTGCACAAAGCAGCCGGTACAGGAACGGCATTTGATCCATGAAAGCTTTGTTGCGAATCTCTCGTTCTTCAACGGAGAAGAAGGCATCTGACAATGTGGTCGAATTGTGGTACGAGCCGTTGGGTGCAAGTCCACTCGGCGGTTTTTGGGCGGAGACGATCTTGATTGCCTATGAAAAATCCTTAATTCAGTCAACCAACTGTTACATACAGTTTGCAAGTTAATTAGGCACCTGGGATAAGATGAACTCTTCCCATAGTTCACGCCCCTTCGCATGACGACAAGCCAGCCGTCTGATTGTTAGCAACAATTCCTCAGTGGTGTCCCAGCCCGTTTCAGTACCCCAGAAGCGTCGCTTGGACGCCATACCGTCTTCGTCTTGCTCGAGGAATGCAACAACGAATGACTTGGGGGTCAGGTTCAGTGTTTTTATTAGGTCGCATATTCTTTCAAGCTTATCCTTCATTGCAACCCGAGGAGCTCGGGCGGATGGTGCTGGCGCCGGGTGGAAAGTTTCTGCAGCATTGGGTACTGTTTCTGGCATGATGATATATAATAAGCTGGATGAGGTGTCGTTAGGAAGATGGGGAATATGATGGCTCGGCCTGGATCCAACAAAGGTAGCTTGGGGATGTGATGGCTGACTATAGACCTGTGATGCTCGTCTGTCTTGCCTTCACAAATGCACCAATTGATCCGAATGGATCTCATTATGACATTCCTACATAGTGATGTGGAATGTTATGTATCTGCTCATCACATGTTTTGGGAACTCATGGGTTACTGGGATTGAAACTTGATAATTTTGTATGCTGAGCGAATGGAGCACAGAGGCGTCGAAGACGCTGTATTTTGACCTTCATCAACACGACGTATTCGTCTGACTCAGAAACTTACAACCACAATTGCTCATTGTGATGATGAGTTGAAGATGTACATTGGTAGGGGTGGGTTGGGCCGTCATGGAAATGAAAACCATAGGAAAAAATATTCAAGAACGAACGAGTGAGGGCGAGAGTGAAAAAGGACCCACCAAAATCCCTAATTCTCTCAGGCCGCGGGGTCGACATAGCCCGTAAGTCCCTCCTTCGGAGGTCGCTTCGCTCCCCCGAGGAGGGAAATTAGCTAAGTTAGAGGCACAAGTCCCTCCCGCAAGCGGGAGGGTGCTCGCGCCCCGCGAGCACAGGGAGGGACTTGTGTTAAGTTTGTATGGTGTATCAAGCCCGTCTGGGCACTTGGCCCAGTCCCGCTGGGCACTCGGCCACGCGCGCTTGGGAGTGTGCACAGGAGGCTTGATTGGGCGGGTTCTGCGGGGCCCGAATCTTGGCACAGAGCCAAGCCCCAGGTGAGCCTACACAACCGCTTGGCCGATTTGGTTTCAAGCTCCTCAAGCCACCCATCACCCATTCGGTACGCAACACCACGACACAACGCACCTATGTCGGTATGTACGGTTTTTTATCCTCCTGGATGGTTTTGACTACCTTTTCTGGAATTTTAACGCTTTGTTTTTCCCTGTTGACCGTCATTTCTGTTTGATTTTTTGACCAGGAACCAACGATGGATCCTGTCATGTCGGCGGAGGATCTGCAGATCCAAGCAAACAAAAAGGAGGAGGAATCACTCATGAAGCGGCTCCAGGAGCTCCGTCAGCAAACATCTCAGCACACGGCAGTCAAAAAAGGAAAAGAAAACCTTGAAAAGAATCGGACCTACCAAAATGATCGACTCCAACACACCTCCCGCAAGCCAAACGGCATCATCAAGCCCGAGGTTCGTCAACTCATTCGCGAAAACGTTTCAAGCGGACAAATGAAAATTGCTCAGGCTAAAAGAGCCTTCAAAGTTTTGCGCCAAGCTGTCCAGCGGATCATCAGGGAGGATCCGAACAACATCAAAACCTTCAAAAAGCAACCCTCCAAGTTCACAGACATCATGAAGACCGACCTCCTCATTCAACTTGAGGAACGATCTACTGTCACACTCCCTGAGCTTGTCCGATACCTCAAGGACACTTTCGACGTCAAGGTCAGCACCCAGGCTGTTAGTAACCTGATCCATGATATGGATATATCATGGAAGCAGGTCACTAACATCCCAGCTGCATGGAATAAGCCCGAGCTTCTCGAGCAGCGAGCCAACTTCGTCAACCGGCGTGGTCTCAATCTCGGACGTAAGCAGGTTTTTGTTGATGAAGCTGGCTTTGACCTTCACTCAGGCCGATCACATGGCTATGCCCCATCTGGTGTGTCTTTATTTTCTTTCTCTGTTTTCTTGAATTGAAAATAATGTAGTTATGTTTATTTTGGTTGGCTTAAGGTCAACCCGCTGTCTTGAGCCTTGTTCCCAAGGTCAAGCAGGTCACTTTGATAGGGGCGCTCTCGGAGACAGGTTTCGAGTATCACGAGCTCCGCAACGCCGATGGTAGGATGGCCAAAGGGGTTGGGGCAGATGACTTCTGCCTCTTCCTTGGCAGTCTTGCTTCCAGGCTGCCAAAAGGCAGTGTTGTCATCATGGACAACGCCTCAATCCACGGGGGTGATCGGTTTCAAGAGGTCCGAACCTCAATCAAGGAGTCGAAGGACATCGACATCGAGTTCCTCCCCCCCTACTCGCCATTTTTGAATCCAATCGAATACTCGTTCCATTCAATCAAGTCGTGGGTTCGATCAAAGGAGCCGCCCAATCGACAGGCAATGGTTGAAGAAATCAACCGAGGGATTGAAACAACAATCACTCAATTTCTTCAATCATTGTCGGCGACTCTATCGCCCTTGCTTAGAATATCAACAAATTACTGGGGCTATATTATCGCCCCCGCCTCACGAGTAATTTTTTTTCTTTTTTCTCTCACAACAACAACAAAAAAAACCGAAAACCACAAAAAACAGAAAAAAAAAATCATGTCATGTATGTAGAAACAGTCAGAAATGTAATATCCTACCCCCCCTCCTTCTTGTGAGTTGTTTGTGAGTTATTTACCGGAGTGATGCACCCCTTTGAGCTATCGGGTGCATCGCTCGGCGTGCGTGGCACGCTTTCTTGGGCATCGGCCCAGCGGGACTTGTCCCCGGACCCCCCAAACTTGGCTATGTGCCAAGTGGGACTTGTGTCTAGGCCACGCGCGCTTGGGACTCGGCCCAGCGGGCTTTGGCCTGGGCACGCGAACTTGTCAATTTACACGCGGAACTTGGGCAAGTGCCCAAACGGGCTTGATGCACCATACCAAGGGCACCGCCTGGCACCGCCCGCAACTTGCAAGATGAGAGGCTCGCTGCGGTGGGGACACTTCGCAGTCAGAGTAAGCCACCTGATGACGTGTGCACCCTGCCGTGATCGGTGATCCTCTCAAAAGCCGAAACAATCGCAACTTCAAACATCGATCGACTGCTCCAAAAGAACTCCCAACAATCCAAAACATTCAAAAGAAGAATCCTGCTTAGTTGTGATGTCGCCTTTGATCTTTAGCTTCCCCCAGGTAATGTGATGTCTCTGCATGGCCAATCTTTGACAAGTTCGTTGACGATCCTGACTGACACGTGTCGAAATCCGTCGCATGTGTAGGATTATGGGTATGTTGCCCTTGCGGCGGCTTCTACTGGATTTCTAGGTAGGGCGTGGTTGAAGTGAACAGCCCGCTATTTGTGATGGAACAATCCGATTGACCTTGATCTGTTGCTCCTCCCTTAACCACCGTTCTCTCATTCAGGTTTGTTTCAAACCTTGGCCGTAGGCAAGGCCCGCAAGGCAGCCAAAGTGCCGTACCCCTCGGCCTATGCTTCTCACGAGGAGGCGCTTGCCGATCCAGCTAAGATGAAGTTCAACTGTGCTCAGCGGTATGTCATCATCAAAACTTCAGCCGACCATGATCCTCTATCCTAAACCAATCAACCGATCACTAACATCCTTCTTGTTTGTCCTGCGCTATTCGTCTCATCCGAATAAAACAACAGCGCGCATGCCAACACCTTAGAATCATTACCATATTTCTTGTTCAGGTGTGTGCATTTGCTAATTTTGCTTTTCTTGAATCTTATGAAGGGTTTTCTGATGGATCATCGTCACCTTTCCAGTTTGCTATTTACTGGCCTGAGACACCCTCGTTTTGCAGCCAGCTGTGGTGCGCTGTGGGTAGTGGGTGAGTATTCCAATGTAGTGTGTCATCCATAAAGCTGTTGTTTTATTCTTTCTGATCGCGTCTGTTCCTGTTTTGTATTTGCCAAGGCCGATTGGTTTATACCCTAGGTTACAACACTGGAGACCCTTCTAAGCGGAGCCGGGGCGCATTCCAAGCTCTTGGCTATCTAGGTTTGCATTTGCAGTTGCTAAATCTGGGATATCTTGCGAATGATCGATCAATTATTGACCTTCCAACACGCCTCTACAGGTCTTATGTTAGGCTCTACCTGGGTTTCCTTACAAATGGTAATGGAGACGTTCTGATGGAAGGATATTGAACGATGCTCAAAATATATCTTGTGTAGCTCAAAGATGGCTACCCAGCGCCTTGAAAATTTGTAGCAGATTTATTAGCCGAGATTCAAATCTGATCAACTTACTATAGCTTCTCTGGCCTTTCAAATCTGTGCACAGAAGCAGCAACCATGGAGACCGCTTGGTGAGAGTATTTTCCAAAGGATTAAGTGCTGACCGAGGAGTCTCATGTGAATGTCAGAACAAGAAGATTCCTTGAGCGAACTTTGTTTAACAAAGTGACTTCTTGTGAACAGACGGCGCACAGACTTTGGCCCTCATGTCATTGCCATGTGATTGCTCAGATATACCCATAGCAATGCCCCCAAGGGTGCTCTCCACCTCGCGTCCCGCCGACACTCGCGAGTTGTCTGTAAGATTTGTCCCCTGCCAATGATACCAAGCAACCAGCGGTGAGACACACTGAACGGCAAAGGTCTTGGTTGTCATGTGCTGCGACACATTCCTTTTCATAGGCTTGAAGTTGCACTTTGCTTTATGGCAAGCAAGTTTTCCTCAGCTTTGAATATGCACACTGTTTCAAAGCGGGCAGACAAGGAACTACGTATTTATGTAGTTCCGTGCTTGCTCCGCCTCAACGGTATCATACCCTCTTTGTAAATGCATATTGTCGCCCTTCATGAAGAAAATATGTAGTGATTTTCTATGCAGATTGAAAAGAGGGAAACTATTTCAAGGCTTAATATAGCTAAATGCTTGTCTGCGTTTGAACTGCCACAAATTTGTAAGGATCATTTTGATGGAGAATCAGGAAGCGCAGGAAGCGCAGGAAGTGTGGATGGTGCACATTTTCAAGATTTTGGAAGAAAATCGGACTATTTCTTGTCGGAGTTGATCGATCTGCACGGGATAGTGGTCTAGCAACCGGGCATACCACTACAACGTCCTGTATTGACAGAAAATGTCAGATTTGGAACTCGAAAACAATTTCTGGTTTCAGCCAGCATTCTACTCACCGCCAATAGCACCGGGAGGGCTGTTTGGGTCCGGAATGATAGTCGACTTGGTTTCCCCGTGGCTGGCCAGTGATTTCTGGTCGTCGACTCCGCGAAGGACAGGAGAAGCAACATATAGATGCACGACAGCATTAAGCAAGATGGTCAAAAAGGGCAGGATACAGCGCATTTCGTTCAATCAATGTTACGGGGCGATTGGAGTGGGATGTTGAGCTAGATGGAAGGCTGTAAGATGAGCAACTGAAGCTGTTGGTTTGCTTGTTGTGCGGTAGGGCATCGAGCTGGAGGGAGCAGAATCCAGATTATCAATAAAATCGCAGCATCATACATACATAATTGCAAATTTGGTGCACTGCCCAGTCAGTCGACAGCCTGCAAATATGGCATGCAACGTATTCAGTCACTGTGACACACACAAAGCAATAAGTCTAACACAACTACATACATGCTAGTGTTATGGGAAGCGGAGAAAAGAGACTAAACACGATTTAGAGGTAATGAGGAAAAGAAACTAAGGGGTAGAAAAAATAAAAAATAAATAAAACAAGTCGAGGATTGTGTGAACATTAACATCATGCAAAATGTTCAGGAAAGCGGTTCGAATCTTGAATGAATCTTGATAAAGCCTTCTCTGCCTTGCGATCGCCGAGAACCAAATCGAGTCGGGCTGCCCTAAAGCGGACTCGGGAAGATCTGAGATCTCGTCGTAGGGTCGCCCTAATAGCTCTGTATTGTGGGCAGAAGTTCATGAAATGGAAAACCGTTTCCCTGGCCCCGCAATTGGGGCAGAGGGGATCGAAAGTCCTACAAATTTTAAAGAGATGATATTTCAGTGCACAATGACCTGAAGCTAGTTGATTGATTAATGAGCTGTAGGCTATAGGAAGATCCGAGGAGTCAGCTAATTTGGTGTGGGAGTCGGCCAACACATGCCGGAGGACCTTCTTGTGATTGCCCCTGACTTCCAGTAATTGCGCGGAGGGGGACTCCAGCGCTTCTTTAGCCAGTTTATCCGCCATTTCATTGCCTAGAATATCCCTGTGGCCTGGGCACCACGCGAAGGTCACCTTCAGGTGCTCCGGGAGAGCCGACAAAGCCTGATCAATTTTCCCAAATAGCCCCTGGCCTGGCTTGGGGGTTGATGGATCTTTGATCCTTCTGATTACGCCTTGATTGTCCACAAGGCATAAGAGGTTTCGAATGTCCGTGTTCGCGATCAAAACCTTTGCCAGGCCAAGTGCTGCCAGGACTCCCGCTGCCTCGCTCTCATGGTTTGACACGAGCGTGTTTCCACCGAGCCGGAATGAGCTGAAAACATTCCTAACCGGGCAGACCGCCGCTCCTGCCCCTCCTTTTTCGGGATGAAAAGATCCATCACTGAAGACTACCAGCCTCCTCGGATCTACATTATGACCTAAAACGAGTAACTTAACAGATTTGACAGCGTCCTCCTTGGACTTTTCCAAATTTTGGAACTCCAGTTCTCGGGCTGCATCTTTCCCGAAATCAAATGGTAGCCAAATCATTTCGGGGTTCAATGCCATGGCTCGATCCAGTTGCTCCGTTGCTAGTCCTGTTCTTGCTGAGTCCGCGAACCTTGCCGTGGAGTCCGCCCTACTGTTAAGAATAAAGTTGCGAACGGTATTGTTAGTTTTGATGTAAACTAACTTCCTGAAGAAGAAGGAGAAGCTCGTTTTGATAACTTCATTCTCGAAATCCGGCATCGCGGATCTGTTCTGGATGAATTTTTGCGATGTTGATTTAAACACCCCCAGGGCAAAAATCCCGGAGAGGCGGTTTACCGTCTTTGCCAACTGAGCCACCTTCCCTTTGTTCGGGGAAGTGGCCCATAGGGCCGCCCCGTAAAGTACCCTAGGGAAAAGCACACTCCTCGTCAGTTTGACTCTGTCAGCTTCCTTAGCGCCCCACCGGGAGCATCCAAAAATTCTTAGCTGAGTGATTGTCTTGCGGGTCTTCTCTTCCAGTGCGCGGAAGTTCCGGTTAAAGAGCAGTTTGCTATCTAACCATATCCCTAGCCATTTGACGTCTACCGCTGGCCGCAGCTGTTGATCGCCAAACACAAGCGCATCAGTAGGCGTCTTCCTTTTAGTCATCCAGAGGAATTGAGCCTTAGCCCTGTCAAAGATTGCTCCATGGGAATCCCCCCATCTCAAGGAGCGTCTACTTTCCTCCGTTAGCTTGTCCTTTGCTTCCTCCGCTGACTGGTCCGCCACTAAATGAACTACATCATCGACATAGCCTATCGACACCGTATCTAAAGATGTATTGAAAGCTTGGTTCAGCAGGGAGTTATTGTATAAGATATATAAGATTACCGAAAGGGGAGACCCCTGTGGTAGCCCTATCTCGATCGGGAAAGCCTCCGACACGAAATCGTCCAGTTTGACGGTAGTTGATCTGCCCCTGAGAAAATCCGCAATGATTAGTACTAGATACGTCGGGCATTGTAACTGAAAGAGATAATGGATTAATCTTGATGGGTGAACCGAGGGATATGCCGATTTGACGTCGAGAAAGAGGGCGGCTACGACCTTCCCCTGCCGCCACTTGGCTTTCACCCAGTGCTCCAGAGCGAATAAGGCGTCTTCCGTCCCCGAGCCTTTCCTCCCCCCAAAGTGTCCTTCAGCCAAAACTCCTGCTTTCTCGGCCCATGCCGTGACGCGCCTGGCCACAATGAGTTCGAAGAGCTTGCTCATTGTGCTGAGCAGTGCAATCGGGCGGTAAGCTGCGGGGCTTGTGTAGTCGGGCTTTCCATGCTTACGAATGATCGTAGTGACCGCAATCTTCCATGCGGCTGGGAAAGAGCTCCGTATTAGTATAGCATTATACACTTGGGTCAAATTCTCTGACAGGGGCTCAGAAAAAGACTTAAGTAGCTCATTGGCCAGGCCATCGATCCCCGGGGCCTTTTTTGGACTAATCCGATTGATCGCCGATATTACTTCCTTCCTTGTTACCGGAGGATAGCTGGCAAATCTAACAGACAGATCAGACCGGACATCTGAGAGGTCAATGGGAATGTTAGTCAAAGATGTCCCCCTAAATAAAAGCTCAGCTTGTTTTTGTTTGTCCTGAATAATCGCCCCCTCGGGCCCCTTCAGCGGGAGGACCTCCCCACCCGACGATTTCGATGAGAAACGAAGGACCCGATACAGGTCTCCCTCCGCTGGGTCTTCCAAAAGACGTCTCCAGCTGCGTCTTTTCAAGGAGTCAACAAGGGTCAGAAAGTAGGTGTTCCATTGGCGATAGCACTCAATAGCTTCTTGGGACTTGGCTAAAATCATCCATTGACGTGCCCGGTTCCGTTCCCGCAACACAGGATCCAGCGTCCTGCGACACCACCACGGTTTGGCCTTTGCAGGGTTTGATTGTACCCGCCGCCCTAACTGCTGCTGGGCGCGGTTGAGGAAGGACGTCAGTTGTTCCACCTTACTGTTTGTGTCGGTCTGTGGCCCCGAGGACATGTTCCATAACTCAGCTGAGATTTCCTTCCGCTGCGTTTTGTCCAAATCTGACCAGCTGGGCTGTCTCCAGCGGTAGGAGGGAGCAGGTCGTCTGATGGAGAGGTGGCCGTGTATGGCTTGGTGGTCCGACCCAAAATTATCACTTGACACGGAGGTGGCTGTGATTAACTTTGAACCTAAAAAATTCGCCCAGACTAAGTCAATAGTGGATCCTCTTCCTTTAGCCGAATAGAAAGTAGGTGTGTGTTTAGGTGATGCCACTCTAAACCCAAAAGAGGATAAGAAACTCAGCAAGGTTTTGGCCTCGGGCTCGGATTTTCGCACTCCGGGCGGGTTCCAGTGCCGGTGATGCAAATTGCCGTCCATGGCGATAATGAGGGCCTGCTGACGGGAGTAGAAAGATGTCAGCCAGCTTCGCAATTCATCTACTGAGGAAAAGGAGGAGGGGGGGTTATATAAATTCAAGAATCTGAAAACTTTCCCGGTTTGCGTGATCTCAACGCCAACCATATTTTGAGAGCCCCCCTCCAATAAGCTAATTGCTTCGGAGGGGATGGACCGCCTGACGTAAATGATCGCCTTATGTCGTTCGTTCCAGCACTTTGGGGAGTGTTCGAATGCTGTGAAAGCCCGCCACGCTTGATGCTGTGGCGGGCAAAGATTGATAGGGTTAATCCATGGTTCTTGTAGAAGAAGGAAATCGAAAGAAAAAGAGGAATTTAAAAGACTTAGCGTGACAGATTTCGAAACATGGCAATTCAATTGTAAGAAAGAGAGAGAGTTTGGATTGGGATTTGCAGGGGGTGTTGATACCGCGATGTTCTGAAAAAGAAGATCAACCGGTTCGGACGAGGGGGTGGGGATTTGAGAGGTTGCGGGGATGGACGAGTGTTGAGTACAGGAGAGGCAATCGGGGGTTACATTGGTTGTACCGATCATTGAGGCGGGAAACGTTTCTTCTCGAACCATGCTTTCTTGAAGGGGCATGCTAGGTTGACAGGGGTGTGATCGACGGAGGTGATACCCTCGATCTTGTTCTTCAGGCCTTCCTTGCATAGTACACAAGTGGTAACGCCGCCAATGCCATCCGGGCATTCGTTGGTTGGGTGGGCGCCAGCGCATTTGGCACAACGGGCGGGCTCACGGCACCATTTGCCGAAGTGTCCCATCCTCAGGCATTTGAAGCATTGGGGTGGGCGCGGTTTGAATCTTTCAGTCCGATGGTAGTCGTAGTTCAAGAATACTCCCGCTCTCTCGACCCGGCTGGCCAGTTCCTTGTCGGTGAACGATAATACCAGTGAGCCGGCCTTCTTTGGCGACGGTTCGCTAGATCCCATCCACCTAACCCGAGCAAGATCGGAGGCTTGGAAGTTGTTCTCGGACGCCAAAAGCGCCAAATTTACCGGCTTGCCGATGTCAAAAGATCTAGGGACCCCATGCGCCATTACCGAGTAAGTGCTGGGGGTCGCCTCCAGGTCTGGGTGAACCGCCTTGGACCACACGTGTTTGTTGTCCATGAGCCACTTCTGGTGAGACTTGTTCTTCGTGTAAAATGAAACGTCACCGGAGGGGAGCATGCTGACTCCTCGGACCGCGACAGCCTCTCCATCAACTCGTGCTTCAAGACCGAGGAGGGTCTCGTTCGTCTTCTGAACCAAAAAGGCGCTGGGTACATCTTTCAAAGTTGTATTCGCCGGATTGGAGTGGATGATGACCCGCTTCGGTTTCAGCGATGCCAGAACTTGTTTGGGTGGGGGACGCGTCGTTGGCGCGGCGATCAGACCAGCAAGCGTCGGCGGCGCGTGAATAGAACCATCAAGATTGGTCGACGCGGCAGACGCGAAGGACTTTCCTAAGTTCGTCCCGGGTTTGGGCCCGCTCTTCAAGAGTTTCTCGAACGCCGCCATGCGTTCGATGATCGGATCAACCTTGGCATCCATCTTGGCGTTGAGCTGATCAATGGTGGCCTCGAGGCGGTGAATCATCCTCTCGTTGTTCGTCGAGAGTTCCAGCAATAGGTCCACGAATTTCGCGTCCAACAAAACCGCGCCATTCGCGTCGCGTTCGCCAAGTGCCTTGGTGAGCAGGATGTGAAGGCTGGATGCGGGGGGTTGGGTGACCGGGCGGGGCGGAAGTCGGACCTCCAGGTCGTCCATCATCTCCGAGTCGCCTGCGTTTGGCGCGCCTCGAGGTGGGTCGGGGGGGCGGTGGGCGGGAAGCATGGGCTGCCCGGAAGGAAGGGGGGAAGGGAAGAGAACTTTTCTGGTTAGTGGGGGGAGGGGGTGGTGATTTGTGAAATTTTCGACGCGTGGGGTGGTGTTTTTTTTTTGGTTCGCGGCAGAAAAGTCGATCGACAGTGATGTTACTTAGATTCATAGTGGGCAATGCCATCGGCCAAATTCCACTTTAAAAAAAAAAAAAAAAAAAAACGTATTCAGTCGACATCTCATCTTCACCGCCCTGTTCTCTCTTCCCTGGACTGTCAGAAACCTTTGGCCGGCCGGTCCAATCAATGACCCGGCGGGGTTTTGGGGTGTTTGTGGGACGCTGGCTGACGCTGGTGATTACTCTGTAGTGAGCATTTGAAGATTAGTGTCTATACGAGTCAGCTGTGGATGGTTTAATTTGTTGGGCCGGTATCGGAGTGATAATTAGAATCAGTTGTGCTGAGGGGGGAGAGACCCTCGTCGGGCGAATACTACCCCCGCTTCACCTCCCTCGCAACCCGACGAAACCAGGGTGGAAGAGCGGGCGCATACACGGACCGACCAGCCGCAGAGATGGTCTTGCAGGACAAATACAAACGGGCCAATTCGAGCCGCTACCGGGCAACCCATGGGGGGATCCAATCCAACCGGCAGAAAGCCAAGGCAGCAACCGCGAGTATCGGCCCCTCCTCCCCCTCCCAGCAGCAGCAGCCACCGGCCGAAGACTTCCCCCAGCTCATCCAGCCATCCTCCGCTCCGCCCGCCGATGACCTTCAACCCTCTCAGACCGCCGAAACTCTCCTCCCGCTTGCACATCCTCCCGCCGCTCCGCCTCCCCCGAATCCCACCTTCTCTCGGCGCCAGTTAGCCTCTAATGCCCACCGTTATCTCGAACCCGAACCGGATCCTAATGAAGGTGAGCAAATTGAGACATCTCTCTCTCTCTCTCTCTCTCTCTTGTTGGCTTCTTTTCTCAAGAAAAATGGAAAGGGACAAGTGACTCGTCCAGTCTACAACTCGATTATTCCTTCTTTTCTTTGATAAATGAATCTGACCCGGTTAAACTTTTTCTTTGTACATATTAAAGAGCCGGAACCGGAGATCGACCTCACATACTTTGTAGAGAAGCACAGGACGAAGATAGAGGCGGAAGAGGTTCGGAGCAAGGAGCCGGATGAAGAGCAAGATGTAGACCAGAGTTTTGACCATCTATTCAAGCACTCCACGCGCCCGGGCCATGTCCAACACTCGCTCTCCTCAACAGGCATCCACGGCTCCGCGGGCAAGCCGGCCAAAGTGTTTATCGAGGATTCCAGCTCGTTGGGCTTAGAGGAGCTGGATAACGAGCGAAAGAAGGCCGATGCCACCCGAGGTTTGTCTGACTAAGAATCTCGATTCATGATCATCGGATCGTTCTTAAAGGTCTTGAAAAATCTCCTCATATTCTCCCGTCCGTCATCCGTCGTTATCATTCGTTCTCGTAGAACTCATTGCCCGTTTCAGCGCCCACCAACTCGGCCCAAAGACGACTGGTCCTCCCAAACCCAACCGCCGACCATTGGCCCGGCAGAAGCCCAAACTTAATACGCCCAATCCTCCTAGCTCGAATCCAAAAGAGCTTGTTCATCCTCGTCAGTTATCTCTTCTTACCAAGCCATCACAAAACAAGTTCACACTTACTTTTTCCCCTGTTCCCTCTTTGTCTCTTCATTCACGTAAATTGGGACAGTCGATGATGAGGATTTTTTGGATGAGGTCTTGAACGACTCGTCAGGGACGTACGGAAAATTTAAGCGTACATGATCGAGTCTACCCACACGCATGAATCGACCTAATTTTCAACCTACTCTCGATATGTATCTTTTTTCCCTCGATGATCGGCCTTCTACTCTTACAATATATCTGTAATGCTCTGCCTTGAGAAATCAGATGCCTAGTTTGACATCATCAAATGTATCATCTGCAATGAGTCACTGGCTCCCTTCCACCTATTTAAGTCATCAGAGCTTTCAAGGGGGGAGTGATACAATACATTCTGATACTTGAACAACAACAAAAGGAGGTAAGACAGTCTGAACTAAATCTTACAAGGCATACTGATACAAATCTGGACAACTGTTTCGGGAGGATTTAATGTCTACAAGCTACTATGAGCAGATGGTTAAGCCAGAACAGAATTTGAGAAAAAATAATACAAACTACAGAGTCCAATAGATCTCTTGTTACAACACAGTCTTTTTGCAGAGACTTGATTCTGGTTTACTTGAAAAATGATTTACAATCCTCGACGTCATCTGTGCTTCCCAAAAAGATCGGGATCCTTTGATGGATGTCGGTGGGGATGACGTCGAGGACTCGCTCGGTGCCCGTGGTTGCGGTGCCGCCAGCCTGAAAGTGAAGTCGACAAGGCTCAGATGAGTACAAAGATGTAAGGATTCGAAAAAAGAAAAAGAAGGCGGGCACACCTGTTCAGTTAAAAATGCCATGGGGAAACCTTCGTAGAGGATCCTTAATTTCCCACTTGTTGATTTTTTGTCAGCCGGATAACTGGAGCAGAAAAAAAGAACCAATGACGTGATAAGTGATCGCATAGGGTAAGGTGGAGGTCCATATGGTACTCTCCCAAGAGAAGACTCACCCAAAGATTCCACCGTACAAGAGGGTTCGATGGACATCAGCAACCATGCTGCCGATGTATCTGGCTGAATAGGGTTTCCCATTGGCGGGGAACTTGATACTTTCCAAGTATTTGACGACCGATTCGTGGAAGAACATCGTGTTACCCTCGTTGAATGAATAGATCTTTCCTCGCTTGGGCACCTTGATATCCGGATGAGTCAAGATGAATTCGCCAATACCCTGCAGAGCAACAGATCGTCTCATTGAGCTCGGACGTATCTTCCCACCTACAATGCAATTAACCAGTCACAAAAAAGCAAGAAAGCTTTTCCATCCATACATTGTCAAGGGTGTATCCATTGACGCCTTGGCCGGTCGAAATCACCAGATTGGCACTCGATCCGTACATGCAATATCCAGCGGCAACCATCTCTTTGCCAGGTTTGAGGACATGCTTAATGCTCGCCTCCTCCCCCTCCGGCTGAACCAAAGGCGAACACGGCCATTCAGCTCCGGCTTGTATTGATATAGTTGGCTCCCTGCTGAGGGCGGGATTCATTCGGAAAGTCAGCGTCAGACTCACCACGCGATAGATCCCAAAGATCGTTCCGATGTTCACACCTGCATCGATATTGGAACTTCCGTCAAGAGGATCAAAAACGACGCAATATTTCCCCTTTTGTCTAGGATCCTCTACCATTATTAGCTCATCCTGTCCACCCAGAGAGAGAGAGAGAGAGAGAGGGGATCTTGTCAGTGATGGTCGTAATAAGATCGTGATAGGCTTTTTGGATGCCCTCTATGGATTTAATGCTTACGTTTTCCTCTGAAACCATTAACGCAACTTTTCCGCACGCCCTGAGGGAATTGATCATGATGTCATTGGAGAGCACGTCTAATTTTTTCTGTTCTTCCCCTTGGACATTTGTCATCCCAGCAGCGCCGATCCTACACAAACGATTGCAGTCGATCGTCTAATCAGTATGATTCCTGGACAACGATTGGGGATAGAAGACGAACAGGTTAAGAAGCCGGGCCCGACGGACGTTGGTTGCAATGAACTTGCAGGTTGTTTGGATTGCGGTGAGTAAGATGGTCAGGTCACCACTGGCCTGGGGAGTTCTGGCTTGAGAAGTTAGCACATGACGGGTGCTTGAAAAAAGGTGAGGGGGCATCGTCGGGGTGAGCTTGAGATAGTCTGGCCAAAGATGGTTGATTGCACTTACAGTGTGATGATCTCCGTGCTCATTTCGTCCGACATGGGTGCGGTGTGTCTGGTGGTTATTATACTTTGCGGGGCATCCACTGGTTGGCGGGTCCTTGGAGGTAAAGGGCTATCCAGTGACAAATGGTCAAAAGATATCTGTGTTCTTCCCAGTTCAGTTCTTCTGAAACCTAAAAAGGTGTAGGCTCGGCTGATATAAATTAGAGTGCCGTCTGAAAGACAAACTCCCGGAAAAAATGACGTCAGCTACGGCACCCGGGGACATCGGCCAGCATCGGCCACCTCGGCACGGGCTTCTCCCGCTCCGGCAGTCTACAAGAACGGGGGTTATATACATATGTAACGTGTGCATGTGTACGTAAGGTCGTTCGGTGGGGTTTCGGGTGTGTTGGCGCAGCAGCCCTGGCGGTTGATTGACAGTCTCATCACTGCTCCCCCCGGTTAGGTTTCATTCTCAACCCGCCCCTCAACACACCCACTACCCCCCCTTTCAACCTTACTACCGCGACTTTCGGCCCCTGAAACAGCAACCCAGCCCACGACACCATCACCCGATTGTCCTGCTGATCATCATGGTAGAGCCCGTCCACCTCTCTCTAGTGCAAAAACGACCGACTCTCTTCCCAAACGACTGACTGGATGCTTGTGCCCGGTTTCATTAGGATTCATCAAGCAAAACTCAAGTCGTTCGAGTGGTCCGGATCCTAGGCCGAACAGGTTCTCGTGGAAGCGTCACCCAATGCCGAGTTGAGTTCATGGACGACTCGTCCCGCTCCATCGTCCGTAACGTCAAGGGCGCCGTGCGCAAGACTGACATGCTCTGTCTGCTGGAGTCCGAGCGTGAGGCCCGGTACGTCCTGCCCTCCCATCCAATCCAGACCCTCATAATGAACCTAACATCTTGTTTGACTTGTTCCTTTCTAGTCGATTGCGATAAACTCGTGGCTGAATGTATCCTCTACTCGATCATCTCCCACCATTACCTGTTAGCATACAAGAGTAACTAAAGATTAATGGTTACGAGACGATAGTTTCAATAAGAAACTCAACAAAAAACATTCATTTACGTTTGGCCGAGAGCAATCTCTCCCGGCCGGCGTGGTTGTTCAATCACATTGACAAGATTTGTACCAACTCGCCCGCTAGCATGAATATCATCTGAGTTGTACATCCTCCTTGACACGGAAGAGCCATCTTGGCCGACGCGAGTTGCATACACTAGCCGAGCACTTTTCCCTCGTTTCAGGGGCAAGGCATCCCAAACTTAAGACAAGTCCCTCCTCGGGCAGCGTCACCTATCATACTAGCAGAAGGCTAAAAGGCAATTTCCTAGAGGTCTGTTGGAGCCGCTTGAACTGCACGGTTCCGTGCTTGCGGGGGTGTTCTAACAATGCAATTTGGAAGAGGCCGTAATTCCATCGAGCCTCAGTGATTGGTTTTCAGAATATTTTTTTTAATTGAGTCCGGACGTCCTGAAGAACGAGTCGGACTAACCATTTTCAGATATTTTTAAAATATTTCTAGAACCACCTGAGGTGGTTTTGAAAATATTTTGGAAACCAATTTGGTTTGAAAAATATTTCCAGAACCATTTGAAATGGTTTTTGAAACCATTTGGATGCTCCTTCTCTCACGGCACGGTTTTTGGGACCTTTTTGGCAACGGAATTTGTCCACAAACCAGATTCAGACCAATTTGGTTCTGACAACCACTATCCAATCAATTTGGTTTTGACAACCATCCCAAAAACTTTTGGTGCACCCATGGTGTAATATCAAAGTCTTCAGTGACTGGGAATGAATGGTGTAGATGCACTTTTTCAACATAAGCATCAGAGACAATGTGTAGAAACCAGCAGTAATTACGGCAGAAGAGCTGGACATATATGTATAACAGTTTTTCTTTTTGGTTACTGTGTTCCGCAGGCGCTTCCTGGGTTCGCCACCCATGACTGTCCTGCTACTTATATATTTAGTAGGAGTTTATTGCAGAGTAGATCAGTCAAGAGAATATCCAACCAAATAACAAAAACAAATCACTGAGAGGAACCTGTTGTTAGGAACGAAGGACCCAAGAATAAAAAAAAGACAGAAACAGAGACCCAGAGAGCTTCAAGAAAGAATTTATAGAGAGGGAAAGACGAGGTCAGATATCCAAGAAAAGAAACTCTTGGACTATTTATTTGAGCTAGAAATTGAAGGGTCCAACATGGGAGAAGCCTTGTGCAGCTGCCAGTAGTACTGAGCCTGCTGGATGGTTTGAGAGAGATTTAACAGCTTCAGTAAGATTTCTCTTAGTGTCATTGTCAAGACCTTGTAAAATCGGGGAGCCTCCGTGTTTAGTGCTTTATAATCGCTGGGGAATACCGCTGAATGCGCTTCCTCTCGGCGCCCAAGGTAACAATCAGATCTACGGTTTTCTGGTCAAGTTCGAGATCACTTGGGAATTCACTGTCGTCTTTGAGTTTCGTGAAGGTCTGGAGGAGGGTTGTATACTCGGGATGCCATTGAGTATCATCATGGGTTATGATTGGCACGAGAGTCTCTAACGATGCCTCGATTTTGCTGATTTCGTTGTTAGTTGGATTCTGCAACTTGGCCTGTCTGTAAACCTTCAACAAGCCCTCAATCTCTCGCACTTTCGTTTCGGCCACCTTTTTCCAACCGATTTCGTTGATCAGTCTTTTATCGGCCTCATTGAGCTGGAACAACTTGGCAGAATCATCAGCTGTTGTTCCTTGAGCCGATTTTGCTTGCTTGGATAACCTCTCGATCAGTCGACCCTCCTCGGCCGAGAAGTCAAAACCCTTGTATTCCAGAATTGAGAGTCGGTTGATTGCCTTCTCGACCCCTACAGGGAATTCGATATTTTTCGCGTCCATGTCTGTCCTGAGCTTCTTCAGGTTGAGGTAGAGGTTATCCTTTTTCCATTGTCCTCTTTTGAAGATCGATCGAAAGAAGTTGTACAGGCCCGACCACCATCTTTCTAGTCGGTACTCCTGTTCGGCTGTTTTCAAGCTTGCTATAGTTTCCGGATTTGGTATCTTTCCGGAAGCTGACTCATACTTGTAACGGATGACCAAGGCAACTCCATGCTTAGTAAACAACTTCTTGAGAGCGCTGACTTCCTCATCCTTATGCCGTATCCGTTGAAGTAGGCTACTTTCATTCACACCTTGAAAACCCTTTTCGTCTGTGTTTCTATTCGTAGCCCCTGATTCCATATTGTTATCTGAAGGATCATGTAGTCTTGGTCCTTCAGATAAGGGTCGCTCGTGAGTTAAACCTGATGGATCGCCGATGCCTCGTCCTTCAGGCAGTAGATGGTTACTTTCTCCAGCTTCGTACAAAAGACTGGGGTTAGCAGTAAGTGAAGGTGATTCAAAGTCTTTGAAACCACTCGAAAAAGAGGCGACCACCCCGCTTGGGGTGTTCAGGATGACTGAAAGCAGATTTAAGTAGGCGGAGTTGCAGAGGAGGGCTATAAAGGTTTTTATAATGAGTCTATTGGTGGTTTTACTCAAGCTTCTCGAACCAAAAACTACTGGCCCAGTCATGATGCGAAGATGCTTTTGTTGAGCTATCTAATCAATCTAAGCTGTTCGCTATGCTATGTAATCTGGGTTTTCTGTGCTGGAAAAGGGCTAGCAAATTAACTATGTTGGTCTGTTCGAGTACCCTTCTTAGGAGAATAAATATTGTGGAGATTGGCCAAGTCAAGTTCACGATGGGTTCCGACGGTTCAGATAAAGGCTTCATCGACTCATCGGCTTGACTGCAACTCACAAGCTGTACGGCTGGGTGAGCAAGCCTGTACCAGTTATGTTGACGTAAAACCTCCCCGCTGGAGCGCGTCTCATACTGATTGGCAAGACATATGCCAGTTAAAACAGACTTGTTCAGGCTGATCAACATCTATCGTTGCCAAGTCCCTCCTTTGGAGGTCGCTGCGCTCCCCCAAGGAGGGACTTGCATCAAGTTTGGGGGGGGGGGGGGGGGGGGTACGAACTTAACAAAGTCCCTCTGCTGCGGGCGTGTGTCTTGCGAAGCAAGCCCCCGACAGCCCTCGGCAGCGCTATCGCCCCTTCTTGGCGTGCCAAGAATCTGAGTTTGGCTGGGTGGAATTTTTGAAGCTTTAATATAATTCCTTGCCCCCTTGACATTCTTTGGAATAAAATAGCTTAGGTTGTGGGCCTGATTTTTCCTATCCAACCTACATAATTTCAGGTGTTTGGCAAAAATCATGCCACCCACAGAAATTCCACAAAAATCCCCAAACAGCTAGAATTACAAGCAGTGCGCAACTTGACCGCTGCACCCTGCAGCTTGTGTGCACAATGGGTGGTTGTTTTTTTATGTAGCTTTCTCTCAGAGGATGCTATCAGCCCTACAAGACCACAATTGTTCACCAGCTGTGAACATAACTGGAATCAAAGTGGCATTCTTGCTGTGCCAATATGGGGAGGTACGGTGTAAGTCTCCTGACGGAGGCTTGCTTTGTGAGTTCAGCCTACCCCCCAGGGGCCCAAAGTCTCAAGGGACTGAGTTAAGTTTGGGGGGGTACCTATTTACATACACCCAAATACACAAGTCCTTCCATGTGCTCGCGGGGCACGAGCACACTTGTGCCCCTAACTTAACACAATTCCCCCCTGGTGGGCGCTCTGGCTGGCAAAAAGCGGCCCCTCCCAGGGAGGGACTTGTGTATTATCACAAATTTTACGCGGGAGCAGAAAGTCCATTTGGCTGGGAGCTTTTTAAATCTTTTATAGCTCCTCCCCCAGCATCTCCAATATAGGTCTACCCCGTTGGTACCTTATGCTACATAACTGTGCCTACAATTTGGCCTACTCAGAATTTCTCTATCACTATCCGTTGACCTTGAAGGATATTTTGAAAAATTGAAGAATGTGCAAGTTTTGCAAATGAGTGTCCACTGGTTTGGGACTCCAGGAAACAGTTTTCTGGCTACAAGACAGCTGAGTGGCTCAAATTCTTCCCAAGCACAGCACTTACAATTCTGTCTATTCAATTTTACTTGCTCCTTTTTTCCTTTTGGTGTAGCAGATACTTTCTGATTATGCTTGAATTGGGAGATAAAACATAAGCCTCTTGTACAGAGAGCACTCCACGCAGGTCCCCGGGACCTCCGTTTGAGTGGCTTTGTTAAGCTAGCTTGTGCCTAATGTCTAACATTTGGCTTGAGGCTGCCCAGCCAAATGTTGAAAAATGCCTTCTAATCCTCATATCACCGCATACCCCTCTGATTTCTTCACAGCCTCTGGTACCAACGGTGCAACCATCACAATACATGTGATTGTATTTGACTTTATTGTACTGGATAAATTTCAAAATACATGTATTTGTATTGTAATTTTTTCCAACAAATGTTGATATTTATCATGGGAATTGTTTGGCAAGACCAATACAAAATACATGTGTTGTAATTTTATGTATCTGGATGAAAATACAATACAATACATGTATTGTAATTGTTGCACTGTTGCTGGTACCATTAGAATCCTCTTTCATTTCTACATAATCTCATGTATTCAAACCAACAACTTCAACCATCCCCTGAAAAATAAATTGATGTAAAAATTCCATCTGAGAGCCTATCTATCCTGATGTAAACCAAATAGCCAGTCCTGTGTGGTGATTTATATAGGCAAGCGGCATAGAATTTCTTCTCACTGCAGCACAAGCCAAAATGCAGTGGGGCAGCTGAGAAAATTCTCAGTCTACATATCCAAACAGATGATAAGCATGCATGCTTCTGTGTCTCATATGTAGGCTGAAGGAAAACCTTGAATGTACAGCAAAGAAAGCACACATAAACTTGGCAAACAGGGAAGCTGCGGGACCGGGGACAAGGGAAACGGGGTTCAAGGCCACACTCTGGACACACAGAATTAGCGGAACAGTTGGAGTAGGACTTTCAGCGGGACTCACAGACAGACTGAATAGTGCAGACCGGCACCAGGTGAACTGGGGCAGCGGAAGCAGCCAGCATCAAATCGGATGACATTGGGGCGGACGCGCCAGGTAGAGACTGGGGTTGGAGGCTAGTCAGAGGGTGCGGGAGAACAGGCGTCGGAGAGGTACTAGGCTGGGAAGTGATGCATGCGGAGTTTGGCGAGTGCGGGAAAGGAAGGACGCGGGCGATGTTGGCTGGGAGTGGAGGGAGTAGAGGAACAGGGACCTTTTGGGGGGCCTTTCTCTCACTTCTTCATATTATAATTTGAGATACTACTAATCTTACAGATTATTGTAGTTACCATTATACTTGCGGAGCTTTTTGTGTATTGCTACACCACAGAGAGTTTTTACCACCCAACATGTTTACTTGCTTGCAGAGTTTTGATGTGTGCAAGTGGAGCGGCTGATTATTACGTAGACTAGACAAACTGTATCATGCTCATAGCGGAGCACTGAAGAGTTTCATAATTTGTGCCAGTAGAAAATAACAATTTGGACCCGTTGCTAGGTAAACAGCACCGCCGTGCACCCGCCGGGTGGTGCTGGGTGCCTGTTTTTTCAAGAAAAGTGGGGCAGTACCCAGGTACCTCAAGTGGTACCCGCCCATCTGGCTCCCCCAGATAGAGGGGGGTGTCAGCCACAGAGTACATGTCACAGTACCTTAAACATACCAAGTACCTGCAATAGTTCACATTATATATAGTACATTCCTTTTACACCTTTATTACATATGTATATCATTAGATACAAGCTTAAGAATGTAATCTTGTTATACATTACTTTATAGATAGCCATAGTTAAATGCAGTTACCATAATGTGCTGTTGTTATAAGAGTTAAGTTACGTGCAAACAGTGAGATTACAATACATTGTAATATTACTGTACACGTGAAATACCCCCAAGACAGGTATCACTCATTTATCCCCTGTTACGCCTCAGTCCCTATTTACATAAAATATTGGTTATGATATAAATACATAAACAATACATGATGTAATCCAATTCAAAGAGCACTGAATGGAATCACTGATTGGTTATGATCAGCTAGTGTACACAGCTACTGATCTAGGATCAGTACTGATCATTACACTGCCTTGATCATTCCCAATGTTGATCCTCATGAGGATCTGCTCCCTTTGAGCGCTTCCAGTTCTCCCCTGGTCCTGAAGCGCCTCCCAGCACCTCATATCCCCTACTGCTCTTTTCCCCTCTATATAAACACGCCCCCCAGGACTGTGTATCCCTCAGAATATTATTACAGCAAAGTTTAACCCATAATATAGTTAAACAGTGCTTTCATTCTCACCCATCTTTCAATTCAGGAATAACATCAACTCTTGATTACCTTTACCTTTCTGTAGGTAAAACCACAAACCCAAGTTGAGTTATTCCTTGGATGCCTATTAACACCCTGTGTTGATCTGGATGCGCCTTCATTGAGCAAGCCTCTCAGTCAAGATTACTGGTAGAGTGAAAACTTTTACAGGTCTTACCACGAACCCATTGGCCCATCCTTGGCACTTTACACCATCATCTTGCTAGTAACAACCCTCTCAGACACAGTTAGTTACCTACAGGCTGCCAGGGGGGGGGGGGGGGGGGGGGGGGGGGGAGCAAGTACCCTGTGCCAGCCCCTCTAGTAGGGTCCACCCATTCTTAGTCACCAAGCAGGTATCTGCTGGATATCAACCAATCCCTTCTCTGACAACACCAGAAAAGTCACCATGGCTTGTGGGCGCAAACAATTGAAAAATCCCATCATTGAATCTTCGCCGCCGCAAGAGGATATCCAAGATACAAGCAAAGCCAATGAGATCAACACTCCAACCAGCACCCAGCCCTAGTGTGTAGGTCAAGCATTGACCAATGAGGAGGAGTTATGTGGGTTTTCTATATTTTGTCTACTTCTTTTTTCATTATTCATTTACTGATTCTGTTTCTGCATCCAGTAAGGGCTCAGAAAGTTGCCTCAAACACCATCAGTTTAAGATATCAATCATATAAGCTACCACAGATTTCAAATCAGAAGGATAAGTTTGGAAGGCAAATGATCACTCATGAATGCAAATTGTGAGTCAAGTCTCAGGCTCTGCAAACTGTTATAACCGGTATAGCTGATTCTCATTCCCTATTTACACTCAGATGTAGTACCAAGATTGACCAACCAAACTCTGAATCCTCTTGTAGCAATCTTAACAAACACACATCCACATGCCTCTGCAAACACAATCAATCTCAAACTAGTAAATATTTGGCGTCTCTTGGAATAACAGGAACTGGAGAAATAGATCCAAAAGAGGTGAGTTTTTTTTTGGTATTGGATTTCAATATAAGCAATCTGACAGATACAGCCTCTATGCACTGTATGGTGCAGTGAAGCTGCAAGGCCTTTTTCTGCACTCATTGATGCCAGCCACAAGGCCATACTCCACCCTACATTTGTCAAGCATTTGCCCAATCTGCAAGTGGTTTCAAAGGACATCCACCTCCTTTACTCGGCTATCCAACATGAATACTGGGCCGCTTTGAATGTAAGAAATTACAGATCTAATTTCCTTTTCCTTCCTTTGTTTTTATCTTGACCGAATTCCTTCTATTCTTAGGCACACAATGGTGCATTGTATGCAGGAATCAACACATGACAGTCACCAAATGGATATGACATCTTAGGGATTTTCATGTATTGATTAGCAGAAGATCAAACTGGCAATATCAAACTTGAGTCCTTGCCTCTTGACTTTGTTTGCCTTTCAAAAAGCCACACGGGTGTCTACTTGTCCAACACAGTCTGCTTAGTAGTTGAGAAATTTGGCATTCAAAATAAAGTGTCTTCATGATGTTTTTGTCTTGCTTCCAACGCTGATCAGTAATCTTTTTGTTTGTTTAGATTTGTGGTATAGTGAGCAATAACACAAAGAACAATGAAGTGATGGTATGTGAGATCAAGAAATTCAAGTGGCCTCGATTTCCAGGGGAGCCACACTGGATACAATGCTTCGCGTACATCCTAAACCTCATTGTCCAGGCTACTCTCCGTCCATTTGGAAGTAAGAATTGTGCTAACCACAATCACGGCCCAACAGGTGCTGAGGAACATTCAGACGGGTTGGATTCTGATGATGGCAATGCTGAAGAGCAGAGTAGAGTGTAAGTTGCCCAAGAATACATATTTACTGTAGTGTTTAATGGTCTTATTTCTTTATTTGATCCATGCTAGGGTTCCACGTGGAGAGAAAGCCCCGTCACAAAATGAAGATTCAAGCAACAGCAAAAACTATTCTTCTCAACGCAATGTATATGATGAATCACTTGATGAAGCTGATATCAAAAATGCTAGTGATGAAGAGGATACTAATACCTACACAAATAATTATTGTAGAATCACATTGGCAAAGGTAAGGCCAAAATTTCTTCAGGATTGAAAACAGTTTGATGCAAACTGTCCCTTTTTGGTATAGTAAATAGTTTTGAGCGATTGCAAAGAAACTAAGGTACTTGCCAAATTCCAAGGCTGAATTCATCAAGATTTGCGCCGAGAAAGAGTGTGAAACTCCTCAAAATATCAAAAGAGATTTAAGTACACAATGGAACTCAACCTGTGCACAACTCAACATCATCATTAGGTGTCAAGCTGCCGTGCAAGTCTTCCTTGACTTGGAGGTCAGATAATCCTTACTGAATCAATTTTCTGGATTGATTACTTGACTGTAAGGCTTGAGTGGCAGCGCCATAAACGGCATGGTGTAGACTGCAAGTGTCAATTGAAAAAATCTGACTTGGAATCGGCTTGTGATTTGGCAATGGTATTGAAATTTTTTAACAATATCACTCTTCAAGCATTGACTGCAGGCTCAGCTTGCTTAGCAAACATAGTAGTATACATTGACCAAATCATCAATCCACCATTATTAGCAATCTTGAATACCCGCCAGCATTGAGGAATACCTACCGGGTTGGAATCAAGATGAAAAAAATACTACAGCTTGACTGAAAATTTACCTCTTTATAGGATCACAATATGTACATATTTTTTTACTTTCATGATCATCTGGAAGTTGATCTGCTTACATACCTTGTTTCAGTGCTGCACCCGTTGTTTAAGGACAAGTACTTCAAGCTGGAAAACTGGGATCCATCATGGACAGCCAAAGCAATACGCCTTGCCCGAGAGATGTGGGTATCTTATTATAAGCCCCAACAGATCACCCCTGCCTCATCTGCACCAACTGCTAGCTCAAAGGTGATTAAATTCATTTGTAAATACTATCAGTATCTTGGCTCCTCTGTTTAATCAATTGAATGTCTTTTGTCTTGTTTTTTCACAGCCCAAGACAAGAATTCTTGCCGGCCTTGGAAATGCCTCTGCTGCCCAAGGTGGTGAATTATCATCCAACCCATTGGACGTGTGGCTTTGTGGAGGACTTGTGCTCAACGGCGACAAACCTATGGATCCTCTCCAGTGGTGGATCCAACAGAAACGGTCTGGCAACACCCATGGCACTGGATGTTCTATCCTGCCCAGGTGAGCTGAATATTCACCAAATCCTAGGTTCAATTTCATCTGATTAATCATTCTATATTTTTAGCCACATTGGTATATATGGAACAATTGTTTAGTTTTGGTTGGGATTATGTTTTGGCAAAGAGACACTGACTTGCACCTCATTGTTCCTTTCTAGTCGATTGCGATAAACTCGTGGCTGAATGTATCCTCTACTCGATCATCTCCCACCATTACCTGTTAGCATACAAGAGTAACTAAAGATTAATGGTTACGAGACGATAGTTTCAATAAGAAACTCAACAAAAAACATTCATTTACGTTTGGCCGAGAGCAATCTCTCCCGGCCGGCGTGGTTGTTCAATCACATTGACAAGATTTGTACCAACTCGCCCGCTAGCATGAATATCATCTGAGTTGTACATCCTCCTTGACACGGAAGAGCCATCTTGGCCGACGCGAGTTGCATACACTAGCCGAGCACTTTTCCCTCGTTTCAGGGGCAAGGCATCCCAAACTTAAGACAAGTCCCTCCTCGGGCAGCGTCACCTATCATACTAGCAGAAGGCTAAAAGGCAATTTCCTAGAGGTCTGTTGGAGCCGCTTGAACTGCACGGTTCCGTGCTTGCGGGGGTGTTCTAACAATGCAATTTGGAAGAGGCCGTAATTCCATCGAGCCTCAGTGATTGGTTTTCAGAATATTTTTTTTAATTGAGTCCGGACGTCCTGAAGAACGAGTCGGACTAACCATTTTCAGATATTTTTAAAATATTTCTAGAACCACCTGAGGTGGTTTTGAAAATATTTTGGAAACCAATTTGGTTTGAAAAATATTTCCAGAACCATTTGAAATGGTTTTTGAAACCATTTGGATGCTCCTTCTCTCACGGCACGGTTTTTGGGACCTTTTTGGCAACGGAATTTGTCCACAAACCAGATTCAGACCAATTTGGTTCTGACAACCACTATCCAATCAATTTGGTTTTGACAACCATCCCAAAAACTTTTGGTGCACCCATGGTGTAATATCAAAGTCTTCAGTGACTGGGAATGAATGGTGTAGATGCACTTTTTCAACATAAGCATCAGAGACAATGTGTAGAAACCAGCAGTAATTACGGCAGAAGAGCTGGACATATATGTATAACAGTTTTTCTTTTTGGTTACTGTGTTCCGCAGGCGCTTCCTGGGTTCGCCACCCATGACTGTCCTGCTACTTATATATTTAGTAGGAGTTTATTGCAGAGTAGATCAGTCAAGAGAATATCCAACCAAATAACAAAAACAAATCACTGAGAGGAACCTGTTGTTAGGAACGAAGGACCCAAGAATAAAAAAAAGACAGAAACAGAGACCCAGAGAGCTTCAAGAAAGAATTTATAGAGAGGGAAAGACGAGGTCAGATATCCAAGAAAAGAAACTCTTGGACTATTTATTTGAGCTAGAAATTGAAGGGTCCAACATGGGAGAAGCCTTGTGCAGCTGCCAGTAGTACTGAGCCTGCTGGATGGTTTGAGAGAGATTTAACAGCTTCAGTAAGATTTCTCTTAGTGTCATTGTCAAGACCTTGTAAAATCGGGGAGCCTCCGTGTTTAGTGCTTTATAATCGCTGGGGAATACCGCTGAATGCGCTTCCTCTCGGCGCCCAAGGTAACAATCAGATCTACGGTTTTCTGGTCAAGTTCGAGATCACTTGGGAATTCACTGTCGTCTTTGAGTTTCGTGAAGGTCTGGAGGAGGGTTGTATACTCGGGATGCCATTGAGTATCATCATGGGTTATGATTGGCACGAGAGTCTCTAACGATGCCTCGATTTTGCTGATTTCGTTGTTAGTTGGATTCTGCAACTTGGCCTGTCTGTAAACCTTCAACAAGCCCTCAATCTCTCGCACTTTCGTTTCGGCCACCTTTTTCCAACCGATTTCGTTGATCAGTCTTTTATCGGCCTCATTGAGCTGGAACAACTTGGCAGAATCATCAGCTGTTGTTCCTTGAGCCGATTTTGCTTGCTTGGATAACCTCTCGATCAGTCGACCCTCCTCGGCCGAGAAGTCAAAACCCTTGTATTCCAGAATTGAGAGTCGGTTGATTGCCTTCTCGACCCCTACAGGGAATTCGATATTTTTCGCGTCCATGTCTGTCCTGAGCTTCTTCAGGTTGAGGTAGAGGTTATCCTTTTTCCATTGTCCTCTTTTGAAGATCGATCGAAAGAAGTTGTACAGGCCCGACCACCATCTTTCTAGTCGGTACTCCTGTTCGGCTGTTTTCAAGCTTGCTATAGTTTCCGGATTTGGTATCTTTCCGGAAGCTGACTCATACTTGTAACGGATGACCAAGGCAACTCCATGCTTAGTAAACAACTTCTTGAGAGCGCTGACTTCCTCATCCTTATGCCGTATCCGTTGAAGTAGGCTACTTTCATTCACACCTTGAAAACCCTTTTCGTCTGTGTTTCTATTCGTAGCCCCTGATTCCATATTGTTATCTGAAGGATCATGTAGTCTTGGTCCTTCAGATAAGGGTCGCTCGTGAGTTAAACCTGATGGATCGCCGATGCCTCGTCCTTCAGGCAGTAGATGGTTACTTTCTCCAGCTTCGTACAAAAGACTGGGGTTAGCAGTAAGTGAAGGTGATTCAAAGTCTTTGAAACCACTCGAAAAAGAGGCGACCACCCCGCTTGGGGTGTTCAGGATGACTGAAAGCAGATTTAAGTAGGCGGAGTTGCAGAGGAGGGCTATAAAGGTTTTTATAATGAGTCTATTGGTGGTTTTACTCAAGCTTCTCGAACCAAAAACTACTGGCCCAGTCATGATGCGAAGATGCTTTTGTTGAGCTATCTAATCAATCTAAGCTGTTCGCTATGCTATGTAATCTGGGTTTTCTGTGCTGGAAAAGGGCTAGCAAATTAACTATGTTGGTCTGTTCGAGTACCCTTCTTAGGAGAATAAATATTGTGGAGATTGGCCAAGTCAAGTTCACGATGGGTTCCGACGGTTCAGATAAAGGCTTCATCGACTCATCGGCTTGACTGCAACTCACAAGCTGTACGGCTGGGTGAGCAAGCCTGTACCAGTTATGTTGACGTAAAACCTCCCCGCTGGAGCGCGTCTCATACTGATTGGCAAGACATATGCCAGTTAAAACAGACTTGTTCAGGCTGATCAACATCTATCGTTGCCAAGTCCCTCCTTTGGAGGTCGCTGCGCTCCCCCAAGGAGGGACTTGCATCAAGTTTGGGGGGGGGGGGGGGGGGGTACGAACTTAACAAAGTCCCTCTGCTGCGGGCGTGTGTCTTGCGAAGCAAGCCCCCGACAGCCCTCGGCAGCGCTATCGCCCCTTCTTGGCGTGCCAAGAATCTGAGTTTGGCTGGGTGGAATTTTTGAAGCTTTAATATAATTCCTTGCCCCCTTGACATTCTTTGGAATAAAATAGCTTAGGTTGTGGGCCTGATTTTTCCTATCCAACCTACATAATTTCAGGTGTTTGGCAAAAATCATGCCACCCACAGAAATTCCACAAAAATCCCCAAACAGCTAGAATTACAAGCAGTGCGCAACTTGACCGCTGCACCCTGCAGCTTGTGTGCACAATGGGTGGTTGTTTTTTTATGTAGCTTTCTCTCAGAGGATGCTATCAGCCCTACAAGACCACAATTGTTCACCAGCTGTGAACATAACTGGAATCAAAGTGGCATTCTTGCTGTGCCAATATGGGGAGGTACGGTGTAAGTCTCCTGACGGAGGCTTGCTTTGTGAGTTCAGCCTACCCCCCAGGGGCCCAAAGTCTCAAGGGACTGAGTTAAGTTTGGGGGGGGTACCTATTTACATACACCCAAATACACAAGTCCTTCCATGTGCTCGCGGGGCACGAGCACACTTGTGCCCCTAACTTAACACAATTCCCCCCTGGTGGGCGCTCTGGCTGGCAAAAAGCGGCCCCTCCCAGGGAGGGACTTGTGTATTATCACAAATTTTACGCGGGAGCAGAAAGTCCATTTGGCTGGGAGCTTTTTAAATCTTTTATAGCTCCTCCCCCAGCATCTCCAATATAGGTCTACCCCGTTGGTACCTTATGCTACATAACTGTGCCTACAATTTGGCCTACTCAGAATTTCTCTATCACTATCCGTTGACCTTGAAGGATATTTTGAAAAATTGAAGAATGTGCAAGTTTTGCAAATGAGTGTCCACTGGTTTGGGACTCCAGGAAACAGTTTTCTGGCTACAAGACAGCTGAGTGGCTCAAATTCTTCCCAAGCACAGCACTTACAATTCTGTCTATTCAATTTTACTTGCTCCTTTTTTCCTTTTGGTGTAGCAGATACTTTCTGATTATGCTTGAATTGGGAGATAAAACATAAGCCTCTTGTACAGAGAGCACTCCACGCAGGTCCCCGGGACCTCCGTTTGAGTGGCTTTGTTAAGCTAGCTTGTGCCTAATGTCTAACATTTGGCTTGAGGCTGCCCAGCCAAATGTTGAAAAATGCCTTCTAATCCTCATATCACCGCATACCCCTCTGATTTCTTCACAGCCTCTGGTACCAACGGTGCAACCATCACAATACATGTGATTGTATTTGACTTTATTGTACTGGATAAATTTCAAAATACATGTATTTGTATTGTAATTTTTTCCAACAAATGTTGATATTTATCATGGGAATTGTTTGGCAAGACCAATACAAAATACATGTGTTGTAATTTTATGTATCTGGATGAAAATACAATACAATACATGTATTGTAATTGTTGCACTGTTGCTGGTACCATTAGAATCCTCTTTCATTTCTACATAATCTCATGTATTCAAACCAACAACTTCAACCATCCCCTGAAAAATAAATTGATGTAAAAATTCCATCTGAGAGCCTATCTATCCTGATGTAAACCAAATAGCCAGTCCTGTGTGGTGATTTATATAGGCAAGCGGCATAGAATTTCTTCTCACTGCAGCACAAGCCAAAATGCAGTGGGGCAGCTGAGAAAATTCTCAGTCTACATATCCAAACAGATGATAAGCATGCATGCTTCTGTGTCTCATATGTAGGCTGAAGGAAAACCTTGAATGTACAGCAAAGAAAGCACACATAAACTTGGCAAACAGGGAAGCTGCGGGACCGGGGACAAGGGAAACGGGGTTCAAGGCCACACTCTGGACACACAGAATTAGCGGAACAGTTGGAGTAGGACTTTCAGCGGGACTCACAGACAGACTGAATAGTGCAGACCGGCACCAGGTGAACTGGGGCAGCGGAAGCAGCCAGCATCAAATCGGATGACATTGGGGCGGACGCGCCAGGTAGAGACTGGGGTTGGAGGCTAGTCAGAGGGTGCGGGAGAACAGGCGTCGGAGAGGTACTAGGCTGGGAAGTGATGCATGCGGAGTTTGGCGAGTGCGGGAAAGGAAGGACGCGGGCGATGTTGGCTGGGAGTGGAGGGAGTAGAGGAACAGGGACCTTTTGGGGGGCCTTTCTCTCACTTCTTCATATTATAATTTGAGATACTACTAATCTTACAGATTATTGTAGTTACCATTATACTTGCGGAGCTTTTTGTGTATTGCTACACCACAGAGAGTTTTTACCACCCAACATGTTTACTTGCTTGCAGAGTTTTGATGTGTGCAAGTGGAGCGGCTGATTATTACGTAGACTAGACAAACTGTATCATGCTCATAGCGGAGCACTGAAGAGTTTCATAATTTGTGCCAGTAGAAAATAACAATTTGGACCCGTTGCTAGGTAAACAGCACCGCCGTGCACCCGCCGGGTGGTGCTGGGTGCCTGTTTTTTCAAGAAAAGTGGGGCAGTACCCAGGTACCTCAAGTGGTACCCGCCCATCTGGCTCCCCCAGATAGAGGGGGGTGTCAGCCACAGAGTACATGTCACAGTACCTTAAACATACCAAGTACCTGCAATAGTTCACATTATATATAGTACATTCCTTTTACACCTTTATTACATATGTATATCATTAGATACAAGCTTAAGAATGTAATCTTGTTATACATTACTTTATAGATAGCCATAGTTAAATGCAGTTACCATAATGTGCTGTTGTTATAAGAGTTAAGTTACGTGCAAACAGTGAGATTACAATACATTGTAATATTACTGTACACGTGAAATACCCCCAAGACAGGTATCACTCATTTATCCCCTGTTACGCCTCAGTCCCTATTTACATAAAATATTGGTTATGATATAAATACATAAACAATACATGATGTAATCCAATTCAAAGAGCACTGAATGGAATCACTGATTGGTTATGATCAGCTAGTGTACACAGCTACTGATCTAGGATCAGTACTGATCATTACACTGCCTTGATCATTCCCAATGTTGATCCTCATGAGGATCTGCTCCCTTTGAGCGCTTCCAGTTCTCCCCTGGTCCTGAAGCGCCTCCCAGCACCTCATATCCCCTACTGCTCTTTTCCCCTCTATATAAACACGCCCCCCAGGACTGTGTATCCCTCAGAATATTATTACAGCAAAGTTTAACCCATAATATAGTTAAACAGTGCTTTCATTCTCACCCATCTTTCAATTCAGGAATAACATCAACTCTTGATTACCTTTACCTTTCTGTAGGTAAAACCACAAACCCAAGTTGAGTTATTCCTTGGATGCCTATTAACACCCTGTGTTGATCTGGATGCGCCTTCATTGAGCAAGCCTCTCAGTCAAGATTACTGGTAGAGTGAAAACTTTTACAGGTCTTACCACGAACCCATTGGCCCATCCTTGGCACTTTACACCATCATCTTGCTAGTAACAACCCTCTCAGACACAGTTAGTTACCTACAGGCTGCCAGGGGGGGGGGGGGGGGGGGGGGGGGGGGGAGCAAGTACCCTGTGCCAGCCCCTCTAGTAGGGTCCACCCATTCTTAGTCACCAAGCAGGTATCTGCTGGATATCAACCAATCCCTTCTCTGACAACACCAGAAAAGTCACCATGGCTTGTGGGCGCAAACAATTGAAAAATCCCATCATTGAATCTTCGCCGCCGCAAGAGGATATCCAAGATACAAGCAAAGCCAATGAGATCAACACTCCAACCAGCACCCAGCCCTAGTGTGTAGGTCAAGCATTGACCAATGAGGAGGAGTTATGTGGGTTTTCTATATTTTGTCTACTTCTTTTTTCATTATTCATTTACTGATTCTGTTTCTGCATCCAGTAAGGGCTCAGAAAGTTGCCTCAAACACCATCAGTTTAAGATATCAATCATATAAGCTACCACAGATTTCAAATCAGAAGGATAAGTTTGGAAGGCAAATGATCACTCATGAATGCAAATTGTGAGTCAAGTCTCAGGCTCTGCAAACTGTTATAACCGGTATAGCTGATTCTCATTCCCTATTTACACTCAGATGTAGTACCAAGATTGACCAACCAAACTCTGAATCCTCTTGTAGCAATCTTAACAAACACACATCCACATGCCTCTGCAAACACAATCAATCTCAAACTAGTAAATATTTGGCGTCTCTTGGAATAACAGGAACTGGAGAAATAGATCCAAAAGAGGTGAGTTTTTTTTTGGTATTGGATTTCAATATAAGCAATCTGACAGATACAGCCTCTATGCACTGTATGGTGCAGTGAAGCTGCAAGGCCTTTTTCTGCACTCATTGATGCCAGCCACAAGGCCATACTCCACCCTACATTTGTCAAGCATTTGCCCAATCTGCAAGTGGTTTCAAAGGACATCCACCTCCTTTACTCGGCTATCCAACATGAATACTGGGCCGCTTTGAATGTAAGAAATTACAGATCTAATTTCCTTTTCCTTCCTTTGTTTTTATCTTGACCGAATTCCTTCTATTCTTAGGCACACAATGGTGCATTGTATGCAGGAATCAACACATGACAGTCACCAAATGGATATGACATCTTAGGGATTTTCATGTATTGATTAGCAGAAGATCAAACTGGCAATATCAAACTTGAGTCCTTGCCTCTTGACTTTGTTTGCCTTTCAAAAAGCCACACGGGTGTCTACTTGTCCAACACAGTCTGCTTAGTAGTTGAGAAATTTGGCATTCAAAATAAAGTGTCTTCATGATGTTTTTGTCTTGCTTCCAACGCTGATCAGTAATCTTTTTGTTTGTTTAGATTTGTGGTATAGTGAGCAATAACACAAAGAACAATGAAGTGATGGTATGTGAGATCAAGAAATTCAAGTGGCCTCGATTTCCAGGGGAGCCACACTGGATACAATGCTTCGCGTACATCCTAAACCTCATTGTCCAGGCTACTCTCCGTCCATTTGGAAGTAAGAATTGTGCTAACCACAATCACGGCCCAACAGGTGCTGAGGAACATTCAGACGGGTTGGATTCTGATGATGGCAATGCTGAAGAGCAGAGTAGAGTGTAAGTTGCCCAAGAATACATATTTACTGTAGTGTTTAATGGTCTTATTTCTTTATTTGATCCATGCTAGGGTTCCACGTGGAGAGAAAGCCCCGTCACAAAATGAAGATTCAAGCAACAGCAAAAACTATTCTTCTCAACGCAATGTATATGATGAATCACTTGATGAAGCTGATATCAAAAATGCTAGTGATGAAGAGGATACTAATACCTACACAAATAATTATTGTAGAATCACATTGGCAAAGGTAAGGCCAAAATTTCTTCAGGATTGAAAACAGTTTGATGCAAACTGTCCCTTTTTGGTATAGTAAATAGTTTTGAGCGATTGCAAAGAAACTAAGGTACTTGCCAAATTCCAAGGCTGAATTCATCAAGATTTGCGCCGAGAAAGAGTGTGAAACTCCTCAAAATATCAAAAGAGATTTAAGTACACGATGGAACTCAACCTGTGCACAACTCAACATCATCATTAGGTGTCAAGCTGCCGTGCAAGTCTTCCTTGACTTGGAGGTCAGATAATCCTTACTGAATCAATTTTCTGGATTGATTACTTGACTGTAAGGCTTGAGTGGCAGCGCCATAAACGGCATGGTGTAGACTGCAAGTGTCAATTGAAAAAATCTGACTTGGAATCGGCTTGTGATTTGGCAATGGTATTGAAATTTTTTAACAATATCACTCTTCAAGCATTGACTGCAGGCTCAGCTTGCTTAGCAAACATAGTAGTATACATTGACCAAATCATCAATCCACCATTATTAGCAATCTTGAATACCCGCCAGCATTGAGGAATACCTACCGGGTTGGAATCAAGATGAAAAAAATACTACAGCTTGACTGAAAATTTACCTCTTTATAGGATCACAATATGTACATATTTTTTTACTTTCATGATCATCTGGAAGTTGATCTGCTTACATACCTTGTTTCAGTGCTGCACCCGTTGTTTAAGGACAAGTACTTCAAGCTGGAAAACTGGGATCCATCATGGACAGCCAAAGCAATACGCCTTGCCCGAGAGATGTGGGTATCTTATTATAAGCCCCAACAGATCACCCCTGCCTCATCTGCACCAACTGCTAGCTCAAAGGTGATTAAATTCATTTGTAAATACTATCAGTATCTTGGCTCCTCTGTTTAATCAATTGAATGTCTTTTGTCTTGTTTTTTCACAGCCCAAGACAAGAATTCTTGCCGGCCTTGGAAATGCCTCTGCTGCCCAAGGTGGTGAATTATCATCCAACCCATTGGACGTGTGGCTTTGTGGAGGACTTGTGCTCAACGGCGACAAACCTATGGATCCTCTCCAGTGGTGGATCCAACAGAAACGGTCTGGCAACACCCATGGCACTGGATGTTCTATCCTGCCCAGGTGAGCTGAATATTCACCAAATCCTAGGTTCAATTTCATCTGATTAATCATTCTATATTTTTAGCCACATTGGTATATATGGAACAATTGTTTAGTTTTGGTTGGGATTATGTTTTGGCAAAGAGACACTGACTTGCACCTCATTGTTCCTTTCTAGTCGATTGCGATAAACTCGTGGCTGAATGTATCCTCTACTCGATCATCTCCCACCATTACCTGTTAGCATACAAGAGTAACTAAAGATTAATGGTTACGAGACGATAGTTTCAATAAGAAACTCAACAAAAAACATTCATTTACGTTTGGCCGAGAGCAATCTCTCCCGGCCGGCGTGGTTGTTCAATCACATTGACAAGATTTGTACCAACTCGCCCGCTAGCATGAATATCATCTGAGTTGTACATCCTCCTTGACACGGAAGAGCCATCTTGGCCGACGCGAGTTGCATACACTAGCCGAGCACTTTTCCCTCGTTTCAGGGGCAAGGCATCCCAAACTTAAGACAAGTCCCTCCTCGGGCAGCGTCACCTATCATACTAGCAGAAGGCTAAAAGGCAATTTCCTAGAGGTCTGTTGGAGCCGCTTGAACTGCACGGTTCCGTGCTTGCGGGGGTGTTCTAACAATGCAATTTGGAAGAGGCCGTAATTCCATCGAGCCTCAGTGATTGGTTTTCAGAATATTTTTTTTAATTGAGTCCGGACGTCCTGAAGAACGAGTCGGACTAACCATTTTCAGATATTTTTAAAATATTTCTAGAACCACCTGAGGTGGTTTTGAAAATATTTTGGAAACCAATTTGGTTTGAAAAATATTTCCAGAACCATTTGAAATGGTTTTTGAAACCATTTGGATGCTCCTTCTCTCACGGCACGGTTTTTGGGACCTTTTTGGCAACGGAATTTGTCCACAAACCAGATTCAGACCAATTTGGTTCTGACAACCACTATCCAATCAATTTGGTTTTGACAACCATCCCAAAAACTTTTGGTGCACCCATGGTGTAATATCAAAGTCTTCAGTGACTGGGAATGAATGGTGTAGATGCACTTTTTCAACATAAGCATCAGAGACAATGTGTAGAAACCAGCAGTAATTACGGCAGAAGAGCTGGACATATATGTATAACAGTTTTTCTTTTTGGTTACTGTGTTCCGCAGGCGCTTCCTGGGTTCGCCACCCATGACTGTCCTGCTACTTATATATTTAGTAGGAGTTTATTGCAGAGTAGATCAGTCAAGAGAATATCCAACCAAATAACAAAAACAAATCACTGAGAGGAACCTGTTGTTAGGAACGAAGGACCCAAGAATAAAAAAAAGACAGAAACAGAGACCCAGAGAGCTTCAAGAAAGAATTTATAGAGAGGGAAAGACGAGGTCAGATATCCAAGAAAAGAAACTCTTGGACTATTTATTTGAGCTAGAAATTGAAGGGTCCAACATGGGAGAAGCCTTGTGCAGCTGCCAGTAGTACTGAGCCTGCTGGATGGTTTGAGAGAGATTTAACAGCTTCAGTAAGATTTCTCTTAGTGTCATTGTCAAGACCTTGTAAAATCGGGGAGCCTCCGTGTTTAGTGCTTTATAATCGCTGGGGAATACCGCTGAATGCGCTTCCTCTCGGCGCCCAAGGTAACAATCAGATCTACGGTTTTCTGGTCAAGTTCGAGATCACTTGGGAATTCACTGTCGTCTTTGAGTTTCGTGAAGGTCTGGAGGAGGGTTGTATACTCGGGATGCCATTGAGTATCATCATGGGTTATGATTGGCACGAGAGTCTCTAACGATGCCTCGATTTTGCTGATTTCGTTGTTAGTTGGATTCTGCAACTTGGCCTGTCTGTAAACCTTCAACAAGCCCTCAATCTCTCGCACTTTCGTTTCGGCCACCTTTTTCCAACCGATTTCGTTGATCAGTCTTTTATCGGCCTCATTGAGCTGGAACAACTTGGCAGAATCATCAGCTGTTGTTCCTTGAGCCGATTTTGCTTGCTTGGATAACCTCTCGATCAGTCGACCCTCCTCGGCCGAGAAGTCAAAACCCTTGTATTCCAGAATTGAGAGTCGGTTGATTGCCTTCTCGACCCCTACAGGGAATTCGATATTTTTCGCGTCCATGTCTGTCCTGAGCTTCTTCAGGTTGAGGTAGAGGTTATCCTTTTTCCATTGTCCTCTTTTGAAGATCGATCGAAAGAAGTTGTACAGGCCCGACCACCATCTTTCTAGTCGGTACTCCTGTTCGGCTGTTTTCAAGCTTGCTATAGTTTCCGGATTTGGTATCTTTCCGGAAGCTGACTCATACTTGTAACGGATGACCAAGGCAACTCCATGCTTAGTAAACAACTTCTTGAGAGCGCTGACTTCCTCATCCTTATGCCGTATCCGTTGAAGTAGGCTACTTTCATTCACACCTTGAAAACCCTTTTCGTCTGTGTTTCTATTCGTAGCCCCTGATTCCATATTGTTATCTGAAGGATCATGTAGTCTTGGTCCTTCAGATAAGGGTCGCTCGTGAGTTAAACCTGATGGATCGCCGATGCCTCGTCCTTCAGGCAGTAGATGGTTACTTTCTCCAGCTTCGTACAAAAGACTGGGGTTAGCAGTAAGTGAAGGTGATTCAAAGTCTTTGAAACCACTCGAAAAAGAGGCGACCACCCCGCTTGGGGTGTTCAGGATGACTGAAAGCAGATTTAAGTAGGCGGAGTTGCAGAGGAGGGCTATAAAGGTTTTTATAATGAGTCTATTGGTGGTTTTACTCAAGCTTCTCGAACCAAAAACTACTGGCCCAGTCATGATGCGAAGATGCTTTTGTTGAGCTATCTAATCAATCTAAGCTGTTCGCTATGCTATGTAATCTGGGTTTTCTGTGCTGGAAAAGGGCTAGCAAATTAACTATGTTGGTCTGTTCGAGTACCCTTCTTAGGAGAATAAATATTGTGGAGATTGGCCAAGTCAAGTTCACGATGGGTTCCGACGGTTCAGATAAAGGCTTCATCGACTCATCGGCTTGACTGCAACTCACAAGCTGTACGGCTGGGTGAGCAAGCCTGTACCAGTTATGTTGACGTAAAACCTCCCCGCTGGAGCGCGTCTCATACTGATTGGCAAGACATATGCCAGTTAAAACAGACTTGTTCAGGCTGATCAACATCTATCGTTGCCAAGTCCCTCCTTTGGAGGTCGCTGCGCTCCCCCAAGGAGGGACTTGCATCAAGTTTGGGGGGGGGGGGGGGGGGGTACGAACTTAACAAAGTCCCTCTGCTGCGGGCGTGTGTCTTGCGAAGCAAGCCCCCGACAGCCCTCGGCAGCGCTATCGCCCCTTCTTGGCGTGCCAAGAATCTGAGTTTGGCTGGGTGGAATTTTTGAAGCTTTAATATAATTCCTTGCCCCCTTGACATTCTTTGGAATAAAATAGCTTAGGTTGTGGGCCTGATTTTTCCTATCCAACCTACATAATTTCAGGTGTTTGGCAAAAATCATGCCACCCACAGAAATTCCACAAAAATCCCCAAACAGCTAGAATTACAAGCAGTGCGCAACTTGACCGCTGCACCCTGCAGCTTGTGTGCACAATGGGTGGTTGTTTTTTTATGTAGCTTTCTCTCAGAGGATGCTATCAGCCCTACAAGACCACAATTGTTCACCAGCTGTGAACATAACTGGAATCAAAGTGGCATTCTTGCTGTGCCAATATGGGGAGGTACGGTGTAAGTCTCCTGACGGAGGCTTGCTTTGTGAGTTCAGCCTACCCCCCAGGGGCCCAAAGTCTCAAGGGACTGAGTTAAGTTTGGGGGGGTACCTATTTACATACACCCAAATACACAAGTCCTTCCATGTGCTCGCGGGGCACGAGCACACTTGTGCCCCTAACTTAACACAATTCCCCCCTGGTGGGCGCTCTGGCTGGCAAAAAGCGGCCCCTCCCAGGGAGGGACTTGTGTATTATCACAAATTTTACGCGGGAGCAGAAAGTCCATTTGGCTGGGAGCTTTTTAAATCTTTTATAGCTCCTCCCCCAGCATCTCCAATATAGGTCTACCCCGTTGGTACCTTATGCTACATAACTGTGCCTACAATTTGGCCTACTCAGAATTTCTCTATCACTATCCGTTGACCTTGAAGGATATTTTGAAAAATTGAAGAATGTGCAAGTTTTGCAAATGAGTGTCCACTGGTTTGGGACTCCAGGAAACAGTTTTCTGGCTACAAGACAGCTGAGTGGCTCAAATTCTTCCCAAGCACAGCACTTACAATTCTGTCTATTCAATTTTACTTGCTCCTTTTTTCCTTTTGGTGTAGCAGATACTTTCTGATTATGCTTGAATTGGGAGATAAAACATAAGCCTCTTGTACAGAGAGCACTCCACGCAGGTCCCCGGGACCTCCGTTTGAGTGGCTTTGTTAAGCTAGCTTGTGCCTAATGTCTAACATTTGGCTTGAGGCTGCCCAGCCAAATGTTGAAAAATGCCTTCTAATCCTCATATCACCGCATACCCCTCTGATTTCTTCACAGCCTCTGGTACCAACGGTGCAACCATCACAATACATGTGATTGTATTTGACTTTATTGTACTGGATAAATTTCAAAATACATGTATTTGTATTGTAATTTTTTCCAACAAATGTTGATATTTATCATGGGAATTGTTTGGCAAGACCAATACAAAATACATGTGTTGTAATTTTATGTATCTGGATGAAAATACAATACAATACATGTATTGTAATTGTTGCACTGTTGCTGGTACCATTAGAATCCTCTTTCATTTCTACATAATCTCATGTATTCAAACCAACAACTTCAACCATCCCCTGAAAAATAAATTGATGTAAAAATTCCATCTGAGAGCCTATCTATCCTGATGTAAACCAAATAGCCAGTCCTGTGTGGTGATTTATATAGGCAAGCGGCATAGAATTTCTTCTCACTGCAGCACAAGCCAAAATGCAGTGGGGCAGCTGAGAAAATTCTCAGTCTACATATCCAAACAGATGATAAGCATGCATGCTTCTGTGTCTCATATGTAGGCTGAAGGAAAACCTTGAATGTACAGCAAAGAAAGCACACATAAACTTGGCAAACAGGGAAGCTGCGGGACCGGGGACAAGGGAAACGGGGTTCAAGGCCACACTCTGGACACACAGAATTAGCGGAACAGTTGGAGTAGGACTTTCAGCGGGACTCACAGACAGACTGAATAGTGCAGACCGGCACCAGGTGAACTGGGGCAGCGGAAGCAGCCAGCATCAAATCGGATGACATTGGGGCGGACGCGCCAGGTAGAGACTGGGGTTGGAGGCTAGTCAGAGGGTGCGGGAGAACAGGCGTCGGAGAGGTACTAGGCTGGGAAGTGATGCATGCGGAGTTTGGCGAGTGCGGGAAAGGAAGGACGCGGGCGATGTTGGCTGGGAGTGGAGGGAGTAGAGGAACAGGGACCTTTTGGGGGGCCTTTCTCTCACTTCTTCATATTATAATTTGAGATACTACTAATCTTACAGATTATTGTAGTTACCATTATACTTGCGGAGCTTTTTGTGTATTGCTACACCACAGAGAGTTTTTACCACCCAACATGTTTACTTGCTTGCAGAGTTTTGATGTGTGCAAGTGGAGCGGCTGATTATTACGTAGACTAGACAAACTGTATCATGCTCATAGCGGAGCACTGAAGAGTTTCATAATTTGTGCCAGTAGAAAATAACAATTTGGACCCGTTGCTAGGTAAACAGCACCGCCGTGCACCCGCCGGGTGGTGCTGGGTGCCTGTTTTTTCAAGAAAAGTGGGGCAGTACCCAGGTACCTCAAGTGGTACCCGCCCATCTGGCTCCCCCAGATAGAGGGGGGTGTCAGCCACAGAGTACATGTCACAGTACCTTAAACATACCAAGTACCTGCAATAGTTCACATTATATATAGTACATTCCTTTTACACCTTTATTACATATGTATATCATTAGATACAAGCTTAAGAATGTAATCTTGTTATACATTACTTTATAGATAGCCATAGTTAAATGCAGTTACCATAATGTGCTGTTGTTATAAGAGTTAAGTTACGTGCAAACAGTGAGATTACAATACATTGTAATATTACTGTACACGTGAAATACCCCCAAGACAGGTATCACTCATTTATCCCCTGTTACGCCTCAGTCCCTATTTACATAAAATATTGGTTATGATATAAATACATAAACAATACATGATGTAATCCAATTCAAAGAGCACTGAATGGAATCACTGATTGGTTATGATCAGCTAGTGTACACAGCTACTGATCTAGGATCAGTACTGATCATTACACTGCCTTGATCATTCCCAATGTTGATCCTCATGAGGATCTGCTCCCTTTGAGCGCTTCCAGTTCTCCCCTGGTCCTGAAGCGCCTCCCAGCACCTCATATCCCCTACTGCTCTTTTCCCCTCTATATAAACACGCCCCCCAGGACTGTGTATCCCTCAGAATATTATTACAGCAAAGTTTAACCCATAATATAGTTAAACAGTGCTTTCATTCTCACCCATCTTTCAATTCAGGAATAACATCAACTCTTGATTACCTTTACCTTTCTGTAGGTAAAACCACAAACCCAAGTTGAGTTATTCCTTGGATGCCTATTAACACCCTGTGTTGATCTGGATGCGCCTTCATTGAGCAAGCCTCTCAGTCAAGATTACTGGTAGAGTGAAAACTTTTACAGGTCTTACCACGAACCCATTGGCCCATCCTTGGCACTTTACACCATCATCTTGCTAGTAACAACCCTCTCAGACACAGTTAGTTACCTACAGGCTGCCAGGGGGGGGGGGGGGGGGGGGGGGGGGGGGAGCAAGTACCCTGTGCCAGCCCCTCTAGTAGGGTCCACCCATTCTTAGTCACCAAGCAGGTATCTGCTGGATATCAACCAATCCCTTCTCTGACAACACCAGAAAAGTCACCATGGCTTGTGGGCGCAAACAATTGAAAAATCCCATCATTGAATCTTCGCCGCCGCAAGAGGATATCCAAGATACAAGCAAAGCCAATGAGATCAACACTCCAACCAGCACCCAGCCCTAGTGTGTAGGTCAAGCATTGACCAATGAGGAGGAGTTATGTGGGTTTTCTATATTTTGTCTACTTCTTTTTTCATTATTCATTTACTGATTCTGTTTCTGCATCCAGTAAGGGCTCAGAAAGTTGCCTCAAACACCATCAGTTTAAGATATCAATCATATAAGCTACCACAGATTTCAAATCAGAAGGATAAGTTTGGAAGGCAAATGATCACTCATGAATGCAAATTGTGAGTCAAGTCTCAGGCTCTGCAAACTGTTATAACCGGTATAGCTGATTCTCATTCCCTATTTACACTCAGATGTAGTACCAAGATTGACCAACCAAACTCTGAATCCTCTTGTAGCAATCTTAACAAACACACATCCACATGCCTCTGCAAACACAATCAATCTCAAACTAGTAAATATTTGGCGTCTCTTGGAATAACAGGAACTGGAGAAATAGATCCAAAAGAGGTGAGTTTTTTTTTGGTATTGGATTTCAATATAAGCAATCTGACAGATACAGCCTCTATGCACTGTATGGTGCAGTGAAGCTGCAAGGCCTTTTTCTGCACTCATTGATGCCAGCCACAAGGCCATACTCCACCCTACATTTGTCAAGCATTTGCCCAATCTGCAAGTGGTTTCAAAGGACATCCACCTCCTTTACTCGGCTATCCAACATGAATACTGGGCCGCTTTGAATGTAAGAAATTACAGATCTAATTTCCTTTTCCTTCCTTTGTTTTTATCTTGACCGAATTCCTTCTATTCTTAGGCACACAATGGTGCATTGTATGCAGGAATCAACACATGACAGTCACCAAATGGATATGACATCTTAGGGATTTTCATGTATTGATTAGCAGAAGATCAAACTGGCAATATCAAACTTGAGTCCTTGCCTCTTGACTTTGTTTGCCTTTCAAAAAGCCACACGGGTGTCTACTTGTCCAACACAGTCTGCTTAGTAGTTGAGAAATTTGGCATTCAAAATAAAGTGTCTTCATGATGTTTTTGTCTTGCTTCCAACGCTGATCAGTAATCTTTTTGTTTGTTTAGATTTGTGGTATAGTGAGCAATAACACAAAGAACAATGAAGTGATGGTATGTGAGATCAAGAAATTCAAGTGGCCTCGATTTCCAGGGGAGCCACACTGGATACAATGCTTCGCGTACATCCTAAACCTCATTGTCCAGGCTACTCTCCGTCCATTTGGAAGTAAGAATTGTGCTAACCACAATCACGGCCCAACAGGTGCTGAGGAACATTCAGACGGGTTGGATTCTGATGATGGCAATGCTGAAGAGCAGAGTAGAGTGTAAGTTGCCCAAGAATACATATTTACTGTAGTGTTTAATGGTCTTATTTCTTTATTTGATCCATGCTAGGGTTCCACGTGGAGAGAAAGCCCCGTCACAAAATGAAGATTCAAGCAACAGCAAAAACTATTCTTCTCAACGCAATGTATATGATGAATCACTTGATGAAGCTGATATCAAAAATGCTAGTGATGAAGAGGATACTAATACCTACACAAATAATTATTGTAGAATCACATTGGCAAAGGTAAGGCCAAAATTTCTTCAGGATTGAAAACAGTTTGATGCAAACTGTCCCTTTTTGGTATAGTAAATAGTTTTGAGCGATTGCAAAGAAACTAAGGTACTTGCCAAATTCCAAGGCTGAATTCATCAAGATTTGCGCCGAGAAAGAGTGTGAAACTCCTCAAAATATCAAAAGAGATTTAAGTACACAATGGAACTCAACCTGTGCACAACTCAACATCATCATTAGGTGTCAAGCTGCCGTGCAAGTCTTCCTTGACTTGGAGGTCAGATAATCCTTACTGAATCAATTTTCTGGATTGATTACTTGACTGTAAGGCTTGAGTGGCAGCGCCATAAACGGCATGGTGTAGACTGCAAGTGTCAATTGAAAAAATCTGACTTGGAATCGGCTTGTGATTTGGCAATGGTATTGAAATTTTTTAACAATATCACTCTTCAAGCATTGACTGCAGGCTCAGCTTGCTTAGCAAACATAGTAGTATACATTGACCAAATCATCAATCCACCATTATTAGCAATCTTGAATACCCGCCAGCATTGAGGAATACCTACCGGGTTGGAATCAAGATGAAAAAAATACTACAGCTTGACTGAAAATTTACCTCTTTATAGGATCACAATATGTACATATTTTTTTACTTTCATGATCATCTGGAAGTTGATCTGCTTACATACCTTGTTTCAGTGCTGCACCCGTTGTTTAAGGACAAGTACTTCAAGCTGGAAAACTGGGATCCATCATGGACAGCCAAAGCAATACGCCTTGCCCGAGAGATGTGGGTATCTTATTATAAGCCCCAACAGATCACCCCTGCCTCATCTGCACCAACTGCTAGCTCAAAGGTGATTAAATTCATTTGTAAATACTATCAGTATCTTGGCTCCTCTGTTTAATCAATTGAATGTCTTTTGTCTTGTTTTTTCACAGCCCAAGACAAGAATTCTTGCCGGCCTTGGAAATGCCTCTGCTGCCCAAGGTGGTGAATTATCATCCAACCCATTGGACGTGTGGCTTTGTGGAGGACTTGTGCTCAACGGCGACAAACCTATGGATCCTCTCCAGTGGTGGATCCAACAGAAACGGTCTGGCAACACCCATGGCACTGGATGTTCTATCCTGCCCAGGTGAGCTGAATATTCACCAAATCCTAGGTTCAATTTCATCTGATTAATCATTCTATATTTTTAGCCACATTGGTATATATGGAACAATTGTTTAGTTTTGGTTGGGATTATGTTTTGGCAAAGAGACACTGACTTGCACCTCAATCTTTTAGTAGAGGTATGACTGTTGCCTTCTACTCAAAGAACAACAAGATAAAACCAGGCACCTTGGCCACTTGGAAACAGGCACTTAAGAATGACAACAAGACTAATCAGAAGACCAAAAGAAAGGCAGTAGTTTTGGATGACAAGGAATAGTCGTCATCATATTTGTAGATAGTTAGTCAATATTATTTACATAGCATTTTTTTGATTAAAAGGATATTTATTAAGTGAGAAAAAGGCACAAAGTACCGCCTGTACCCACCCCAAGTACTGCTGGTACTTGCCAGGCAGTGCTGGATGCGGTACTTGGTCCCTGTTTTGGGAAAAAAACGTACCTGGTACCCGGGTGCCAACCTTACCTGGGTCCAAATCATTATTCTCTATGTTGCAGAAACCCAGCACTGTCAAACATACAAACCCGGAGCTATCTAGAAAGGAGGCGTAGCACCACTTCTTATCAGGCAACACACTTTTATTTTGACACCGGCCTAAACACATGAAATCAACGGTGGGCCGCTACGCTAAGCTACACTATTTCAGCGCTACCCGTTGGCGTAGCGGCAAAAAGCGCCCGCCAATTTTGAATAGCGTTAGCGCGCTGTTAGCGCCCCTACGCTCCGCTAATTTTCAGCGGCGCTAACAGCGCGCCAATTCTTTGTTAGCGTTAGCGCGCCGCTACAGTAGCTAAGCTACGCTACGCTGCGCTTTTTTCCGCTAAAAGCGCTGTAGCGAGCGCTCTTTGGCGCCAACTGTGTGTAGCGCTAGCGCAATTGCTCGCATCTGCGCTAACGCTACGATAACAGCTAAATTAGCTGCGCACCCTGTGCGCCTAGCGTTAGCGCGGAGACGGCGAAATTCCGCTAATGCTAAGCTAAAAGTTAGCAGAATTCCGCTGCGCTACGCCATGCTAACGCTACGGTTAGCGTAGCTAGCCTACCGTTGATGAAAACTCATATTTCAATTATCATGATTTTTGACCTCTTTGGAAACCCATACCCAGTAGGTTTCTCTGAAACAGTTTTTGTATTTATTTTCAGGGCACACACCAAAAAGCTGCCAGTTTTTTTAAGTTGTTTCTATTACACATGGTTAAACATTTGGATGGAGTGTAGTGATACTGTGGGAGGTAGAGCTGGTCCCTATTACCCGTTGGTGGGTACACGGGCGGGTACCTGTGGAAGTGCGCAGGTATCTGCCAGAGGGTGCTGGTTTCCAGTCTGGGTCCAAATTCAGGCAGGTACCCACGCACAATTCTCCAGTCTGCACAGCTCTGCTTTCCCTTAGTGCCCATTGGTGGGTACTAGGTACCTGTGGAAGTATGCAGGTAACAACCAGGGGGTGCCGAGTACAAGTGCGGGTGTCCAGTCTGGGTCAAAATTCAGGCAGGTATCTGCACCTGCCGCAGGTACCCGGGTGCAAAGTGTCAGCTCTAGTGGGAGGTCTGATTTTTCTCTGGTACTACTGTTTGACTTTGGCGCTGTGGGGCCAACTGTCACACAACCATGTAACCTGTGTGGATTTCTGTGACACATTGTTCCATAGCCCAGCCATATCATGCCAAGATGAGTGCCCCGCAATCTCAGGGGCAAATTAGCTAAATCCTTTAAGAATTGTATCTGATTTTCATCCATCTTTACAGAAATTCTTTCAAGGATATTTTCTGAATTCATTCACAAACCCTGGGTAATCTGAGGCTTACCTGGACTTGTCCCAGAATTCTAATTCCCTTGGAACAAAATTTAGCAGCTGAGGAATGTGTCACACAAATTTAGGCCCCGTTTGGATGCCGTGTGTGATATGATAAATGGTGTAATAAATTACATAACACCCAAAATGAATTTCAAGTGTCATAAAATTAATTATGCCACCAACAGATTTATAATTTGTCTGTTTGGCATGCACTCCATAAATATTCCTAGGGTCCATTTATCGCCTGACTGTTTGGAAAACCAAAGCAGACCACTTTCATACATGTACACACAACACACTCCTGGGAGTGCACAACCTCTGGATGACCGGTTTGACCGGCCATCCAGGGTAATTCACCCCCTTGATGACTGGTGAACTGGTCATCTAGGGGGACTTCATCCTTTCAATTACCAGTCAACCGGTCATTGAAGAGGAGACATCCTCTCAATGACCGGTCAAACGGTCATCGAAGAGGACAAACCCTCACAATGACCGGCCAACAGGTCATCGACGAGGACACACCCGTTGACCGGTCATTGAAGAGGACATACACTCTTGACAAATGGTCAAACAGCCATCAAAGAGGACATACCCTCTCAATGACTGGTCAACCAGTCATCAAAGACAACACAACCTCTCAATGACAGGCCGACCGGTCATCAAAGAGGACACACCCTCCCAATGACTCCCAATGACCGGCCCCGGTCAACAAGGTGTTTTGTCCTCTTCAATGACCAATCAACAGGTCATTGAAGTGGGTACAACCTCTGGATGACCGGTTTGACTGGTCATCCAGAGGACTTCTCTCAATGACCGTTTAACCAGTCATCAAGAGGGCATGTCTTATTTGATGACCGGTTGACCGCTCATTGAGAGGTTGTTTCCCCTTTGATGACCGGTTGGCCGGTCATCAAGAGGGCATGTCCTCTTTGATGACCGGTTGGTTCATTGAGAGGATGTGTCCTCTTCAATGACCAGTTGACCTTTCATTGAGAGGATGTGTCCTCTTCAATGACCGGTTGGTCATTGAGAGGTTAAAGTTGCAGGTTATGTCCACCTCAATGACCCGCTGACCAGTCATCGAGGTGGTGTGTAGGACTCCTCTGGATGACCAGTTGAACGGGTCATCCAGAGGTTGTGTACGTGTTCCTAGGTATACCAATGGCCAAATATCACCTGGGAATAGAGGTCAGGACCTCTATTTCCAAGATGGCTGGGGATATAAATGGCCTGCAATACAGAGTAATGGATTTTACGATATCATTGGCTGTCCCAAACACATATAACTTTGGTGTTATACCCCAAGCACCCCCGGTGATAAGTCACACAATTTATAACTGAATTTGGGGCGTCCAAACGGGGCTACACATGTGTGATGGTGTGTCACATTTTTCATCACTGAGCCAAGTGATGCCAACCTGAGTGCTCATGCAACAAAGGGTAGTTACGCTACGCGTAACGCGTAGATAACGGTAACGTAACAAAATTTTTGTCGTTATCTACGCATTACGCGTAACGGCAGTGCAATTACGTTATCGCAACACGTTGAGCCGGTTTTTTTTTTATGCTTGTTGCGTTATCCGGGCGCGCGGAGCCCTTGAGAACGGGCAAAAAATGAGGCTAAAAAGCCTTAAATGGTCCATTATCGCGTTATCTGGGGGATAACGCGATAACGGGCCTCAAAAATGAGGCCCGTTACGTTACGCGCGGGGCCTGAAATGACCCCTTTACTAGTAAACTAATGGGGGGCCCCGGATAACGGGGGTAGTTACGTTACCAAAATTCCGCGGATAACGCAACGTAACGTAACTACCCTTTGTTGGCTCATGCAGAGCCAGGGGCTTAGGTGAACCCTTCAAAAATTGTTTATAACGTTCAGACACAAATGATTTTGGGGATATTTTCTGAAGTCATACACAACTCCTGATTAATATGAGGTGTTTTCCACTGGACTTTTCCCAGAACTTCAAATATGTTGTGAAAAACTTCAGCAACTAAAGAATGTGTCACACAAACTTACACGTGTATATTTTTGTGAACTAACATATCTCAAGCTTTTTGGGATTTATGATGAACACATGATAGAATTAAATATATAGAGCTGGAACTTTGCACCCCGGTACCCGCAGTGGGTGCAGGTACCTTCATGAATTTTGACCCAGAACAGACACCCGCACCTGCTGGCTGTTACCTGCGTACTTCCACAGGTACCTAGTACCCGCCAATGGGAACTAGGGGCAAGCAGAGCTGTGCAGAATGGCCATTTTTGCACAGGTACCTGCCTGAATTTGGACCCAGACTGGACACCTGCACCCGCACCCAGCGGATACCTGCGCACTTCCACAGGTACCCGCCCGCAGGTGCCAAGTACCCGCCAACATATGATAGGGTCCAGCTCTAGAAATACAAATTTGCCCGGGTGTGCAAATAATTGCACCTTTCAATTTATTAATCTTGAGCACAGCATCTTCCCCTCTCCAGAAGTCTTCCTTGCCTGTGTAGATGGCACACTTCATCCCAAACTTGCCATAAAGAGAAGAGATTGCAAAGCCACTGCAATGACCCAAGCCACTCTCACAGATGATGCAAGTCTCACTAAGCATCCGGGCAAGCAGGACTTGAATGAGAACATTGTTAACTATATGAGAGCCCGTCAACGGTCAGGTTAAGGTCTTTTTGTTTGAACCAGAATTTAGACCCGCTGACCTGGGCTGAATGTTGGTGGGCAAATTAAAATTCATATGGATGGTGCAAATACTTGTAATGGCTCATCAACTTGGCCTGAAAAATAGGATCAGCCATAGACTGACAATAGCAGTTCTCAGCAAGCTTCCAACAAACACCTTGGGGAGGTACTGTCCACCAAAAATTCCAAGGCGGCCGGGCTAGAATTGAACAATGAGTGAGGGCCAGGATTGAATGTTGAGGAATTTGGGAAGGATGATGGCGTCAAATAGGCATAATAATTGGGCTAAATGCTGACTATCATCAGTTTTTTCAATTTTTCAGCAGTGGGTTACTCATTATTTGGCTAGAATCCACTCAATTGAAGTTTACTGGGATGATCCAATGGCTGCGAGTTGTACATGGGGATGAATCTGATCCAAAGAGTTTACACCCAGCCAATGATAGGTTTTTGAGACAGTCAGGCTTGAGTTTCCCGGGAAACTGGCTATTTGAAGTCTTCATGTGTTGATGGATCTTCAAATAAAGAGATTAAAACATATTTTTTTATTTTTGTCTCTCCTGAAAGTCTAGGGAACAATAGAGTTTGAGGAGTACAACTTATATATCAGGCTTCTTGAGTTTCACTAGATACAAGCATATATAAGCTATGAAAATAATAAAATCAAAGATTGTGAAATGTAAAGAAATGAGTGAAATGAGTTTGAAACTAGAAATAATTTCAGAAAGTGTAGCAAAACAGAAATTTGGCAAGTTAAGGGGGGACTGGGTTTTCCTTGCCAGCTGGCACAATTCTGCCATATATAGCAGTTTGTATGGAGGAATTGCAAAGCTGATGCCCCAGGGAAAGCATTTAATTTCCCGCGGTTTGATTTGCAGGGACAATAATGTATGGTTTTGCTTGATTCACATGGAAAATCTCTCAAAGAATTTGACTAACAGAAGAATTTATGTGCTGGAAGGCTTTCTGGTTGGGGCAAAGAGACACATAATGCCGTTTTTAATGATTGAAGCTGACAGAACACTTGAGTTTCCAGAAAATCATGGGTCATGGTTTGAGTGGTTGGGAGTTGTGAGAATTTTTTGAAATAATCTAGAAACTTCCACATTGATGGCACAACCTCAGTTATTGTCTGACACAACATCTGGACAAATCATTTTAGTAAATAATTCCTTGCACATCAAATTGAGGTTGACCTTGTGGAATAAAGGAACCAGTTTAAGACAGATTATTTTTGAATTACTTGGTCTTTCACAGATGGAAGGTGAATCTTATTTTGAGGCATGTTGGTGGGGTTAAACCGGGTGCTAGATATGGTCAGGGTGAAGGTTAGGTCAGAGCTCATAATAAAGCTAATCTCATACTGACAAACATTCACATTTTATCAGTGGCAACCTTGATGGCAAGGCTCCAGTAGATCCTTGTGTCTAAGGTGCAGAAAATTATAATATTTATGGCTTTAAGCATCTTTTGAGAGTCTAGGTTGGTTCAGATCTTTTCAGACATCACTATGGATAACTAACTTGATCTTTAGGGTGATAATAATGAATTTATGGCGGGTGCTTCCCTTATTTTTCTCAAAACCATATGTTCAAAAATAAGTATGACTTCCAGTTTCTCACTTTAAAACATTTGTCCCATTAAAAGGATTGTTTGTTTAAGCTCCTTGAAAGATGCCTTAAACTTGAGTGCCTCTCAGCAATAAGCACTATGAATATGCTGACATAAAATTTGACAATGCCGGGAAACCAAATTTTTGGGTCCACACAAGGTGTTTCTTCACAAAAACCAGAAATTTAAGTGCAATTTACATTTCAATAGGAATTTTGGAGATCAAAATTGTTAATTCTGTTACTTAATGTTAAGCCTGAGACAAGCAGCGGCCCAGCCACCCTAAGATTCTAGTATTAGTTAAAAGCCAAGTGGATATCATAAATGGGGTCTATGGCCAAAATAAACCCTAGTCACCCACTGGAGCCACCCTCATATCTCTACAGGATCAGAATATACACAAATAACACCTTTCTGCCTTTCAGAGGCTTTTATGCCCTGGGCGGCTTTGAGGCACTGTAGCTAAGGCTTTGGCGGATTTCCTTAGTAGGAAATCCACCAAATTAGACCCACAGTAGCACACCCCTTGCCCGGGGTGTGCCAATGCTGTGAAGCTCATCAGGTGCTATTCAGAGTGCTTAAGGCCGCTGTAAAATCTTGGGGGCTTTGGGTGCCCCAGTGCGGAGGTATAAATGTTTCTTTATTTTCCGTCATTTTTTGTGAAATTAAAATTCCGACTCCCATTCTGGAGAGTAGAATTAATTTTCCAACTCCCAATATGCGCGCGGTCAAAATTTGGTCCTGCGGACCGGGGAAGGACGTCCAGAGGCGCGCGACGTAAACAACTCTTGGGAGTCAATTTTTCAACTCCCACAATTTATATGGCTGTATTTTTATTTTTTGCATTGAATATCCCTTCTGCTCCTGCCAAAATTGAGGGATTCCTGCGGAGAGCGCTCCACGCGGGTCCCCCGGACCTCCGTTTGAGTGGCTTTGTTAAGCTAGGTGTTTCAGGGCAATTCCAATAGATTTTTCTACATACACCAGGGGAGAAAGTGTTGCACTGTCTAGAGAGTGCCAGGCCTGAATTTTATACGTTGCGTGGTCTGATGTCAGTCCAATGTCAGCACTGCAGTCATGTACATGTCATTTCTATCCTTATGTTGAAGTCATTAAGAACTGTTTGAAGCATGGATCAGTCTGGAAACCTGAAGTCATGACTCCAACTGAGGTCATGTTCAAGCATAGTGGATGCTACTTACACAACCAAATTAGAGTTTTGAAGACCCACACAACTGAACCCACAACGTGCAATTTCTGGACAACATCAGAGCTGGGCAATGCTGATCTTGGTAGCACACATCATGTATGTGGGTAAGTCTGTTGAGGTTGATTTTAATGTAGCGGAATGTTGCCAAGTGCACACCGCCATCCCTCCATTGGATCATGGTGCACACCCCTGAGCCACCATCTTTCAACAAGAATAATTCTTGGTCAAGATTACAAAGAAGGTGCTAGTCCTATGTGCATTTGGGAGGGAGGAAAGTATCCCCAAGGGTTGAAGGCGGACCAAGCATTTTTATCCCAATGATCCTCGGAAGGGAATATCCGGAAGTAAACCCATCATGATCCTTAGGCACACCATCCCTGCCTTCCAGCCAGCAGATTTTATCATCTCTTATTGCATTGGCGGCTTTCTATGGCAATTGAGTGTGGTTAATCTCTGGTGGGGATGGATGAAGAGTATTCCTTCCCCTGAGGGGATGAGGTCCAGTTAGCAATGTCCCACATTGTTGACTGCTTGGACATCAGCAAGACTTGGAAGTTGTGCAAGTTTGGAAGTCACGCTGGTAAATCTAACAACCTCCTTCCCAGTAGCACATATATGTCTGAATGTCTTGACACATCTAGACTGATTTGGCTCTTCAGATCCACCATGATACCTCAATTAGAAATATTGAGTGGGTGGGCTGTCCTGTGGGGTGAGGGAGTTGTTACAAGATAATGAAAAGTCAATCTGCTTGAAAATGCTCTGGGAGTTTAGCCACAGTACTTACCTGTCCTGAAATTACTTCTGTGGCAGTCAAACAAACAATCCTTCATTGAGTTACTTTGCATGCAAAAGTTGGACCTAGAGATGATGAAATCCCTTGCCCTCTTGTCCCTATGGAGAAGCTTACGATGTGTCCAAGACAAGACTTTGTCTGCAGCCTATATCAATCTTATGTAGGTAAAAAGTTATCATATTTGGGTTGGGGTACAAGTGTGTGGATTCCGGGGAATGTTATGTAACAGCTACAAACACACATCACATGCAAGGGTCAAGGGGCGCGTGGCTCCTGATGGAAGCTGCTTGGCATCTCGTCAAATGTAACAGATTCAAGAATCCACAAGATATCTGTGATCAGCACCAGTGGAGCTTTTTTTGGAACTTCCGCGGCGACCCTTGCGATCAACACGGCCACCCCATTGCCTGGTGCGATGAGCAACACGTACTGTCTCGGTCAATTTGTTGCTCTGATTTCAGCATCTCTGCACTTGACCGACAACCATGTCCCACAGGTCGGCTTCCTCCAACGAGGTCGCAGTCGAGTGCATGTGTATTGTGCCCCACGGCAGGTGGTAGGAGATCTCAACGCAAAAGCAAGTGAGCACCTGGGGCCGTTACTAGGCCCGACATCGACCTGCTCAAGTCCAGTTTCCACGAACGAAATTGCACCAGACGATATCAATATCATGAAGATTCAAGCGTTTGTTGTGACCCACCATGGGATGCAGCCCGAGCTGTGGGGTTGCGTGTTCAGCCGCTCCGAACACATCCACCATATCCAGACCTCATTCGCCGCTGCGAGAGTCGAGCTTATGCCAATCTGGAACTACAACCCAAGACTCTTCTTTGACATCCCCCATTTCGTTTCCGAAAGGCCTGAGGGGGACGTGATGGGTGGAGAACGTTGGCTCGGAGTGGCTCTTCGACAATGCCGTACCAATCTAAAACCACATCAGATGTCAGCACTTCAATTCCTCCAAAAGAATGAGTCCGCCGATCATGATACAAGGTTGCTGTGGAATCATCCGGCCCATGCTTGGATTCGCCGCCACACGGACGACGCTGGTATCAGGACGCCTCACGATGAGACTGATATTCGGCCCCAAGGATCCATACTGGCAGACGATATGGGTTTGGAGAAGACCCTGACCACACTAGCTTACGTTCTCGCAACACGTGATTTGGCGGTCGAGTATCACTGGGCGGATTGGATACAGCACTCAGCAGCGACACTGGTGATTTGTCCCCTGGCAACACTGTCTAATTGGGAGAATGAGATCAGATTACACTTTGAGGATGAGGCGATCACTTACAAAGTCTTCCACGGCTCGGATCGGAACAAGCTAAAACGGTGTGACCTGAAATCAGCTTTGGTTGTCCTCACAACCTATGAAATGATTGGTGAGAGTGGAAACAAGTCACATGCAAACAAGCCAACCATTGAGTCACTCAACCTGCGCTGGTTCAGGATTGTTCTAGATGAAGCACAGTAAGTAAATTTTGCTTGAACACCATGGAAGCCACATGAGGATGATTGTTAATGATGAGCACAGTCTGATTAGGAATCCAACTGCAAACCGGACACTCAATATTCGCCAACTTCAGTCCAAGTTTCTTCTTTTTTTGACGGGGACGCCACTCCAAAATCGCCTCTCGGACCTACAAAGCTTGATAACAACTTTGAAGGTTGCGCTGTGGGACAATGAACTTATCTGGCAAAGATGCCTCATTCCAAAAATGAAAGTCGGGGCTCCGGAGGCTATTAAGAGCCTGGCACAGTTGATGAAGTCCATCTGCCTCCGAAGAACAAAAGATGTCCTTTTGAACCTCCCCCAGAAAATGGAACACGCTGTGGTAGTCCAATGTAGCGAGAAATGGGAGCCATGTTCACGGGAATTGCACGCGAGGTTTATCCGGACCTTTGGAAGACTTCGCACATCCGGGGAACTGTGGGACCCTGCAGAGTTTTTCCAACAGTTGATGATGCTCCGCCAGTTCTGCAACCATCCGATTTTCGCACGGGCAGATCTACCGAACCAAGCAACATGGCAATGGCAAGACTCCAGCAAGGTTGTTCATCTGATAGGCAGTCTGCGGAGCTTCCTAGAAGGAGATCGAGGGATTGAACGCACAAAGGCAGTCATATTTTCGAGTTTTGTTGCATTCTTGCAGATGTAAGCAGAGAGGTTCGGCTCAGATTCTGATGGCTGCGTGCTGATCTGCTATTTTTGAAGCATGGGGCGAGCCCTGGAAGAGCATCATATTGGGTTTACTTGGCTCACAGGGGCCTTAAGGGTAGCTCAGCGTGACGAAAACCTCAACACTTTCCGAAATAATGATAGCTGCAATGTTTTACTCGCGTCTGTAGAGGCAGCGGGAGTTGGGATTGATTTACAATGCGCGCAGAATGTTTACATCATGGTATGTGCTGATAAATTCATTGCAGAATTCCCAGCTGGATGACATATTCTATGTGAAATTCTAGGAACCGAGTTGGAATCCCGCAAGTGAATTTCAGGCCATTGATTGGCTTTACCGTTTGGGACAGGAGAACAGTGTGTTTGTATATTGGTACTACTTACAACGAAGTCTGGAGATGAACATACATCAAGTCCAAAGACGGAAAGGAGAATTGGCGACGTAAGCAAACATTATTTTAACGGCCATCAATTCTCATTGATTCATTGGGAAGCTGATTCAAACAGGAGTAAAGACTAAGTGTACCTAGGGCGGGAAACAAAGAATACGAGTGTGCTCAGCTCCTCATGAAACACCTATGCAGTTAGAATTATACTGCTTACCCGAGCTGTAAATTGTTGAGATGGACTGAGGGAGCAGACACGAGGTGATGAGTGTGTGTGGAAGGATAGTGCATTTCATGAGAGAAAAAGAGAAGAAAGAAAGAGAGAAGAAAGAGAGAGAACTACATACCTGAGGGAGCAGACACGAGGTGATGAGTGTGTGTGGAAGGATAAGGAAAGGCCTTCCGACTGCTGCACCCTCAGGTTAAATACAAGAGAGAGACCGTGTGACATGTATGTGACATGAGAAGGAAAGAGATCGAAGCGGACAACTAGAGAGTGAACTAGACAACGGTATAGTAACCTCAACACCCCCCCTCGCTGAGAACATTAACAAAAGAAAAGAAAAGAGAACACGGAAAACTACTGTAAAGAAAATCAAACTACTCCAAACATTTGCCGGTGTTTCTCCAGAAGAACCCTGGTCAAGGGCTTGGTGAGCATGTCGGCGAGCATGTCGTGAGTGGAGACATGTAGAATCTTGACTTTCTCGTCCCTGACGCATTCACGGACGAAATGATACCGCGCATCAATGTGCTTCGTGCGAGAGTGGTGTTCAGGGTTGTTGGCCAGAGCCTCCGCACCTTCATTATCAACGTGGAGCGGCAGAGCGTGTCGAGGGCGAAGGCGAAGTTCAGTCAAGACATTCCGGAGCCAGAGACCCTCTTTGCATGAGTCAGAAAGGGCTTTGTACTCTGCCTCGGTGCTAGAGAGAGAGACTGTCGCCTGCTTCCGCGACTTCCAGGAAATTGCCCCGTCGCCGAGTCTGTACGTGTAGGCCGAGGTAGAACGACGGTCCTCGCGGTCCTCCGCCCAATCGGCATCAGAAAAACTGCTACAGGTCAGAGAGCCCCCCAACCGAAGACGGAGATGCTTAGTTGTGACCAGGTAGTTGAGCACCCGAACCACCGCCGACCAATGTGCTTCCGAAGGGTCCTTGAGAAATTGAGAAAGTTTGTTTACCGCAAATGAAATATCTGGACAAGTACATTGGGCGACCCATAGGAGAGAACCAATCAATTGATTGTACGGAACCGGGGAAGCAGGATCACCGGACCTCCGTTTGCGCAGATCTTTGAAGAAACTGTTGGTAGGAGTTGAAACAGAGATGGGGGTACCGGAAAGGAAGCGGGGAACTAGATCCTCGATGTAGTGTTCTTGAGACATGTACAGGAGGCGGTTTTCGATGTCACGGGTGATTTTTATTGATAGAAAGTGATGCAGTTCCTCATCGGCACCAATTTTGAAACGAGAGCCAAGAGAAGAAATGAGGGAATCTACGTAAGCGGGTTTGCCAACAACAGTGAGATCATCCACATGAACTGTGACAGCCGCAACGAGTTTTTCAGATTGTAGCCGAAAATACAGGGTAGGATCATATTGAGATTGGCGGAGCCCAAGATCCAAGAGCGCAGTGTGAAGCTCCTGATTCCACTGGCGAGGGGATTGTTTAAGCCCGTAGAGTGAACGAGAAACCTCACAGACATAGTCTGGGTGCACAGAATCTTCGAAGCCCACCGGTTGCTCCATGTATATAGGTTCGTCCAGCCGACCGTTTAGAAAAGCCGTGGTGAAATCGACCTGTCTGCCTTTCCATTTACGTACGGCCAGAAGACTGCAGATCAGCCGTAAAGTCTCCATCCGCAAAGTGGGAGAGAAGACCTTGTTGTAGTCCAGCCCTTTCACTTGGGAATATCCCATCGCAACAAGCCGGGCCTTCAGTTTTTGAATCGTCTTGTCAGGGCGACGTTTAACCTTAAATACCCATTTTGATTTGATAATCTTCCGCTTGTCCGGCCGGGGAACAAGCCGCCAGGTCTCCATACCCAAAAGTGACGAGAATTCTTTGTTAGCCGCCTTCAGCCATCGATCTCTGTTCGGAGAGCGTTGAAGTTGACGCCAGGTTTTGGGTGTGTCGACGTCGCCAGATGTGGTGGTGTGTTTTGACCAGTGTCCTAACCGGTCCGGAGCCTTCCTTGAACGGTTAGAACGCCTCACCGGCGGAGGTGAAACAGCAGCTGGTGGAGAGGGAGGAAGAGGCAGGGATGCCGGATCCGGGGAATCGTCCTGAGGTGGCGGAGAATTGCCCTGAGGTGGCGGAGCAAGTGAGCGAGCCATTGGGTTATTGGGAAGAGAGAGTGGCGCCGGTGGCGGAGAGGGAAGAAAGGACGGAGGGGATGCAGGGCGGAGAAAAGGGGATGGAAGTTGAACCGGCGAAGGGGCTGACTTACCATTGGACACGACTGACATATCGGATGGGGAGGAAGATGGCGATGGTCGTTGGCGGTGTTGGTTCAAAGGGGCGTGAATAGAAGCCGTGAGTTTTCTATTGAAGCGCGGTTGAAGAGTAACGTTCAGCGGGGGAGAATCCAAGATTGAAGGTCTATCGTCAGGCGCGGAGGGAGTAGAATTGGAAGAGGGAAAAGGAAGAAGAGCGGAAGGCAAAGGCGGAGGAGGGGCGAGGGAAACAGATGGCCACGGAAGCTCAACTTCGACCATTGGAGTAGGGCCAACAAGCTGGACGTCGTATGGAAAAACCGAGTGATCAAAGAGGACATCCCTGGACTTGATCACCTTGCGAGATTGCAGATCCCAGAGACGAAAACCGTTTCCGTCCGAAAGGTAGGAAAGAAAGAGGGCGGAGCGGCCCTTATTATCCAGCTTTCTTCTGTTTGCCTCGGGAACCTTATACCAAGCCAGGCATCCGAAAGGGTGAACATCCTGAAGAGGAATTGAGTCCTCTCCAAGAACAGAGTTGGGAGAGAGAAATCCTGCGGGGGAATGGAGAGGAATAGAGTTGAAAGAGTGAAGAAAGTGACGAAGCGCGTCGACCCAAAAAGATTTAGGCAGTTTGGAGCCCAGAAGAGAACATCGGATGAGATTCCCAATCGTTCGATTTGCCCGCTCAGCCACTCCATTCAATTCCGGAGAGTGGGGGGGTCCAGGTTCATGCTTGATGCCAGAGTCAAGAAGAAAAGTCTCGAATGCTTTTGACACGTATTCACCGCCATTATCTGAGCGGAGCAAGAGGATTTTACGGGAACCGGTTTTCTCAAAGGACACTTTGAACAGTTTAAAGCAGCGGAAAACTTCACTCTTGCATTTCATCGGGAAGACACATAGGAATTTAGAAAAATCGTTGATAAAGGTGACAAAGTATTTGTAGCCTTCTCGAGACAGGAGTTCAAATGAACCAACATCCGAATGGATTAAAGAGCCAGGAGAAGTAGAGCGATATTGTAGCCGGGAAGAAAACGGGCAGCGATGCATCTTAGATTGAATGCAGACCGGACACTTTTGGACATCCATCTCGTTCGCGAGTGTCGGTTTGATGTTGTTCAAGCGTAGGAGTCTCTTTAGAGGTTTGAGACCTATATGGGACAGCCGAATGTGGTACCCAAGTAGAGAGTTGTCAGCCAGATGTGACGAAGCCAAGGAAGTAATCCTGGACGTCACCTCGGGGGAAGGGAGATAGAAAAGGTTTCCCTTGCGGTAACCTCGTCCCACGACGGAACCGGTGACCTCGAAATCAGCGGCGGAGTAGATGTCGCACGAAGTGGGGGTGAAAACCAGTCGGAGAGACGCATCACACATGGCGGCGACTGAGAGAAGTGGCTCGTGAAGGTCTGGCACGACCAGAGTTTTCACAGCTTTGGAAACGGTGAGCGGGAGGGTCGAGAGGCCTTTGTGCGTGGCCAAAACGGTGGAGTGGTCAGCTAAGCGAACCGGGGTGGAGGCGGCTTTGATGTGGGTGACGTCCTCAATGTTTGGAGTCATGCTCATAGAACAGCCAGAGTCAATGTTAGCATTGATGGAGGTAGTCAAGGCGGATGCGAAAGGAGTAACTTCGGTGACGTTCCCGGCGTATTCCGACCCAGAAAACTCTGACTCGTCACCGAAGTCACTACCCAGTTCGACGACCGTGGTGAGACCTGCCTTGGCGGCAGGCTTGGGGGAATGACGGCCGCAGTTGGATGAGGAGCGACTAGCCCCCTCGCGTCGGTTGGAACCCTTCTCAGAACTACTGCTGTTTTTAGAGTCATTATCCTGGCGTCTGGACTGGTGATTGTTCAGAACGCGGGCGGCAGACTTGCATGCGGAAAGGTCATGGCCTTTGATGCGGCAGTAGGAGCAGAAAAGTGAGTCATCGAACGGAAGACGAGTTCTAGTGCCCGAGGCAGTCCTTGTTTGGGAGACCGAGATAGAACCATTGCCTTCGATTCGAGCCTTACGACGAAGGGACTCCGCCTTAAGAGCCGAGACAATGCGAGCCGACGTGACATTCTCCTTGTTCATCATGGCGGAAACACAATGTAACCAGTCAACGGAGAGTGAACCCAAGAGAGCGGCCGCGTGAATGTCGTCGATTGTGAGAGGTTTCGCCGCGGTGATAAGAGAGTTGAGCCGCTCGGCGCATGTCGCCATCTCCTTGATATGAGATTCGATATTGTCCCCAGATAGACGAAGAAGGACTAGCTTGCGGAGCCAGTAGATCCGGCCCCCCGCGGTGGAGTCCAGATGAGCCTTGTTAAGGGCATCCCACATGCCTTTTGCGTCGTCGGGAAACGCTTGAATAAGACGGAGGTTGTCTTGATGGATGGTGCGGACAATGAACGAGCAGACATCAGCGTTGTCCTTGGTCCATTTGGCGGTACGGTCCTTGGGTTTGACTTCCTTGAGGAGATATCCGAGATTGATAGAGTTCAGGTGGACTTTGACAACGAAGCTCCATTTGAGATAGTTGGAGTCGGCTTCCGGGGCCTGAAGTTGAGGGATTCCTGTAACTCGAAGAGACGAGTTGTCTGACGAGTCTGGGATGTTATGTTGAGCTGGTTCGGCCATGGTGGCCGAGTTTGTTTTGTATGTTAGAACAAAGAAGAGGGTTGGGTTGATCCTTGTGATTTGATGTAACACACTGAGTCCGATGAGTTTTACGTGCTGGACTGATTGCGCTCGCCGAGTGCAACTGGGCTTATAACCTGTTGAGATGGACTGAGGGAGCAGACACGAGGTGATGAGTGTGTGTGGAAGGATAGTGCATTTCATGAGAGAAAAAGAGAAGAAAGAGAGAGAACTACATACCTGAGGGAGCAGACACGAGGTGATGAGTGTGTGTGGAAGGATAAGGAAAGGCCTTCCGACTGCTGCACCCTCAGGTTAAATACAAGAGAGAGACCGTGTGACATGTATGTGACATGAGAAGGAAAGAGATCGAAGCGGACAACTAGAGAGTGAACTAGACAACGGTATAGTAACCTCAACATAAATTATCAGCAATAAGTGACCAAATTCGGAAACACAATACAATCCCGTGGGTTGAGTAGCTCTCTTTGGGAGTTGGAAAGGTGGGACAGGTATTGTGGAGCGTAGCAGTTGATGGGTAGGTGTTGTGGCACATCTTTGAAGATGTCTGAGGAGCGCACGTCCGAACTTTTTCGGCGGGACTCAAGGATGAACTGAGAAACATAGATGCGTCCGTTGGTGTTGATCTTCTTCTGTACATATATGTTATCCAACTTTGCCGCCAGCCTGCCGAATTCTTCAGATCTCCAAGACATTGGCACCTTGACGAGAGACCGAGTAGGTGCGGTTTCAGTGTCAGAAGTTGCTTTGATGTTATCAAATAGCGATTTTACAGAGGATGGAACAGGGAGTGTAGAGAGAGTTTCTTGACGGTGTTGCTGAACCTGGGAATGCGCAGCAAGATGATTAGAAGCAGTCACCAGAACATCAGACATTGAAAGTGCCCACCTGCATGCGGATTTTGGATTTGCATTCCGACTCCTTCTTTTTCAACTTCTGCTCAGGAGAAAATCAACCAAGTCTCAGTCCGTTTTGCCTCCCAACAAACCACCGGTGGAGAATGCCAAGTTGGATGGAATGATTGTTGGCTTCCACGGGATCCATGAAGAATACTGCAAGAGCGCCCGCCTGGTAAGCGTTACACCAATGCTTTAGGACCAATTTTGCAAACAACTGGTTCCAGTGGGTGTCCCACGGATGATCCCACGCAAAGGTAACACCGGGGAAGTGAGAGTTCGCAAGGTCTTGAAGAAAGATGTTTCTGAAGATGGGGTGGATTGTCTGGGATTTGCCCAGCAGAGCTTCTGGTGGAATGGGATCTATCGTGTGTCTCAAGATCGAATCCGGCATGTTGGAACCAACGTGAAAGTCATGAGCAAGGAGACGCATCAGCCAATCCGTTGTTACCGGTTTCTTGGGGGAAGTTGCAAGGTTGAGCAACGTTCTGATGAAGGCGGCGATGCTTTGAGCGCAGGTTGATTTGGAGTTGGGGAGGAAAGTTGAATAGACAGCGTTGATCTTGGCGACTCCAAGGGGCGGCTTACCGGTTGAGAAAGTGACCTTGGATGAGGACATAGCGGGATCGAAGTGGAAGGAGAGTATGGATTGACAGGGCGAAAGGTCACAGGCGCTGACATTAAATATTGTGGAGTGGTGGAGGCCATCTGTCAGGCAGGTCAGGTCACAAAGGGGTCATCATTGCCGAGGTCAAAGGGGACAATTATTAGTCAGATACAACAAGGGGGCGGGGTACTTGATCTGTTTGGATGTTGACAGCCAGCAGAGCGCAGAGGACTGTGTGGGGCTCGTGAAATTGTCCACCACAACGTACGGCCGAACTTGAGGGTGGACACTGGCCCACAGATTGCACACAGGTGGAGCTTGTGCCAACCCCGTCCGGGGGGATGGGGGTGCACCCGTGCAAGCAACTATTGCACGGGTTATCCTTTGCAGTGAATGTCCACCGTCATGTTCGGCCGTACATGAGGGTGGACAGCCTGTGCTTGAAGTGACAATCCCCATGGAGCCGGACCAGGTGAGCCAATAGTCAAGACTATTTCACAGTAGGTTATTAAGGACCTAAACACCACCCGTTCTCATCCAGCCGTCTTTCCTCCCACAAGCATGGCCCAACCGCAAGGAATTGGTAGCCAGCACACGCATCAGAGGGGGGGTCAAGGGGCCCGACCGGAGTTTTTGTCAGCATATGCACATGAGGAGCGCGGTGTCTCCATCCAGGAGACATGCAAGTTGACCGTCGCACTTGTGACTCCGAAGATGCTGCTCCATCTGTCAACCGGTGTGATACCAACAGCACTATGTATGAGTGCCAACTGTTACATATCGCGCGGCGGTGGGCAAGTTGGGAATTTAAATTGGGTTGCAAAGGGGGCTGTGGAGGGCCTGGGTGTAAACTCTAAAGGCATCCATTGGTGCAACACCGTTTATCCCGCAGCTGATTTCAGGTCGCCTCAAGTGAGTGGTCAGAAAGGAGAGGCGTGACTCAGTGTCGTTCAAGATGTTCAGCTGTCCTATGGAGACCTTCATGCCACAACTGGGTCAACCAAAGGCTACATGATGACCTCACTTGAGAAACCCTATACTGACCCTTGTGGTTATCTGGTTGGGTCGTCCAGAAAAACACTGTCTTTTTGACGCCGCGGATACTCTCTGTGTTGATGGGACCTGGGCATAAACAGAATTTCAATGTATTGGCCATATGAGCAGTGAAGATGATGGTTGCCCAAGACATACCCTTCCCCTCGCGAATTCTCATAGCATTCCAAGTCGCAAACACGTCCAGAACGGCCCATTGGGGTATCTTGAGGTCTAGGGCGTCGGCATCCAACCTTTGTTGAAATTTAAAGGCCAAGTCCCAGTTGACTTGCAGATGCTCATGATTGTCTGACTGCTTCACCACACGACTCATTTCGGCGTCTACAAACAGTTGGGTATCTTGCAACCAGCGTAATTGGGATGGAGCACATTGAAAATGTGGCTGGTGCATCTTGTCGAGATGTCTTTGTGTGGGTGGGAATGAAGTTGGCGAAGAATTTGAGAGAGAAAGACAAACTGAGGCCCAACATGTGCAAGACAGGGAGTAGGAAATACCGTCTTTTATCAGGCGTTGTGGTGGCCAGATGGGTACAGGGCCTCAAGATCATCAAAATCCAGAATTCATCAAGATCAGACATCTCAACAGCAAGACTCTTCAGACTCAAGATTCTCATCAAGCCCCTCATTCTCAATATCCTTCAAGATCCCTTCCCCCTTCTTTCTCTTTATGCTCTTTTTCATGTTTCTTGGTCCTAACACATGAGTCATGTGGGTTTCTTTCATCTTGTTTGTTTTATATCTTCTCTTCTGTTGGTTGTTGTTGTGTGGTGTTTTCTTTTCTCTCCATGTGGTGTTGTTTTGTAGTTAGGGATGTGATGACATGTCCTGTGACATGTCACTCCCCAGAGTCCAAGTTTGAGTTCGAACTTGGAGGATGGGACGGCATGGGACTGGCTCTGATCCAAGAGAAATTCCATCACTTTTTTTTTCTGATCCGCTGGCAGTATCCCCAGCACTATTCCTGATCCCCTTATCATCATCATTCGATCCTCAACAAACCAACCACCGCCAACGGTATTCCATCCCCGTTGTCTCTCAAAACCCCCCCCCCAACGCTATCACTCTTTTTGATCCTCATCTCATTTCTCGGACCACCCACGAGGGCAGCCTCAACAGCACCTATCCCCTCAACGCTCTGCCTACCGCCTGGCACGGTAGGAGTTCCACATTTGGTCCCCCGAGCCGGGATTGAACCAGCGACCTCAAGATTTACAGTCTCGCCCTTACAGATTTAGAGACGATTGGCGGTTGAGGCGCTCTCTCTTTTGATTCCTATCATTGATCTTTGCTTGTTCCTGCTCCGGTGCTCTTTCCCCCAATCTTCTTTTCCTTTTCGCCTCTCAGGCACTTCTGCTCAGGCGCAGTAGGCGCTTTGTGGTTTTCGTGGAGGACTGGAAGACTAGAAGTAAGTCCTTTCCAGTCGTGCACCTCCAAGGGTATCGCTACACATCGTCAAAGCATCACTTCAGCCACATACGTGAGCCTCGCCGCGCTCTCCTTCATCCTCGTCTAGGTTCCTGGGTTCTTCCTTCTATCCTCGCAGAGCTCGTCGTTTGAGGATTGGTCCGAGATCGTTTCAGGACCCGAACAAACTCAGAAGATCAAGCCCAGGCCGATTGTTCAGATTGCATCTCTTTGATTTCGATCTCGATCTCTATCTGTTCTTCTGCGTGGTCAACCGATTGGAAAGCACGAATAGCCAGACCGGAACAATCTTTTGGCTCTCCTTCCTCCGCTGACCTGTAGAAGTCCACTTGATTGCCCCTAGACAGATCGCTCGCGGCCTCGCCCCTCACCTTCCTTTTGGTTGCAGGAACCAAACAACCAGATAGCCTGAAGACCTGCCCACCGGCCTCAGGAGGCAACCAAGCCCACAGATCATCTATCAAGCCTTGATTGGCCCTGCCGATCATCTCAAACGGCCTCTCGAGTCCCTCCCGTTGTTTGAAGGGCCCTCCAGCTGGTATACCTCCCCGGTGGGGGAATCTTGTTGTCGGAAGTTTTGGAAGTCGTCTACAGAGCCGTTCTGGCCTTTGTCCTTTCGTTCTGACGCCCGACAGAGCCACGATCGTTTTCAGACAGCCCACCCTTGTCTCAGAAGCGGATCTTCGCAGGATTATTGTTTTAGGACTCAAGTACTTTCCGAACTTATCTAGGGCCTTGTTTGATTCCGAGCAAGATCGATCGATCGACGGTTGTTGTACTTGCTTGTGCGTTGCCAGTGGGGCAGTGGAGTGTAGAGTTCTCCTTTGATTGAGCTGGTGATGGCGGACGTTATTCCACGACCTCGGATGGTCCGAATTGTTCCTCAAGACCGGGAACTTTGTTTTGATGGTACAGCCGTGGAAGAGTTTCTTGATTCGTACGAGACGGCCGCTCAAATCAATGGTGCCTCCGAGTATGATAAGGCGCGGCAGATTATTCTATTTATCCTCCAACATCTCATAGCTCAAAATTTCTCCTCGTGCTTTTGACAACTCTAGTCGCACTTTGTGATCAGCCAAGAAAGGTCTTCCCAGCACCGTATATACATTGCCTCGAACAATAAAAAAATTTGCTGCTTTGTTGTCCTCCACGTCTATATGGAACGGAATAGATTCTGCTAGGCCCACAATGGGTGAAGAATGGCCGCCAATACCCGTAATATTCATACTGATTTCCCTGGTAGGTAGTTGCAACTGCAGAGCAACAGTTTCTGGCATGATATTCAATTCCGCCCCACTATCAACTAACACCTTAATTTTTCGTCCATTAATATTAATATTGACAAATCCTAACGGGCATGCATATGTCAGAGGAGCAGCTAGGTGAAGTGGTCGACCCCGACAGTCAAATTCTCCCGCAAAGTCGTCCCGGTTACATCTTCCTGAATTCTGTTGTTGATTTGCCATCTTAACCTCTCCTGCCGGCAGATTATTCAAATCTTGTAGAAATTTTGGGGCAATTAACAAGAGTTCCTCTAAGGTGAGTGTGAAACTTTGCTTCAGTATTTTCTTCCTTAATCCCCCCCCAACTTTGACTCTATCCACATTCTTCTCCCTTGATTCTTTTGCTGATTCCTCCTCTTTGCTTTCCACTTCTTTCTCCGCTAGCTGCTCCTGTTCCTGGTTTTCCTCACCTTCGCTGCTTCCGTCATCCGATGTTCCTTCCACCCATGCTCCAGGATAACTTGACCTCCTCTTACGTCCTGCTGCTGGCCTCTTATTGGCTTCTTGATTTGGTGCTGGGGGCTTAGGTGCAGTTTCCTTGGGTTTTTCCGCTTTCTCTGGTTTGGATTGAGTTGGCTGACTTTCTTTTTCCTTCTCCTTTTCACCATTCCTTGGAGATCTTCGTAGGCCAAAACCAATCTGAATTTCCTCGTCCTCCTCGCCGTAATGCATCTCTGGTGGACTCCACATCTCCCATCGGTTGGTTGAAATCATTGTTGCCGTTGGTTCCTGTAAGTTCACTGGTCCCATGTTTCCTGCGGCCATATTTGCTCTGATTTCCGCTCCTTCCTTGCTTAACTCAACCCGCTCTGCGTATTGCCGTACCAGTTCCCGAATAGAATCCCCTGTGTCCGATGGAATTGGTTCCTTGTTGGGATAGTAATAGTTTGGACCTGACTTGAATACTGCCCGCTTGGTTATGTCTTCACTCAGATGTGAGCAAAACATGACTGTATGGTCCATCTCCTTACAATAAAAACACTGAATTGGTGGCCGTGGGAACAGTGGTCCTCCTGATCCTGCTGGTCTAAACCCTGGTGCTGCTAAATGAGGTGGGAAAGGTCTAGAATTTGGGTTAGTATTCAAGTTAGTATTCAAATCTGTACGTAATTTCTTAATTTCCTCCTCTAATGCCTTTACCTTATCATTCCCTGCCTCTGACTGGGGTTTTGCTTGAACTTCCTCATTGGTTTCTGGATCCTTGCTGACATTCTTACCTTTTGTAGTACCCACATCCATATCCAATACCGCCAATGATGCCTCCACGTATTCCTTCAACTGTTCCAGCTTAGGTACCAGTGCCTTTCCGTCCTTGGTCTTGCGTAATTTCTTATCATGCGCCATATCACGTGCCACGTCTCGCCGTATCTCTGTTGAAATCGCCTTCCAAAGTGGTTCCCCACTCTCCGTGTTAACGTCCTCGTATCCCATCTTCTTCAAGTATGCCAGTACTTCCTCAAGATCACCTATGAACGACCGGTACTCCTCCTTTGTTTGGATGCCACCCTTGTCTGCATACTTTTCAACCAAGGTGCCTATTGATCCCTCATTGAATCGCCTTTTTGGTGTTGCCCTTCCCCATTTTCGAATGAGTTCCGTCTTCAGCAGCTCCCAATCCCGGTTCTCATGACCCTCCATGTTCTCAATACATTCACTAATCTTCCGTTCCCTTACCAGGAATGGCAATTGTAAGGCCACATCTTGCCCACCAGCTTTTTGCATTGAAGCTATCTTTTCCACACGCTGAATGAACAACTCCACTTCAGTCCCATCAAAATGTAAGTTCATCTTCTTGGTATCTAGTAAAACACCCTTTTCCTCGTCCACTAACTTGATCTCTGCTCGTGATCTGAACTGACTAGAGTTTGGTGATGATCCAGGTGTTTCCCCCATGCTATCCGTAATTCCTTGAATTGTTGTGTCCATACCCACTGGTCTTGGTGTGAACGGAGTTGAAGTTGCAAATCGAAGTGAGGGTCCTTGTTGAACTGGGGTTTCTGGTATAGGTACATTCTGTGGTGCCTTCTGCTGGTCAAAAAAAGCTGCCATCCTTTCCTCCATCCTTTTCAAAGCTGCTCGCTGTTCTTGAATAATTGCTGACTGCTCTTGAATAATAGCTGACTGTTCTTGAAGTATAGCTGTCTGATCGTGAATTGGTGGATCCATGATGGGTAATCGCTGATATCCAAGCAGTTGCTCTTCCAAATCTTCTGACTTCTTCCTGGTGACTTGATCACAGTATTCACTCAGAAATTCTCTCTCTTGCTCGGTCAAATCCCCGTATTCCCACTCCCTGGTGTTGTAATCCAGACTTAGATCCAAATCCCGCCACATACACCAAATCCTATCCCTTCGGTCACTTGCTGATGATATCCTATCCTCGTCTTGATCCTCGCCGTCCACTCCTGAAATCCTGTTCTTGCCGTTATCCGTTCCTGAAATCCTGTCCTCGCCGCCGTCCAACTATCTTGATCCCCCGTTAGTTGAAGTTACTGGTGATCTGCTTAAATCGGTTGATGACTTGATGATCTTTCCAAAGGTAATCGGCCACTGTTGGGACACCAGATGTAGGGACTCCAAAGGGATGGATGAGTGGTAATCAAAGTTCAGTTGAGGGGGAGATAAGTTGTGAATAGGTTGAAAACCTATTACAATTTACGGGTGGTTTGAAAGACCTGCCTCTCTGATGGTACTATGCAAATAACCAAGAGCCTTGTAATCAATATTTAAATGGTGTGGCTGATTCCAAAGATAGCTCTTACTTTTGTATAGTAATCTCTATCTGACCTAGATCACTTGCATCAATAGTTGAGGTGGTAACTTGGTTTAACGTGGTGGGTGCGATAAAGTTTGATATATGTTGTAAGAATTTGTGATGTTAAATTGCTGACACTATGTTGTTATAAATAATCTGTTACAAAGTAAATATATATATATATGGGTTGGATGTTGGTTGTTGGTTGGTTGTTTGTTGGTTCTACTACTGTTCTTAACACACACTACAGTTCTCTACACTAATACACTACTAATAACCACAATAAAACAGACCTTCCTAGGCTGCTACAAACTAAAACTAACCACAGTGACCAAACCTTTATAGGCTGATGGGGAAAAAGAAAATTATAGTGGGGAGAGGCCCTCCTTTTATGTTGGAGGATGACGGATTTCTGCTGCAGGAAGCTCCTTGTGAGGGATTTCTGCTGCAGATGTTCTCACCTACACAGCCTTTCTACACAGCCACAAATACAAACAACAAAGCTTTGCTGTGCTAGATACACTTTAAATCCACAGCCAAACGTCTATGATATACAAACTAACAAACAAATACACAGCCTTCAGATAGATACCTTCTAACTCCACCTCCAAACAACACAGCCTCCTGATAGATACCTTCTAACTCCACCTCTAAACAACACAGCCTTCTGATAGAATCTTCCCTGAACAAACAAATACAAAGACTCCAGCCAAAGACGCTGTGCAGCCTGTGTTAGATACCTTCTATCTCCACCTCCCAAACAACACAGCCTCCTGAGAGATGGTTCCATGACCAAACCTTCCTAGAATGCAAGTACCCTTTCCTGTCCAGAATTATGGGGGTCTGGGGCTCTCCTCCTCTGCCTCCTGTTCCTTCCTTTCTTCCTTCCCTGTTGAGACATGTGCTCCCAATACCTTCCACCTCTTCTATTGATAACATCCTTCCACCTCCCTGCCATCTTACCTAGTCATGGTCCTCCATTCCATCCCTGATCACACCATCCATCCTACATAATCCTAGTCTGCCGTTCCATCCGTGATAAGGCTATCCATTATCCATCCGTCTGTAATGACTCCATCCCTCACATGTACACATACACTGCTTGTATTATATATAACTTCCTCCTCTTATAATGAATGATAGCTGTATCTATGCTGTCCCAATACCTCTGCAATGTGCTTTTTGGCATTGTCACGCCAATGGAGCACCACAGCGGTCCAATCGCCACCAGCACTGAGTTGACAGGTGGGATTGCTACCAGCTGCACAGAGTTTGTAATTGAGGAGGCTTACTGCAAGCAGGTAATGCTTCAAGTCGCTTGGTCTGTCTGTGCCAACAAGCTTAGTAAGGATGGCGCAGTCAAATTCTTGAAGGCCGCCCGGGATAATGTTGTACTACTTGCGAAGATCTGGAGCGCCAAGAATTGAATCACCATCGATCCAACATCTATCCTGCGGCAGATCCCTCAGAGTCAAGACGCAGTGTTTCATCGTCTTGGGCTCAATCCGAACTTGACCACACGTCTCTGCTGCAAAAAATGCTTTGCTCTCTACTCAACTGAATCAGGGCAGGGAGACCATCCAAAACGATGCACATAGCCTTATCTGTCACCTAAACAAGGCTTTTGCAAGTAGGCAAAGGCCAGAAGCCTGATCCCCAAGTGCGATCAACCTCTCTACACAATTAATGCGACGCAGCAAGAAGTCCCTGTTCGGACATTCACATACGTATCACTGAAGTCGTGGTTAGCAAACCGGCTCTCCCGAGCTGCATTTGAACGCCTGCTAGACTCCAGTCTTGCCGCTTCCAACTGGCCTGCCGGAAAACCAATGGAAGATGTGTGGCACGGCTGGGTCTGGCAAGAATTTCCCAATTCGGATGACGGCACGGGGACATATACGAAGCATTTGGGGAACCTTGTCTTCAGCCTGTATCTGGACTGGTTCAGCCCAGGAGGGAGCTCAAATCTCGGCAAGCACACGACTGTTGGCGCAATAACTTTAATCTGCCTGAACCTTCCTGCAGATCAGCGATACAAGGTAGAAAACATGTTTCTTTTTGGCATCATTCCCGGACCCAAGGAACCAAAGCTCGAACAGATCAACCACATACTGCGACCTTTGGTCCTCGAGCTTAAAGAGTTTTGGAGTGGAGTTTTGTTTGAATCGACCAGCATTCATCCTGAAGGTAGAACGTTGCGTGCAGCCATATTCCCTCTGATTGCAGATCTGCCAGCAATCCGCAAGACCAATGGATTTGGCAGTCATGCAGCGCTCCTGTTTTGTTCATTATGTCTGCTTAAGAAGGAGAATCTGCACGAGACAGACACCACAAGGTTTCTTCCACGAACAGACGAGGCGCACCGGCGAGACGCTGCCGCTTGGCTTCAGCTTGAAAACTACACTGAACGGAAGAAATTCGCCAAAAAGCATGGTGCACGGTGGAGCGTTCTCAATGAGCTGCCATATTGGCGGCCTGTCCAATACTCTTCAATTGAAATGATGCACGCCTTAGTCCTGGGTGACTTAAAGGATCACAGCATGCGATTCTTGAATTTGCCCGCAGCTGGTGCACAACTCAAGTCGATGCAAGAGCTAGATGAAGCCTGGCAAAACGACATCTCTTACGCCGAGCGTCCTTTCGGCGGCGAGCCCCGATCATCCACCAGTGGAAAGCCCGGGGGGAAGAGGAAGCGTGAAAGTTCTATTGCCGAGGTTCCTGAAGCTCAAAGACCAAGCAAACAAACCCGTCAGACCGGTGGTCAGGGGAGCATGGCTACCAAGACAAACAATCTGCGAGTCCGCAATTCGGAAGATGCAATCAGCGAAGCTGGCCCTCACGCCAGTTCTGATTCCTCAGCCACGCACTCCTACCAACTGCGGGTCCGGAAGAGAGCATTGTACAACACATGCGAGGAGGAGAGTGCTGATTCTGACACAGGCGCGAGTGACGATACTGTGACCGGTCGGCAAACAAAAAGAAGCAGTGCGCAACTGCCAGTGGATTCACCTGATCATCCTCGACTATTCCCCGAGGAATTGGATATTGTCCGTCGAACCATTCTTCACACCACCTTACCTTCTTGGATTGACAGAGTGCCCCAAAACTTGGGTTGTGCCAGCCATGGCTCATTGAAGGCCGCCGAATGGCTGATCCTGTACAAGGTCTACTATACGATTGCGTTGATTCCCTACTGGGTCAAATCTCGGGAGAGCGCGGCAATGAGCCAAACCAAAAGAAGGATATCACTGCTATTAGAATCAACCACAAAACTTTCAAAAGTAGCACACTTCCTCACTCTACCGGTGATAAAGGTGGAAGACCTCACTGAACTAGACAGCCTGATCCTCAAGTACCGCCAATGTCTACAGGATGGCTGGCCCTCTGCACCTAGCAAGCCTAATCTCCATTTGACCCAGCATTTCTCGGAAGTTATCCAGAGATTTGGGCCTCCTCGGTCAACAGCAGCATGGGCACAGGAACGAGTGAACGGGATGCTCCAGAGGCTTCCTACCAATCACCACCTGAGTTAGTTTTTTGTGTTGCGGTATGGATTCTGAGAGATTCATTGACATTTGGTGTTTGCGCGTGTGCAGCTGAGATCCCCAAGACCTTGGTAACCAAATGTTACATCACCTCGAACCTCCGCTCTATCCAACATGATACACCGTATGTTTCGTCCGATTTGTCGGAGGCGGAGTTAGAGGAGGAAAGGTCGGCTCCGATCCAGCTGGATAAGCCTTTGTATCTCAAGTGGCAGCATGCGGTGGCACATCAAGAGCGCGCAGGACCTACTCCCGTGGCTCAGTCTCATCGGCATTTAGATGCCACCGTTGCCACTTTGCGGAGCGTCCAGGCCGACCGTAAGACATTCACTCCAAAGCAGCAGCACAAAGGAAATTGCTTGGTCGAATTTTACCATTGCAAGATCCAACGTTTCGGTGAGATTCAAGTCATATTCCAATCAACACAAACTCCGGGCAAGACCTGGCTGGCGGTCATGCCATTCAAAGAGCTACAAAGGAGCAAAGATCCGTACGGTGATTACCCGGATCTCAACTGTCAAATGGTGAAGGCGGAGCATGAGGTCACAGCAGTCATAGAAAGGGATCACATCATCGGCCACGTTGCGATCATGCGGCATTCTGCCGGCACCTTCGGATTTCCCGGGGAAACAATCAGCGCTCTGGGCTTACGAACCGCGGTAAGTGGGGGCTCTCACTTTGGATGCGAAATGTTGGTGCGTTAGCTGATTGGGGGTGTTTGGACTGTCCTACAAATCTGTAGGGATGGGAAAGCCTGGTGGATGATTGAGCATACCTGTAATCAAAGGGAAGGTGGGGCACATCGCAGAATGTGGCTGACACTAGGGCCAGGTTACTGTGTGTGGAGCCTTGCGGAGCGTTTGAACACATCCCTTTATGTGGTACCCCAATGAATTGAAAGAAAGGCCACGTTTTTGTTGGAGGTGGAGATCACTGTGCTTGATTCGTGTCTGAATTGTGTCTGAATTTGCTCATGAGTGGTGATTCAGACTCACTTCCCACCTACTTTGTCGATTCTTGTCCCCCGACGTTGCCCCTCAGATATCCCTTGGCAGTAGACTTTCCTATTTCCATGGTCACCAGTACCACTTAATCGATCTTTTCTGCCACAATATCTTTGAACCTGCCTGCGCGCTTGATCACCAGAGTGCCCAACATCACGGTCTGCAATGACATCAAATCCTCCTACTTCTTTACCGCCACCAGGCAACGAGGGCGACGCTGCCCCTGCTCCAGGCAGAGACCAGAAATGGATCGCCACGTTAGTGGATAAACTGGTCCCTGTGTTTCAAGCCCAGAGTGGAACTTCATCTGCTGAAGCGGCAATGCAGACCAATTCTCAAGGCAAGACTGTTGATTCTACAACTTTGAACGGGTCATTTCTCTGCCACTGACTCATTTATTCTATATAGGTCAGCCTTCCAGCGGACAAGCTCCGGGGCCATTACAGCCGGATGCCGCAGCGGAGCTGAGCCCCGAATTTGTTGTCGGGCAAGCTAGGTCAGCTCGCAATCAAGCAGAAGAGACGGAGGGGGCGCGCCGATGTGGACGGCGAGCAAGGGTGATAGCGCAGAAGGGAGCCCTCGCCGAGCACTACGATAAGTATTCCCGCGGTATCCATGGCTTTTTCAAATGCTTTCTGGGCCATCCCGACAAGCCACAAGAATACCCTCGCGCTCCCACGGAGCAGGAACTCAGTGATCAATATTGGGTCGAAAAGCGCAGCGCAGCCATTCTTGAACAGCTTGAAAGAGTCCGTGTCGCTCTGGAGGGAAAACCCGCCGCTGAAATCGACTACTACGTTTCCGTTGCCGAAAAGGAAATTCGCCAAAACATCGTCTTACCATCATTCACTCCAGCTGCCCAGAAAGCTTCTGCAAAGGGCTGTAAATCTATTAGCTCTCAAACCAAAGCAGATGTGGAGCACGCGTTTGCATTGGCGGGCATCTCAAGAGTGACCTTCCAGTGGGGATCCGACCGCAGCTCTGCATGGAACTCGGCAGTGGTTGAGATCATGGCCTCGAAGTCTGTTGAATGGATGCGACGAACCACATCAATCACTGAGGAGCAAGCCGGTCAAGCTCCTGCGATTATACACCGTTGGCTCCAGACAAAGTCGCGCGAGATTCTTGAGTTTCAGGACATGGAAGTTGTGGCTTACGACCGTTTGAAAAACCAGAAGGCCACTAAGGAGCAATATACTCGCTGGCGGAAGAGGGTAAGTGCTGTGATGCAACATTAATCCCGTGTGACCAGAATACGTGTGCTGACTAGAATGGTCGATTTTATAAACGGGCTCTTCTTTGGCCAGATCAAGGACAACAGATGCGTGATTGTTGATAAAGTATTCAAGACTAACATTGCACTTGCGAGCATTGTTGAGAATAAGGCCTGTGGCTCGGATATCGAAGACGGCCCCGCCGACGCTCTCCCGGTCACCCAAATCCCTGACTGGCGCAGTGACAAACTCACCACAATCTTACATTGTCTTGAAAAAATGGTCATCGCCAGAGGACAACACCACAAGACGGTCGCGGCCAACGAAAAGCTATATGGTCGCTCAAAACGCAACTTCAAGAGAACGAAAGGAATAATCGGCGTCCCTCGTGGTCTTCCCCTCAACGCTTACAGCAAGACGTACTGGGGTCAGCTTACTTCCTTCAAGCGGGATACTATATCACAAGTCCCACCAATTGGTCTAGATGTCATCGCGCAAAAGATGCAGAAGAGCTGCATGCAACCCGCCGGAAACTCGGGGTCTGGAATGCCAGGTCCGTCTCTCAATCAGCCCAGCGGATCCAACACTCTCACAGGTGAGGCCAATCACGGGCCATCTGATTCCGCGGCGGCGGGTGCCATGCACGTCGATTGTTGAATGTACCTAGCGACCTGTGTGGTGCTCCATTGGTGTGACAATGCCAAAAGCACATTGCAGAGGTATTGAGACAGCATAGATACAGCTATCATTCATTATAAGAGGAGGAAGTTATATATAATACAAGCAGTGTATGTGTTGATGGGAGGAATGGATTCATTACAGATACAGACAGATGGATGAGGGATAGTGTTAGCACGGACGGAACGGCAGACTAGGATCATGTAGGATGGACGGCGTGATCAGGGATGGAATGGAGGACCATGACTAGGTAGGATGGCAGGGAGGTGGAAGGATGTTATCAATAGAAGAGGTGGAAGGTATTGGGAGCACATGTCTCAACCAGGAATGGAAGGGAGGATGGTGTGGTGTATCAAGTAAGGCAGTGTTGTAAGGGTATATTATCTTTATAAGGGTGGTATATTACTTTATAAGGGTCTAGGATTCAGTATGATGGGATATGGATGTAAGTATTAATTAGGGAGGAGGAAGAAGGAAGGATGGAGCAAGGTGGGAGGAGAGGCTTTGACCCCCAATATTCTGGATGGAAGAAGGCAACAGCTGGACATGCAGGCATATGGTAGGTTACGGAAGGTTGTTTGGGTCACCTAGCAACACATGATATCATGCAGTGCAGCATATGCAGGCAGATAAGGTGTTCAAGGAGCCTGCCTGCAGGATCAATTACATCATTGTTTGGCAGGCAGTGCAACACATGCATATATTGCTGTGCAACTGATATCCCCTCCTGCAGAATCCATTACCTCATTGTTTGGCAGGCAGTGCAACACATGCATATCTTGCTGTGCAACTGATATCCCCTGCAGAAAATAGCCCTCACAAGGAGTTCCCCTGGAGCTAAATTCCCTCACCCTTCAATATATAAGGAGGCCTCTTTCCCCCCCTCATCAGATCTTTTCCCCATCAGCCTACAGAGGTTTGGTCACAGTGGTTAGTTTTAGTTACAGTGGTAGTTTAGTGGTAGTGGTAGTGGTAGTGGTAGTGGTAGTGTTAAGTTTAAGTCAGTAGTAGTAGTAGTAGTAGTCAGGAGCTCTAGTAGTAATTAAAGTGCCTTATCAAGAGATTGTTAAGGAAGAGATTATTACCAACTTCATCAACAACAATTATAACAAGTAGTAGTAGTGTAGTAGCAACCAGGAGCTCTAGTATTGATTAAAGTGCCTTATCAAGAGATTGTTTAAGGAAGAGATCATTACCAACCTTCTCATCAACAACCCAACATCAACAACAATTGTATTTTACATAATTGATCCCACTGGATTACATTATCCCCCCATCATCAGAAGTTATAACAGATCTGAAAGAATAGTGATTTGAGGAATCTAGGTCTGATAGAGATTACTATACAAAAGTAAGATCTATCTTGGAATCAGCCACATCTTTATAAATATTGATTACAAGACTCTTAGTTATTTGCATAGTACCATTAGAGGGGCAGGTCTTTCAAACCACCCGTAAGTTGTAATAGCCTTTCAACCTATTAGCAATTTATTTCCCCCTCAGAGGATATTTTCACCAAATAAACATTTAGTGTCCCACAAGAGTCCCTACATCTGGTGTCCCAACAGTGGCCGATTACCTTTGGAAAGATCATCAAGCCATCAACCAATTTAAGCAGATCATCAGTAACTTCAACTAACGGGGGATCAAGATAGTTGGACGGCGGCAAGACAGGATTTCAGGAACGGATAACGGCAAGAACAGGATTTCAGGAGTGGACGGCGAGGATCAAGACAAGGATAGGATATCATCAGCAAGTGACCGAAGGGATAGGATTTGGCGTACGTGGCGGGATTTGGATCTAAGTCTGGATTACAACACCAGGGAGTGGGAATACGGGGATTTGACCGAGCAAGAGAGAGAATTTCTGAGTGAATACTGTGATCAAGTCACCAGGAAGAAGTCAGAAGATTTGGAAGAGCAACTGATTGGATATCAGCGATTACCCATCATGGATCCACCACTTCAAGATCAGTCAGCTATAATTCAAGAGCAGTCTGCAATTATTCAAGAACAGCGAGCAGCTATGAAGGAGCTAAAGGAAATGATGGCAGCATGGCTAGCAGAGAAGAAGGCACCAGAAAACGTACCTATACCAGAAACTCCAGTTCAACAAGGACCGTCACTCCAATTCGCAACTTCAACTCCATTCACTCCAAGACCAGTGGGTATGGACACAACCATTCAAGGAATTACGGATAGCATGGGGGAAACACCTGGATCATCACCAAACTCTAGTCAGTTCAGATCACGAGCAGAGATCAAGTTAGTGGACGAGGAAAAGGGTGTTTTACTAGATACTAAGAAGATGAACTTACATTTTGATGGGACTGAAGTGGAGTTGTTCATTCAGCGTGTGGAAAAGATAGCTTCAATGCAAAAAGCTGGTGGACAAGATGTGGCTTTACAATTGCCATTCTTGGTGAAGGACCGGAAGATTAGTGAATGTATTGAGAACATGGAGGGCCATGAGAACCGGGATTGGGAGTTGCTGAAGAGGGAACTCATTCGAAAATGGGGAAGGGCAACACCAAAAAGGCGATTCAATGAGGGCTCAATAGGCACCTTGGTTGAAAAGTATGCAGACAAGGGTGGCATCCAAACAAAGGAGGAGTACCGGTCGTTTATAGGTGATCTTGAGGAAATACTGGCATACTTGAAGAAGATGGGATACGAGGACGTTAACACGGAGAGTGGGGAACCACTTTGGAAGGCGATTTCAACAGAGATACGGCGAGACGTGGCACGTGATATGGCGCATGATAAGAAATTACGCAAGACCAAGGACGGAAAGGCACTGGTACCTAAGCTGGAACAGTTGAAGGAGTACGTGGAGGCATCATTGGCGGTATTGGATATGGATGTGGGTACTACAAAAGGTAAGAATGTCAGCAAGGATCCAGAAAACAACAAGGAAGGTCAAGCAAAACCCCAGCCAGAGGCGGGGAATGATAAGGTAAAGGCATTGGAGGAGGAAATTAAGAAATTACGTACGGATTTGAATACTAACTTGAATACTAACCCAAATTCTAGACCTTTCCCACCTCATTTAGCAGCACCAAGACAGTCAGCACCAGGATTTAGACCGGCAGGACCAGGAGGACCACTGTTCTCACGGCCACCAATTCAGTGTTTTTATTGTAAGGAGATGGACCATACAGTCATGTTTTGCTCACATCTGAGTGAAGACATAACCAAGCGGGCAGTATTCAAGTCAGGTCCAAACTATTACTATCCCAACAAGGAACCAATTCCATCGGACACAGGGGATTCTATTCGGGAACTGGTACGGCGATACGCGGAGCGGGTTGAGTTAAGCAGGGAAGGAGAGGAAATACGAGCTAATATGGCGGCAGGAAACACGGGATTGGAGAAATTGCATGAGCCAACAGCAACCATGATTTTGACTAACCGATGGGAGATGTGGAGTCCACCAGAGATGCATTACGGCGAGGAGGATGAGGAAATTCAGATTGGGTTTGGCTTGAGAAGATCACCTAGAAATGCAGAAAAGGAGAAAGAAACAGAAAGTCAGCCAACTCAATCCAAACCGGAGAAAGTGGAAAAACCCAAAGAAGCTATACCTAAGCCCCCAGCGCCAAATCAAGAAGCCAACAAAAAGCCAGTAGCAGGACGTAAGAGGAGGTCAAGTTATCCAGGAGCATGGGTGGAAGGAACATCGGAGGACGGAAGCAGCAAAGGCGAGGAGAACCAGGAACAGGAGCGACTACCGGAGAAAGAAGCGGAAAGCAAAGAGGAAGAATCAGCAAAAGAATCAACGGAGAAGAATGTGGATAGAGTCAAAGTTGGGGGGGGATTAAGGAAGAAAATACTGAAGCAAAGTTTCACACTCACCTTGGAGGAACTCTTTCTAATTGCACCAAAATTTCTCCAAGACTTGAATAATCTGCCGGCAGGAGAGGTCAAGATGGCGAATCGACAACAGAATTCAGGAAGATGCAACCGGAATGACTATGAGGAAGAATTTGACTGTAGAGGACGTCCAATTCACCCAACAGCACCTTTGACTTACGCATGCCCGTTGGGATTTGTGAACATAACTATTCAAGGACGAAAAATTAAGGCATTAGTGGATAGTGGAGCTGAACTGAATATTATGCCAGAAACGGTTGCGCTGCAGTTACAACTGCCCACCAGGGAAATCAGTATGAATATTACGGGTATTGGCGGTCATTCTTCACCCATTGTTGGCTTAGCAGAATCTATTCCATTTCATATAGACCTGGAGGACAACAAGGCGGCTAATTTCTTCATTGTTCGAGGCAAAGTGTATACAGTGTTGGGAAGACCATTTTTGGCTGATCACAAAGTACGTCTGGAGTTGTCCAAGTCACGAGGAGAAATCCTGAGTTATGAGTTGTGGGATGGAGAGAGGTTGTGTATACCCATCTGTGCTCCAGAAGTTCCAGGATGGGAGATGGGACCGCCTAGAAGGATTGCTGATAAATGTTCTCATAGTATTCAAGTGGGCCAGTATCAGACTTCAGGAACGGACGGACGAGCGGATAGCGGAACGGATGGACAAGTGGGTAGTGTAACAGACAGAGGAACGGATAGTTTAATCAATGGCGGACTGGAGAGCGGGACGGACAACGGAGAAGACAGCACAACCAACAACGGAGCGGATAGCGTAACCTATAATGGAGCGGATCAGGGGATAAATGGTGGAGAGAATAATCAATTGTGTACCACCTGGTCTATTAGAAAAGAGCCAAAAGAGGATTTACAACAAACAATGTGCCCTCCAAACACCCCTTCAGATGATATTTCATATTATTTTGGTACGCCGGTGGAAATGGTAGAGCTGAAAAATACCTGGGACCTTGAACCTAGCAGTACTACGGCACCTTCAGCAGGCGAGCTTAAGGGGGAACCTGAGGATGGATGGATAACAGAAAACTTGGACCAAGTACTGAATTGGGATACTAGTTGGACAGACTGTCCCACATATACTTCATCAGGACGAATACGCAACTACAAGGTGAACAGTGCATTAGGATTGGATTATATAGATCAAGGGTTTCCCACCCAAGACTTTTTACGAATATACCCAGAAACACTTCCGTCAATGGCAAACGGGTATTGGGCGGAGCTTCCAGGGTATACGGCCGGGCGAATTGGTTTCATGATGTTGTTGAATGGTGATGGGGTGGAAGGGTATCTGAAGAACGAGTTGATTTGGCCAGGCCATTGGTGGATCCATGAAGAGGACAGGAAAAATTTGTATTCAGGGGGTGACATTGGTTAAAAGTATCTGAGTAATCAAAGATTATGGGATTCATGTAGAGACAGAGAAAAAGAGGAGGAAGAATTCTTGGCCAGAGCAATAGCAAGGATGGTTGGTGCCTGCGGAAAATTTAGCTTGGAAGGATTTAGTTGGGCCGTACGGGAGGAGCAAAAACTGCTAGGAGAAGCTTATGCCACCTTTTGGGAGGAATGGGAGGATTTAGTTTTTAGCTGTTGAGATCTTTTCCATGAATAGCAATAATGTACAAAGAGATGGTGGAAGACAATGTATTTTTGATGGGTCCGCTTTTGAATAGAAGAAATGTATAAGTAGGAACCCTTAGGTTGGTTGTGCTTTTTAGTTTCATTTTTTTTTTTTGGTGGTGTTTATCTTATGTGTTTTGTTAGTTATTTTTGGCTTCCTTCAGAGTAGTTGTTTTTCGCGTGGGCACTTGGTTCATGAGTTGTTTTTGAGGCACAGCCAATGTATTTCAAATACATATAAAAATAAGATAAAAAAAAACTAAAAATAAAAAAGTGTACAACATACAGGGTAGGAAGTGCAGGATATAACATCAGTTGTTGGGATAGGGTTAGTTATATTGATATAGTCCGAAAAATTTAGTTAGAGGTCTTTTTTTTTTTTTTTTTTTTTTTATTTATTTTTGGGGCTAGGTTACATGTATTTGGTAAAAGAGAAGGCAGGATAGTAAGGAAAGGAACGAGAAAAACAAGCAGGGGATCAGAGCGCAGGGTTGAACGGATCATAGGCATGTCGGCTGTCAATCACACCAAGGCGGAGGATTGCGGATACGAGGGTGCAATAGACAAGGCCGGCGTTGGAATAGGGGTTGCTAAACATCTCGACCCTACAATAGGACCGGAAGCGTTAGATCGAGTCGCTGGAGATGGAAAGCCCAGGATCAATAAGGATAGAAACAAAGGTAGAGGAAATAGGACGTACAATTGATCCGCGCGGTGGCGGTACCAGTGCTCCAGGAGGGTGGCATCCATCCTTATGAGGTTGTGGGCCTGGGCGTCAGGGTGGCTTGGTGGAAGACGGTCTAAGATGGTACGAAGGTCATGCAAGAAGTTGACAAAGCTGTGGGCAAAGAAGGCAGCACTGTACTGCTCATTGCTGGGGGTAGGACCTTCAGGACCTAAGCTAGGAGGGGAAGATGGAGGAGAAGATTGGACAGAAGGGGACGAGCTGCGATGGGCTAACGGAGAGGACGGAGGCGAGGAACGATGATAGGGAGATGGACGACGAGGTCGTCTGGGAGCGCGGTCTGGCGTCGGCCAACGACGACGGCGATCAGCACGCGGGGTGCGCCTCATATGTGGAGGGAGCTCAGCCCCTTGCATAGGCCGCTCTTCATAAGGTGGCGGAGCTTCGTTGAAGGGAGGCTCGCCTCGGGTGGGTGACTACATAGCCATATAGAAGATTACATTAGTTTCAAACGAGAGGAAGCAAAAAGGCTAAGAGAAACTTACCGGGGCAAACGTAATAACGGGAGTAGCTCTAGCTGCTTCGAGTTGGGCGAGAGCCTGGGCGGCTTCAGCTTCGTCGGCCGTGGTTTGAGGTTGAGCAGCTGCGGTCGGGCCTGCGACGACACTGTAAGGACGAGATCGAAGGATGGATCGAACAGCCATTATAATCTATAAAAGTAAGGGCAAGATGCGAGTAGTACAATTAAAAATTAGTATCTTAATGGTATGAAGTACAAGCTTCTTGTTTCCTTCTAGGAAGGAGCGACGAACAAGATGGAGAATAGTTATACTAGGATTGTTGCAGCTAGGCAGATGGGAAAAGTTGAGATGGCGGTGCTTGATGAGTGGCGATGGAGCAAAGGATGAGGGGTTGGGTTTTATCAACAAGGAGGATTCGAGTAGGCCGATCGATCGCGAGGAGGACATGATCAGTAAGGATAGCAACAGCGGCGTCAGCATTGTAAAAATGCAGACAACTAAGAGAGTTGTATTTCTAATTAGATCCTCTATTCTGATGCTATGTACAATCGAGGCAATGATTTGAGAAAGAAAGAGAATGACAAAGGAAATGGTTTTACCTAAGAGCAGGAAAGTTTTGTCGCTGCGCTTGGCTGATTGATATTGTCGGAGAAAAGATCTGATAGCTGGAAATATGAGAGAGAAGATTGAAATAAGAGAAGGATCCGATGATGACGAGGATCCTAAGGACTGAGAGATCTGGTATGAATGATCTTTGCAGTAGAATCAGTGATCCTGCTGTCTATTGAGTCTACAAATCCGATCTTGGATTTACCTTTGCAGTAGCCGAGAATGGCTGAGCTCGTTCGGTCTACTTTCTGTCCTTTGACAACGAGAGGTCTTGTCGATGCCTAAAAGGAACATGGGCTTATTAGATGATTTTCTATCGTCGCACCCTTATGTTTTATATTGCCACTCACCTAATAGGATTAGGGCTGATTCTGGTGGCTAACGGAGGTGCGGTGATTCTTGGAGCGATGGATGTTCTATGAGAAAATGATGTTGAAAGCGTAGCAACTTTGTTAGCCTGGTGCTTCTTTCTCATCGCTAAATCTCAGCTGCTCTTATACTCACAATGCCGAAGATCCTGGAATTGTGGCTGCTATGGTGTTGCCGTCTCCTCTCGATTCGGCTTGCGCCCTCGGAGACTTGTTGCTCGCATCACCTGCTGTACATGGGATGAGACAGGTTCGGGGTTAGCGACCGTTTCTCTCACCAAGCTTTGAGCTTGTTTGTCTGAAGGGTGAGTTTCAGGACTTACGTTGCTTTGCATTTTAGTCTGTATTTCCCCTGCGCCTTTTGGCGGGCTGTGTCATGGCAGCTGTATTCTGACAGGCTGGGTTGCCTTGAGTCGCCAGGCTTGAGGCAAATGAAGGCGGAGCTGTGACGCCTATCGCTTCTAGCGATCTCCTGATGGTGCATCTGCCGGTTGGTTTGGTTAGGAAGTCGGCGTGATTGTTGATGGTCCTGATGTAGTGGAGGACTATTAATTTTGATGTGACTAGTTCTTGGACAAAGTGAAGGCGGATATTCATGTGTTTTGTTCGGAATCCGTTTTGTGATGTCTCACTTTTGGCAAGATCAATGGCTCCTTGATTGTCGACCCCTACGAATATTTGGTTTGGTTGATAATCAAGATTGAGTTCGGAAATAAGACTGACTAGCCACGCGATCTCTCTTCCGAGATCAGACAGTGCTTTGTATTCAGCTTCAGTCGAGGATAGCGAGACGGTAGCTTGTCGACAAGCCTTCCATGATATAAGCTGATTTTTGGTCATGACTGCGTACCCAGTTGCTGATCTTCTGGTGTCGGGGCAGTTGCCCCAGTCGGAGTCGACATGCGCTCTTATTTCAAGGCTGGGTGACTTTCTGAAAACAAGGCCCACGTGTTTCGTGCCGAGGAGGTAGCGAAACACTTGCTGTGCTGCATGAAGGTGCTGAGTGCCAGGCTTTTCGAGGTGCTGAGACAAGACGCTGACCGCGTATGAGATGTCCGGGCGAGTTAGAACGCTGAGATAGTTTAGAGATCCTATGAGAGCACGATAGTTGATATTCATGGCTTTGAAGTCGGCGGCTTCTTTCTCAGTGGCGGCTTTGGGATGAACTTTTGGGTTTAATGGACAAGACGCCGGTTTCGCCGTTTCTAGTCCAAATTCAATCAACTTGCGCTCAATGTATTGTGTCTGGTGGACGTGCAAGAAATCTTCAGATCGATCAATGTTCATTCCGAGTAGAAAGGATGCCTCGCCGAGATATTTGATTTCAAATTCCTTTTCCATTTGAGATTTGAAAACGGATGGATCGCTGCTGATGATGACGATGTCATCGACATGGCAGTACAGCCAAGTTGTCGGGGTCTTGGATAGATGAAATACACATGGATCCGAGACAGATGCGGTGAATCCTATGGTGGCGAGATAGCCGCTGAGTCGTTTGTACCAAACAAGGGATGCTTGCTTTAACCCGTAGATTGCCTTTCGGAGCTCGAAGATGGTTCCAGTGGGACATTCATAGCCTTGGGGTGGCAAAAGGGTGACCGTGTCTTCGAGAGGGCAAGTGAGAAAGGCGCTGCGAACATCGAGCTGATGAATTTCGAGGCCACAGTTGGCCGCAAACGACAGTAAGAGGCGCAAGGAGGCTGCTTTACCGGTGGGCGCATATTTGAGCTTGAAGTTGACTCCGAACGTCTGCCTAAAGCCTTGAGCACAAATCCGTGCCTTGTACTCGACCACTTGATTATCCGGTCCGAGTTTCTTGCGGTACGCCCAGGTGGAAGCTATCGGTGAGTCAGTCGAACGCCGCTGCCGCTCTACCCAGACTTGATATTTCTTCATGTTGGCTATCTCCTTGAGTTCGGCCTCTATCCAATGAAGGCGTTCTTGTCCTTTCATGGCTTGATTGTGTGATTTCGGGTCAGACGAGGTTGCAATGTAACAGACTGGTCTCCTGATGCGCTTCCCTTCGACGATGTTGGATTGATCGACATCGCTGATAATCTTTTCCGCGGGAGTGAAGTCGGTGACGTAAATCCATCTTTTCCCAGTTTCAGGGCTGGATGGATGATCATCCGTTGCTGGTCCATCAAAGTCGTCCTGATTTGATTCTTGCTGTTCTTCGTGCTCCGTGTCATTGACATCCATGAAGGGAAGAATGGGATCTGAGATGAACACCGGCATTGATTCTTCATCCAAAGACACATTGTCAATGCTTTTGTTGATCGCTGCACATGCCGGAAAGTTGCTTTCATCGAATCTGACTTGCCGGGTGATTTGGATGCTGCGATCTTCATGGCGTAGTAATCGATAGGCGGAAAAATCATTGGCATAGCCGATGAATGTGGCCTCCCACGCGATTGGATCAAATTTTTGATCCCTTTTGACCTTGTCCTTGAGAATCCAGGCCTGACATCCGAAGGGTTTGAAAACCGTGATGCTTGGTCGAAGTTTGAGGAACAACGTGATTGGAGGAGTTCTGCTTTTTGCTAAAGATGGTAGCGAGTTGGTAGTTGCCGCTGCCGTCAGCGCTGCTTCCCCCCACCACTCGGCTGCCATGTTCGACTGTAGGAGCATACAGCGAGTCATCTCAATGATCGTCCTGTTAGCTCTTTCGGCTATTCCGTTATGTTGAGGTGTGTACGGTGGCGAAACAGTGTGCTGGATTCCTTCTTGCTGGAGAATGTCGCCTAGCTCATTGCTGCAGAATTCGCCTCCACCGTCTGTCACAATCTTTTTGATCATGTTGCCGGTGAGTCTTTTGAATCTTGCTTTGTACTCGATAATGGCTGCTGCAGCGTCTGATTTTTGCTTTAAGAGATTCAAGTGGATGAAGCCCGTGTGTTGATTGACGAGCGTCAAGAAATATCGGCATCCGCTTTTGGTGGCCGGGCGAATCGGCCCAACGATATCTCCGTGGACTACTTCAAGCAATGCCTCAGCTGGAGCGAAACTGCCTTTGAAGGGAAGCTTGATCATTTTTCCTTGCATGCAAGCAGCGCAGCATGTCGTTTTCTCTCGAGCCGGAAACTGATCTCCAAGGATGACTTTGATTCTTGCAGCGCTCGCGTGACCTAGTCTTTGATGCCAGGTGAGAAAGGTGTTGGTCGGGGCCATAACGCTTGTTGCAAGAGCGACGGATGGCGGTATTTTGGCTCCTTCAAGTCGAAAAATGTTCTGGCTGGTGTTGATTTTCAAGCAGTGTTTGCCATTGAGTTTTACAATCATCTGTCCTTCTTGGCTGAATATCTCGGCTTTCTCTTTGACAAGCTGGGCAAACGAAATGAGATTGGTCGAAAGATTTGGCACAAAGAGCGCATTGTGTAGAACAATGGTTGAGTTATTGACGAATTCGAGCCTAACGGTTCCTTGTCTCGTTGCCATCATTTCAGGATTTTCATTACCAGTTCCAGTAACGATAGATACATTAGTGGGTGATGATTCCGTGAAGAACGTCATCGAATTGAACATATGTTGGCTTGCTCCCGAATCGAGGATGATTGATCCCTTAGCGACCTGTTCCGCCGTTACATGGTACGCGTAAGTGTGTCCACTGTTGGCTTCATGACCGCTGCTGGTGGTAGTAGACAGGTTGGTGGCTCTTCTCTTCGGTGGGTGGGAAATCGGTCGAAGTTCAGGGTGCAAGGTCCAGCATTGACTTTCTTCATGCATGGCTTCAGGGTTGTGCCTTCCCTGTTTGCATGCTATGTAAGTCCTTTTTCGCGCAGAGGTTACCAGAGCGGTGCCGGATGGCGGACCAGATGGAGGGTTTGGGCCATTGGTGAGTGTTTTCATTTTCGTCACTTGCTCATGATTGGCGATTTGTCTTAACTTGTCGAGTAGGAGGAAGGGATTGGCTAGTGTTTCCATATCACCGAGGATTCTTTCCATGACGATGGGTCTCTTCTCGGTGATTGTTTCAATGATGCTGACACTGATCAGCTCGTTCATGACATTTAGTCCGATCGTGCTGATTTCTGCTAGCGCCGCCTCCACACGAATGATGTACTTGAGAAGATCGTCGTTGTAACTGATCCTGAGGTATTGCGACCATACTCGGTATATTCCATAGATGGTAGCCGTGGCGTAGTTGTTCTTTAAGCGAGTCCAGATTTTGTGCGGATCGCGGCCCCAGGTGCTGGTCAAGCTCGTGAGTATCTCTGGAACAATTTTCGAGTTCAGAATTAACCATGCCTCAAGTTTCTGCTCTTTAGTTTTGTCGTTGGTTGCTTCTGATGTGTCGACTTCGACGACGGGCCAGAGCTTCTTGAATTCCAAGTATGCGCTCATTGCGTTCTGCCAATTGGCGTAATTACTGCCGTTGAAGGTGGGGATGACGATGATTTCCTTCTCCTCCTTCGATTTTATGGCAGTTGCTGCTGTGCCGGAGTTGGTCATGCTGACTGGCGGTAAAGATCCTTGTCGCGTGGCAGTTGGCATTCTTCAATCCTGCTCCTAGTTGCTGATGACGGTTATGAGGTTTGTTGAGCGACGAGACTGTAAATCTGTAAAAATGCAGACAACTAAGAGAGTTGTATTTCTAATTAGATCCTCTATTCTGATGCTATGTACAATCGAGGCAATGATTTGAGAAAGAAAGAGAATGACAAAGGAAATGGTTTTACCTAAGAGCAGGAAAGTTTTGTCGCTGCGCTTGGCTGATTGATATTGTCGGAGAAAAGATCTGATAGGAAATATGAGAGAGAAGATTGAAATAAGAGAAGGATCCGATGATGACGAGGATCCTAAGGACTGAGAGATCTGGTATGAATGATCTTTGCAGTAGAATCAGTGATCCTGCTGTCTATTGAGTCTACAAATCCGATCTTGGATTTACCTTTGCAGTAGCCGAGAATGGCTAGCTCGTTCGGTCTACTTTCTGTCCTTTGACAACGAGAGGTCTTGTCGATGCCTAAAAGGAACATGGGCTTATTAGATGATTTTCTATCGTCGCACCCTTATGTTTTATATTGCCACTCACCTAATAGGATTAGGGCTGATTCTGGTGGCTAACGGAGGTGCGGTGATTCTTGGAGCGATGGATGTTCTATGAGAAAATGATGTTGAAAGCGTAGCAACTTTGTTAGCCTGGTGCTTCTTTCTCATCGCTAAATCTCAGCTGCTCTTATACTCACAATGCCGAAGATCCTGGAATTGTGGCTGCTATGGTGTTGCCGTCTCCTCTCGATTCGGCTTGCGCCCTCGGAGACTTGTTGCTCGCATCACCTGCTGTACATGGGATGAGACAGGTTCGGGGTTAGCGACCGTTTCTCTCACCAAGCTTTGAGCTTGTTTGTCTGAAGGGTGAGTTTCAGGACTTACGTTGCTTTGCATTGTAGTCTGTATTTCCCCTGCGCCTTTTGGCGGGCTGTGTCATGGCAGCTGTATTCTGACAAGCACAAGGCAAGTAAAGGCCACTTCCAACCGCCCAGGATTTTGGGTAGGATGAGGAGGGATCATCGGCACTTGGCAACAATCACGACGCGAATCAATTGATGTGTTGAGGAGGAAGCCAGAGAAAAATGCTGGAAGACGAAGTCCATAAAAAAAAAAAAAAAAAAAAAAAAAAAAAAAAAAAAGGGACAAGTCAGCACATTGAGCTTTGAGCACATTCAGACGGGGCATAGAGCATATACATGGGAGCCGACCGCAAGGTTCTGGGCACTCAAGAACAAACAGGTGCTCGGTAAGCCTGCGAAGCTGAACAAGTACCTAATCTCATTCTGACTCACTGATGGTCGAGGTCGACAGCCTATTCATTGCGTGAGACCGATCGGCAGGCGTATTCAAGGATGGATTCATTGAACAATGGCGAAAGCGATGGTGGCGACCGGGCTGAGGAAGTGAATTGGAAGGGTTGGGTATCTTCGAATGCTGTATTGATGGATATAAAAGTGCAGAACTCCGAACGGAGGAACGCGGGGCAACCGCGGGTTCGAGTTAATACAGTTCGGGAGCGGGTTTTTGGTATAGTATCGGGTTTTTTCTTTGGTTTCCTTTTAGTCATGTTTACTTAAAATTGGTGAAAGGGCATGTGAAAGCCTATGTTGTACAACAGGAAAAAGAAAAAGGGTAAAGTAAATAAAACATTTGATAAGTTAAATTTGTGTGTAGGCAGCAATTAAGTTTGTTAGCTGAGGGCAGGGGTGGGCAAATTCAATCAAAACTAACTCATGAATAAGTACAGAGGAACAGAGGAAAAGACTATGCGCTCAAGTGAACAAAAATTTACCTTAACCAAGTTCAAGCAGTCATAGAGCTAATTAATTTTTTTTACAGCAAGCAGCAGTAGGTACTGATCAGTTAGCTTCTTTTTAGATTCGAGGACAGTTTTTAGACAATATGGACTACACAATAGGGGCGGCAAAATACAAGGGGGTGGCAAAGAAGATTCGACCGGTAAATCAACCTATGCCTCAAGGACTTAACCCGCCATTGGAAAGACCCAAATTATCTCGAGACCCTTATCAGACACACCCGTCATACCCTTTCCACCGGATTTTAGGGAAACAAAACGAGTTACGGCGAAGCGGCTGGAAGCGGTAAACTTTGGACCACCCAATTGGTTGAGAGAGGAGGAGTTGAAGTTGTTGAAGCATGTAATTGTGCTTAGGGAGAAGGCAGTCGCGTTTACGGAGGAGGAACGAGGGATACTTAAGCACGATTATGGCCAACCATATAAGATACCAGTGATTGATCATGAACCATGGCAACAACGGCCAATTCCCATTCCAAACGCAATCAGGAATGATTTTATTGAATTGGTGAGAAAAAGGATTCAGACTGGGCTCTACGAGCAATCTACATCTAGTTATTCCAGCCCAGTCTTTTGTGTGGCTAAGTCAAATGGAAAGTTGCGGATTGTCCATGACCTGCAGCAACTAAATAAAGTCACTATTAAAGATGCAGGGTTGCCTCCAAAAATTGAGGAGTTCGTGGACTCGTTTGCGGGAAGAGCTTGTTATGGATTGGGAGACATTATGGGAGGATATGACAAACAAGAATTGGATCCAGCTTCAAGACCTCTCACCACCTTTGAAACACCTTCGGGACGGCTACAACTCACTAGATTACCTCAAGGCGCAACAAACTCAGTGGGAGTGTATCAGGCTCAGATGACATGGATACTTCAGGAGGAGCTACCGGAGAATGTGGGGATATTTATTGATGATGGCGGAATCAAGGGACCTAAGTCAGATTATGGGGGGGCTACATTAGATGAAAATCCAAATATACGCCGATTCATTTGGGAGTACGCAGTTACCTTGGAACGTATTTTATTTCGGATTGAAGAAGCAGGCCTCACAATTTCAGGAGAAAAGTTTGCATGTTGTGTCCCAGCTTTGGATATTGTAGGGCATGTGGTATCACAGGAGGGAAGGACTATATCGGTGAAGAAACAAAATAAAATTCAGACTTGGCCTCCATTAACAACCAAGAAGGATGTCAGGCAATTTTTGGGATTGTGTGTATACGTTAGAATGTTCATTAAGGGTTTTTCAGAGGTAGCGGCACCATTACGGCGTTTGACTAGGTTAGATACAGAATTCGTTTGGACAAAGGAGTGCGAGGACGCGTTTCAATCACTAAAGCAAATTGTAGGGGAGGATATTGTATTGAAGGGACTAGATTACAGTAAGGAAGCCGGGAAAATCAAGTTAGCAATAGATTCCAGCTATTTGGCGGCAGGCGCGGTGCTCATGCAGGAGGACAAGGACACCTTAGACAGGCCTGTTTTGTACGAGTCAGTAAGTTTTACGGACAAGGAATCGGAATATGCACAGTCAAAGCTCGAGCTTCTGGGGGTCAAGAAAATTTTGAAGAAGCTACAGATATTACTATGGGGACAGCATTTTGAATTACAGGTAGATGCAAAAGCTCTTATACAGATGATTAACACCCCAAGTTTACCAAGTGCACCAATGACACGTTGGGTGGCGTTTATTCAGCTTTTTTCTTTTGATTTGGTACATAAGCCAGGTAAGACTTTCACTATGCCAGACGGATTATCAAGAAGACCCTTGGATAAGGACGATGTGCCACAAGATGCGGACGAAGAGGATGGATGGGTGAAACCACACCCCGGCATGGGAGTAAAGTCAATAGGGATCGTAGAGACTCAGGTTATGGGAGCAGGGGTACAACAGGTTGGATTCTGGAAGCGAATGAAGAATTATCTGGAGACACTTGTACGGCCAACAGACTGTTCAGAAGCAGAGTTCCAGAAGATTAAACGGAGGTCGGCTAATTACTTTGTACAGGATGGGCAGTTGAGGAAGAGAAGTATACCATATAGTCAAGTAATTGTATTGGTCAGAGCAACACAGGAGAAGATAATGAAGGCAATGCATGAGGAATTAGGCCATCGGGGGGCAACAGAAACCTATAGGAGGATAAAGTTGCGATATTGGTGGGAAGCAATGAAGAAAATCATCCGGAATTGGGTTCAATCATGCGAAAATTGTCAGAAGCGGAGTCGTACTTTACAGAAGGAGGACGGGAAATCAACATACAAAACCACACTATTTGAACGGGTCAGCATGGATGCAGTCCATTAAGCATAAATGGAATGGGCCGTATAGGATAGTTAAGCAGGTGAAGAATGGACCATATGTATTGGCGGAGTTAGATGGAACTGTCCTAACAAGGATGTTTGCAGCCAATCACGTCAAAAGATTCTACCCTAGAGGAGAGTCTCAAGCAGAGGAAGGGGAGGAATTAACACAAGAGGAACAAGAGGAGGCGCAAGAAGAGGAGGAGGAAGAGTACGAAGGACTGCAGGAAGAAGGAATGGAAGGGGAAGAGGAGGAGGAAGAGGGTAGCACGGAGTGATTGGTGGAACGTGTTATATATATAGTTGGTTACAATTATACAATTACTCAGAATATTGGAAAGCATTTGGTAGGCAAACAGTTTCCCTTGTTTAGCTGAGGGAATAGGGTGGGCCAATTTGAAAACAAGTTACATTTTTTTTAGTATGAAGAGTAGTCAGTCATTAGAGGTTACAATCATTGGGATATTCAAAGGATAGGAAAATGGACGGACGGACGTTTGGAACCGGAAGATACTAGCGGGCGAAATGGATGGGGTGGAATAGGACTTGGAATTTTATAGCAAAACAACAGGGCAAAATAAGAGTATTTTGGATTAGCGGGGTTCATCGATTGCGGGCATCAGGACTGGAAAAATTTGTAGAATCATATAGAGCAGGTATCAGGAGGGAAGGATGAAATAGGCCGGATCTTATTAAATACTGCTTTTCAACAACCTTTTGCGGAATAAACTGGCTTTTTCCTTGGAACAATGTCATTGGTGTGGAGAGGAAGAAAGATAGGATTGGGATTTTTTTTGTCTTATACTGGATCATGGATGGATGTCACAGAACAACAACAGGGATTACAGTTAAGATGTAGTGGTGAATTTAGACATTTGGAACTTGGAATTGGACTAGTTGTAGGAAGGGGAGATGAATCACTAATTTTAGAATACCTTATTTCAACTGGCGCTTTGGTATAGGAGGAAAATAACTATTGGACACGGCAAAAATGGGACTCGAAATATTAGATTGGGAAGAACGGAAATCACGACTGTTGGACAATTCTTTTGGTGAATAATTGAATATGGTTCTTTTGGCATTTGTCACGAATGCTGTGGACAGCATTAAGTTGGGGGGGATGTGGTGCTCCATTGGTGTGACAATGCCAAAAGCACATTGCAGAGGTATTGAGACAGCATAGATACAGCTATCATTCATTATAAGAGGAGGAAGTTATATATAATACAAGCAGTGTATGTGTTGATGGGAGGAATGGATTCATTACAGATACAGACAGATGGATGAGGGATAGTGTTAGCACGGACGGAACAGCAGACTAGGATCATGTAGGATGGACGGCGTGATCAGGGATGGAATGGAGGACCATGACTAGGTAGGATGGCAGGGAGGTGGAAGGATGTTATCAATAGAAGAGGTGGAAGGTATTGGGAGCACATGTCTCAACCAGGAATGGAAGGGAGGATGGTGTGGTGTATCAAGTAAGGCAGTGTTGTAAGGGTATATTATCTTTATAAGGGTGGTATATTACTTTATAAGGGTCTAGGATTCAGTATGATGGGATATGGATGTAAGTATTAATTAGGGAGGAGGAAGAAGGAAGGATGGAGCAAGGTGGGAGGAGAGGCTTTGACCCCCAATATTCTGGATGGAAGAAGGCAACAGCTGGACATGCAGGCATATGGTAGGTTACGGAAGGTTGTTTGGGTCACCTAGCAACACATGATATCATGCAGTGCAGCATATGCAGGCAGATAAGGTGTTCAAGGAGCCTGCCTGCAGGATCAATTACATCATTGTTTGGCAGGCAGTGCAACACATGCATATATTGCTGTGCAACTGATATCCCCTCCTGCAGAATCCATTACCTCATTGTTTGGCAGGCAGTGCAACACATGCATATCTTGCTGTGCAACTGATATCCCCTGCAGAAAATAGCCCTCACAAGGAGTTCCCCTGGAGCTAAATTCCCTCACCCTTCAATATATAAGGAGGCCTCTTTCCCCCCCTCATCAGATCTTTTCCCCATCAGCCTACAGAGGTTTGGTCACAGTGGTTAGTTTTAGTTACAGTGGTAGTTTAGTGGTAGTGGTAGTGGTAGTGGTAGTGGTAGTGTTAAGTTTAAGTCAGTAGTAGTAGTAGTAGTAGTCAGGAGCTCTAGTAGTAATTAAAGTGCCTTATCAAGAGATTGTTAAGGAAGAGATTATTACCAACTTCATCAACAACAATTATAACAAGTAGTAGTAGTGTAGTAGCAACCAGGAGCTCTAGTATTGATTAAAGTGCCTTATCAAGAGATTGTTTAAGGAAGAGATCATTACCAACCTTCTCATCAACAACCCAACATCAACAACAATTGTATTTTACATAATTGATCCCACTGGATTACATTATCCCCCCATCATCAGAAGTTATAACAGATCTGAAAGAATAGTGATTTGAGGAATCTAGGTCTGATAGAGATTACTATACAAAAGTAAGATCTATCTTGGAATCAGCCACATCTTTATAAATATTGATTACAAGACTCTTAGTTATTTGCATAGTACCATTAGAGGGGCAGGTCTTTCAAACCACCCGTAAGTTGTAATAGCCTTTCAACCTATTAGCAATTTATTTCCCCCTCAGAGGATATTTTCACCAAATAAACATTTAGTGTCCCACAAGAGTCCCTACACCGGACTCGGCTTGCACATTAACTTTCTTCTCACGGATTCAGTCTCCCTCTCCCATGACAACCCCACTCTGTTCCTAGTTTGTGCAAGAACATCACACCGTGCTGTGGCACAAGATGTCGATGTCTCTTGTGCTTTGTTTCTGCTTGGCGCAATATACATTTGCCTGCCAATGCAAGTATGGCTTTGTTAGGTGGTGTATTGCTTCCACACTTCCTGCACACTGAGATGTGATTTAGACCTTACAAAGGCTGTGAGCACTATCGTCAGTAGTATTTCACCCTCACAGAGATGTTCCAAACGCTGTGAGGTAGTGCCCATGCTGAGATGTGTGTCAACACTGCCTACTAACATGGCGGCAAAACTGTCCACCGCAACGTTCGGCCGAACATGAGGGTGGACACAATCAGACTACAAGTCGTTCTTGTTGTCATGCCCAGTTGTCATTCTTGGGGAAGCTCCATTCAAATCATACTCAAGAAGCGTCCCCAAGAAGGCCTGCTGAAGGACTTTCTGTATTAGTGGGCATCATGTGCCCCCTGTATTTGGATCGTTACACTCGTGGGGCCCATGATTGTAGTGGCAGAACTGACACAGACTTGTGACCTTGGACACATGTAGCACACCACAGCAAAATTTCATCAGGCACCCATCGGTGTCCACCCTGACGTTCGGCCGAACTTCAGGGTGGACATACATAGCCGTAGAGAGCCCGATGGCCCAACCGAAGGCCCGCCCGCACTACCCACCCCACTGTACAAATCCGCCTGTCATTGACAGGGCTTCCCGCGTGATCTTTGGATGCACTTTCCCAGAGGATGGAGTCTAATTACACCACCATCCAGAGTGATTTGCAGTTGCGTTTCACCGCCGGAACCGCATCCACCAACATACATCCTTGTATTCCACTTGGATTTCAGCTCAGGAGACCGTGCGCATTTATCACCCACTTCACCTGAGCGGCTGCGCAGGGTGAGCCCATGTGTTCCGCTTGGCGGGCTCAAATGCCTTTGGCCAGACGATATTGCAGTTCACTACATATAACACAGTCAGACACCATGCTGCCCAGTGAACCCTCTTCCATAGTAGTGACCACTATCACTGCCTTCGCAACGCGCAAACACCGTTAGACAAACTAAGTCGCATGCCTGCTTCAGCCACACATCAGCATCTTCCACTATATGAGAAAGGACCCTCATTTGCTGAACATAATGCTGCCATCAGCCACATGCATTTGGCTCATGGTCTAACTGCACGTTGTCTTGCACTATCTGGATTACGTCAGGTCCCGGGCACAATCGCAAACTTCATCACAAAGGACTCTGGTCATGAACAGCACCAAGGCTTGGGTCCCGATAGGGGTAAGCCATATAAACCAGCCCACATTCCCCTCGAGTTCCTCTCCTCCCACTTGTCCCCAAATCCACTCCGCATTGACCTTTGCGCTGAATGAGAACACCTCATGTCTCATCCAGGTTCTCCCCGCGACGATCCCGCAACCAATGACTCCGGTTGCTTGACGGAAACCGAATCCTCAGGGACCACACCACCCCCCAGTGAGTTTGCCTGGTCATCGTGCCAAACCCGCAGTGTCGAATTGAGCCAAATTTCATATTTCCAGCCCAACAGGATCTCGAGCAGAACAACATCACTCGGTCAATCCCAGCGCCTTCCCTTCAAGCATTCCTAATTCAACATCAATCCTCCTTGTCCGCAGCCTCACTTGATCCGGAGGAATCTGTCCTTCCCACGGAGATACAGGAGATCACACCAGAAGAATTTGCTCGTTCAATTGATGCCGCCGCCCGATCAGCAGCCCATATCCTAGCGCTCAAGCTTCCCCGTCACTGTAAACAAAAGGCTGAGGAGCTGGCTGACTCCTTAATGAGCAGCAGACGGAGTAAGTATCTAACCAATTCATCAACCTCACCGCCGATCATGTTTATTCACAGCCCACTGGCTCCTTCCTACCACCAGCATGGGAGGAAACCGGTGCTCTCCCTGACGCAGACGATATCAAGATTACCAACCCTACCGATCCTTCACCCTCGACGTCTCGCCCAGTCAAGAAGTCACGCAAGCGTGTGACTCGCAGTCGAACAAAAAAACCCTCAACTGCCAGAGCGGTGGATCTGCTGATCAAGAACCCCGACAATCCCGCGCCGTCTCCACAACAAGCCCAGGGCTCAGTTCCCACCACCAACACCGGCCTGTCCACCGGCCCTTCAAATGACAACCCATCTGCCAGTACAGCAGATCTACAGTCGCCCACCCTCAACACTCAAGCCGCTGAGCCAATGGATATAAACCCCTGGGACCCCATTCCTGATGAATCACTCCAGGGCATTGGTCCCCTTCAATCATTGACCAATCCGCCACCTCCTCATGTTTGCACGGCAGACTCCAACCGTTCCCCCGACACCTCCGCGCCAAACAATCCAGCGCACAGCCTTCATCAGACAGTACCCGATGATCCCCCCGGGTCTGGGGCTGCCAGACCCAAATCGCCAAATCTCTTCACGCCTGCAAGTCCTACCGGCCCTGCTCAAGCCTCATCTGCAACCAAAGAACAGCCATTGACCACGTCAGAGAGCCACACCGCAAACAGCGAGCCAGCCCGGTCATCTGCAAGCCCTCACCCCGTCAAGCTGACCATTATAAAATCTGACCCCATCCGCGCGCAGGTATTCAGCATTCACCAGCAGTTCACCGGCTCCAAACCATCCTGGTCAAAATATCAGACCACCTGGCAGTCGCTGGTTCTGTTGCTCCAGAATCGCGCACATATGATGGCCCCACCAGCTCCACCTACGCAGAAATTCCATTTCCAACGCACAGGTGGTTCATATGGCAGATGGGTACAAACTATCACCGAACTTGGTAAGCACCTTGCTTTAATAAAACCGTTACTTGCTAACTAACATTATTTTTCCCAGCGGATGGGTTCTTAGCGCCATGTGCCAGCGAGCAGTGGTATTGCCCCGACCTCATTGACTTCCCCAAGCTCTCTAGCTTTGGGGACAAGACTAATGACCTCCGACCCGGGTCATTCATCCCAACACTCACCAAAACTCCCCATCCGGAATCAACAATTGTCCGCGGCCTCTTTCGGCTCCTCAACCCTCCCCGCCACTTGCACACTGACTGGGCAAGGCTCGTTGCCGCTTCTGTCGAATTCATGGCAGACACCATATTCCGACCACCAAAAATCAGTTCATCTCAAGAAAATGATCATGTTGCTCAAGGTGTTGCGACCCTTGCATATCTCGATGCCGTTAAGAACTCGTCCCCCGCCTTTGACCCTCCAAACCCAACTGGTGACCATTCCGACGTCTCCGCGCAACGTTTACACTCCGTCGACGTGATCCACGAATTTCGGAATGTCGTCATCGATGTTATGATGGCGTACATCATCCTTCAGACCCACTACCTGAGTGATGCACCTTTGACACCTGCTCAGAAAAAAGCAAACACCCAAAGCAATCAGCCATCTGTCAATGACACGATGACTCCGGTCCAGAAGGCTCCTTCAGACCTAGCCAATCCCACAGCCCACGCAGCACATCACCTTCAAAATTACCAACGCAAACAGAATTTCCAGCCGCTTGTGTATTTTGTCCTTGCTGGAGTCCGCGGGCTGTTTGTCACTTCAAGAGACCACCGAGTTGCTGGAATCTCGACTTGTATGTTGTTCATCCAGGCAATGTCCGTCATCAGACAGCACTCGAAAACACCACACACGCCTGAAGAATCAATCTGGAAACATCTTTCTGCGTATCTGGTACAGATCTTTCGACCTCTCTTTGAGTCTCGCGATATCCTCTGCCCCATGGCTCAAGTCAAAGCGCCAACTCAGTTTGAGCTTGCGGAGGCGATCACCAACAATTTTCTCAATCAATGGGGGGCTGGGAACCCCACATCGCCCTTTCTCCTGCCTTGTGCACCTGCAGAAATAAGCAATTGACCATCCTGGTCATGACACAGTAAAGGTGTAACTTGTACCTTCAGATTCCTCTCTCTGCGTGTCAGATATCCATTCATGCCGCTGCATCACTGTTTTCTGCTATATTATCTCACTGATCTCCCTGTCTGAATCCACGGTCAAAATAGCGTAAATGAAACATCTTGTGTTTGAATTGTTGGCCATTTGTTGTATTCCTTGCGCGCGAAGCGCTAGTATGTCTCTTTACTCTCAAGAAATTCCCATGCCCCGGGTCAGAGGAGGCTCATCACAACAAGAGCGTGATTTTATTAGGCAGACATATAATGTCAGCCGGCGAGGAGTATTTGCCCTGGGTGGTAGTCAAGCAAGCCAATGAGCTATCTGCTATTCCAGAGATCACTACTTCAGTTGTTGCTGGCTGACAAACAACCGTGAGAGCAGTAACAGAGCATGAGCCAAGTAGGCCGTCAGACAATGAGAAAGAGATAGAAAACAGCAAATTGGAAACTGCCTGGGAGGGGAAGGTAAATCGACCCCATCTCTGTGTCCCGACGGTCATGCAGTGGTGTGATGAACCTTCTTCCGGCGGTTTTGCTTGGTTCTTGATTGCCCATTCCAATCGTTCACTTGGAGTTTGAAACAGTTTTTGGGACAGTTCCTCAAGCCGTAAACAGTTTTATTGCATCGCTGCAGCTTTGTCGCATATTCAACCTGCAACCACCACATCTCATTAGCGTCCAAACGGCAAAATTAGCCAGCAAATTGCGTACACCCAAGGCAAACAACCCTGTGTCACAGTGTGACCTTTCCTCCACCGCACCTCCAAACCAAATGGAATCCCCACGTCGAAGAGTCTGAAACGCCTTTTGTGCTTGGCCGTGCCTCGCGATGAGCTTGATGTGAGCCGGCTTCGACTGTAAGATTTGAAGTGAGTTCCTGTGGGCCTGCTGCACTGAGAACTGTTATCATGGTTACATGGGGGAGTATTGACCAGATGAAAGTCCTGATCAACAACCTCAATGTGCCCAACACAACCTACAATTGGGTTTACATGGACCTTCACAACATAGACCGTCCCAAAGGCATTTGTCCTTTTGAATTCTTGAGCGAGAGGAAACTCTCCGCGATGAACCTGCCACTCCAGCTTCTCCACACGTATAATTGGAGAAATTGAGTTGACGGGTACAAGAAGCTGGCCGGAAAAGAAAATCTGGGTGCAGAAGTCATATAATATTGCAGGAACTGTTGTAGATGTGGCTGACGAGTCGAGGATAACTCTGTACTCATGGTAGGACCTAGAACAAACTTCCGGGGGGAGCTGATGCGAAGCAATGACCATATTTATCTCTATCTTATTTCCGACATATTTGATGTTATTCGGATCAGTATTCAAGAGATGGATATTGCCGGAAACCTCAATCATCTTCAAGGGTATCACAGATGGATGGATCAGATCGGGCGATGCTTCAGTTGCCCCATGCCCAACTAGGTCAAAAGGACAAGGCATATATACACTTGTAGGTCAGGAATCAGTTGTTGGCCGCGAGAATGATTGGCTATGACCAAGCCTGCCTATGACCAGCCAACAAAGGGAAAGCTTTGCACTGTGCCTCGGCATGGTGCAGGTGATTCCACAGATTCCACAGGCAGTTAATGTTCTGCACATGAAATTAATCACACGTGCCAGTCCCCACTTGCCTTTGATCACTCTTATCTTTGGGTGCGTCAGTTCTGTTGTGAATAATCAAACTATTCTTGTTTGGGTGCATTTGTTGCCCCTTGTGGTTGTTGGGTTTGCCCCGCCTGCCCACAACCAAGCCTTTGTTCATTCTCCTTGATGCCCCAAGGCCATTGAGCCCCGGCCCCTCACCTGTCCGGTAACTTTTTGTGAGGCTGCATATGTCCACCGTAACGTACGGCCGTTCATTGTGGTGGACATGATCTCGCGTCCAACATGGGAGAGGCCCATCAACTTTTCACCAGTTTGATGTCCCCCCTCCACGTCTTAGAACTTAATATCACCACAAAAACCTCCTCATGGCGGCCTTCATGTAACACATCAAACAGCATCACAGCATGACCTATGATCCGGTTCACCACTCAATTTTTGCAGCTGGTCTTGCTTCCTTCAAACGCAGTAGACATGATGAATCAGAGTTTTTGTGAGGTTGCCTTCTGAGCATCACATTTCTTGTGGTGGCCAACCAGAACCCCCAATTATAACATGCATAGTCCCTGGCTGCAATGTGGTTAGCCCTCATGCCCTCACAGACAACCCAGTTGTGGATCGCTCACGTGGATGATGCCTCTGCAGGGATTGTTGCTTTCTGAATGTGACGCCAACACACATGCTGAATTCTTCCCAACCTCTCGCCCAACGCTGTTGGCCTCCACGACCCACATACCATATTGGGTTACAAAGCCCCATTGTCAAGTTGGCTGCGCCATCTCCTGCACCGACGTCTGCATCTGTCTTTTACTCCTGGGATCATATGGGTTGTTCAAAAAGTTGGCGGGACGGGTGAACTAGCTGCACCACCAACCTTCTATCTGGCCAGCCTCCCATGAGGATTCCCGCAGGAGATCACCTCTGGTTTGCCCTTCATATGACATTAAGTTATTCTATCACAAATGCCAATGTCCGTCAGCAGAGAATAGTACATGCGCAGCTCTGATCTCAACCTCCTTGGGTTGAATTTGAACTTATCCCCGGGAAAAGACTTCCTTTTCTGGATCCCGTTCGACTCACTCGTGCTCAAGTCTACCCAGAGTCCCAACATTCAACCTAGGGATTGTGGACAATCCACCAGGGTGAGCAACCCGGAAAAAATGGTTGTAAGATAGGGGGAAAACCCTCACTTGGGTGAGGCAAGGGTTGAGACAGAGCAAACTAATCAGCAACAGCATGACCAGCCACGGTGACAACCACCACTATTCCTTTACAATCAGGCTCTGATGTCCATGATACTCATGCCGTCATGGGAAACAATGCAGCTACTGCAGCCTGTCAGATATATCAATCCTTTACATACCTCAATATTTGTCATTGTGGAGTTTGATCAGTTAGTGGATGTGGTGGTGTCTTGGGTTTTGTGACTGTGTGCAAATGGGTAGCCCAGCAGTAAGAAGCAACTGATCAGTTTGCTGTGGCAGGCACAGCTGCAACCGGATTTTGGCAGTGCGGCTGTCAGCCTTAGAGTCATCACAGCTGACCTAAAAGCTGCCTGTTCTACCTTTGTTACATATAAATTACTTTCGACATGTTTGTCCGAGCGAGAGAGGCGCAGAACACGGCCTCGATGAAGAGACTCCTCTCCCAAGCTTCGATGACGCAAGAAATGATTATAGAGCTGGTTGGGAGAGCAGACGCTATCCGTCTATGCCAAGAATGGATCCCCAACGAGGAGCTCCATCAATTGAATCAATCTCTAGCGCAACAGAACCCGGCAGATCAAACAATCCGCCACCATTCGCAGCTAGCCGTAGCGCCACACGCCAACTATCAACCAATGATAGCCACGCCGACTCCGGAGCCTACGGGCTTACAGTACCGAGTACCAACGCAGGAGTTCCAGGGTCCTACCCCTTCCAACCGTCAGGAACTTCCACAACCGCGTCCAGAAGGTCAGATTTACCACGGCCCTCAAATGCCGCAGCAACCACCGCCGCCGCCGCCGCCGCAAGCGCTCCAAGTGAGGCCAATACCAGCTTCTATACCGCGAGAGGTGGTTCAATTGTTCCGCCCCAGCCCTCATTATCAACCTGGCGGGGTCAATCCACCCCATTATCCTCACACGCAGCAAGGATACGCAGACCACAACCCCCCTCATCCTCAAGACAATTGGAGAGGATCAGGGAGGAACTGGAGACGCCCCCAGGACGACACTCAGAGAGTACTAGAGATAGGAGAATACCTGATGAGAGCCACACGAGGAGTGAGGAGAATCTATGGACGCGGGAGAGCCAGAGGGAGAGGCCCTTACTAGATGAATCTTTACCCAAAAGTTCCTTAAGTAGTGATTCACCACTAGGCCTCAGTTTAGATATTGATAATCTCTCTGATCCTTCAAATAGAGAATTTTTTCTCAATAACCTTAACTCTGAAATGTCTAGAAATGGTCCCTTGTTCCTAGAAGAAAAATTACAAGTCTTGTTCTCTAAATTTCTCTCTGAATTATCTGGTACTGTTGAAACCATTCCTGGTACTCTTCTTGAATCTTGTGTCAGCAATTTTAAAGATGTCCTGAATCATTCAATTCTTGATCTGTTTAAAGATGAATTCATTCCCTTTTTGCTTGATCAAATCCTGAATAACATAGGTGAAAGTGCCAGAGAGAAGTCCACAGTGAATAACAATGTGTTAGAACAACTGAAGAAACACATAGATGATAAGTTTGAGACAGTTCAAGATTTGATTCTGGTAAATGAATCACAATGTCATTCTAACATGGATACAATTGGCCAAAATCTGAAAGATTTTGAAGAGAAAGTGAGCAACAATCTTACTTCCATTGGTAATCAGATCAATGACCTTCATGCCAATGAGCACAACAGATTTGAACAATCTAAGAGAAGATTCAGTGACATATCTTCTGTAGTAAACACTGTGAGCTCAAAGCTGGATTCCGTGTTAATACCAGATGACAGAGACCAACCCCCTCATCTCTTATACAATAATCCCTTCCAGAATGTCCACCATGAGCAACAACAGGAACACAGACCTCCTCCTCCTGTTCCTACTCCTGAACCCCAGAGACCACCAAGAGATAACTTTCCTAAGCCTGCTAGCAATACTCCTGAGGCTAAGACCCCAGAGGAATTCCCCTACATTGATCATGGAGCAATAGACTTTGAAATGAGGAAGGAACTGTGGAAAGGTATCCCCAAAAATGGAGACTGGGAGAAATTCTCTGGAGAATTACCTTACAATCATGAGCTTTGGATTAAAAACACTGGTATCCTGGTCAGAGACTACTTGATGCTGGATAACATGATAATCAGTAGATTAACAATCTTGTTAACTGACACTGCAAGGAATTGGTACCTAGGCATCAGAGACCAGTATGGAAACAAATCTTGGGCTTGGTGGAAGAATGCCATCAGAAACAAGTTTGGCACTGAGAACTGGAAATGGAAAATGCAACAAGAGTTTGAGAATGATCACTTTGCCTATGATGGGAGGAAAATCCATAAATGGTTTGGTAATCAGAGAGAAAGACTGAAAGCTTACCAACCTGAACTCAGTCAGTATCTTATTTGTGAGAAAATCTTAAAGCAATGCCCTCCAAACCTTGAGCATGCTATTAAAAGCAGATACAAAAGAGATGCCACTGAAATGAGTTTTGAGGATATGGTTATAATTGCTGAAGAGGTCATAGACAGAGTCATGAAAAGGAACAAGCCTGTGACAAACAATTATAACACTCCAAACAGATCCCACTGGAGAAGCAATCCTGCCCCTGAGAAAACTGATAAGCCAACTGACTCCTCTTGTGAGCCTGAGTCTCTATAGTGACAGCAGGACACAAGAAATGGGGGACAACAGTTTGATTTCTTGGGATAAAGAAAATACAACTGTAAGAGAAAAAGAGAAAGAGAGAGAAAGAAACCAAGCAGGATAAGATAGAAGAGAAGTACTAGGTTATTCTAGTGGGAATGCACGTCCACTGGCAATGCTACTCTTCAGAAGAGTGCTGCTAATCTGTGCTAGAAGTGCTACAGCTTCCTCTCAGGAGGGTATCTGGATTAGATAAGTTTAATCCAGCCACAGTTTTTTAGACTTCTCTCTGGACAGTCAAGGTTCTTAATGGGAAACCTGAGGGACAGCCCTGCAACCTAGATTTTGAGGCAAAGGCCAAGTGATTATAAGGGACAGCCCTGTGATCAAGATAGAGGCAAAGGCCTGTAGAATAGAAGGGACAGCCCTGTGATCAAGGAGGAGGCAAAGCAAGAAGAAAAGGCAGATCAAGCAAGACACAGAGTTGTACCTCTGAGATAATCAAGGTTCAGTGAAAGAGGTTACTTACTGTCAATATCCTAGGCGCCTGTGACGGTAGGTATACTGGGAGTAGAGTAGGCTCTTTGGTGGTGATCCTGGGTTATCTGGGTGGTGGTTCTGGTGTGCTAAAGTCTGTGGATCCGCCTCAGGCAAGGGGGATTCTGACTACAAAAATTTTCACAGTTTGCTTATGTAATTTACATATGTACATGTGGTTTGGCGCGCCAGGTAGTGCTGACACGTCACAACTGCGCAAGCGCGCCACAACTCAGTAACTCAGGGAAGGAGTATAGTTACAATGAATTGATAAGTTGTAACTAGGGTCAAAATTGCATGAGGAAACAGAATCTGAAGTCAAAACAAGGTTATCTCTTAAGATGAAAAAGATATAAAGTAATTTATATGTAACAAAGGTAGAACAGGCAGCTTTTAGGTCAGCTGTGATGACTCTAAGGCTGACACCTCTGCCAAAAAGAATCCTGTCCCTGCCCCTGAGAAAGAAAAACTTATATGCCATTTCTGTAAACAAACTGGTCACTTCTCCAGGGAATGCCCTAAGAAGAAGAACAGGATCAATAATGTAGGAATGGATGATGATGATGATCCCAAGAGTGACAATGGAGAAGATCAAGGTGAACCACACAAGTCTGAATCAGAACTAGATGAAGAAGAAGAGAATCATAGAACCAATCATATGATTCTTGCCATGGACAATGGGAATGGTGCCAATTATGACCCCTTAGTTGATTTTGATTTTGGAACACATGCTGTAGAGTGTGAGATAAACCAAGACTTCTCCATTGCTGAAATTCAAGCTGAAACTCATCAACCCCAGACATGGGACAAATCCTGCCAGTCTTCCCACATAGAGGATGCTAGACTGATGAAATGTAAACCTGATAGAGGAAAAGCTCATCTTACTGGAAAAGCAAATCTTACCACTGTCCTTATTGAATCCAGAGAACAATCTGCATGTCTTCTTGATAGTGGAGCTTCTTGCTCAATCATCAGCAACAAATTGCTAGACTCTATATTACCAGAATGGGAAAACAAGCTCATGCCAATTAACCATGCAAAATTTCACAGCTGTAGTGACCAATTACAACCAATGGGCATAATAGAAATAGCTTTGATTTTTCCTCACACTAAAGGCTCTATCAGAATTCTAGCAGAATTTGTAGTCATGAAAAATGCAAGAATTGACTATCTTATCCTTGGAAATGATTACATGTCTCTTTATGGCTTTGACATCACAAACAGCAAAGAGAGATTCTTTACCATTGGAAATGAGAACAAGAGGAAGAAATTCAGTTTTAAGTCTCATCATCTGGAGAAAATGAGCCCTTCCAATGAAATTTCTGCTGTAAAGAAGTCCAATCCTCAACTGCAGAAATTTATTACAGAAGAACTCTGTGAAGCCAAGTTCAGTGATAAGTTGACTATTGAGCAAAAGGAGAAGCTGTTTGAAGTCCTCCACAATAACAACCTTGCCTTCTCCAATACCAACCAGCCCCTTGGTGCCATTAAAGGTCATGAAGTTCATATCAAATTGACAACTGAGAGACCCTATCCTCCTCTCCTCAGAAGACCTCCTTATCCTGCCAGCCCCAAAATCAGAGAAGCTCTTGAACAACACATTGAGGAACTAGTAAACCTGAATGTTCTAAGGAAAGTTGGTCATAATGAAGTAGTTGAGATCACTACTCCTGTAATCATTGCCTGGCACAATGGAAAGTCCAGAATGGTAGGAGACTTCAGAGCTTTGAATTCATACACTGCTTCAGACAGGTATCCCATTCCCAAGATCAGTGAGACTCTGAACAACCTGGCCAAAGCTAAGTATCTGACTAGCATGGATGTACTCAAAGGTTTTCACCAGAATGTCATTGCAGAAGATTCCAGACATCTACTCAGGATTATTATGCACAAAGGAATCTATGAGTACCTTAGAATGCCCTTTGGGATCAAGAATGCCCCCTCTCATTTCCAGAGAATGATGGACATTGAATTCAGAAAGGAAATTGATGAGAAGTGGGTCATTATCTACATTGATGATATCATCATTATGTCCAACACTTGGGAGGAACACCTCAATAGGATAGACAGAATCCTGAAAGTTGTCATTAACATGAACATGAAAATCTCCTTGAAGAAGTGTAACTTTGGATTTGATCAGATCAAAGCTCTAGGCCATCTTGTGTCTGGTATTGCCATAGGAATAGACCAGAATAAAGTAGCTGCTGTCCTCCAAAAACCTGTGCCTAGTAGTAGGAAAGAAATGCAATCATTTCTTGGTTTTGCTGGGTACTACAGACAACACATTGAGAAGTTTGCAGAGATAGCCAAACCTCTGACTGAGCTGACAAGGATTGATGTCATATATGAGATGACTCATCATAGAATAGTAGCCTACGACTTGTTAAAAGAGAAACTGACCACAGCTCCATTGCTATTGTTTCCTGACTGGGCCCATCCTTTCACACTATATGTAGATGCTAGTATGACTGGTCTAGGTGCTGCTTTACATCAAGTCCAAGTCATTGATGGAGTGAGAAAAGAAGGACCCATTGTTTTCATATCCAGACAACTGAAGGACAGTGAAACAAGATATGGTGCTAGTCAACTTGAATGCTTATGTCTGGTTTGGGCCCTGGAAAAACTCCATTACTACTTGGATGGCAGTGTATTTCATGTTGTAACAGACTGCACAGCTTTGAGATCACTATTGAACATGAAGACTCCCAACAGACATATGCTCAGGTGGCAGATTGCTATTCAAGAATACAGAGGCAATATGACCATAATCCACAGAGATGGGAATATTCACAAGAATGCTGATGGACTGAGCAGATGGGCTTTGCCAAATGATCCCAGTAACCCTGCTTATGACCCAGAAGACAAGGATGATGATAGATTCCCCATCATGGGCATACATGTCTCTACTTTCAAGAATGAGTTCTTTGACTCAGTGAGAGAAGGCTACAAGCAAGACAAGAACACTACCATATTGTCTGAACTTTTGTTGAAAGATGCTAAAGATGCCCAGTTAAAAAATTCCTTACAAGATCCTTGGAGAAAGCTATATGATGAAGGAAGATTCTCCATATTTGATGGCCTCATCTACTTCAGAGAGAAACACAACTCTGTCCTAGTCCTAGCTGACAAAGAAAGTATCAACACCATCTTGCATGAATGCCATGACAGTGTCTACTCTGGTCATCTTTCTGAAGATAGGACTTTAGAAAAAGTAGCTGATACTGCTTGGTGGGCTAACTGGAAACAAGACACTGGTGAATACTGCTCCTCCTGTGATAGATGCCAGAAAGCAAATAAAGCCACAGGCAAAAGATTTGGACTGCTTATGAAAATTGAGGAACCTTCAAAGCCATGGGATGTTATTAACATGGATTGGGTAACTTCCTTGTCCCCTGGAGGAGCTGCTAGTTTCAATGCTTGTCTGGTAATAGTGGACAGATACTCTAAGACCCCTATATTTGTACCCTGCTTCAAGGATGACTCTGCCATGGACACTGCCATACTGTTTTGGAACAGAGTAATGCCTAGGACTGGAATCCCCAGAATCATCATCTCTGATAGAGACCCTAAGTTCACATCTGAATTCTGGACTGGTTTGCATAGTATGCTAGGAACAAAACTCTCCTTCTCCACTGCTTACCACCCCCAGACTGATGGATTAGCTGAAAGGATGATTCAAACACTTGAAGATATGATCAGAAGATTTTGTGCATATGGTCTAGAATTCAAAGACAATGATGGTTACACTCATGATTGGGTTTCACTTCTACCAATCCTTGAGCTAGCATATTGCACCAGCATACATTCAACCACTGGAAAACCCCCTGCCATCCTAGAAAAAGGCTGGATCCCAAACCTTCCCAGGAATTTCTTGAAGCAAGACTCTGTAGACATTCATCCTACTGCTCTTGCCTATGGAAAGATCTTTGAGAAAGCCAGAAAACATGCTGAGCACTGCATAACAGAAGCTACATCTTACAACAAAGAGAGATGGGACAAGAGTCACAAAGAACCATCTTTTAAAGTTGGTGATAAAGTCCTAATATCCACAGCAAACTTCAACAACCTGTCTGGCCCTAAGAAGATGAGAGACTCCTTCACAGGACCATTCCTTGTGAAAGCTTTACATGGGAAAAATGCTGTAGAAGTGATACTGACTGAAGAGTTTAGCAGGAAACATCCCACATTTCCTGTCAGCTTGGTGAAACCATACAAAGACCCCAATCCAGACAAGTTCCCCTTGAGACAGAAAGTCAAAGTTGTCATCCCCCCCATGGATAAGACCCCTCAGAGTAAAGTCATACAAAATATTCTCAGAGACAAGAGATTGAGAGTGGAAAACAGAGATGTTATGATGTACTTAGCTAGATACAAAGGTATGAGTGCTGATCATGATGAATGGCTCCTTGAGAAAGACATCCCAGACTCTGCTATCCTTCTCAGGAAATTCAGAAGTGAGAAGAGGTCTAACCCTGTGGTTTAATTTCTTACAGAAATCCAACCCTTTTGGTGGTAGGGAATGTCAGCCTTAGAGTCATCACAGCTGACCTAAAAGCTGCCTGTTCTACCTTTGTTACATATAAATTACTTTATATCTTTTTCATCTTAAGAGATAACCTTGTTTTGACTTCAGATTCTGTTTCCTCATGCAATTTTGACCCTAGTTACAACTTATCAATTCATTGTAACTATACTCCTTCCCTGAGTTACTGAGTTGTGGCGCGCTTGCGCAGTTGTGACGTGTCAGCACTACCTGGCGCGCCAAACCACATGTACATATGTAAATTACATAAGCAAACTGTGAAAATTTTCGTGGTCAGAATCCCCCTTGCCTGAGGCGGATACACAGACTTCAGAACACCAGAACCACCACCCAGATAACCCCAGGATCACCACCAAAGAGCCTACTCTACTCCCAGTATACCTACCGTCACAGGCGCCTAGGATATTGACAGTAAGTAACCTCTTTCACTGAACCTTGATTATCTCAGAGGTACAACTCTGTGTCTTGCTTGATCTGCCTTCTCTTCTTGCTTTGCCTCCTCCTTGATCACAGGGCTGTCCCTCCAATTCTACAGGCCTTTGCCTCTATCTTGATCACAGGGCTGTCCCTTCAATTCTACAGGCCTTTGCCTGTATCTTGATCACAGGGCTGTCCCTTATAATCACTTGGCCTTTGCCTCAAAATCTAGGTTGCAGGGCTGTCCCTCAGGTTTCCCATTAAGAACCTTGACTGTCCAGAGAGAAGTCTAAAAAACTGTGGCTGGATTAAACTTATCTAATCCAGATACCCTCCTGAGAGGAAGCTGTAGCACTTCTAGCACAGATTAGCAGCACTCTTCTGAAGAGTAGCATTGCCAGTGGACGTGCATTCCCACTAGAATAACCTAGTACTTCTCTTCTATCTTATCCTGCTTGGTTTCTTTCTCTCTCTTTCTCTTTTTCTCTTACAGTTGTATTTTCTTTATCCCAAGAAATCAAACTGTTGTCCCCCATTTCTTGTGTCCTGCTGTCACTATAGAGACTCAGGCTCACAGCGGCCACTACGCACTGCAGGGTGGTTTTGCGGTTGGTAGGTTTGTGTTCTGGCCTCTGTCATTTCCTGTTGAATTTGTGCACTGAGGGGGAGCTTCTTAGTGCATCTTTCCAGAGGAATTGGGATGGATCAACACGACGGATCCTTTGCACATGGGCTCCCTCAATGACAATATTTATGGAAACTGCTCATCTTAAGCTGACATGAAATGCTCCTATCTTCATACTGTGGGGATCATGCAACAAAAATGCATACTGTACTGGCAGAAAAGTCAAAATTTACATTGTCAAATAGCCAATTATCCATTGAATGTGCCATCCTTAATGCTTTTCTCTTGCTTGAGGGGTCAAAAACATTGATTTATCTAACCTGAGCTGCCACTGGGACACTTCAGATGACATACGCCTTGGGAATAACAGTCATCTCTCCCAAGTTGAGCATCTGATTCCGTTTCCAAAATTGAAACAAGATACTGGTCCAAACAAGTCTTGAAGTGCAACAGCTATACTCCAGCACCCACCAAAATCAATCTTTCCTGATCCGGTCTATTGCTGAGAAAGGCTTGATGAACAATCAGGACTGCCCTTCTCCTAGTGATCAGTATCATTTGTTTGAATGCATTTGTAACACATAGATGAACCTTTGTAGGTGCTTCTTTTGGGGTCATCCACAGCGCACATCAGCCAGACTCCTTCCTTTCATGAAATATGGCCAGCAGCTCAAAAGCCTGTCAGTAAGGAGAAGTTGAGGGCTGCCATGGTGCCCTGTGCCACAGATGAATAATTTTGGATTTCCCTGTATCACACTGAGCACAGGTGCCCATTGTTGAAGCAGGCATCCGTTGCAAAGCATTTAAAAATATTACCTTTTCCTCCTCTGTTGAAATTGGCTGTATTTCTGAAAACTGAAGTCTGAGGGCTCCACGATTATCATCCTTGTGTTTCACTTGGTCATGGAAAATGAAGAGGATGATGAAGTTCTGAACTTACAATAGTGATGAGTTAACACAAACACACTGGACAGCAAGGCTTTAATATTAACTGTTGGTGTGGCAAAGTGGCTGAATGGAAGTTGAACCTCTGAGCTCCACCAGATGGTGCACTCAACCCAGTCAAATTTGTAACTTATGATCTTCACAGGGATTCAAAATTATTGTTCATAATGCCCTCTTCATAGCAGGAGAGCTCTTGCTAAACTTTGATTGGGTCAGTCTGCACAGAGGTCATCCTAAAACTAACACCACCGTTATTCCACCGAGTGTGACACGATTCCATGGAATACACTAGGACTGAAAATTTTGCCAAACATAACTTCAACTTCATGTGCACTAAACATTGGCATTTGATCCTGCAACTGCCATCAGTGGTTGGTCATGAGTGGCATGTGAAATTGGATTGATTTCAACTTGACATCAACATGATTCATCTTGACCGTCACATACCGTAACGGTTGACATTAGTCAGAGTTCCTGAAAGACATTGTGGCCTGGCACTCTCTAGAGAGTGCAACACTTTCTCCCCTGGTGATATACAGCTACTTTTCCCCAATGCTTGGAAACTTCAATCAGGAGGATCAGGCCTTGTATTGGCAGCTACAAGGCCCAAATTGCATCAAAGCAGCGCGCTCCTGAGTGCTTCTCAAGTCCAGAGGGGCAGCTTCCACAGGCTAAGGGTTGATCTTGAAAGAATGAAAAGAGAGAATGCAGGTAAGCCTCCCTGTGAGACAGACCTGGGGCTCCTTCGGGGCTCTCTGGGCTTTGTTAAGCTTCTGGGCGCTATGTGTACTCTAGCGATGGAGCCGCTGTACATACTTATTTTTGTTGTTTCGAAAAGTGGGGTCGAGGGTATGTATGTACAGGATACCTAAACGTGGAATTACACATCCTGACTCATGACATGATTGATGTACATATTGGCTTGGCTGGTATGGGCGAAGGCTGGCGAAGGCCGCTGCTCCTGAAAGCTCCTCAGCCTGGGTATCGACCTCTTGTGGTGTAAGAGAAACAGTCGATGAGAACACTTGAAACTTTTAAGACAGATGAAACCAGATAATCCTTGCAGGCGCTGCGAACGTTTGAGCTCTTCACTTCCGAAGCCGCCTGTTCCCTGGTGATAAACAGTCAGAATAGCTCCTTTTAACCACCCTGCTCGCTCATTACCTCTGTACCTTAACCAATTATTACCTACACTAGATCCTCATATCGGAGAGGAGTATCGACAAACCTCAGCGACTGAATCCGAGATACCTGCAAATTCGACTTGATGATGCGGAAACCACTGGCACACTGGAAGGTCTTTCTTGCTTGCGGGACGATGTTCTACATCTTGACCGAGTTACCAGGAAAGCAGCTTGCTGCAATTAGGATGCGCAAGCGTACCGTTGGCATCGACGGGTAAGCTACGATCCACAAAGGCCTGTTAGATTGATTCGCGGCATATTGACATGCGAATGTATGATCTTCTCCGGATGCTTAATGATAGCTTGGAAAGCACCAAGGATCTGGTTGTGTCTTCGAAAACCGGACACGATCACGTCGGGTTTGGCGCTGGAAATGTGTGAGCAACTAAGTCACCCACAGCACACTCGAGTCATTCTTCGCTTTTCACAATACTCACTTGCAGCATTTTTTTTTTTTCTGCTGATTTCTTTTTTTCACTGTCTGATCACCTCAACAGCTTCGAGCAGATGGGCATTGTTGGTCACTCAGGCAAATTTACTCCAATACAAATTCAAGGGTGACTCATCACTAATTCGGGACCGCTTTCATTTTCACCCAAATGCATCTAACCATTGTCTTCTCCCTCTTCGGTGAAATTCCAGCCAGATTCCTGCCGATATTATGAATGATATCCCCGAGCAGTATCGAGATGGACTGCTTGTACACCAAACTAAGCACGTGTAAGTACCTCAGCTCCCAAGCCTACCAACCACTATTTAAAACTGACAGTCCGGACGGTTGACATCGTTCCACAGGGATCATACTAAAGATATTCAAACATCGGAAACCACTGAAAAGAATGCGCTAGGCCTCACGAGCACCCTTCAGCAGACAATCGTCCGCGAAAACTTTCTGTGAGTACCGATTGACTCCAAGTAATGCCGTGAAGAGTTTAGTTTGTTGGCTTGTCACTGACTGATTGAACAAAAAAAAACTACGATGGTTGGAACTAAACAATTTGAGGAGAGTAGTGCCGACGCGAAATATCATATTCTGGCTAAAGGTGCACATGTCCATGTACACGTGAAGGAACAAGGAATCCGAGCCCCCGATCCTAAGGCTAAGCACAAGTTCCTCACAGCCACTGCAACTGAGCAGATGGAAGGAAAAGCCAAAACTTACGCGCAAGTTATCAACCTATCGTCCAGTGTTTGAAACCACTCACCCCTCTTGCTAATCTTCAAATCCATTTACATCTGAATGACAGTGCATGGGATGATCTTATTGCGTTGATACCTCCGCATGACCACGAAGATTTTGGGGCGTATCTCGCACAGTTGAGATTATTTTTATGTCACGCTGCTCGTTCTCACTACCAAGCACTCACCTAAATTCACTGTGTTATCAGAACGGAACGTGATGACCCATTGGAGCGGATTCAAAACCAAGTCGCTGTGTACCAGTTCAGCCGTAAATACATCAGCTTCACGGATCAAAAAAACAAGCTAAGGTAAGGAGATCACCAACAATCATGAGAGATTTCCACCTGCATTCAAGCCGACACACTTATCTTTACCCATAGAAGTATCACAGCTCCACCCTCTGCAGAGGTCCACCCCACTGTCTCCGATTCAGGTTCAAGAAAAGAAAATGCGAATGAGGTAGAATCAGGGGAAGAGGTTTGGAAAGGGAATACCCCATCAAAAGAAAATGAGAAGGTGATAAAATCAGGAGACGAGGTTCAGAAATCATCAGACGAAAGACAGACGGGCAGGAGTGACGTAGACGTCCGGACTGCCCAATTCGTTGAACAGATTGGGTGAGTTTGGAATGTCCTCTACCGAAATGATCTGGTTGAATCGACTAACCCTTACACTTGAAATCTTAGTTATCTTCTGCCGCGTCAAGACCCACCTAGCAACATTGACGACCCGTAAGCTTATCAGATATATCCACATCCAGTGTGGCATTTCACGTTAAGGAGGATTTGACTCACCTGCATTGCATCCTTGACCACCAACCATTGAAATTCGTCTAAAATAGCAACTTCATGTGAGTCATTTCATCGTAGAACCTCCGCTTCTTCTCTATCATTGACATGTCTTGTGTTTTTAAAAATCAAAACCTTTAGGCAATTTAAAGAATTGAAAATGGCACTCAAAATCCGTATGCACCAATCGGACGCTGAGATCAAGCGCTTTGTCACATGGATCAATGCGTGAGCAAGGAAATTAGTTCATAATCTAATTTTCTAAACATATGAATTGACGGAATGTTTTGTGGCGCAATAGACACCACAAACAAAGTCTCGGCCAGATAGCGGACGATGACTGGTTCCCAACGTATGAGCTGTTTTGGAATTATGCGACATATCTCCATAAGGAAGATCTGTAAGTCTGTGATTGTATTCCTTTCAGTTAGATTCTTTGGTGAATTGACACAGCTCCCAAATAAAAAAACAATCCAACAGGAAAAATGTTAACCCTACGCAATTTGACTTGATAAATAAAAAGGGAGTCGAGGCGGTTGCACAAAACCATGAAAAACATTACTTCTCCCCGTAAGTGCCGGTTGCAATTCAGTTCCCGAACTAGTTTTACTGACAGGATGTATGACTTGCTTCTGCAGCTATCTCAAAGAACTCCTTGAAGCAAATTTGACGCCAGTGGAAAGAAAGCATTTCGGGAAGACTGTTTTATACAAAGACAAGAAAAACGTGCTAGTCAATGTATTCTCCAAGAAGGGAAAGCCCAAAGCCGAAAACAGAAATCCGTATGTGTACAGGAGCGAGTTCGCAAAAGAACTAAAAGAATGGCGCGAAAAACCCAGAACGATTCGCGAGAAATTGGAATTAGGCCTCGAATCCGCAATGATGAAATCTAAAAAAGTGGCTTCTTCGTGGGCTGAGCGATGTAAAAACGCATTCAGGAATATTTTTGCAATCTTGCGCAAAAAAATCCGGAATTTAATTCCTATTGTTAAGAAGAGAGTTGATTAGAAAAGACAGCCTCCTCCTTGAACTTTTTCCGTTTCATTAATCAAGGAATGCTGTATAATGATCTTGGATTGTCTTTCTTATCACTTATGCGTTCTGGCTTGATTTCACATTTCAGTTTCTCTCTCTGATATTTCATTTTATCTTTCTGATACCTAATAATTGATTTGGGTTTTGATATATGTATTTAGGGTTCTCATAGTTGAGAACATACAAATTTCAAGCCTTATGAGTGCAAGTCCACTGTTGAAAAACTGATATGGACTGATCTGTAAGGGGTAAAGAAATGATAGTAGATCACATTATACAGAATTCCATCCCAAATTTTTGACATTTAGTCGCAGAGTATATGGAGCCAGGATTTTATGTCACCCAAATTTGAGAGCCCTAATTCTCATGTAGTTCACATGCAGACCTGGTTATTTCAGCAACAAGTACTGAAACTATGATGAAGCAAGCATGTTGATGGAAATATGGGAAGCTCCTTGTAGCTGTGGACCATCCTCCTCCTGATTGTTTCAAGGCCCAGTAACTTCAATTGAATCTCTATCCAAGAAAAATACACTGCAAGAAAAACTCTAGAAACTGCTTACAGTTGAGATGCAAGAGCTCAAGGCAAGCTGTGCCTCATGCAAGAATCAAGCACTGGTTGATTACATACACATTTCATAATTTATGCAAGAGTGAGTCTAAGGTACAAAAAACTAAGTACAGGCTCCAAAATATTGAGTTGATACCTGTGCAAATTCCCCTTTCATGTACACATACCCCTTTCATGTGCACATATCCCTTTTGTATGCATTCAACCCTTTCATAATGTGTACATACCCCTTTATGTGCACATACCCATTTCATATGCGTGTATCCCTTTCATGTGTGTGATGGTGTATCCCTTTCACAATGTGTACATACCACTTTCATCATGTGTTCATGACCCTTTCATTTTTACATGTCACCTTTGAGCTTTATACATCCCTTTCATCATCCAGTTCTACATACCCCTTTGATGTTTACGTATCCCTTTCATGTGCAAATTGAAATACCACTTATAAATGCACATACCCCTTTCATGCATAAATACCCATTTCATCATGTGTACATATCCCTTTTATGTGTTAATAAACCTTCTCACATTCCCCTTTCATATGTAGATATCCCTTTCATGTGGAAATACCCTTTGTATGTTATTCTGGCTGGATTCAATGGCACATGGAGTGTTTACTAAAAGAAAATAAAAGGGTGCTCAGGGGGATGCTCATTTTCAAGGTTGAACATTTGTCTCAGCCTACTGCATGAGCACTACAGCATGTTCAGCATTGGGATGCTGAACAAGGTGCACCAACAATGGGAAGTTACTTACGTTACGTTATCCAGAGGGATTTTTGTAACGTAACTTCCCACTGTTACTAGACAACGCGTTATTGTTATCTGGTGAAATGTTCCTGCGCTTGTTTGGATAACGTAACGGAGGGGACTTTCCGCCTTGCTGCCGCAAAACATAACGCCAATAACGCGCTAACCGCGTTATCTGGCGTAAAGGCACCGTAAAATGGGCAAAAACCCCGCTTTATCCGCACATTATCCTCTCCATATTGCGGGGGATAACTTGACGGGTCTAATAAAACAGAAAAAAATGTAACTAAAACAACGCTGCCGTTAGCACAACAATAACGGCACCAATTCAGTTAAGTTATCCATTACTTTTTGTTACGGATAACGTAACCTCCCATTGTTGGGTGCACCAGCACAGAATTTGGGTGCTTGACTCCAGATTGATCTGAGGCTTGATTCAAGCTTGCTGCATCTCAACTGCAAGCGTTTCTAGAGTTTTTCTTGCAGTGCAATGGTGTACCTGCTGCACTTTGTTTGGCACAGCAATTTTTTGTGATGCTGAACTGTGTTTAGTGCCACAATTTTTTGCGCTGCTGCGCAAGCTGCAATGTTGAAGTGTCAAACTGGCACTGCTTAACACATTGTTGCCATCCAATCACCATTGGAGGCAACACTACACACAATCATAAGCATACATATACTGTATTCAGCTGCAACATAGCAATGTGTACTTAGCTCAATGATTTGAGCATCACTAATGCTGAGGATGTGTAAGCAACAATGTGTTAAAAATTGCTTGATTGAAACTTCAACACTCCCTGTGCTTGATAAAGGGTTACACTGTGGTGATTTATATTGATGAGCATGGTATATTATCCACTCGGCAATAGTGCGCGCCAGAATGCACAGGAAGCTGAGCTCAGAGTGCATTTGGTGACATAAGCACTGAGGATGATTTCAGGAAAGCTTACAGAAACCACGGATTGGAGGATATGCAGATTGCAGACCACAGAGTTTGGGTCAGGCGGCAGACCAGAGTAGATGGGCAGGGCAGGGCGGCGGCCGGCCGGCCACGGCAATTGATAGCAGAGGCGTGTCAGCAGGTGAGCCAGGGCATCTGAAGCAATGGTGAAACAGATGCAATACAATGCAATATTGCACATTTATTGGTATTGCATTGTTGTGGCAATGCACCATATTGCTAATCTGCTGTATTGCATAGCAAAACCAATGCATGGCATTGCTTGATCAATACAGCAGGTGAGAAACCCTTGCATTGCATTGTAGAGACAATGCAATGCAATGCAACCAATATATGCGCAGATAGACCGATAAATATTGGTATCACATCTATTGGCATTGCATTGGTCAAACCAATTCTCATCCAACAAAAAGCCTGTATTGCAAAGCTCAACCAATGAGCCTTGAACAATGCATATTGCATCGGCCTTCCAAAACAATGCAATTTGATGCACAGTATTTGGTGTTATTGTTGATGTAATATGGCCCAATATTGATGCGCGCATCATATCTGTTTCACTGTTGGCTGAAGCGGGTTTCACCAGCGGGTGGAGGCGCTGGTGAGAGACCAACTGACAGGGGCTAGGTAGTGGACGTGGGAGGTCAAGCGTCAGAGAGGAGCGGAGCCTGGGAATGTGATGTGCGGAAGTCAGGCGGAGACAGTAGAATAGTGTGGGAAATTGTTGAACTGGGAGATCCTCTGGGAATGGAGACAGACATGCGTGGAGGGAAGGAAGGAGGCGTAGGGCTCACATTTTCTCTTCTCTTTTCTTTTCCATCATCTATCTGTACTTACACTTATGGATGTACTAGAGTATTAGAAGAGTTTTCCATCACCCTTATTTTTCCTACTTGCTTGATTGCTACTGCAGAGTGCGGATCTTCATCACTTGTGGATTATTCCACTATAGATCAGGCTCATTGCAGAGCGCTGAAGGCTAGTGGAACGTAGCAGTGCGGAGAAGGCAGAAGTGGTCATTTCTACACACTACCCAACCTTTATTCTCACAACGCACAATGCACCAATCTTTCCCAGTTCAATTTTGAAGCAGAAAGCACATAACCTATAAGACTAAAAGTATTTGATGATGGTGTGAGTTGTTAGACACAACCCTTTAGCAGTGAAAATGAGAGCACTAACAAACCATTCATCATTGTTCCAACTCAAAACTATTGTAATTGTTGCTCACATCATCAACACTCCTATACAGGTTTGCCAGTGCTCTTGTTTTCACCACGAAAGGCTTGTGTATAAAAACTTGCACCATCATCAAAGATTTGTCAGTGCTCTTGTTTTCACTGCTAAAGGCTTGTGCCTAACAACTCACACCATCATTAAAGACTTTGATTCTTAGGTGCAATGTGAAGCGGTCACATTGCGGTGCTACCAGCCTTCTTGGAGAAAATGCTGATTTATAAATTGATGCGCTATAAAAGCAAGTACTCAGGCCCCGTTTTGCTGCCGCATTATACATCATAAATGGTCAAATTTATGATGCGCGACCCCCAGGGGCTTCAAAGTTTTGGTGGCAATGGGGGGCAAACTTTGGGTTGCGCTTTGTAAATTTGACCATTTATGACGTATGACGCGGCAGCCAAACGGGGCCTTAGTGAGGAAGCACTTTGTTTCAGTGCAGATTTTCTAACTGCTACGCAGGAGCAAGAACAAAGAAATAAAAAAAAGAGTTTGAAACAGAAAAAAAGAAGTCAAAAACAGAAAACAATTTTTCCTATCTGCTGATTCAGCGGTGTAAAGTGTTAGAATTATGCCCCATGCCCAGAAGAGGGTTTATTTCCTTTTTGTTCCTTTTCTTTCCATCAGGGTCCTTTAGCCCCCTAGGCCCCTCTTAGGCCCCTTTTTCTCCATGTATTTCATTCGTCCCCTCATGAAATACAACCCTCACTTAGTTCCGAGCCCATAGTAGTCAGACCTGCTCCTCTGGAGACTTCTGATCTGCTGTTCTGAGTCCCTGAGCATTCTGTGCTCCTGATCTTCTCCAGCTCACCCTTCTTCAGTCCCAGGCCCTTGGCCATATTTCTTTCACGGTTAAAAGCCTTCTCCACCTCACTCGCTAACCTCGGTCGTCTTGGTTGATCTCGAACTCGCACTCATCTAACCTTGGTCATCTTGGTTTTCTCAAAGTCGCACTCATCTCAAACCTTCCCTCAAAATCAACTCAACTTTGCTTCTTTTTCATCTTCACATTATGTCAGAAGATAAAGAACAAACTCGAATCCGGCTAACCTCCGATAACTACCTTGTCTGGCTTGTGCAAATTGAAGCTCGTCTCTTTCGCTTGGACGTGAGGGACGTTATAATTGGTGAATCCGTCAAGCCCGAGAACACTGCTGAGCAGGCTGCCTGGACAAAAAAGAATCAGCTGGGGTATGTTGAAATTATCGAATCGCTTGATAGTGAAAACACGGCGTACGTTGGAGCAGCCACACCAACCAATCATAAGTTCGACGGTCAATATGTCTGGAATCTCCTGAAGTTAAAGTACGCTGCCAACGATGACGTGGCTAAAGTCGTTGCCCTCGAGAGCTTCTTGAATGTTGAATACACGTCGATTCCCAAGTTTGTGTTGGATATTCGCAAGGCAAATCAAAAACTTGTCTTGGCCGGCATGGACCTCGGAAACCGGATGAGAAATCTTATGGTACTGGAGAGACTCCCTTGCGATCAATTCCAGTCGTTCCGACACGTCATAACCATGGGTTTCTCGGGAGAAAACTTTGAATCGCTCCTTCGACGACTTGGGAACTACGGAGTTCAAAACAAGATCGGTAACAAAGAAGACTTCCGACCTGGTAGAGCCTCTCTTTTCACAATCTCGTCTGGACAACTCACCTGTCCCAGCTGCAAGAAAACCTTCAAAGTATGCACTCACTGTCAGAAAACCGGACACTCGGCCGACACTGTGAAAGTTCACAAGACTAAGATGGTTATATTTCTTGTATAAGTTTTGCAATCTAATCTGACAAGCTCAGAGATGTAAAAAGGAAAACGATCATGTACCTAAGAGCGGATACAAGACCGGCTAGTTATGATGATAAGAAAAGAAAGGAAAACTCTGCAATGCAGGCTAGGACACGAGTTCGTGCAGGGAGAACTGAAAGTTCTTATCAAAGCGACTGGTATCAGTAACAGCGCCTAACTTCAATCCTAGTTGAGCTGATGAGTAAGATGTTTCTTACTTGGGCTCAATGGAGCTTAATCCCTTACAGACTCCAAATTCAAGCTGCTAAGGAATCGAAGCAGCTGCCGTCTAACACATAGGTGACGAGCAGTCAGTCTTCTGATTCTCTTAGCTTAACACTAGCTTCTGCAACAAATAACTCAACTCCTGTGGAGAGGTCCAATATACGGTCGTTGAGGCTGGAACCCGTTGGGTCTGAGTTGGCGTTGGATTCAAGCTTGCTGCTGTTCATACATATAGTAGCAAACAGTCATCAGCGCCTTCCTAGCTATGGCTGACCTTATACAAGCGTGACTTACCTGATTAGGGGTCCGCTTCGCTTTGGTTGCTTAGGCGCTTTGTCTGGTGTTGACGTGGCTATGGAGAGGAACAGAGTTTTCAGCATACGCATCAAACTACTGTCTAGGAGCCACATGCATATGCATGGGCCTAGAAACTCACCTTCGCCCCTTGCGGGGTTAGGGTTTCGTTCCTTGCGCTTCAAGCGCTCTAGGGACAAGCCCAAGTCTTGACAGACACTTGCTATCAAAAACATCCGGACAAGCGGCCGACCTCCTCTTCAATGCCCCCCGGACAAGCGGCCGACCTCCTCTTCAATGCCCCAAGTCCACTTTGCTGCAACCAACGAACCTGCCCGGACCGCTCCTATCGACAAAGAAGAACAGGCCTACTTCCTTTCTCTCTAACTTGGCCATCTATTTTTTTTCTTCTTCTTCTTTTCTAATCACCTCATGATAGTCATCTCTAGCTCTTGCCTCAGCCCCTCTGGTCATGAGTCAGGGGGGGTGTTAGAATCAGCGGTGGGCAGATACGTTATCCAGAATTCCACATTTTTTTGTTGTGAATTCAAATTTTGCACACAACGGTTCAACTTATCAGCAAGATTTAAACATCAGGGCTGTGTATTCCCAGTATCTTTAATTTGCGCAAAAAAAGTCCCATGATTCTTGAGTAATTTTCTTTCAATCACTGATTATACACCAAATTTTCAGTTATCTGTAACTTAGTTACAGATAACGGAAAATTTGTTGTGTAATTGATGATTAGAAGAAAATTAATCAGTAAACATGGAATATTTTTTTGCAAATTAAAGATACTGGGAATACAAAGCCCTAATGCTTAACTCTTGCTGATAAGTTGAACTGTTGTGTGCAAAATTTGAATTTACAACAAAAAAATGCGGAATTCTGGATAACGTATCTGCCCACCGCTGTTAGAATTATGCCCCATGCCCAGAAGAGGGTTTATTTCCTTTTTGTTCCTTTTCTTTCCATCAGGGTCCTTTAGCCCCCTAGGCCCCTCTTAGGCCCCTTTTTCTCCATGTATTTCATTCGTCCCCTCATGAAATACAACCCTCACTTAGTTCCGAGCCCATAGTGGTCAGACCTGCTCCTCTGGAGACTTCTGATCTGCTGTTCTGAGTCCCTGAGCGTTCTGTGCTCCTGATCTTCTCCAGCTCACCCTTCTTCAGTCCCAGGCCCTTGGCCATATTTCTTTCATAAAGCTCAAAAGTGTTCCTGAAAACCTTTTGCTGAGTGTGGAAAGGGATGAATGAGGGAACCTCTGCCTTTCATGGATCACTAGACACTAAAAAAAGCCCCCCAATCTTGGATTGGAAGGTTTAATGTAGTGATAGTGGAGGTGTATCAAAAGATAGCCTACTTTGAGCAGGTGGCTTAAGGGTTGTGGTGATGTAGCTGGCGTGTAAGGTGTGTAATGAGGTTTTAATTTATATGTAAGGGGGGTAAAACCACAACATAGAGTGGGGCTAATACTGTAGAGTGAGCAAGTGTTGTACTGTTAAGGGGTAAGCTGAGTGTAAGTAGTTTGCTGAGAGAAATTACAACTGGGGGGAGGAGAGCCTCTTTAAATAGAAAAGAGTGAGACATTTTAGCTCCAGGGGATCAAGAGAATGATGTTTTTTAGCTGCCCTGAAGGCTGCAAATGAGGTATTTTGGCTGGTAATTGACAGGTCACATGAGGTCATGATGTCATATGAGGGAATTTAGTTAGTGAGAAATAGGAGGTGAGAGGTTTTAGTTGGCCTGGCCTATCATATGATGTCATGGTCACATGCTGTCATCCTGTCATGATATCATCTGAAAGCTGCATGAGGGGTTTTTGCTAGCTTGACACCTGCATGATCCTGCATGATGTCATCTGTCAACTGTCAGGCTGCAGCCCCTATTACATTAGTCTGCATGCACTTGCACATGACTGCATTAGACTGCATAAGCCTGCATCAAGTGTGCATAACACTGCATGACTCTGCATGAGACTGCATGACATGTGAATAACACAATGTAATGAGTGCAGCTGATGAGGCAAAGTATATGTAAAGGGTAGACAAGTTGTCGGAGTGGTCGATGTAATGGATTACATGGTCCTGGGTAAGTGTGGTTCATGTAACGGATTACATGACCTGAGTATGGTGTTTGTGTGTATGTAACTCACTCATGGTGTCTTTAAGGGGCTGTATCTTCTGATCCAGAGGGGTGTAAGGTGTGTTCTCCATGATGTCCTCTGTAGTTTTGGCTTTAGAATCCAGTGGTGCCACCAACGGTGGGTAGTTACGTTACGTTGTGTTATCCGCGCTATTTGTGTGACATAACTACCTCTGTTATCCACCGCGCCCCGTTACGTTACGAGTAGCGGGCCTTTTAAGCGCCATATGGTTAGCGTAACGGGTCTTTTTCCGACGCCGTTACGCTATGTTATTGCTTGGATAACACAATAACGAACCCTTAAGGGCTGTTTGGCGCTGAAATCAGCGCATTATCTGGCGCGCCGCGGGCCCCGATAACGTAACGAGCAGAAAAAAATGGTGCAAGAAGTGGCGCGATAACGTAGCGCACCACCATTACGAGTAACTGTAACGATAACGGCTTAAAAACCCTTATGTTACCGTTACATTACCGTTATTGGTAACGTAAATACCCAACGCTGGTGCCACCATGTTGGGTGATTTGTGAGTGTACATATGAGAAAATGTAACATTTTGAAAGGGGCTAGATGGGGAACCATAAAGCGTACCACAGCAGATTGTGTAGCAAATTTTGGCTTCTGCGGCGCTGCCACTAAATGCTCTTGGTTGGTAGTGTTCAATCACTGCACGTAGCAAGTATTGCAGTGGATAGACTCTATTATTATTGCTTTGTTTCAGCCTAAATGCACTCCAAACCTTCACTTTGTGCACTCCACATTTTTGGCTTTGGGGGGCCAGCACTCCAAAAAATTTGGAGTGCCTTGATTTTGTACTCCCAAAACATGGAGTCCCCAGGTGGGCACCCCATTTTTGTTGGAGTACACAACTGGGTACTCCAAAATTGACCGAAATAGGGGATTGCAGCCAGATGCACTCCAAAAAAATGGAGTGCAAGCCCAAACACTCCACCTTTTCAGTGAAGGATTGTGGCTTTGCACTCCAGCTGGAAAATACCAAATGGAGTGCATTGGGGTGCACTCCAAGTCTCCTTTTTTTTGGAGTGCCCACAGCAATTGCACATCTTAATGACCGGTCTGTACCGGTCATCAAGGGGACTCACACCTATCAATGACCAGCGTGGACCAGTCATCAATCACACCTATTAATGACCGGCGCAGACCGGTCATCAATCACACCTCTCAATGACTGATCTGTTCTGGTCATCAAGGGGACTCACACCTCTCAATGATTGGTTGGACCGGTCATTGAGGGGACTCACACCTCTCAATGACTGGCGCGGACCGGTCATCAGTCACACCTCTCAATGACCAGTCTGTGCCAGTCATTGAGGGGACTCACACCTCTCAACAATTGGTCAGACTGGTCATTGAGGGTAATAACACCTCCTCTTGATGACCGGTCATCACCGGTAATTGAGGTGAGTCACATCTCTTGGTGACTGGTCTGTGCCGGTCATCAAGGGGAGTGAAATCTCCTCTGAATGAACGGTTTGTGTCAGTCACCAAGGGGAGTAGCACCTCCTCAAGATGACCGGTCAGATTGGTCATCCAGGGGAGCAACACCTCCTGTGGATGACAGGTGTGTACCGGTCAGCAAGGGGAGGTGTGAGTCCCCTCAATGGCCGGTAAAGACTGGTCAACAAAAGGAGGTGTGAGTCCCCTCAATGGCTGGTAAAGACCAGACATCAAGAGGAGTAGCACCTCCCCTTGATGACTGGTAAAAACCGTTCATCCAGAGGAGGTTTTATTCCCCTCAATGACTGGTCTGACCGGTCTTGGGAGGAGGTGCTACTCCCCTTGGTTACCGGCGCAGACCGGTCATTGAGAGGAGATGTTACTCCCCTCAGTGACGGGCACAGACTGGACATCAAGAGGAGATGTTACTCCCCTCAATGACTGGCAGAGACCAGTCATCAAGAGGAGATGTGACTCCCCTCAACGACCAGCACAGACTGGTCATCAAGAGATGTGACTCACCTCAATTACCAGTGATGACCGGTATGGTGAGCAGAATCAACATGCACAGCGTGCAAACATGGTAAAATACCACCAATTTAAACATAAATAAGTATAATTTCATGTCATACCACAGTCTAAAAGATGTTACAAAGACTTTCCATAAATTTAAGTGCATAAATAGGTACAAATTCACTTTCAAATATGAGAAACATCTAGTATATGTAATTTGTCCAAAATAGCCACTTCACCAGGAAAAAAAAATAGTCACTTGATGGCAAGTGAAATGATGCAGCTTTGGTTTCTGCTCCAGAGCTACTCCAGCGCTGCTCAAAGTCTGCTCCACCAGCACTTGTAGAGCTTGCAGGACTGCACCAGAGCACTCAATGTGGCACAGTCAGCTGATCCTAATTTTTTCCCAGGAACAGCTGATGCTCATCATAAGCTGAGCAGTAGGCATTGACTGAGTCTGGGCCAAAGCTGAGCATTGGCTGAACCTGGGCCACAGCTGAGCATTGGATATTCCAAGCCTGAAACAAATCCAAGTGTCAGCTGGACCAAGAATATTCCAAATCTGAGCATCAGCTTAGCCAACAATGGTCCAAAGCTGAGCATCATCTTTGAAAAGGCTTTTGCAGAGCTTAGGATCAGCTGGGACAATACTGTTCCAAAGATTAACACCAGCTGGGCCAAAATTTTTCAAAAGCTGAGCATCGGCTGAGCCAATGCTGGTACAAAGCTGAGCATTGGCTGAGCCAAGGCTGTTCCAAAGCTGAGTATCAGATTTTTTGAGACTATTCAAAAGATTAATATCACCTGAGCCAAGGCTGTTCCACAGTGAGCATCAGCTGAGCCAAGGCTGGTCCACAGCTGAGCATCAGCTGAGCCAAGGTTTTTCCACAGCTGAGCATCAGCTGAGCCAAGGCTGGTCCACAGATGAGCATCAGCTGTTACAGGAGTGTTCAGACTCAGAATCTAAGGATTGGCTGGGCCGAGATTTATCCAAAGCTGAAAATCAGCTGAGCCAATACTGGTCCAAAGCTGAGCATTGGCTGGGCCAATGATAGTCCTAATCTGAGTCTAAGCTGAGCCATGACTGGAATAAAGCTGAAAATAAGCTGGGCCAGGACTGGTTCTGATCTGGGCAACAAAGCTGAGCATGAGCTGGGCACCAAAGCTGAGCATAAGCTGGGAGCTAAAGCTGAGTATCAGCTGACCAGAAATGGTGATCAGTGGTGCCCAGCAAAAACTGAGGATCTCCTGTGGAAATTCTTAAACTGGTTAGATGGTGGGTAGATGGTGGGTGGATGATGGGTAGATGGTGGGTAGATGGTGGGTAGCCCGCTGGAGCTGGCATGATGTCACTTGTCATCAAGTGACTATTTTTTTTTCCTGGTGCTTATAGATACAAAATTAGTATAAAAAGATATTTACAGTAATTTCCTTCACACTTCAGTCTAGTATTTAATCTCAAAAGTATTTAGTATCTTTAAGAGGTATTTTAACTAAAAGTTACTTACAAATAGAAAAAACCAAGACACATATGTGATTACAACTTCATCACATAGTTGTTGATCTTTCTAGAATAAAAAAAGAGTCTCATACTAGCCTGTTGTCTATAAAAGAAGCCCATTTTGTGGCCTTTTCTTCCAGCATGTTGGCATTAGAGAAATAGTACCACATTATTATTTAGCCTTCATCATATCTTCTAACACAAAATTAACCCTTATAAATTGAACCCTTGAGAATTAAACCCTTGAATTTTGCCCTAAACCTCACCATATCATCTCCTCCCTGCGCCTTACAAGTGATTGACACAAGTATTTTGTAGTAGCTGCGCCTAGAAAGATAAAAAGAGCCACATTTATTATTTTTCTTTGTGCTATTTCTCCCAGAGCTATAGGAGGGCAGCCTTTTCAAGCATTCCATCCCTTCCAAGATCATTCTCCCCGCCGTGAGAAGTTCCGCACCGGTCATCAAGAGGAGGTGTTATTACCCTTGATGACCGGTCTGAATGATCATTGAGAGGTGTGAGTCCCCTCAATGACCAGCACAGACCATACATCAAGAGGTGTGACTGATGACCGGTCCTTTCCGGTCAGAGGAGATGTTAATCCGCTTGATGCCAGTATGTACCGGTCATGGAGATCAGGTGGTGGCAGCTGACTTCAAGTGGGGTGTGTTTGCACATAGCCCTCTGGATGGCCAGACATCCTTTAGTATACCCTGCTTGCAGATGCCGGAAATCAGATATTTATGGGGTTGAAGTTGTAGGCACTCCAGCTCTGGCTGGAGTGCACAGTACTGCACTCCCCTTTTAAGGAGGAGAAATATCAGGAATGGAGTGCTGGGTGAATGCACTCCAATCTGATGGAGTGAGACTCATGGGCACTCATCAAATTTCCTGGCCACTGGAGTTCTTTGTGGTGCACTCCAAAGAGTCTTGAGTCCCTGGTTCTGCACTCCTATTGACTTGCAGTACTCTAGTCTGTACTCCAACATCCATTGGAGCACACACTCCATAAACTGACTTTTGAAGTCCTTTTGGGTTTTTTTTGGAGTGCATTTAGGCTGACCCTAAGTTTATTGGCTGTGGCTTTCCAGGAGAAATTTGAACCTCTTGGCGAGCTAGAACTTTGAACAGCTCACAAAGGGTGTTTTTCCCGGCAAACTGATAAAATTCCAGCTCACAGAGATGTATTTACTCCTCTTGGCGAGCTGGTCAAATTCCAGCTTGTAGAGAGGTATGCACTCCTCTTGGCGAGCTGGATTTGTATTGGCTTACCAGGAGGTATGCATTTATCCTGGCAAGCTATATTTGAACCAGCTCACCAAGAGGTATACATACTTCTCATAGAGCTGTAATTTGACAATCCTGCCATGAAAAACAATTACAGTGAGCTGGTCAAGTTCTAGCTTGCCAAGAGGTATGCATTCCTTCCCAGTAAGGATTACACACCTCTCCACCTTGCCAAAAGCTCTCCAGGCAAGGAAAATGTACCTCTTCAGCTTTCTGAGAGCTCCCCGTGAGCTGGATTTGTACCAGTGCGCCAGCATTGGTGTGCAACTGACTTATCACAAATCCTGTCCTTTGGAGGGTCCTGGTGGCCTGGGCTGGTGTAAAGTGCAAACTCCAAAGGAGGGACTTGCAGGTAAACACAAAATTTTGGTGTGAGGGCTTCTGCCCTTTTGGTTGGAGTTCTTTACCGCCCTCCTTTCCGGTTTCTTTCCCTGAAAAATAATGTACGTCTGTCGTACCAGATTAAATGACTATAATTTCTCTTCCTATTGGTGCCAATCAGAACATTTTCCCTCATCACACTGTCCTCCCTTTCCCCTTTCAAATTTTCTCATCTTTGGGTGTTTGGCCAGAGCTGTGTGTATGAATTCCTCAAAGTTCCATGTGGATTCAGTTGGAATACAGAATTCTATCCATTGGGCACCTCAACTGCTGGGTGAGGGAAAGACTTCTCTGCTGGTGTAGCTTCTATCATTTGTGGAGTCAATGAAGCTGAGATGCTCAGCTATCCTCTGCACTTTGGCTTGCTGTCTTAAAATGAGTGTGCACTGTTTAATGTCACTTTGATTCAAAAAGTTGGCCAAAAGCCACAATTTTGCCAAAGCTCTCACACAGAAATATGTGGATTAGTCATAAGCCCCCCGTTGGGAATGGGAGATGATTTACATAAGGGTGCTCTGCACCCCCAGTCCCAGGAAGCTTAGTTAAGTCAGGTGTACAAGACCTGGGCACACCAAAGGTCCAAAATTTGCTTGAAACAGAAACTATATTCCTAGTAATGTCAGTCAGCACGTGTGATACAAAACAGTATCAAAAGCTCAAAATATAATTGCTTTAACCAATTGACATAATGACTTCACAGATATCTCATAAATTCTAGTATGATCCACAGAAACTTGCTTATCATGTTGGCCAGTTAGGATGATTTTAGACAATTAATTTCAGAGAAATACAAATGGCTATAAACTTTCAGGTACAAGTCAAATTTCAAGGTCATGCTTTATGCACTACCAAAAATTACCATGCGCACTACCAAAAAGTAGTGCGCTCAAGAAATCTAGGTTTTTGGAGTGCTCAGCTAGCCACTCCAATTTTTTTGGAGTGGAGACTTGTGCACTCCAAAGATTAATGAAGTATGTACATACTACCATTTCTCTTGATGACTGGGACAAACTGGCCGTCAAGAGCCTACAATAGGGGGTTCCAATATTGATCCAGGAAGCGTGCCAGGTCGGAGTTTCCAGGAAAAATTGTAGAGACTGTAAAATGAAGATGTGTCTGGTGAGAGTCAAACTCACAACCTCAGCTATGCTGAGACACATACTAGAGTGCTGCCTTTACCAACTAGGCTACAGACGCTTGTGGCTGCCAGCTGGGTGGTTGGTTGTTAGTGCTCATGGGTCAATCCAACAGCCCTCCATACTGTGGTGATACATCATGGTAGCAGACTAACAGACAACTCAACAAAAATGACTGACCTGGAATGCTTCCTGCAGACCTGATCTCCTACTCCCTATCTCCTTCCAGGAGCTCCAGGACCGCATGAAATCAGTAAATATTTAACCAAATTGGAGACCAATTGGACCTTTTTCTCAAACCCTGGTCCTTTTTTGATACCAATCAAACACCCGGCTCACCAACAATGTCATCACCAACAACAATGGCGTCCAAGACTCCGCGACTCTGCCCTGACCATGGAGCCCACCCTGCTGACTCAAAGGGTCTCGGAGGATTTGAGGCATGCCGTACTGAAAACCAGCCAACATTTGTTACATACCGCTCATGAGAATTTGTTCCTTTCAATTACCGGAGAAAACTGGTCATTGATGTTCTGGTCATCTTGAGTAGTACATAATTCTCTTGATGACTGATTCTTTCTGGTCATCTTGAGGAGTACATACTCCTCTCAATTACTGGAAAAACCTGTTCATCAAGAGGAGTAGGTACTCCTCAAGATGGCCGTAACAAACCAGCCATCAAGAGGAGTATGTACTCCTAAAGATGAAAGGAATGAACCGGACATTGTGATGAGTATGTACTCCTCAAGATGACCAGAACAAACCGGTCATTGAGGGAAGTTACTATTGCTGTGGTCATCAGGAGTAATTGCTTCCCTGGATGACTGGTCCGTTACGTCCACCCAGAGGAGTGCATACTCCTCTGGAGGACCCGTTTGTTCCGGTCATTGGGAAGAATAAATACTCCCTGAGAGAGGTAGGTTCCTCTCAATTGCCGGAACAAACCAAGGAGTACATACTCCTCTCAATGACTGGCCATTGAGGGGAGTATGTACTCCTCCCAATGACTGAATGAACCAGCCATTGAGGGGAGTATGTTGCTTCTGGTGGCACTAGTTGGTCCAATGTGATGCACTTGTGGTTATGTGGGGGTAAAAAGGTACAAGAAAGAGACAGTTGCGGGCCTAACACAGTTTTCATTGTTGGGTTCTTTGGTGTCAACCAATCAATCGTTCTTAGGCCGGGTATTGCTCCGAGACGAGGTTTAGGTTGAAGTTGCCCAGAAGGTGGTTTGTTGTCTGACATGGTGGTGAGTGTCAGAGATGATGGTCGGAAATAGAAGAAAAAAAAATGAGAAAAAAAATAATTGAGGTCGGGTCTTGCTGAACAAACAAACTCAGACCAGATTTTCAGCCAATATTGTCAAACTTTGAGTTTCAATAAACTGTGCCCCGTTCTTAGGGTTATGGATGATCAGTCCAACCCAAGTGCCTGCAAAGTGCTAGCCATAAGATACAGGGTTAGGAAAATTTAGCTCTAGCCCAACTCAAGCTCTTAAACTGGGTATTATAGAGTTCGTTTGTTGTTGGAGTGTGAGATCAGAAGTTTTGTTTTTGATTGTTTGTCGGACAAAAGAGGTGAGAGAAACAAGAGAAGAAAGAAAAAAAAACAGCTGGCGGACTACTGGTGCTTGTTGATGAAAGACTACAATGGGGAGGCTCGTCTGTGTTGAGGCAGACTACTGATTGTGTTCTTGTCCTATGGCCAGCTTGTGATTTTGTTGCGAAAGAATTGAGCTACTCCAATGAGAGGCTCATAACCTGTTGTGAGTGTAGCTCGCAATAATCAATACTTTTCACACAAGAGAGGGGAAAGAGAGATAACTAGACTATGTACACAACCTGTGACAGGTGTCGCAGTTGAGATCTAATCTAATGTCACAACACCGGAGGCATGGACAAAACACAATGAACTATTGGATTAGTTCCAGGAGGCATGCTTCTGGATTCAAATCCAGGAAGATTTGCCTAATAGGGGGCTTCAAAATTGCCCCAGGAAGCGTTCCAGGTCCAAACTCCAGGAAAACTGAAACACAGCCAAAAAAAATTCCTGGTGGTTCTACATTGAGACCCCCAGAAAGGGGACCTTCCTGCATCCAAACCCAGGAAAACAACACCTGGAAAGAATTATTAAGTTTAAAATGTTTTTTCCCATGCCTTTGGGGTCCCGGAAAGCCCAGCTCCTACCTTGATACTAATATATCCTCACATGCTCAGCGCTCCTGGCAATCCAATTGTAGTGATTTACAAACACATCAAACCGGATTGCGTAGGTTGTTTCCTCAATATTGAAAAAATCTTCACAGCACAGTTTGAATTGCATGATCACGCCAGTGAGTCCTAAGCCTCAAATACTTGCTTGAAAGAGCTTTTGGCACTCTGAGTTCTTCACAGTGACTTGACTCAAGTCAGCAAGAAGTAAAGTCAGGGATTCAACATAAATGAATATGTCGAGATACATTTGTAGTCATAACCGCAGCCATGGATTGCAGTTGAGTTGGCTTCCGGAATGGATCACTCTGAGATTGATTCAAGCACTGACAAGCTCAGAATTTATTGGTGGGATAGCTGGATGAAATCTTTTACATGAGTGCCAGCCCATACCTCACTTGTTTTGGTACTTTGATTGGCCTGGAACCAAAAATTCAAGAGTTGGATTCAGTTCAATGAGCTCAGGAAGAGTGAAGCCAGCAGGAAAGCAAGGATGAGTCCAACCTCAATCAACCCGCTCATGCAATCCAAATTGACCATTTAGTCATCAGAGCAAGCCAGATTGCTGGGAGTATGACCTGAGCCAAAACAGCAAAGCTTCCTTGATTCTCTCCAACAGAGCTCTAAGATGAGTTAGATCTGAGCCTCATTATCGGGCTCAAAGATTGCCAACGGATTTGCTTTAAATTCAACAAGTTATGGAAGTGGGCCCTTGGGTTTTTGGGTGTTGCTCTGATTGGCTTCAAGAGTGTCTTGAGTTGCTCAGTGATGGTGGCTTTCAGGCTGGCTGGAGAGGGGACCCTCATGGTCAGCTCGGACAGTTCTCATTTTGGCTTGCTAGATCTTTCTGTCTATCAGTCACTTGGGCTTCTTTGGTGGTTGTGGAGTACGGATGGAAGAGGCCATCAAAACGGTCAGGACAGAAGGGCTGCCCTGAGTGTGAATTCTTTTTTCCTGTTTTCCTTCTCACCAATGCAGGCCAAAAGCCTCTCACATTGTTTCCGGATATCCTCTCTGCCTGGACAAAGCTAAAAATGTGTTGTGGAAATCTACTTGACGCAATTCTTGACAAATACCATCTTTGCACTGCAGGATTCAATCCTAGGCTCAATTCTCATGAGCGGTTACAAATTTTGGCTGGTTTTCACTATGGCATGCCTCAAATCCTTGGAGATCCTTTGAGCCAGCAGGGTGGGCTCCATGGTCAGGGCAGAGTCGCGGAGTCTTGGACACAATTGTTGTTGGCAACAACATTTTTGGTGAGTTGGGTATTTGATGGGTGTCAAAAAAAAAGCCAGGGAACCGGGTTTTGAGAAAAAGGTCCGATTGGTCTCCAATTTGATGAAATATTTCCTGATTTCCTGTGGTCCTGGAGGTCCTGGAAGGGGATAGGGAGAAGGAGATCAGGTCCGCAGGAAGCATTCCTGGTCAGTAATTTTTCCTGGAACACTTCCTGGATCAATAGGGGGTTTCGAACCACCTCCAGGAAGTCATCCAGGTTGCACTTTCCAGGAAAAAAACATCTCCTGGAATGTCTCCTGCGGACCTGGATTCCTGACTGGCAAGACCCTCCAGGAGGTCCAGGAAATCAGGAAAAAACAGTCCAAAACAAAGAAACAAACCCATATTTTAACTTGCCCCAAGCAGAACTGAACCCCCGGGAGTTCCTTTCTTGCCATCTTCCCACGCACGGTCATTTGGAGGACTCAAACCCTCTTGATGACCGGTCTGACTGGTCATCTCAAGGACTCAAGCTGCTTGATGACCAGTGTTTTTTACTGGTCATTAAGATGACTCAAGCTTCTTGATGACCGGTCTGGATGGTCATTGGGAGGACTCAAACCCTCTTGATGACTGGTACAAACTGGTCAGCAAGAGGACTCAAGCTGCTTGATGACCAGTACAAACTGGTTGTTGATATGAGTCAAAGCTTTTCAATGGCCGGTTTGTACCGGTCATCAAGCATACAAACCAGTGTTGGGTGTTATTGGTACAGTCTTAGGTGCAAGCTCTTGGTCTTGATGGCAAGTGCGCCAAGGTTCCACAAGGTGGCGCAAAATTGTGGGCCTCAATGGCACTTTGGGACCCCGGCCTCAACAGAATTTTATGAGATAAAACCACTCCCATTTCCTGGGAATGATTCCCTGACTTTAAGCCTCCCAAGACGGGGGGTGCAGAGCACCCCGATGCGAAGCATCTCCCATTCCCAATGGGAGTCTTATGAGCTATCAACTTTTTTCCGCGTGGGAGCTTCAGGAAAATCATGGTTTTTGGCCAGCTTTTTGAATCAAATTTTCCTTACACAGCGCACACTCCTTGTGAGTCAGCAAGCTGAAGTGCAGTGGATAGCTGAGCATCTCAGGTTCAATGTAGTGTCACTTTTGTGATATCTACACTTGAAGGAGAGTGTTGCCCTTGCTCAGCAGTCAAGGTGGATGGAGGATGGAGTTCTGTATTTCAATTGAGTCCACATGGATCTTCTGGGAATTTACATACACACTTCTGGACAAACACAAAAAAATCACAAACTTCAAAGGGGGGTGGAAGGAGTTTGTGAAGGGGGAAAAATTGGTGATTGACACCAAAAGAAAGAGAAAAATCAGGCCTTTAATCTGGCACCACAGGCAATAGGAATACACAAGGAGAAGACACCTGAAAGGGGAGCGGGAAAAAACTCCCACCAAAACACTGAAAGCTCTCAAGCCAAATTTTTGGCTTTACCTGCAAGTCCCTCCTTCGGAGGTCGCGCTTCGCGCGAGGGCACTTTGCGCCAGCCAGCTCGGCTGTACCAGGGCCCTCCGAAGCGAGGGACTTGTGATAAGTCAGGTGATTCCTGGGTCCCATTTCCTGTTCTTGACCATTTGGGGGGACTCAAACTCCAGGTCCCAGGAGTTTTTTTTTTGGGGGGGGGGGGGGGGAATTTTTCCTGGAAAGTCCGACCTGGAAGACTCCCTGGAGGTGGTTTGAAACCCCCTAATATCTCGATGGCCGGTCCAGGCCGTTCATCGAGAGAACTCACCCCTCTCGATCGCCGGCACAGACCGGCCATCGAGACCATACAACCCTCTCGGTACAACCCTCTTGATAACTGGTCTGCGCCGGTCATCGAGGGGACTCAACACTCTCGATAACCGGCACATACCGGTCATTGAGAGTGTTGAGTCCCCTCGATGACCGGTCTGTACCGGTTATCGAGAGTATTGAGTCCCCTCGATGACCGGCACAGACCGGTAATTGAGAGGGTTGTATGGTCTCGATGGCCGGTCTGTACCGGTCATCGAGGGGACTCAATAGTCTCGATGGCCGGTACAGACCGGCCATCGAGAAGATTGTATGCTCTCAATGGCCAGTCTGTCCCGGTCATCGAGAGCAATGGTAGTGTGTACTCCATTAATTTTGGAGCACTGTCCACTCCAAGATTTCTTGAGCACTGCCAAAAAGTAGTGCACATGGTAATTTTTGGTAGTGCGTAAAGCATGACCCAAAATTTAGAAGAGATGGTATGAAGATTTGGTCTTGATTGACGAAACAGCGGGAAGGAAATCTATGAGCAGACTAGCTTGATACTCTCCTCCTTCGAAGAATTGGACGGCCCTCACGACCCAAGAAGTAACTGGGATGGACTGAAAAAACCACCTGTTTATAACACGCTTGATTCAGCTTTGGACTTTTCTTTGTGGTTTAGTGCACTGTTTCCCTTAAGAAAATCATGTTGTTTTAGAAGCTTACGCATCTACCGAGGTGACACCCAACACCCACAGCTCCAGGGATTTCCATACAATTTTCTCCTTCATGTTTAGTCACACAGCCGCCGCAGCTGGTTAATTCCGATTGGACCTGAAGTATATCAATTAGGAGTAGAGGATAAAGCGATTGCGGAAGTTACTATAATTTTTCGAGATTTTGTTTGTGAGAAATGTACTGACGTCTATGCATTCAAGGCCTGTGGAATGAGGACTAATTGGACAGGCGGTTTCTCCTGACGCTGCACGGTCCAAATGATCATGAAAAACGTGAATAGACATGAAAATTCAAGAACCGAGGCGAAATTTGCACATTGAGGCCTACAAGGTTGGTGTAGACTCTGGAAAACTTACGACATTGGCTCAAATCAGTTGATTCTAAATCCCTTCGCGCCTTGTTTTGCCGCTTGTAATAAGCTCCGCTAGCGACTGGTTTGGGAGCCTCCCAATTCCAGATATGTTTGAAGCTAGATTGACAGGTATCATATGTTTCCTGGCGGCCAGTGATTGTGAATTTCAGTCGGTGATTGTCAGGAACTTCGTCAAGGGGCCACATACCTTGCAAGCTTCAACCGGTTCGGAATATGACGGATGGCCACCATTCTCGGGAAGTACATTAGGGTGTCCGTAAACAATCTCGAGTTTGGAGCCACATGTGTACCAATGCTCTTCAACGCTTTCCTTATAAGTGGAATCGGAGGCCAACCAAGGTTTGTCGCCGTAAGAAGAGGCTATGTTTTTCCAGGCGGATTGCGCTTTCCGAAGCGAATCCTTGGCGCTTCCACAAAGCTGGAGAACATCAAGGTGACTGTGGAAGAGCACACTACGTCAGTATCGAGGAATTCGATGGTCGTCCATTGTCGCCTCTCAATAATCGGCACAATCATTACCATCTCGGAAACTTAACACTAGTAAAATGCCGGTATGGTTTGGAATCTACCCAGGGTCAACTCGGCAACGGCTTCCCCGAAGCGCCCGAAGCGACAGCCATGGAGAGAGATTACAACCAATCAAAACACAAGAAACGTCTTACCCATTTGTTTGTGCTACCGATTGCAGCTCAGAAATTTTGTAATCCAACTGTCCCATGTGGTTATCAACTGAATTGAGTTTTGAGTCGTAGGCGCCTCCTGCTACTGGGTCGAAAAAGTATGCAACCAGTAGAGAAAGAACGGTGAGCAAAGAATCACTAAGCTTCATGTTGGAAATCGCGAATGGGTCGAGTTTTTTTGAACTCGAGTTGCTGGCGGAGAATTGTTCAAAAATAAATTCTCGTCAAGTATACATTCAACCTTTGACCCTACTTTATATTTGATGCTTCCAGAAAGCGTTGGGGAATCTGGGCTTCACCTAGGGAGATGCTTACTATGATGAAAAAGGCCGAACAGCTTATTTGAAATACCAAGACAAAATTGTAATATATCCCCGTCAGCTAAGCGAAGCTTGTGGTCACCAAGGGACGGAGAGGGACCGGCATTTTAATTTTTTCTGCTGGAGCCTGGGGATGTTGGAATCACTTACAAATGAGATGGCTTGGATGTCCAAATTAAAGAGTGTGAGGGTATAAGATTTCCCTCTTGTGAAGTTCTCGATGCGAACGATGCCTTTCCAAGTATGCATTACAGCTGAAAGTGCAGCCTTTCTATCGATGTTTTCAAATGAAAACTGAGACCAAACATCATCAAGCAGTTTTTCATCTGAAAACAGCGAATAGAGAAAGGCTGCACTTTCAGATACATTGCTTAGAAGGGCATCGTTCGCATCGAGAGCATCACAAGATGAAGATCCTACACCCCAGGCGCAAACGAACGTCCGAGGGCGGATAAATCCCGCCGTCACAGGACGAGACCCGCAACAACACCAAGGTACGGGCCCCGTGCCAGGCCTAACGACGGCCCCAGTCTCTCCTCCCCTCATGAATCCTGACCGTCTATTCCCAGGCACGTCACTAGACGGGAGAAATTGACGTTGTCATTTGCTTTTAACGCGCCCACCCACATTGGAGGTAAAATGAAATACATCCCCTGACAAACACAATACAGCAACAACTCAAACACATTTGAAGGAGAAAAAGAATGAAAAGAAACCTGTGCTATAAGAGAGGAGAAAGGTGCAGCTTGAAGGTAGATTTGATTGATGCCGGGGCTGGAAGTTGCCTTAGCAGCAACTGCACATTCTTCCACCAGATAGCCATCTTCACCATCAATTTGAGCTTTGAAGGTGGCCAGATGCTATTCAAAATACATCCAGCTGAGAACAACATCCCCCTTGCCTAGATATCATGTAGTGGAGGACTTCCCGTCGATCTGGAAATCCAGATCTGAGCCGCCAGATTTCAGATTTCGCAGGGAAATCTCGGTCCCCGAAGCTCCCCGAAGGGATCCAGAGTTCCAGATTCCAGATTCCCCTGCGAAATCTGGAATTCCAGATTTATTCAAAGTTGACGGGAAGTCCTCCAGTTGCTCGTCTAATAAGGCCCGCTGGCCAGGTTTGTTGATAGCGGTGGAGGGAGCATCAGTCATCATGTTCGGACTGGCTGTTCATTGTCATCTTGTCTAATGCTAGTGATGAGCGATGGAAAAGCTGAAGATGGCGTAGTTGAATCAAGAAGATGTACATAGCAGTTTTCCAATGCAATCGAGATGAGAAACTCAAAGGGAAGGACCCAGTCAGACGGCCGAGTGGTTAAAATTTTCGAAGTGAGGCAACAAATTCAAAGCTACTGGTGAGTGCTTTGCCCACAAGTTAATTTGGCTTATTGTGTGTTTGCTGCGGGACAATCACTCCCCTCTTTGGGGTATGTATTATGCAGAAACCAAGGCAGGACAGTTATGTATCCTGAGATTGAGAACATTCTTGATCAGAGCACATATCACCTTTGCGAGCTCCAAAGCCATTTGACATGTTGGTTCACCTTCCAGGATCCAAGATAGGCTAAATAGTACATAACGGCTGCATCCACCATCAATATTTTCTTTTAAAAACACACCTTATGTAATTTGAAACACAATGAATTATGTACAACAACACAACCCACCTGGGTGGAGGCAAGAAGAATTTTGCTAAACTGGTCAAATATAAACTTGCGACAATTGAAAAAGCAGTGGTCCCCGGCAAATTGAGAATTCACAGCTGGTAGTTTTTGCAGCTCAGCTATTACCATCGACCTCTCATTGGGCACCAAAGAGGGCTAAATTTTGGTTGTAATCTATGAGGGGCAAAGGTCTGCTAATTGCATGAACGCTGTGCTGTACAGGTGAAAAGGAAATGTGTGAATGGATGGATGTCCCGCGGGGAGAAGAAGACATCCAAGATCCAATTCAAATGCTAGAGGATGACCTGGCTCCCTGGCTGCGGGCGAGCGGAATCGTTGACCATGATGGAGGGGAGTCCAAGGCGGCTCCCGAACAGAATGAGCAAGCTGGAAATTGAGATGTATTGAGTTTAACTTGGTGTCTGAATATCTTGAAACATGAATATCATTATACACAGCATTCAGTTGAGCTCCTGCTTGTGGTATGCGGGGAGTGCTGCCAGGACCTTATGATGCCCGTGGCGTGGAGCCATCGCCGTGATTGGGCGGTAGCTTTACCAGTGCAACTAGAGATGTTGTCAGGTTGGACGGTGGAGCAACGCTATCTCGCAATCGCGAGGTGATGAAGGAGCCGGCTCATCGACCGCAACTTGCCCCTCGGGGCTTTGCGGTCTTTTGTAGGAGGGCTGTCCTTGAGCCGTCGGAAGATGGTGGTTGGCTGTCTTGCCCGAATGGGACCGCCTATTGCCGGATCTGGGGCGGGCTGACGTTAAACGTTCTTGTGGGGGGTTTGACGATCGACGAATTTTGAAAATAATGCGCCCGTGGTGTATGCCCTCACACTCTTTAATCTGAACATCCGCGCCATCCCATTCGTAAGCGGCTCCAGAATCCATCAGCGGTGAAATTCAAAATGCCGGTGTAGGCCATATGGGCATCCCCGGAGCTGTGCGTGTTGAGTGTTACCTCGGTAGCTGCGTGAGCTTAATCATCATATTCGTTTTATCAGAAAGGGGCACTAAGCCGCAAAGCGGAGTCGAGTGCTGAATCGAGCACGTTTTATCATCCTTTTCTTGTAAACAGGTGGCTTTTCAGTCCATCCGAGTTACATTTCGTGTCGCGAGGGCCGTCACAATCCTCCAGGAAGGAGAAGCCAGTCCTGCGCTACGAATGAGGAGAGTACCAGGCTTGTCTGTTCATAAAATCTTAAGCTGAAAGTCATCACTGGGAGAATATTCAAACCAGAGCCCCACAATGTGAGCCGCACGGTAAGCCATAGCAAGCGGAAGCTTATCAACTCATGTCAGATGTACCGTTGACCAAGCTTCTTGGCCTCCCAAAGTCAACACTAGAAACCTTTTGGATTCAAAAATGAGTATTACTGCAGGCAGCTTTCAATAGGCAAATCTGCTGAGGCTCTCCGCTAATGAACAGCGTGGAGTACAGGATTTACACTAGAGAGGCACTCAGGCTTTTATAATTTAGATTTGAAGCATGATTCAGTTGCCGCAAAAGAAAGTGTTACAAGTAGATTGGCTTGATTTGAAGAAAAGTCAAGTCCGTACAAGCAGGTGAAAGATTACTTAGAAACCGTGGCGGTAATTAAACCTGAGGGGGCGTCGAGAGGTAAGAAGACATCTGCATCTTCGCCAGACGTGTTTTGGATGTTTTCATGCCAACTCAGATCAATTGGGATGTAATGCTGTAGGTGCAGACGGTAAGGATTTGTTAACGATTTGCGTAGTCTATGTACATGAGGAAGGGGCGTATTTACCTTGTTGGGAAGGCTGTAAGATACTCTGACAATCTCAGCGTGGGCAGTCAGGATGAGTTCGCACATTTTGTAAAGTGTAGCTTGGACACTAGCGCTTTCGTCGGTGGCAAACGTTTCAAGAGTGATTTCCCTGACTGATTTGGCAATTGCCTTGAAGTCGATCCCTAGATTTGCCAGGGAGGAAATGGCAAGTGATTTGTCGGAGGGAAGATCTATCTTGATAGCGCATCGACAATCAACAGAGGTCGACAGGATTCGATCTGAAACCTCAGGGAGCGTGGTCCACTAATTGAAACAAAATCTTAATCTGAGTATAAATATGGTGGAATGAGCGGGTATTGAGGCAAAACGAAAGGTGTTACCTTATCTCTGATAAAGTTCTCGAATGCGCTTCCAGTGGTCTTCAAGACCAAAAGATCCTGGAGCCCAGTGATTAACTCAATGGAAGTTGAACCGCTAGTGTGGCCTTTCGTGACGGTCGCCTCGATCCGCTCAACGTCATTACCGTCACGGGTAAAGGCGTGAGGATGCGGTTTTTGATCAAGGGGGATACGGGACCATCGATGTGAGATGACAGTCACGATGGCTTTTTCGATATGCTCGTATTCAGAAACGAAATGCAAGCCGAGATGCAACGAGAACAGCTCGGGTGTAAGCACGTGGGGTGAGTTCTTCGCGAAGACTTGAACCGGAGGTCATTTGTCAAACCGAACGCACTCAGTCAGATTTTCATCTTTAGGCATGATGCTCGATTCGATTTGTATTGCCAAGTTCTACCACTGACCGTTGATAGTGTTCTTCATGCTATCAGTAGCAACTACAACCGAATTGTCCGCCTTGGTGTAAGACGAAGCGATCTGGCTGAGCAAGATCAAAATGACTCATCAGTTAGGGCTGGGCGACAATAATAGAAGAGCCTACATATGTATAAGATTTCCCAATGATGCCACTGACCCTTCCAGTAACACGCTGACAGTGTATTCCACAACCTCATGCCAAGTACCCTTTTTGACAACTCGGAAGACTCGGACCTTTTCCTTGCCGTATCTTGCGGTTGCGAGAGAAAATGGAGCCATGTCGTCGGATGGCGATATGTCTCTAGACGGATCGGCATTGCTGCACATTGCTGGATTTACCTGCAGCTGGTGAGAACATTCGCATTCGTCGGGTTAAACCGACGATTTCGGGGAATAACTGACTTGAGAGCATCTCCACCGCGGGTGCCAAACTACAGCCATTCCGAAAAAGTTTGGCTTTGTTGGAAGGAATTTCCACCCAAACTTTGTCTCGGATTTGCCAATAATTGCTGGCAAGGTTGGAGATATGTATATTCATGCCCACCTCATTCTTATATGCAGGGTGCATATGCAGCAGCCAGATACCCTCAATCATCTCCTTCCTTTCATTTTTTCCTAATTCTGAGTTCAGAATCAAGCGATTTGGCTGATTTTACCCTGGATGGCATACTGATCCTGTTTGCGAGGTTGGATGGTGCTGGTCCCAGCAGCCGGCGTGTTTTTTTTCCACTACCGAACGGCTTGATTGGTGGGATCCTGCAAGCAACTGCGCTCGCAGGTCTGGATAGGGCTGGGCCCCGGGTGATACCCGAGGCCTGGAGGCCATCCCGCGCTGGTGCCCTGCGGGTATACCCAAGGTCGGGTATCTAATTACCTACTCCCGGGCCCTATCCGCCGGATATCGGGTACTTCCCGCGGGGACCAACTGTCATACTGCGTAGAAACTACTTCTTGGTGATTTTGGGCTAGGCCGTCCAACTCAGGTGGCCCACTTGGATTTTCCCCGCGAAGATACCGGCTATACGATATCAAAGAAACGTTCTGCTCCAGAAGATAACCCTCAGTCAAGTCAGTCTCCTCCTGAAGACCGTCAATCTTCCCAACCAACTCGCAAATCATGGGTGTGGAAGTATTTTGTCGAAGAACCAAACAACAAAAAGGTCTGATGTACAGCAATTCTGAAGAAAAACGGCCGGTCTTGCAACACTTTGCTAGCCCAGGACAAAAGCTCCAGCACAAAGTCAATGAGTGAGCATTTATTCCGCAAGCATCAGATACTTGACCCCAGCAAAGCCGAAGCCGGTTTGCAAGACATTGGAGCAATGATTAAAAAACAAAAAGTTGACCAAGTGAGCACCAAGAATAAAATATAACATTATGGCCCAGTTAATATATTAAAATACATTCAAAACTCTGTTAGAATTCCGACAACACTCTCACTTCAAACTTGTTAAAGAAAGCACTTGCTTATCTCATCGCGGATGCCGACTTGCCATATTCATTTGTCAAGCGCCAATCATTCCGCAATCTAATGGTTCTGTTGAATCCATCGGTGAGGGCTGGTAACATGCTTTTTTCCCGGAAGACAATGGCAATGGAGGTGCACTGTTTGCACAAGTCTCACACCTACCATCTGTGCAATGTTTTCGAAAATATCAAACATATTGGCTTCACCCTTGACGCGTGGACTTCACCCAATGCGATTGCGTTCCTTGGAATCACGGCTCATGCAATCACATCCAAATGGGAATTGATTGATGTTGTTGTTGCCATGCCCGAGGTCCAGGGTAAGTCCAACATCACAATTCAACACAGGAATTCAAAAATTGATATGTTGAATCACAAGTTAATACTTCTGCACTTTTTGAATCACTGTATATTTAGGTTCCCATACTGGAGTCAACTTCGCCAAAGTCTTTATTGATGTCCTTGATAATTATGAAATCACCAATAAAATTGTTAGCATTACGGCAGACAATGCAAGCAACAACTCTACCCTTGCTTCAAGAGTCGAGCAATTACCACCAGGAAAAAACAATTATCACTTGTCGCCAAGTGACATAGCAAAGTACAAAGGGGCCTTTGTACTTTATTATGTCACTTGCAGACCAGTGATCATTGTTTTTTCCTGGTGTACTAGGCAGGGGTTTTGACGCATCCAAACATCTCTTAGGATGTATGGCTCATGTCATCAATCTCGCTGCAAAAGATGGCCTCGAAGCCTTTGGATTAGAGCCTGAAGAGTCTGAGGCTGAGGTAACTCTTGATCAGATGGATAATCCTTGCAAAACAGGAGGTCCAAGCGCTACTCCTGACACTGTTGACGGAATCGATGTCAATCTCAAGACTATAATTTCACGTATTCATGGTCTGACAGTATTTGTCCGAGCTACTCCTCAACGCCGTCAGCAATTTCAAGCGCTAATGGCCTTGGTTGATACTCGACATGTGGACCATTCAAAGTACAAGAATAAAGGCCGTATTTCATCCAATGTTGAAACCGAAACAACTCCGAAAACTCCTAAAGTACAAACAGAAAGTAGTGGTAAAACCCTTGTCCTCGACGTTAAGACACGCTGGAACTCGACATACCTCATGCTTGACCGTGCTCTTGAACTCAAAGAAGTTTGCAACATTTTCACTCAACAACCGGAGGCCGCCAAGTTTTTTCTCACCTCGGTGGAGTGGGAGAAAGTCTCCCAAATGATTCAGTTCTTGAAACCACTTAACGAAGCCACAGAATTCCTTTGCTCCTCACAATACCCGACTCTCAACATATCACTTCCAATATACATATCTTTGATGAAGCAGATCATGGCTGTACAATCAGACTACAGCACTCGCCAGCTCTTGCAATCTGCTAAACAGATGATCGAAAAACTCAAGAAGTATCTCCGACTTGCCTTAGATAAAACAGCACCACTCTGTGCTATGATACTTGATCCGCGCATCAAAATGGTGTACCTCAAAAGCAACTCAGATTTCATTCAACAAGAGATTGCATCTGATTTCGACCCAGCTAGGGTCCTCGGCAACTTCCGGATTGAGGCCCTTCGTTTTGATCGCAGTCCTGCCAGATGTGGTGTAACACAAACCAGCAAAAATAAATCATCCATTCTTACCGACATCTTTGGCTCGGAACCAGCAAATGACTTGAACGCGGAAATCGAAAATTACTTCCGCGCACCAAAAGAGTTAGGCAACACGAACATTCTGGAATATTGGCGGAGCAAACAAAAAACATATCCGTCACTTTTGGCAATGGCAAGATGCTACCTTGCCATCCCTGCCACCAGTTCTCCTTTGGAAAGAGTTTTCTCCAGATCAAAATCAATACTGGGTCCTCAACGCAGCAGTCTCAGTCTGACATCGGTTGAGCACCTCCTCTGCCTGATCAAGGACTGGTATCGCTCAATCGGAACTTTAGACCCAACTCCTTCTGATGAAACTGAAGACCTGAACGACTCCCCAAACATATAACAATCAGCCACTCCTACTCTTTTTTCATTTTATCAAATTTTTGTTCTTTCACTTAACTTGTAATGAAAAGTCGGTCCCCGACCTATGCCAAGACTCCTCCCAAGTCATTTACCCGAGATATCTGCTCGGGTAAAAACCCTAAAAAAAAATCCGCGCTCCGATCAACCGGTTCGGATAGTCGGGTATACCCAACTAGCCTTGGGTCGGGGCCCAGCCCTAGGTCTGGATATCATGTGTCCAACCTTGATGTTGGATGCACATACATTGGCAAATCCAGGGGGAATTTCCAGTGGAAATTTCTTCCAAAGAAGCCAAGCTTTCTCGGAATGGCTGTAATCCAGATATAGCGGAGGCGCGCGACAAACTTAACACAAGGTCCCAGCCTCCTGCGGGCCGTGCAGCATTTGGCTGGTCGCGAAGCGCCTCCCAGAGGGAGGGACTTGCATACTAAAACACCTTTCTGGTGTGAGCGTTTTCCAAGGTTTGGCTGGGAGTGCCATTGTTTGCATCACCCCACCTTCAATACTCAACGTATCATTTCTAGGTTTCAGTACATCATACATGTGCATGTTCTTGATTTTTCAATATTTTTTTTAATGCAAAATCACAATTACTAATTCTAGCATTTTTTTTTTGAAGTTCAAGATTTTGAACTTCAATTCTTGTTCCCCATATGACAAGGGCCAAGCGCAGTCACACTACAAGGATAAATATGCTTAAGAGCAATCAAGATGATGAAACTACCGAGAAGCTCTAGTTCCTCTTTTCTTAATTATAGCTAGTCATTGATATGACATGATGTTCTTCATTTATGGTGTTCAAAGTTGGTTTGCATAATTTTATGCATGCATAAATCATAAAATCATAAAATCTTTTTTGCAGGGGATATGACTGTCTGATTATGTAATAAAAAATTTCCTCACCAAAATATTTTTATGATTTTATGATTTATGCATGCATAAAATTATGCAAACCAACTTTGAACACCATAATTATAATGTGACCGCTTAATTAACTGGAATGATTTATTTTGAATTTCTTGTTATCCGTTTTCAAAAATGAAGGAATGGAATAACAACAACAACAAAAAAAAACAGAAAAATCACAAACATGATAAGCAGTCAGAAAAACAAAACAACAAGAAATGGTGATGAGTAGTACAGGAGCCAGAAGGAAAAGTCTTTAAAATGGCCTCTATATCACGCCACGCTCACGCGAGCTTTGTGTTCTAGTGCATAAGCCTCTCTGGTGAGACTGGGCTGCTGCCCAGACCCACTCACCACGAGTGTTGGCTTAGTTAAGCTTGGGCGCGCGAGCGCTGTCGCGAAGCGACCCTCCAAAGGAGGGAATTTATACGCCCTACACAGCAGTTGCCTGGATTAAGGTTTTGCTTGGCAAATTGCCGTGCAAGACAAACAATTGGCAATTTGACCTGTGCACCGTCAAATTGCCAGCAAACTGACAGCGCGCCCGCCGGCACCTCACTTCACTTGACTTCAGGCAAGTTAACATATCTTACCTGGGTTGAACAGCCGGCAAATAAAGATGACTACACGGCGGGGGTGCTTCCTGGCCCGCGCGTTTGTGGAGACAACGGGATCACCGGCTCTGTGAAATCCACGTTGTGGTAGACGGAAAAGTGAAAAATCAAAAGTTTTTTCTCATACATATATTTACTTGTAATACGCCTCAAGATACCATTAAAGAAATGGATTCTACGGCCAATTTTACCCCTAGTCACCACTGGAAGCATCACCTGAACCCCACTGGATTGGAACCTACACTTCTTTGGACACTGGACACCCCCCACACGTTCAACATACCCAGTCACCAGCCTGTCACAAGCCTCAAGTCAAGGATCACAGCATTATGCTTGTACACATCACAGGATACAAACATACATCTCCCCATCAGACTACATTCAGCCTTCAAATTACCACTTGACGTTACCAAAGACACAGAAATCAATCTTCAACCTGATACAATCCTTGGGAGGGCGTTGCTTAACTCAAAGTTCATCATTTGGGATGAAGTCGTTACAATTCACAAGAATTGCATTGAAGCGGTTGACAGGACGTTGCGGAGTCTGTGCAAGTCTACACATATGTTTGGAGGAAAAACCGTTGTGTTTGCGGGTGATTTTCGCCAAATTTTGCCGGTGGTGAAGTTTGACGAATTCCCTAAATCTCACAAAGCAACAATCAAGTCTTCAAAAGTGTGGAAGAGGGTTGAAGAATTACATCTTACTGAGAATATGCGATTAGCAACCGCCCTCTCAGGTAGTTCGGCAGCTCGAAATAAACTGTTCGTCAAAGCTTTGCTGAATTTGGGGGAAGAAAAACATCAAAGAGACGACTTCGCGATTGTCAAACTCAAGTATATTCCGACCATATTTTGTGAAAAAGGAGAACTTGGAACAAAAGCTCTCATCGATTTCGTATATGGCGCACTGTTGAGTATTACCGACTCACCCCTGGAATTTCGACTCGAATACTTCAACGAACGATGCATCATTGCCCCTCTCAACCGCGATGTCAAGGAACTGAACAACACGATATTGAGAGATTTGCCTGGAGACGAATCAATTCTCCGGTCCATCGACTCACCAGATCCCGACGGCTTTAACAGTCTCCCGGAAGAGATTCTCAACAAACTTTCCCCGCCCGGTTTGCCTGAACATGAGATTCGGGTCAAGATCGGTATGCCAATTGTTATTACACAAAACCTCCGGATCAACAGCGGGTTGTGTAACGGTTCAACAGTTCTCATCACGGAAATATCTACTAATATCATCGCAGGAATCCTCATGTCCGGTTCACACCAGGGCGATGGGGTTACGCTTCCGCGGATAAAGTTGCACAATAAGGGAAGCCCTCAATCGGGTCAATCCTTTTTCCGCTATCAATTCCCCATCAGGCCTGCATTTGCTATGTCGGTCAACAAAAGCCAAGGTCAAACTTTATGTCGTGTTGGTGTATATTTGCAGACGGATGTATTTGCCCATGGCCAACTCTATGTTGCCCTTTCAAGAGTTTTGAACGTGGATGACCTACTCGTCGCTAGGCCTGTGGGCCGAGATGGTATTATCAACGTTGTGCACAAGTCGATATTCAAGCTGAATGTATCAAGACGTAAGTGGTCTCTCGGATCGCTGGTTAATGCTTGCGAGTGTACCTCACTTTGTCTTCGACTTGTTGACTTGGGATTTGGTTTTGGTTTGGCGCAGGCAACATAGTAGCTACTTCCGCGCTTTGTTGATCTGAAGGTAGATGCCTCATTGTCCCCACGAGCCGACGTAAGCCATTCAGCCCCGTCATAAACAATTGTAGCGGGTTAACCGCTTGACATCCCTTTCCACTGCCCTTTTAATCTAACCTCACGTTGTCTTATAGTTTTTTCTTGATACCTAACACCCAGGTCAAATCCTAATGGATATGAGCTCGTCAGGCGTTCTTATCAGCCATACATCTCGTGGAGGTGAAGTGTTTGTTACTTCTGTCAGCTTAACATTCACTCTACACGGCTAGCTCTCGGGTCGAATTTCATGGTGGAGGGCCTTCAGTTACTCGCTTTGTCCGACACATGTGAACATATGACATTTGATCTAACACAAAATTCATTGACTACGTGTTGTGCTTGCGCGTATTACTACCGCTGGTAGTCCTTACCCGGGAGTTATTTGGCTCATCTTAAGTCTAGCAATCCGTATCACGACATGATATCTCCACATGACTACCCTGATAACTACATACGCCAGTCGTGTCCATGGCTGCAGAGTCATGTTTCGAGTTCTTTCAGCCATTAGCGAGCATGTTACACAATTGCCTGCCCTTGCGTCGGATGTGCTGTAGTGCTTCAGGACATCCATTATAATCATCTGGAGACGGGTGTTATCGGTTGATCTCACCTCATTGTCAAAACCAACGGCACCTCAATGAAGAACGAATGCTGCACAACTGCGGCACTCATATGTTTGGACCTAAACTCGCGCGGGGCGGGTCTGCTCACCTTAACATGCGTGTATGAGCTAGACCAACTCGGGTCCGATCAGCTCTGCCGGCCCAAAATCTATCCGGCATTCTGCAAGAAGTGGCGCAGTTCCTCAGGAGTATGAGACCCACCGTCTGGTGCGTCTGGGAAGAGAAGTTACCCCAACTGATGCTATGTTTGGGGTGAGCAATTGAGTCAAGCATAGTTTATGGGTGTGCCCGCCCCTGGGCCTCCTGCTTCTATTGATGCTTAGTCGACGTCGGGGAGGCGGCTTGTGGGTTGCCTGGAATTTCAGTTGAAATAAAGGCGGATCGGCATACTGTAGGAAAAATGCGGAACGTGACCAAACAACTACGCTAAACTCCTGTTAATGATACCAGCTTCCCGCGCATATTCTCCCGCTGTGGCGTTTCTTCCCCTGAGTATCTGAAACGAGGGCCGTGTCACGCGGCCACGATCAGCGAAGGCTTCCTGTCATCTTGGAATTCCCGGATACTGAGAGCTTGTCAGGACACGGATTACTTCGATTTATGCAAATTATAAGGATATATTCAGCGTAGTGGTTGCAGGATTGATGACTTGATCGATGGACGCGCCCGTCCGTACCACGTGAATGTTGACTATGCGTGTTAATTCATCACTTGAATAAGTAATGCGCCTATGACAACGTTGGCTAGCCACCACAGGATGAGGTCAGCATCAAGTGAACAAATTCCCGATCTAATCCGCGGTGGGAAGACAATATAAAGTGAGTCATTACCTTATCGCCTACTTGGTCTGGCCACCTTCCGTATCATCTTTGGCCAGCTTGAATCAAGCTCAAGCTTAATAATATGGAACCTTTGTTTGAGTCTGGTCATATTTTAGTGACGTACGGCGACTTCCCAAAGAAGGACCATTTGAATTTCGTCGGCGATTTTACTCCCATCACGAATGTAAGTCAACGGGTCTTTACCATGCAATGTGATATTGATCTTTGCTTCAGTTTGACAGTCCCATTGGTCAAGAAAGTGAAGTAATTAGTTGCCGCGCCAAGTAAAGAGGCTCGAATATGTAAATAGAGAGAGTAATCGTAGATTTCATAAGGAAAAGAAAGAAAAACATAATGTGCTAGAAATACAAGGTATTTATAGTATACATTATGTAAGAGACAATGACAAGGAAGAGTGTGAGAAACTGTGACTGCTTGTCGAGACATGTCGTGAGTGTTACTCATGACGCGCATGTAGTGAGACGTAATCCAAGGTTACGTAACAAGCTACAACACCCCCCCACTCGATGAGCTTGCCCCTTGTACAACCAGTTGTTGATTGTTGTGAACTGAAGGGCTAAGGTTTTTTGTGAAGATATTGGCAAACTGGTCTTTTGTCAACACCCAAGTTACGGAAATCTTTCCTTCGGAGAAGGCTTGGTTGGTAATATAGAACTCCCGGTTGGTGTGTCGTACACGTTTGTTGGAGGTGTCATTGGAGCTGATTTTTACGGTGGCCTGATTATCACATTTGATGTCTCCAACAAACCAAGTACCGTACATGTCAAAGAGTAAATTACGTATCCACAGAATTTGCTTTGTACAATGTCCAAGCGCCATATATTCTGCATGCGCCGTTGATGAAGCTACAGTCGCTATCCGCTTAGAGACCCAAGCAATAGGACAACCGTGGTGAAGGATGATGAGGCCATAAGTAGACCTGGAGAACTCATCCCCCCAATTTGCATTGACATAACCAAGAAGGGGTGGCCGGTTCGTCTTTGGTCGCAAGAGAAGCGGTCGATTCCTCGTAGCAGCAATGTAGTTGATCAGGGTTTTTAGACAGTTCCAATGTGTACCCGAAGGACACTTGGAAAAACGAGCCAGGAAGTTAACCGCAAAGCAAATATCAGGTCTTGTTCCGACCGCTATATAACTAAGGATACCAACAATAGAAAGGTGTTGAGAGGGAAGAGTACCGAGTGCGTCTGTATTGGTTAGAGGAAGATTGCCACACGGAAGGGGGGTCTTACTGTGCGTAACGCCGTCCCAATGATCCGTTAACAACTTATTGATAAGTTTGGGTTGGCTCAACGCAAAACCGGAACCGCTCCTGGTAATCAAGAGTCCAACGATGTCAGTTAATGAACATTCCCACTTGATCCGAATGTTTGCAGACAAATCTGTCTCCAATTGTTGAAGGATTCCTTTGTTTGGCGCGGTGACTATCCCGTCATCGACATGAATCCAAATCGCGCCTCCTTTCCCGGATCCCTCAATAATGTACATACTTGAGTCGTATTTGGAAGCAGTATATCCTAGTTCAGCCAACGTCCCTGCTAGATGACGCCACCAACATCTCGCAGCCTGCTTGGTCCCGTAGAGGGCTTTCTTCAAATGACAAGCATAGCCCGGTGGAGTCGATAAGCCTTCCGGAGCAATCACCCAAAGGTCCTCGTCTATGGGGGAGTTGAGATAAGCCGCCACGAAGTCAAATGAATGAACAGGCCAGTTATTCAACGCCGCCATGGTTAAGAGTAGGCACATGGAGACAAAGGTAGCAGTAAATGCGAAGGTCTCACCATACTGTAGGCCGGCAATTTGAGAGTATCCACGCGCCACAAAGCAAGCTTTATATCGGTCCACGGATCCGTCCGCCTTCAATTTCTTGGTGAACACCCATTTAGCCGTCATCACTTTCGTCCCTTCCGGTACCTTCTCTACTGCCCAAACGCCTAAATCCGCCAAGTTCTCTATTTCCTCCTTAATAGCCATCATCCAATGGTCTTTGTCGGGACTCCTTGCCGCCTGTTTGTAAGTGTTCGGCACGTCAGCTGCATGTATCTCGGGAACAGACAACAATATCAGGTCCACCATTGCATCTTGTTTGGCCGCCATCGCTTCGTCACAGAAATCACCAAGCTTTAAATCCGACATATCAGCTAGAGAGAACTGGGGCAGAGCTATGTCTTTGGCTAAGGGATGGTGAAGGAAGGTGGCTATCGCGGAATTCACGAAAGAGTTCGATGAGGGAATGTAAAAACACCAACCCTTGGAATCTGGAAGGATAGAAACCACGAAGCCTGGGATCGCCCGTTCGTCGAGTTTCTTCCGTTTCTCCGCAGAAACGTGGACATACGCCTGATCCCCGAAGACCCGAGCGGTATCCAGAGATGGTTTAAGCCCAAAGAATTTCTCAAAAGGAGTGATGTCCCCGCTCCTGCTGTTTGGGATCCGATTAAGTAAGAAACACACCCACACAAAAGCAAATGCCCAGAAGGTTTTATCCAGTGCGCTACCTAAGAGAAGGGTCTTACCCATATCCTGCAGAGTTCTGTTAAATCGTTCTATAGTCCCGTTTTGATAGTGATGATACGCAATCGCCCGCTCACCTCGGATCCCTTTTTCTCACAGAAATTTAGCCAGCACCAGGCTATTGAACTCACCCCCATTATCCGATCTCAGAGCTTTGAGAGGTTTGCCGGAGTGTAACTCAAGACGCCGAATGGTATCAATAAGAGAAGAAGTGGCCTCAGATTTCTGGGAAAGGATTTTTATCTCACTATATCCAGAGCCAATATCCCTGATGGTTAGAATGTATTTGCCCCCACCTCAAAAGGCCCAATGAGATCCACATTCCATAGATCCAGGGGCAGGAAGGTCCGTTGGGTGGATGCAAGGGTGTTCTTATGGACACTTTTGGAAACCATACACGTGGGGCAATGAATCTGTCCTGGAGGCAGGACGGACGGCAAACCCAGTCCAACTTTTAATTTAATCATCCTCCTGATGACCCGAAGAGAAACTTGACCAAGCTGGACATGGATCAGCAAGAGGCGCTTCTCATCCGCCGTCAGGGCAGGATCCACCGGGGCACGTTTGATCATATCCGGAATGGTGTAAACAAATGGATTATCTTCTTCAACCTGGCTAGCATGAGCGACAACCACATGAGAGGAAGAAGGAGAAGGAGTAACGACAGAAGGGGGGCCAGAAAGTACAGGAAAATTGGGGCCATGACGATGGGAGGGAGAAAAGACAGTAGCGGTAGGAAAAGGAGAAACGGAGGGGATAGATTGTTTGTGGGAAGGAAATAGCCATTTCCGGCTGCGCGGGTTGAGAGTGCACTTGGTCCAGAAAAGTCCAGAAGAGAAAACAGAAAACGAGTCGTCCCGACAATTGTAAAAGAAGGTGAAACCGGCGATCCAAAGGGCCGCTGGTGAGATGAGTGTGTTGCTTGCGTTGGGACAGTACAGGACGCCGTTAAGCCTGATGGGAGTTGAACTGGGACCACGAAAATGCAGGGTGCCCACTGCAGTGATGAATTGGGAACTTCCATTAGTGGCAACTTTCAGGGGAATTGGTTTAGTCAACAATCTAAATTGATGGAGTGCTGACTTATCACCTGTCAAATGATGGGTTGCTCCGGTATCGAAAAGGGCCTCCGGGGAAGGGAACTCAAACTCCACATTTCTCGCCTCCGGAGACGGCGCTGCCTGGTCCTTGTATTCCATGGGCTCACCAGGAGGGGTCTCACCTTCTGGTTCAGGTTCAGCATGTCTGGCCGCCGGTCGCGATGGGCCGCGATTTTGAGGAGGCCGGTAGTTGTCCGCTGGTCGTAAACCTGGCTGTGAACCTGAGTTGGCTGGAGTTGGTCCGGAAGGTCTGCCGGGAGCGGGTTGACGGTAGTTGACAGGAGGGGTGATGATGGGGTAATGCGCCTGGAATCGAGTCGGGTCGCTGGTCACTGGAGCTGGATGATTTGGCCTGTTTGTATGTCTGGGTCGTTCAGGGCAATCGGCCACCACGTGGGAGGTGGAATTGCAGCGATAGCAGGACCGGGTTCTTTGGTCGGAACGTTGATCAGGTCTCGCAGCCATCCCGTAGACATTCCCAGGATGACTCTCAATGGAAGGAGTCCTTTGTAAACCGGCGGCCATACCCGTCGGGGCCGATCCACGGAGTCGGTCCCGTTCTCGCACATTGAGTCGAGTTTGACTTGCCGACAGGAGGTCAACAACCCGATCGAAGCGAGGGGTGGCATTGTTGTTCCAGTTTAACTCCATATCCATCCTCTGGTCAAACTCATTACGAAGGTCAGTACTGTGAGGAATAGAGGATTGGAGAATGAGACCTAAGATGGCATCGCAGGATAAGGGAATCCCAGAAGCAATAAGATCGTCGAACCGGGTCCGGCATAAGGAAGACACTTCGCTGGCATTGGTTTCAGAGCTAATGGTGATGAAGTTGAGATCGTTCCATCGAGATAGCTGAGTGGCCCGTTGATGGTCCCAAAACGTCCCCTAATGGCCCGCATCATGGTGTCACTGCGGTCGAAATCGTACAGGTCGGTCCGAATTGAAGCATTCACCAAACCAAGTAAGATACCACACGCAACACGCTTGAAAGGATGACCACGCCGATTGTTGATAAAAAACTGTTTGTCTCTGAGAACTGAGAACGCAGTTTCGGTCAGCTCACGTAACCACACTTGAAAATTGCTCCCATCCGGTCGAAGGGCAGTTGTGGCAAATCGAGCGATTCCGTCTCGGATGAGCGCCTGCTCCGTGCAAAGATCCAACAGCGCCAATTGAGCGGGATGGGCGATTGGTTCTGGAGGAGGAAGTTCTTGTCGAGGAAGATCAAATTGATGGTCTTCAATTGGCAGACCATGACCTCGGAAAGTGGTGTCGTCTTCGTCATCTGAGTTCGGGTGGGAAGCCGCTGCACGTCTAGCGTTGGTGCGAGTGTGATGAGCAGGAGGGGAGCTTTGAACGGACATGGTGCTGGTTTTTGAAGTAGAAAAAAAATTGGTGGGCGGGAGGAGGTCAAAACGTTTTCCAGAAAAAAATGCAACGGTGGTGAAGTAGAGGTTTGAGAGGGTGGCAAAAAATTTTTTGGGTTCGCAAAAAATGGGAAGAGTTTTTAAAAGGTGGTGAAAGCGGATGAGGAAAGAAAAAGTGGTGGGCGGTAAGGTGGAGTATATAAGACCAAAAGAAGAGACAAACAAGGTAAAGGGAGAAAGGGAACTAAAAAGACTTTGGGGTAGAAAACAGAGAGATAAGGTTGTTGGTGTTGGGGTTTCGGCAGGTAACAAACGGAAAATTCCAACGCGGATAGTATAACATAGACTGCCACACAGGCACAGACCACACAGGTTTCAGGGAAAACAAAGATTCACACACACCAGCCACACAGGCTCAGATTTACCAGCCACACAGGCACGGGAAGATACACCCGGAAGATTTTCTAAGGCAAAAATTTATAGTTTATATCGAACCTAGTAACTAGCGAAGAAGGCTCATAACCTAAAGAGGCTTGAATATGTAAATAGAGAGAGTAATCGTAGATTTCATAAGGAAAAGAAAGAAAAACATAATGTGCTAGAAATACAAGGTATTTATAGTATACATTATGTAAGAGACAATGACAAGGAAGAGTGTGAGAAACTGTGACTGCTTGTCAAGACATGTCGTGAGTGTTACTCATGACGCGCATGTAGTGAGACGTAATCCAAGGTTACGTAACGAGCTACAACACCAAGTGCACTAATCAGACAAGCGGCAGATCTTCTTTATTGGCGAGAACGTATACGTTAAACTTGGTTCCGTCGATGTTCGAAGGGGTGAGCTTAGACGTCGGGACAGCATATAGAGCTTCAGGCATAGCGGTAGGGGGTAATTGCGTTCCTGATTTCCACTACGAGACTGCAGAGCCATTGCTCAGCGAGATGGACGACCAAAACAGTACAAACTCACCTGTTGTCATCGATGGAACGGGTACTATTTGGGGGGTCAGATCTTATCGGTTGATCTATCTCAACGAAGGCGTTATCAGCAAGATCACATTGGAGCACAAGGCGAGCAAACTTATGATTCATATCACCCTACTGCTGGCTAACTGTCCAATACATTTTAGGTGCCTCCATTCAACAGCTTCATTGCGCGATATTTAGTGGACAAACAGAGTGTAAAGATTAATTCTCGTGATATCTTCCAGTCGCGGCGCGTGGTTTGCAGGAAAATTGGACGGAGTCAGTCCGATAACTGGTGAGATGATCATTAAGGTAAAACCCAACGCTGGTCATAAATGCAAAGATTTTGACACTGGATCATAGGTCACTTTGGGCCGCACTCACGGGGGAAACTCGACTGGGTCAGAACATCAATTGTAACTTTTGTGTTATCAACATTGTCTTCCCAACCTTCAGCTTTTTGTCCACTCCTTTTGTCATTGGGATAGTCAGCGTCGCGGCAAGTTCCAGTTTTGTAAGCTTTGTTGTGCCTGACTAAACTCATCCAGGAGAGTTGCTCAAGAAGGATGTTATTCATTTTGATTAGGAACATAAGTGTTTTTGCTTTGTTTTTGTTTTTGATGGTGTAAGTAAATTAGATTTGCTAGATTATGTATGCCGAGAGTTGTATGTTTCTCAGCAAAAGCCGTTTGGCTAGGGGAGGACAACCAATATGGTTCAATTGCCGCGGTTTTTGCCGCTGGCTTGGCGGCGTACACCATCCCTTACTGGTTCAACTGTTGAGTTGTGTACATGCGAGTAATGGATGGCACCAATTGTGAACAGATGTTTTTTAATAGTACGGGGAATTTTTGGCTTGGTTTTTGTACGGTTGCCATGCATGTGCTACTGGTTTTGCAATTTAGCACTAACCCATATTGATATTAGGGGGGTTCACAATAGGATAAAAATAAAACTTTAGAGCTAATTTTAAGGCCTTTATGAACAATTTTCTAAAAAATGAAGAACTTGCACTGATTCTCAGGGGACACCCAGTCCTGTACATCTTGCCAGATTTTTAGAAATTTGTTGATAAAGGCCTTCAAATTGACTCTAAAATTTTATTTTTGTCCTATTGTGAACCCCCCTATTGGATTAGCTGAACACCACACAGTTTGAAGGTGAAAGGTTTAGTCGTGGCACACCAAGGCTCGACTGTGCTGGTCAAGACTTGTTGGGCAGCGCCTTGCCTGCCAACCGGGCGGTGGTGACCATCAGTTGCTGCAGCTACTGCTAAAACAATCATTGATGCGGGGGCAGGCTCTAGGCAAAAACGCGAGTGCATGTGTATATAAGTGGTGGAATTACTAACTGGTCCAGAACGAACCAGACAAAACACCACCAGACTGAACATCTCATATTACAGTTTCACCTACATCATGGATTTTATTGTTAAGGATAACGCTGTGGGCTTAAAGCTCGTCGAGGAGCTTGGTGCGGACAAATTGCGATTTCAGTTGGGCGTAAAGTTGGACAATAAGGTGAGGGAAGAAAAGAGATGATTGCGCCACGTAACTAACGTTGATACTTCTAGCGTAATTGGAGTGGACCAGTAGGGGAGGCTTACCATTCGTATCTCATCAAAATCAAGTTACAGAAACGACATGGGAGAACATCTGACAAAGCCGAAGGAGATGTCAAAATGAAAATAATCGCATTATCTGCGCTGTGCTTGTGTGAATTCGGAAACACGTTGGTACTCAACAATTGGTATACCATCTGCGGTTGTATTGGATCCGACTTTGACAGTATCATGGAATGGGTTTTCAATCCGCTGATGGCGAAAAGATCAGGTCAGATTGAGTTGGCGTTGAATCCCGTGCCGCTTACTATTGCTGGTCGCGGCTCAATTTGGCTTGTTGAAGAGATCTGGGACCAGAAAGTTCAACAAATCGTCAATTATGAGGTCGTGGTTGAACACGTCGTTGGGGTGAGTAATTGTCAAATGAACAAATGCGGTTTGCTGATGTCTGTTAGGACAACCCGTTTGGTATCGTAGTGAGACTTGTCGTAGCGAAGGACATGATGCCGCCGTCGATGGATGGAAGTTATATTCCTGGTTTGCGTGTTGCCTTTCGCGGGATATTGATTGACAGTGAGGATGGTGGGGAAGAGATCAGAGTTGAGGTGAAGTTTTGGGTGGCACTTGACTTGAATGTGTCTCTGGGCTTACATTGATTTGGTTGTAGGTGACTGGCTAACGGGCTGGTTGGACGCGGAGCTGTTGGTGGCTGATGGCAATATATAGTAGTCTCTTGGCGTGGACTTTAAGCTGGCGAGGATTGGTGGTCGTATTGATAGGGTCGTCAAGGCCATCTTACATTGTAGGATGATTAGCCTTTCAGGTGCTGGTATATGCGACGGTTTGGACAAAATATGATTTGTTACATGTGCTCTAGGCTCCAGAGGTGTGTTGTCGAGCAACAGACTCCCGCTGAGGCGCTCTGATCGCTCGCGGTTGAAAGCAATGGCTTTAATGGCTATGATGGTCTCTTGGCTGCTGTCAGAATTCCCCTAACGCGGTAGAAACAGCGAAACGCTGTCGCAAGGGGAATACAAGCTCCAGAACGCTACAGCGTAAGCCACAGAGTTTCACATCCTTGAAACCGTAGATGTAAAACTTACATCAGCCTCCTCCCTCCAGATTCCAGAGACGGAACCAGCCACAAGGCACCTAGGGGACGGTCCCAAGCCACACGACCCACTGGGAACAATGAGCGGCCCAAGGCGACAGCAAGCGACCACAAGATGGCCTTGTGAGTATAAATAGAGCCCTTCTCTGCATCAGCAACGGAAACCAGGCTAACCAGCTACTCCGCTCTGCTACTTAGATCAATCGCTCACAGAATCACCTCGCCGCCGTTAGCCACTAGAATCAGTCTTAATAATATTAAGTAGGTGGCAAAGATTGATCCTTAGAACAAACTATTGGAGCACGGTCTGATGCAACTTGATTGATAGGCATCGACCAAACCCATTGTCAGAAAAGGATAAATAGGTTGTACAAAAGAGTCCAGTTATTCTCGTCAACTAAGCAGGTAAGAGCGATCTCCTGCATAGATCTCCACGGAGACCAGAGAACAGAGAGGATAGCTAACAGGAAGCGATAATGGCAGATCACCCCCAGATCGCTTGCTGCAATGATGCATCTATTAATTACAGTGCTTTTACGGTATCTCTAAAAATGAAAACTAAGATGTCATAGACATGTGGATTTTTTTTGATATTCTTGTTCCCCACAAATCCTAGAATCAAATCCGCTTTTTTGGCCTATCTGCACTGGGGGATCTGTCTTGAGATGCATGAAACAACTTCAATTACAGCTATTATTAGGGCCCTAATAATAGCTGTAATTGAAATTGTTTCACAGATTTCAGGACAGATCCCCCAGTGGAGGTAGGCCGAAAAAGCGGATTTGATTCTAGGGTTTGTGGGGAACAAGAATATCAAAAAAAAAATCCACATTTTCATGACAATCTGGTTATCATTTTTGGAGATACAGTAAAAGCACCGTAATTAATAGATGCATTGTTGCTTGCTGTCCTTGGTCAATTTCATTAGCTCAGTCAAATCGGATCACGATTGACTTTTTCTTTTTCTATTTTCTCTCTATCATCAGACTAGTCAGGACCATCAAGGTTCTGCTCTTAGGTAAATTCCCATTTCATATTTCTCTCAGATCAACAATGATCCTTCATTTTATTGTAAATAGTTTTCAGACATAGATTTCTAATCATAGCAATATACTCTTAGTTGCATAAAATTTTACAGCTGCCTGCGAGTGAGCCTGGGGGGCGTCTCCTGCGCGGTGGTCTTCTGAGTTTTTGTGGACACTTGCGAATGACCCCTTTTGGCCACGGTGGGAGCTCGGCACAATCTGATAATAGTGTTGTTTTACATTGTTGGCAAGGTTACATGGGGGCTTATTTCCGATTGGCGAGCGTATGGGGTTTGAAAAATTTGGGAGGTTCACGGCGTCAATTACGTATAACGTTGGAGGTGTATTTGATGTGTAGTAGCTCGTGGTTTGGGTGCTGCTGGGTCGAGGAGGGGGCCGCAATTGATGTCTTTGGAGGTGGAGGTTGTTCGACGCGGCGGGTACAACTGTGTTGTTTCCAAACGGGTTGGGGGGTCGTTTGGGGCCCTGAAGGAGAGATTAATCAAGGCGCCCTCGGGGCGCCAGCTGGTTTTGACGGGATACCGTCGGTGGGGGCGTGGTTTACAATTCGTTGTCGGCACGAGCATGCGGTCGACGGCCCGCGAAGCCATCACTGAGTATTTTCATGGGTCTTGAGGCGGACCTGGATGGGACCTTTTAGTAATGTCTTGGGTAGCTTTAATTAACGTTATTGCATCTGGCAAGCGCACGAGCATGCGGTCGACGGCCCGCGAAGCCATCACTGAGTATTTTCATGGGTGGGTAATTGTTATTGGGAGTGGTAGTTGCAACGCATGTTGGGCGGGGGGGGGGGGGGGGGCTAACCTGGTTGGGTTGATCGGCATGTTCGCGGAAATGTGAAGATCTTCTGTGCCTTCCCAGGTCATCATACTTGCGTAAGCGACGACGACAGGGTATTGATAACGTAGGTATGCTTGACATGAGTACCGGTGGTCGGCGCAATATAGCATTGTTCTCGTGACTTTGACCTCTTCGCCGACTTGCCCATTGGCAATGACAAAACCTTGAAGTCGGTCCTCAGCGAATCCAGAAAAAAGCAGGCGAGTCCCTTTGTGGTAAATTGCTAACCTGCGCCCGGGGGTGGATACGGTGACATCCTTGGTAAGCCAGAGTGGGGTGTCTTTGGTGAGGGGAATGTTGATCTTGGGGATTTCTTGAGCGTGAACCATATGTCGGGGGATCCGGTCTCTAAACAAAAATCCGCTAATTTTGGAGAGCTGTGTTGCACTGGCCGTGGATATTGTTCCGGGATTGAGTGATGCGAGGGCGGAGTTGAGTAACCAGACGTCGAGCTGTTTGCAACAGAAAACGCCTCGCTGCGCGAGGTAGTCTCGGAGGCGCCAACGAGTCTTGATGGTTGTTGTCGGTGGGACGTCACCGTAAACACGGCGAATAACCGTTTGGTGTGACGGCAATAACCATAGACCGCGGACGTGGGGGGTGGGGGCGCTCATGGCGTTGAGGCAGTCCATTCTGGAAAGTGTGGATTTGGGTGAGGGGGGCTTGGATACGGGGGGTGGGTGGATGGGTGGATCTTACAGGGTGTGGGTTGTTCCCCAGTGGTGGGTGGGGGGGTCGGGTGGGGGCTGGTGAGCGGTGTGAGAACTCCTTTGGGACTGGTGGCAGTTCTGCGAGGGGGAGATAACAAATATGATATTTGCAGTTAAGCAATATTTATGTTACGGGTGGTTTGAAGGACCTGCCCCTCTATTGTACTACACAAGGATTCTGACAACAAAAATTTATTTATTGTTGTGGCAAAACCTTGATAGAGATCACTATGTGTAGTAGTCTCTATCAGACTTAGATCAAACAATGAAGATGATGTGCAATGACACAAGATATTTAAGAACCTGATTATGATCACAGGTGTTGGGTGAGTGGATGTTTGAGATCACACTGTTAAATGAATGAGTGACTGGTTGGTTGGTGGTTGCTATTCACATGCTGAATTCAAATCAGGGGGGAGGAAGGGCTCCTTATATAGTCTATCTACAAGGCGGCCAACTTGTGGTTCTAGCCCTAAGTCTAATTGAATATGCATAAAAATATGGCCAACTTGTGGTTCTAGCCCTAACTCTAATTGAATATGCACAAAAAGTATGACCCAGTTGTGGTTGGCTCTAATACCATATTATGTACTACCAATGTACTACTATACTATGTACTTATGTTGGATGAAAAACCATTTAACCAAAATAACTTTTGACTGAGTGGAGCTATCCTAGTGGTTCAAGTGAGTGACTAGGGGTTAAATGACCTTCAGAATCTAATTATGCAATAATAAATCTAAGAATATATCTCCTTCTCATGTATTCAACCATCACTTATGTAATTTGATACTTGAAACAGATTTGGCACACCACAGCGGTTGGGTTTTTTTTCTTGGGAGGGCAGGCATGCTTGGTTGGTGTTGATGTTGGCGGCTAAGCGCCGCCGAATTGGCCTTGTTGGCGGGGGGGGGGGGGGGGGGGGGGGGGAAAGTGCCTGTTTGCGCGGCCGTGTGTGTGAGGTTATGCGGAGGGGGGGGCTTGCGGGTGGAGGCGCTGCCTCGGGGCGGGCCGTTGGGTACACTGGGGGGAGGGAGCCCAGGTTCTGCGGGTGGGGGGGGGGGGGGGGGCGGGGGGGTGGAGGGGGCTCACGGGCTGGGGGGGCGCTGTTGTCTCTGGGCACAGGGGGGTTGGGGCCGCGGCTGGGCCTTTGTAAGTGCGGCGGCGAAGCCGCCTTGGGCGCTAGTATTACATATTTCACATTCTTTTGAATATGTAATTAACCTTATTTCACACTGATTACATATTTGTATATACAGAGAGAGATAATCTTATCTCTCTATGTATTTATCCTGATTAAGTGCAATGTATGTACAAATGGGGAGATTACAACCCATTTATGTAAATCCCCTTCTGAATTCTGTGATCACTCCTCTCCTTGGAGATAAGGATCCCTCAGGTCCTTGACTTGAAGGAGGGAACTGATCCCTGTAATATAAAAGGGGAGGTCTCTCACCTGTAGAGATTCCTCCCCCAAGATTATTACACATAAAAAACCCGCCAACCTTACTACAATCAATAGTGAGTGGGATTTACAATAATCAACTCACCTTATTTCTCTCTTACAGCCTTCCTTGACTTCAACTCGTGTATTTTCTAGTTACAGGTGATTGTTATCACACCTGTAACTTAGAAAATAACCTTTCTTTGTCCTAAGCTACAGCACCTGGCTTGAGTCATTGCCGCGTCCCCTTACCTTTGTAAAGGAGCTGGCCCCTCCGCTACTCAGCGTTGAGGTGTGGTTTTATTCCCATTGGCCTGAAAAGTTTATAGTGTGGCATCTTTCCGCTGGCCGCTATCTTAGCCGCTACAGCTTGAACTCTAAACCCTATCAACTCCAAGTCACACAAGAGACCGGAGCTGACAGAAGTTATACTATGGAAAATAGCTACCTTGGGTGTTATTAGATTGCGCGCGACCTACGCAACGGACTTGCCGCAGCACGCGACCTGCTACATGGATACAGATCAGCGCCTGGAGACAGGACAACTGCAAAATCAACAAATTCCCTACAATACATAAATATTCCTCCATCTCCTCCATCAGAAAGAAGGATTAAGGAAGAGAGAGAAGTACTCATAGAAAATACTTACATATTTAGCACAAACAAAATCAACAAGCTTATGGACCCAAAGGGGCATAAAATACCCTCCTACCTCATATAAAATCCATCGCCTGGATAACCATTTCATCAGACATCTCTTCCTCATTCCTCTATGAAATCCTTTCATCTCGTCTTCCAGATAAAACTTCCTCTTTTATATCCATTTTAGAATATCAAAATCAGTCAGATTAAGCATCAGAAGAGACATCACCCTACCTCATTACAAATATGTAGAACTTCAGCAAATCAATTCATCCTCAACTTTTCATCCTTCGTCTACTTCTTCCATCTGAAATACTTCATCCAACATATTTCCCTCTTCTGATTAGGCTTTTCCTGGATTTTCTCTCCTCATCAATTCCAAACATATCATTCTTCATCTCACTGGATCTTTTCCCATGTCAGTTCCCCTTTTCCTATAGTTTTTTTGTTTTCTTTTAAGAACACTAGGACCTGGACTTATCAAATATTGGAAACCTCAGCAAATCAGCCACTATTGGTCACCATATCACTTTTTCTTTCCCATCACAAATTCATCATTTCACATCATTCAGACATCAACATCACCTTCAATTTCTATTCCCTGAATCTGGACCCCTCATTCTTCCCTTGGATCAGTCATCAGTTTCTTTCAGAAATAGTTATATGGCCATACTGGATCTTCTGGAGTTCTAGGACAGTTGCTAGATATACCCTTCCTCTTATCTCATGATTTAGACTTCCCACCACTCTGGACCATCATTAGCTTCACTGGCATTTTTAAAGAGACCTTCACTTACTTCTATTCTAAAGCTGAACCCCCATCCTCTCAGATTCCTAGAGTTATAGTTTACTATCTAGGTCTTTTTCCATCATCCCATATTCCTAGAGTGATAGTTTACCATCTAGGTTATGTCCATCATCCCATTTTCCTAGATTTATAGTTTACTATCTAGGCTTGTTGTTGTTGTTTACCCGCCATATTTCTATACTGTTTTGAGTATAGCAAGGGTCTTCTCATTTAGCTTCCATCATTTATAGTAGCCTCTAGTGTGTTACTGGTGATATTGTTATACCATTCTCTCAGCTTTAGTTTTTAGAAATAGTTTAGTATCAATATTAGTAATAGTGGATCTTCTAGATATATATAGTGTTAAGATTTTTCATATCATAGTTTATTAGTTAGTTCTATCAACCTTCTGGACCTGGACTTTGGACTTCTCTTTGGACATTGGACCCCTTGGATTGGATCATCAGGACTTCTTCTTTTGGACTTGGACCCTTGATAGTATACCTGGATTCCATTTTCCCTTGTTTGCGTTTGAATAATAGGCCTCCTTGGTTGGATACTCAGTTCCCTGTTTGGATTTGGACCTCCTGGACTTGGCATCTTTGGTTGGATGGTTCTTCCCTCCTTGGATTGGCTCAACTCCTCAATTTTCCTTCTTATTTTTTTCCTTTAAATCTTACTTCTTTTTTCCTTCTTCAATTTACTTTCCTTCCATTAATTTCCTTACTTTACTTCATCTTAAATTTCCCTTTTTTCCTCTGATGTCTGGGGACAGACATTTACTTGGGGGGGGGGATGTGGTAACCCTGTTCCCACTCATACCACCATTCTCATATCATACATATCCTTCACATATTCATCATTATTATTCCAGATTCAGATTCTACACCTCATTTTACCCCTAGTCACTCACTCATACCACCCTGATATTTCCTTTGGATCAGAAGTTATTAGCATACACAGTTTCATTGGTATTTTCCTGCTTCTTACATTTCATCTACATTACATATTACAGTCATCATCACCATAGCTACATATATTACACATTACATAGTGCTCATCATTACTTCACTTCATTATTACATTACATAGTGCTCATCATTACTTCACTTCATCATTACATTACATAGTGCTCATCATTACTTCACTTCATCATTACATTTCATCATTGCTCATCTTCAGACCTTTTTACATTGTGCTCATCATGCTTTCCCCCTTGTTGTATTTCCTCACATATATACTCCCCTCTAGATGTTGTATCCCCACATGCACTTTCTACCCCATACACCCTGTATGACCTTTTCACCACACCATTAGATACACCTTCATCAGTACACATTTTACCACACCATTAGATAACATTGCCATTCATACATCTTATACACTTTCATACATACCAGAAATATACTATTCATCTACAGAAAACTGTCCGGATTTTTACTCACGGGTGTCCTGTTTGGAAACCCGGGTGAATCCCGGACAGTAAATTGAAAAAAACGGTCAAGAACCGTTAAGAGCGATCCAAAAGGTTTTCGTCAACACGGCCTGCTGTGTTGAGAATCCTGTCCAGTTTTTGCCCAAAGCAGTCATGAGCCAGCTGAGGGTCTGAGTTTTCCTCACCCTCAAAGTACATCACCTTGGTCAAGGAAAACAAGACAACCGATTTTTTTGGATCCCATGAGTAGTTGAATTATCGCCGAGTAAGTGCTCAGGTGTCTGAATCTGGTCTACATAACCATGCAGCTCACACCTGTTGCTTTCCAAAAGCATGCCGAGCTCCAAATCGGGATCTACTGGGCACGATCCACCCAATTCTGGACCAGATGATGGTGAAGCTGGACCGTCGATTTCAAACGATGCTGCCATGGCATCTGAGCTTGCGAAACACGATGCGGAAGCGAAGCGCTTGCAAGCCGAGATTGAGTTACACTCGTCGGCAATTCAGGAGGCCCATCGCAAGATGCTTTCCAGCCAGTCGCTCAGCAAGGCTTATCAGAACCTTGAAAAGAATAAGAAGAAGCAGAAAACTGCCAAATCTCGCTCTAGTCACCAGAGAAGGCCCCACCAGCCAATTAGTGGAGACATCCGTAACCTTGTGGAACGCTCAATCTTTGATCAAAACAAGAAACAAACTGAGGTCGCCAAAGACTTTCAAATTTCCGACCGGCAAGTTCGTCGAATAGTCAGCAATGCACGAGAGGGGAAACCCGACGCTTCACTGAATCGCCGTGGGCCTAAGTCCAAGATCACCAGTGATATCTTGGTTTCCATTCTTCTTCACCTGGAAGAAGACCCAAAATCGACTCTTTCCGACCTCGCGAAATTAGTGAAGGATGAATTTGATGTACAAATATCCACTCCTGCGATTCACATAACACTTAAGTCAGTCAATGTAACCTGGAAGACGGTTACACCAGTCCCTCGGAAGTGGAATGAGGCAGCCTTCCTCCAACAACGACACGACTTTGTTCTCAGACGTGCGACTGATGTTGGACGGGAGATTGTATATGTTGATGAATCTGGTTTCAACTCGGAAACTCAAGCATCTCGTGGCTATGCACTCTCAGGTAGGTTTTTCCACGTCTGAAAAATTTTTATTGCTTGCTTGAAATGAAAGCAATCGATTAACTTTTTGATATGTAATGTAGGTCAAGCTGCCCAGATCAAGACTAACGCTCGCGGTAGCATGATCAATCTGGTGGGTGCAATGTCAACTAGCGGCTTTCCGTACTACGAATTGTTGAATGAAGATGGCAAAAAAAAGCAAGGGACAATGGCAAACGACATTTGTAATTTCCTACTCAGACTGCGAGACCACTGCGCATCTGGGACGCTTGTAATAATGGACAACGCTAGGATTCATGGTGGTGATGACTTTCAACAGGTTGCCAATCTTCTCAAAGAAAGCAAAAAAAAAAATCGAATTCGAATTCTTACCAAAATACTCGCCAATGCTCAACCCAATTGAACTTACTTTCAACATTATCAAGACTCACGTCAAACACAAAGATATCCGATCCCGCCATGAGCTTGCAGCAGCAATTCGTGAAGCTATCAATGAAAAAATGACCTCTGAAATCTGTCAAAATTGCTTTGTTCACTGCCAGAAATTCTATAAGGCATGTAGTGAGATGCAACCTATGGATGGGAACATCATAAAAGACCCAGAAAATTATTTCCAAGCATTGTAGATTATTAGTTTTTGTTTTTAAATGTGCTTCAGTATGTACCCAAAAACTGCAAAAGACAGCTATGCATAGCCTTTACACCATTTAACAATTTTTTTAGATAGCTTACCTTGACCATGACAAGTATTAACTAATGTTAAAAAAATAATTTCGAAACTAAACCTTCCTGAAAATGTGGACAAGTTCTGGTTAATTTGAGGACAAAAAAAATCAAGATCAGGACAAGAATTTTTGAAAAAGAGACCAACTTTTTTGAATCATGGGACAGAAATAATACAAAACAGGACAAGAATAGTAAAAGAGAGGAATTCAATTTTGAAAATGTGGACATGAATTTGGAATAACCAGACAGCTGAAATGATAATATAGGACAGTTTTCTGTAGATGCATAGTATCCCCCTGCATATATCATTCACATTTGCACATCACCTTTCATCTTTTCCCCCTCTACTCCTCCTCTCCTTCTCATACCCTACAGGTAGAAGTAGTCAGCTCATAGTATTAGTCATTCTAAGATTATAGTAGAAAAGCCACACCTTTCTTCTTTTTTTCTTAGTGTTGCACTCTTCCCCAGCAGTATTAGTCAGGAAGGCAGCTCTTATATCAGCATCCTTTTCATAGCTTACATTAGTACTAGCAACAATGGGAAGTTACGCTATCTGTAACAAAAAGTAACGGATAATTTAACTGAATTAGTGCCGTTATTGTTGCGCTAACGGCAGCATTGTTTTAGTTACGTTATTTTTTGATTTTTTTTTCTGTTTTATTAGACCCGTTACGTTATCCCCCGCAATCTGAGGAGGATAACGTGGTTTTTTGCCAATTTTACGGTGCTTTTACGCCAGATAACGCAGTTAGCGCGTTATCGGCGTTATTTTTTGCGGCATCAAGGCGGAAAGTCCCCTCCGTTACGTTATCCAAACAAGCGCAGGAACATTTCACCAGATAACAATAAAGCATTATCTGGTAACGGTGGGAAGTTATGTTACAAAAATCCCGCTGGATAATGTAACGTAAGTAACTTCCCATGGTTGGTACTAGTATAGTTATACATTTCCCTTCCCAGCTCTATTCTCCCATTTGAGTAGTTTCACACTGTTGAACTTCAATGATCTTTTGAAAAATTGAAGAATGTGCAAGTTTTGAAAATGAGGGTCCACTGGTTTGGGACTCCAGGAAACAGTTTTCTGGCTACAAGACAGTTGAGTGGCTCAAATTATTCCCAAGGACAGTACTTACAATTCTGTTGACTCAATTTTACTTTATCTTCTTTTCCTTTTTGTTAAGCAGATACTTTCTGCTCATGCTTGAATTGAGAGATAACACATAAGCCTCTCCTACGGAAAGCGCTCCGCAAGGGTCCCCCGGACCTCCGTTCGAGTAGTTTTGTTAAGCTAGCCCTTTCCCGGTGTTATTTTGTTACTGGAGGACTTCCCATGCGATCTGGGACCCCCGCAGATGCCGGTTTACACCCAAAGAGTCTAGATTTTTGCAGGGAAATCTGGCTTTTTGGGATCTAGATAACTTCTGGGAGGCCCGCAGATCTTGACGGGTCTTCCAGTGCAATCTGGAACCCCCGCAGATGCCGGTTTAGACCCGAAAAGTCTAGATTTTCGCAGGGGAAAATCTGGCTTTTGGGCTCTAGATAACTTCTGACAGGCCTGCAGATCTTGATGGGAAGTCATCCACTACTTGCCTAAATACTTGCCCAAATGATCATTATAACAAAATCATCCTCCCAAATTCTCTACACAATTCCAGGGTAGGTGATCTGTCTGCATACTACTTTGCCTAAATCATCATTGTAACCAGATGTTACTCAATTTGAGAATATATCCTATGTCTCTGGATGGGGTGTATTGCTTCCCCTACATTTATTGATTGCTGAAGCGGAAGCCTTGCCTTGTGTGCAGGTCGCCTCAAGGATGATGCCAACGTTGCTTGATTAATTTTTCATCATTACCTCAGAAACATCGGACATTTGTTGTTTGAGCGCAGATTGACTAGTTGAATATGTATGTAGCACACGGCGGAGCCCCGCTGAAACCCTAACTTGGCTAATTTCCCTCCTCGGGGGAGTGCAGCGACCTCCGAAGGAGGGACTTACGTGCTAAGTCGACTCCGTGGCCTGAGAGAGGGGCGACATAGCGCATAAGTCCCTCCTTCGGAGGGTCCCTGCGGGACGGCGTCCCCCTCCACATAAAGAGGGACTTAGTTAAGTTAGGCTGAAACCCTAGTTTCAGGCGAAAGCTTTTGGAAGACCTGAATCTCTAAATTCAGTTTGGGGACATTAGTCCCAAGTCCCTCCTTCGGAGCGCTTCGCGCCAGCCCAGGTTGTACCAGGGCCCTCCGAAGTGGGGGACTTGTGTTAAGTTAGGGCCAAGACCCTCTACTTGTTCAGCATATCTAACGCGTTCTTTTTCCACCCCTTCATATTGTAACAGGTAGTGGTCCAACGGTAAATATCCCTGTAACGGTAAATGTCCCTGTACTTGGCGGCTTGTGCAGGGGGGTGAAGTGGCCGCGTAAACTCGGCGATATCAATCAAAACACCATACGCTACGAATCCCAAGACTGCCATGGAGTTGAGAAGAGTTGAGCACGTGTGGTTTGGTTTGACACCACAACCAGGTCCAATCGGTTCTGGCCCACGGCATGCTTATCGCGCCGGAGTGTCATGGGATCCCGTGGTACCCGCCCATACAGCAAGGAAGTTTGAGTCAGTCGAACCACGCAGCCCCTCGGCAGGTTAAACCGTGTCCCGTCCTTTGTGTGTCCCGTCCTTCATGTGTCCCGTCCTTCATGTATGGGATCGGAGAGGGTCATATCTGGGCGGGACTCGGGTCGTCCTTTCCTTAACATAAATATTTTGTCCGACCGTCAAAACATGAACTTGCCCGTGCAAGGATGCCGTGGGCCTGTTCGAACCGTTTGGCTACGGTTTCAAACACAAACACAGTCACGTTTTTTCACAACTTCAAGAATATTGGAATTCGAAGTGTATGATGTTTTGATTTTGCGCCCATAACCCACACCCCATCCCCCGGTTTAGGCCTATAAAATCACGCTCGGGCCAGCTGGAAACGCCAACCATCCCACAAGCAGCACACCACTGAAGAATACCATAGCAAGATGCTGAGAAAATACCCTCTTCAATTTGTATTGGCGGCACTGACCGTAATGGCTTTCATGGCCATGGAGTGCGTCTCGACAAACGATATTATTGCAACCATCGAGGGGAAAACTTTAGTCTTGAAGGGGGGCGGTCAGCCGGGCACAGGCGTTTTTGTACCGGGTCCCCAGAATTGGCGAGGAGGTTCTATCCGCGTGAGACCCGATAGAAAAGACAACTACGTTGCCCGCGCGGTTCATCAGGGTACAGGATCGAACCCCCGCGGCATTGACAAAGGTATTTATCGCTTGATTATAATTTAACTGTAGAGGGTTTAGGCTCATTACGGGCAAGTAAACAAGCCCGGCCACTTATGTCTAATGTCATTTTTTTTATCAGTCAAACAGGAGGAGATCAACTGGCCTGCGGATTTGGATCGTAAAGACAAAGAAATACTAGATGAACATAACTCAGCTCACCATTCGCGTCCGAAGTCAACAGATGGATCCACAGAGGAAGACCTCGAACGTTTTTTGCCCAAAGGCCTGATTAGTATCTTAAATTCCACCTAGTCCTCTTTTTCTCGTAGCTCCTAATCTGATAGATATTTCTGATTTGATGGTTGAATGATTTGGAAGATGTATCATCTTTCATATTTACTTTCCATAATCTCCTACACCACGGGTGCAAAAAAACATTTTGAGAACCAATTTGAATGGTTTCAAAATATTTCCAATACACTCAGTCCTGGACTCCCTGAGTAGGGTTGACGGCGCCACCCCTAGGTGCGCGCCGATGTGCGGGCGCCTCGCACCCGCGCACCGGGCGCGCATCTTTGGGCAAAAATGAGGGGTGTGCGCGCGTCCCACATCTGCATGAGATCGGGGGGCCCGAGAAGCATTCTTGAACTATTTTTGGGGTTTCCTCGGGGCTACCCGCGGGGATATCTCCACGCGTGAGGTCAGGACCTGCCGGCTGCGGCGGTTTTTGTGGGGGACCCCGCGGGGATACCCTAGCCAGGAAGAAAAATAAACTCCACAGTTCCAAAATACCAAATAAAATCATTGATATGCATAAAATCCTCAGCCTCGCCTGGGCGCGCCGCCCTTGCGCCAGCCAAAGGCGCGCCCCTTGAGGGGGTCTTCTAGGCGCCCATTGGCGCGCACTTTCTCAAATGTGGCGCCCTCAACCCTATCCCTGAGGAACAAGTCGGACTAACCATTTTCAGATATTTTTAATATATTCTCCAAACCGCCTGATCAGGTGGTTCTGAAAATATCTGAAAAACAATTCTGGTTGAAGCAATATTCTTGAAACCACTTCAAATGGTTTTCAAAACCAATTTGGTTAGCTGATAAGTGTTGAAAACCAATTCGGTGGGCCAAACAGTTTTGAAAAGCCAAATTGGTTGACCAAAAATTTGTAGAAACCATTCTAGTTGGCAATTTGGTTTGAAAAATCAAGATTGGTCAGCCAAATGGTTCCTGAAACCATTTTGGTTGGCCAATCTGTGTGGATAACCAACATTGGTGAGCCAAATGGTTTCAATAACCATATTTTGTTTTCCAAAAACATTCCCGGGCCATCATTGGTTCCAGGAAACATTTCCGCACACCAAAATATGGCAATCAAAAAGTTAGGAGAATGGAGGCCTTCCCGTTGACTTTGAATAAATCTGGAATTCCAGATTTTGCAGGGGAATCTGGAATCTGGAACTCTGGATAAATTCAGGGAGATTCTGGGACCAAGATTTCACTGTGAAATCTGGAATCTGTTGGCTCAGATCTGGATTTCCAGATTGACAGGAAGTCCTACAATCCTTCCATTACAACCTGGTCCCAGGGAAAATAAGAAAAGAGGTTATGGAACTACAAGAAATAAAAACTTAAAAAACAATTATGGTGTTCAAAGTTGGTTTGCATAATTTTATGCATGCATAAATCATAAAATCATAAAATCTTTTTTGCAGGGGATATGACTGTCTGATTATGTAATACAAAATTTCCTCACCAAAATATTCTTATGATTTTATGATTTATGCATGCATAAAATTATGCAAACCAACTTGGAACACCATAAATAAGAATAAAAACAAAATGATCAGGAGGAGATAAAGAGCAAGGGAGTTAGTGGGAGTGGATTCTTTCTTGATATCTTCATGTGTGTGAACGGGGCCCACACCAGTTTGTCTGTTGATTGCGTTGCTAGACAGGTTGTTTGTTACATGATGAAGAATTGTAGAAATTCAGTGACGAACAGGAGCATAAGGGATGACAGGGGGGGGGAGCCTTGGAAGGCGGGCACCAACCAATCGGCGAGGTCTTCATGGAGGGACAACAACACCCGGAGGGGATTAAGGTACAAGTCTTCCTTGAGAGGTGCATTGAGGAATGCACTCTTGATGTCTATTTGATGAAAGGAGAGATTGTTCTTCAGAGCAAAGATGATGAGCATTGGGAGAGAGATCATCTTCCCCGTTGGTGCGTAGGTGTCAAATTAATCATGTCCTTCAATCTGTTGGAAGCCTTGGGCGCATAGGCGCGCTTTGAACTCTAAAGGAACAATGAGATCATCCTTTTTTACCTTGAAGACCCAGGTTCAATTGATTTGCTCCTGATCATCCTCCTTCTTCACAATGATCCACACTTCATGATCATTCATGCTTGTGATTTCCTTCACAATTGCCCTCTTCCACAGAGCCGAGTTTGGAGAGTTGATAGCCTGCACATACAAAGTCGGAGTATTGTCTTCAGCGTTCTCCGCAAGATATACAAGGATGGCATTTCCCTGCCTGTCAACTGAAAGGATGTTGTCCATGGATATGGCGCTGCTGATATCTCTAGGAGCTTTTTCAACGGGGCTTTGAGAATTACTGTTGTCTAATGACACCTCCGGTATGGAGCTCCGCTTGGTGCTAGACTGGCGGTAGCGCTGGGAGGGGAAAAGGTGCTCTGGGAGCTGCTCTCACGGATGGTCTGGATGAGTGGTAGGGATTCGGGTTGATAGCGTTGAGAAAGTGGTTTTGAGATGTTTTGCCGGGGTTCAGATCCTCGGCCGCGGTTTGGTTAGTTGGGAAAGGATTCTTGATGAGAGGGGGTGGACTCTTGGAAGGGACTCTTGATGATGATTTGGAAAAAGTGATGGCCTTATTTCTTGGATCAGGATGCCATGCCTCTCCCATCATCCAAGTTTGACGAACTTGGACTCAGGGAGGCGACCTGTCACATACATTTCATCATCTCCTTGCGCTCCATGCGCGCGCACAACACAACAAACAACAGGGAGAAAAGAAAATAAAACAAAAACACAAGACAAAAAGGAGAAACCAAAGAGATGAGGCAGACACATAGACAAAACAATTAACCACCAATGGAAAGAGAAGAAAGGGGAAGAAGAATCAAAACCACAGAGAAAACAAGAGACAAACCCACAGCACATGCTGTGTTGGTACCAAGAATTTTAAGGGAGTGGACCAGAGGGGGAAATGAAACTGGGGAAGAGGATGAGGAGGACTGGGAGGAATAAACTGAGAGATTGAGAGACTGAGAATCTTGAGATCTTGATGATTGAGAGTTTGAGTTGTGGATTCTTGAATCTTGAAGCTGGAGGTTCTTGATCTTGGAGATGAAACTTTGAGGATCTTGAGGAATGAGTGAGGATCTTGGGTCTTGAAGCATGAATTATTGAATCTTGAAAATCTTGAAGGGTGAGAATGAATCTGAGACTTGCTGATCTTACTGGCAGCAGCAGCAAGAATGATTCTGACTAGCGGTCAACCAAATGGGCAACCACACCGGCTCCAATTGAATTCAAGATGCATCTGTTAAGCAAGGATTGGACACCGTATGCAACAGGTCTTCATGATTAGCAGAGTCTTCCAAGAGATCAAATAGTTCCTCCTTGGATTCAGGTGGTTGATCATTTAATCCCGGCAACACTGCCTTGTCAAATTTAACATTGCAAACCCAAAAGATTTTCCAAGAGGCCAGTTGGTAGATACCATATGATAAGAAATGATTCTTGTACCCCAACATGATTCCTTGTTCAGCAGTTGGCAGGAGCTTGAAAGTACATCTCTCCTTTAATGGAATCAAGGAATATGTCAAACAGCCAAATGGTCAAAGAACATCCAAGTTTGCAGATTGTCCCGTCCAAACGGTGTATGGAATTGTAAATTTCCTTGTTGATGAGGGACTTAAATTGGAGAGCTGAGTAGCGGTGTTGAAAGCTTCTTCCCAGAAGGACCTGGGTAAGCGCGAATGAACTAGCAGACATCTTGCTTTGACAAGGATAATTTGATTTTTTCTCTCAGCCATCCCATTGTTTTGCGGGTTATACGCCGGAGAAATGTGATGTATTCACCAGGAAAAAAAAGTAGTCACTTGATGGCAAGTGAAATGATGCAGCTTTGTTTTAAGCTCCAACACTGCTCCAATGCTGCTCCTCTCCACCAGCACATCTAGGGCTCACATGACAGGTGTCAGGATCAAAGCACTCTATGTGATCAAACCAGATGATGCTCAGCTTTGGCCCTGGCTCAGCTGATGCTCAGTTTTTTCCCTGTCCCAGCTGATGCTCAGCCTTGGCCGTAGCTCAGCTGATGCTCAGTTTTTACCCTGTCCCAGCTGATGCTCAGCCTTGGCCGTAGCTCAGCTAATGCTCAGCCTTGGCCGTAGCTCAGCTGATGCCCAGCCTTGGCCGTAGCTCAGCTGATGCTCAGCCTTGGCAGTAGCTCAGCTGATGCTCAGCCTTGGCCATAGCTCAGCTGATGCTTAGCCTTGGCTGGAGCTCAGCTGATGCTCAGCCTTGTCCGGAGCTCAGTTGATGCTCAGCCTTGGCCGTAGCTCAGCTGATGCTCAGCTTTGGCCCTAGCCAAGCTGATTTTCAGCTCTGGTCCTGTCCAAGCTGATTCCCATTTTTTTCCCTGGTCTGGATCAGCTGATCCTCAGCAAGCTGAGCATCAGCTGGCTAGCTGGCCCAGGACTGGGTCAAAGCTGAGCATCAGCTGGGACAGGACTAGGAAAAGGCTGAGCAAGGACGGGTACAAAGCTTAGTGTCAGCTGCGCCAGGACTAGTACAAAGCTAAGCATCACCTGGGCTAGGACTGGTCAAAAGGCTTTATTCAAATTCTGAGAGTGAGCTGCATGAAAAAGCTGAGTATTAGCTGAGCAACAAAGCTGAGTATGAGCTGGGTACCAAAGCTGAGTATCAGCTGGACAGAGCTGAGGATCAGTTGGGCTCATCAAAACTGAACAGGACCTCCTTGGGAAATTTTGGAAGTTGAAGAGATTGTTGGGAGATTGGGGTAGATAGTGGATAGATATTGGATAGATGGTGGGTAGCCGGCTGGATCTGGTGTGATGTCACTTGTCATCAACTGACTATTTTATTTTCCTGGTGATTAGACCATCATTTGTACAGAGGTTTTGAAATGATTGAATGGCAAACTCCCCCCTCCCCCCCCCGCCATCAGACATAATTGATTTGAGCTTGGCTCCGGTCTGTGACTCTGTGAGAGATCAAAATTCCAGATATTTTTCAAAGGCTTTGTCCTTGGATTGCAAGAATTTGACTGATTTGAATCCGCTGTATTGATCAACCAGTGTCATAAAGTACAGATTTCCAGCTATCAGGCGTGTTGAGAAGGGTCCAACCAAATCCAGATATACTATCTCCAAGACCCTTGTGGCTTCCTTGAACTTGCTGTTGAATCAACTGAAACCTGAAGTGTAATTTCAAAAAGTGGCTGCAGTACCACAGAAAAATCAATGGGGCCGGCTTTCTGCACTCCAAATATTTACCACATGAACTCCAAAAAAGTATGGCCAGTGATTCCCATTGAAAAAGAGCGGATAAATAGGCTCAGATTCACTGGAATCTTTGGGGCCTAGTCTTAAGGGGAGGAATTTGAGTGTGGTGGAAGTTTGTCTGTAGGGGGGGGCAGAGTCTCCAAGGTTCAAAGAATGACTTTGTTGATCTGGAGGATTTGCTTGGAGTGCATGCATGTAATTAAAATAGGTGTGCAATCCAGTATTTATTGGAGTGTACAGTAGTACACTCCAATCTTGAAACAGATCAAGTTTCAAGATTGGAGTGAACAAAGGTCCACTCCAAATATACATTGGAGTGAGCAAAGGTCCACTCCAAATATATATTGGAGTGAACAAAGGTCCACTCCAAATATATATTGGAGTGAACTTCTGAACACTTCAATTTATCCCACTTTTGGAGTGAACCTTTGTTCACTCCAATATTTATTGGAGTAGACACAAGTTCACTCCCTTTTTGGAGTGCATTTAGTAAATATTTGGAGTAGATAAAGAATCCCTCCAAATCAATAGCTAAATCAATGTTGCCCTTGTCAATTTGATATTTCCAAGCAACTCCATATTTCTTATCCTTCTGCCATTCAATACTAAGAAAGAGGCAATCAGTTTTTGGCCAGTTGGATGGATAATAATCAAGCCACATAAGTGAACTTACATTGCTGAGTGACACCTGATGATGCTATTGAGTTGAATTAGAGTTGAGTTCCATTGTGTACAGACATCTTGTTCAATAGTATGTGGTTTATCACACTTCTCTTCTTTGCATATGTGTTGTGACTCTATACGCCATGCATCAGATCACTTAGCTCAGCGGTAGAGCAGGTCTGTACCATGACTGTGACATGGGTTCGACTCCCATAGTCGTCACTATCTTTTCCTGTCTCTTTAGGTTATGAGCCCAGCGCTAGCTCCTAGCACAAGCTTTAGTCCCCCCGCTAGCCACGGGGGGAGCAGCTGCATACTTAGATGATGGACTGATAGGGTGTCAGACACTGAGACACTAAGTCCATGTGTCTACAATTGGAAAGTACATGTCTTACACTGCAGGCATCTCGCTGTTGCTGTGGGCCGCAGCGACATCATGACACTGCATATCAGAATTCAGCGTCAGCTGCAGCGACATGGCCGGCTGATTTGCCTTTGGACAGCCGGCCACCACAGTACATACATAACAACCTCTCAATGACCGGTCCTTGTGCCTGCCATTGAGAGGATTACACACTCCTCTTGGTGACCAGCTCATGGACCGGTCATTGGGAGGAGTCCACACTCCTCTTGATGCCAGCACACACCGGCTTCAAGAGGAGTACAGACACCTCTCAATGGCCGGCACAACTTCCAATCACCGAGAGGAATACGCACTCCTCTCAATGGCTGGCCCAAGGCACGGTAATCGGGAGGAGTACATACACACTTCCCTCAATGGACGGCACAGACCGGGCATCGAGGTGCATGTAATCCTCTCAATGCCAGCCTGTGTTGGCATTGAGAGGAGTATGGATTCCTCCTCCCAATGACCGGTCCTTGTGCTGGGCATCAAGAGGAGTGTGGACTCCTCCCAATGACCATTTGTTATGCTGGTCATTGAGAGGAGTGTGGACAACTCTCAACGGCCGGCACAAGGACTCCTCCTGATGGCTGGTCCTTGGGCCAGCCATTGAGAGGAGTGCGTACTCCTCTTGGTGACCGGTTGTTGTGCCGGCCATTGAGAGGTGTGTTGTGTGTACATACCCCGGTGGCCGGCTGATGGACAGCCGGCCAAGTGTTGCTGCAATACTTGTTGCGCGGGGTTCAAATCCCCACTGAATTTTCAGATGTCACTGCGGTCCGCAGCGACATTGAGATGCCTGCAGTGTTATAACCTAATGGTTAAAGACTTCACACTACAGGCATATAGCTGTCGCTGCGGGATGCAGCGTCACCCTGTCGTTGCAAGCCCGCGTGACTGCGCAAGTAGGCGCAGTCACTGCGGCCGCGACCCCAAATACAACGTCAGGTGACGTTGCGGGCCGCAACGACACCTATTTGCCCGTAGTGTCATTAGTAATTGACTCATGTACATGAAGTCATGAGTTCAATTCCCTGTCTTTACGTTAATATTGTACCTTTTATTTCTATGTACATTTATTATGAATTAAACCATAGTATTTCACACTTTTTAAGTATGCAATTAAACTTATTTCACATTTATTACATATTTGTTCATACAGAGAGAGATAATCTTATCTCTCTATGTATTTATCCACATTAAGAACAATTTACATACAAACTGAGAGATTACATAAGTATTTATGAAAATCCCTCACCTGAATTCCGTGGACTACTCACCTCCTTGGAGTTAAGGATCCCTCAGGACCTTGACTCAAAGGAGGGAGCTGACCCCTGTAATATAAAAGGGGGGGGTCTGTCAGCCCTCTGCTAGTCCAGACAGCACAGAGTGCCAACAAGGAGCCGCAAATGCTGCTCCTCCTCTGGCATGAAGCGCAGGACAGATCCTGTTGCCGTATAGTATGGCGGATGTTTTACACTCATGAGTTGCGCGCAGTGAATAGCAGAGTACAATTGTTGAGTACTATGCCCGCTTAACAGCAAGCTAGAAGTTGGGAGAAGAAGAGGTTCAAAGCTTGAAACTCCCCCCTCCCATATAGTACGGGCACTCTCTCAAAGAGAGGGTTTTCCCCCAGAGTTTTTGGTACCAAGCCCGCTTACATTGTTGAGATATCAACGATTGGGGCCTTTACCTCTTGAACTCCAACCTTTTCACTTCTTTATCTTCCTCCGTCCAGAACCTCCAACCTTCCTACCCTCTCCGCCAACCTCAACACTCCCCTCTCCTCGGCCCTTGACCTTACCTCCCTGAAACTAGTAAGTCTCCGACTCGGTAAGCTCAAGAGGCTCACCTTGTTTCCCCTTTTTCCTTTGTCCGGCGGACGGATCTTCTAGATCCCAGCGAGACCTTTGCTCCGCTAGGCCCCTCTTACCCAAGAGGCGTGGCTCCTCCTCCCGCGTTGACGGTTGAGTAGAGATAGACGTTTGTCTACAGTTTGTTATTCCGCGCCCCGCCAGCGCTAGTCTAGACGGTACTTAGTATCCGTTCATTCAGGGTGCGGCCACTTCAGAGACCCACCCTGACAGGGTCTTTCCCCTGGAGAGATTCTTCACCCCAAGATTATTACCATACAAACCCTTGCACCTTACTACAAGTTATAGTGAGTGGGGTTTCTAAATAATCAACTGACCTTTTCCTCCTTTCACAGCTTTTTTGACCTCTACTTGTGTAATTTCTAGGTACAGGTGATTGTTATCACACCTGTAACCTAGAAAATAACCTCTTCTTATCCAAAGCTACGGCGCTTGGCTCGAGTAATCGCCACGTCCCCTTAAACTTGTATGGGAGCTAGCCCCTCCGCTATTCAGCGTCAAGGTGAGGTTTATTCCCACTGGCTTTTTAAGCTATAGTGCGGCCCAATCTCCGCTAACCGCTGTCTAAGCCGTTGTAGCGTAACTCAAAAACCCTATAATCAACTCCTTGTCACCAAAGAGACAGGAGCTGACAATTGGGGGTCTGGCCGGAAAAATCTTCCCGTGTACCACCAAACTTAAACTCATTTCTGAGAGTTACATATCTTATTCAGATATCTCTTTGAGTTCCGCTTCTCTACCGCTCAGCTTCCACCCTCAAAACTCTGAGGAAATCTTATAATACTCAATTTCTCAGTTCACGTTTTCCTCACCAGACCGGACATTTCCTTTTGTTTGATGTAACTTCTGATCTGTGTGCGTTATTGGTAAAACCAACAGGTCAATCCAAAAGAAAGAAAGAAAAAAAATGTGGTATTTGAAAACACAACCGGTTTGCGAATCTCAGAACTTCTGATTCCTCATTCTAAAAACTTCGCCATAATATACTGAAGTCTTTCCTACACCTTTCTCTTGCAGAATCCAAAAGCCGTACAAACAAACTCTAAGTTTTGATCAAAATTTGTCAGGATTCGGGTACAACCCCGAATCAGAGGAAGCGCAAGGCAGCTAAACCTAACCCTACCAGGGACCAAGGTGAGCCGGCGCGACCTCCAGGCGCATGCAATATGCATGCCGCCCTCAGGCAGATGGAATGTGCTAAAGCTAATTCCTCCGCTCCAAACCTTCTAGCCACGTCAGCAACCGACAAAGCGCCCAAGCGACCCAAACAAGACAAACAACCTTCAAGGTGAGTGCGTCTGTTGGGATAGCCCTAGCTAGGATTGTTGTAGCTGACTGAAGCCTCTGTATGCTCGTACAGCTCATCGATATCCGACGCCAGACCAGACCGAATCGGTTCAAGCCTCAGCGATAGGATCTCTAGTCCCAACTGTGGAGGTGAGTCCATCGCTGTTAAGCCCTAGCCATAAATGGCTCCAGACTGACCGTTGCTCATGCGCACTGCGACAGACAACGGCAGTTCCTCCCTATCAGCTCGTATTGGTGAATCTTGACCTGCAAGATCCCCAAGCCAAAGTAAGAAGAAATCCTTTCTCTACTGAGTGCGTCTCAAGGAGCGCAATAGCTAATGCAGCTTCCAGTCTTGTTAGCCTACAGAATCCGTGGATTCCTCTTAGCTGCATAGCAGTCCTTGAATATTTCTTCTTACCCTTTTATCTCTCAGTACCGAGCGGATCTGCTCTTAGGTACGCTTTGTTTTCTCACTTTCATTTCTCTGTCTCCAAGATTGTTGGATAGACCGTAACTCATAAGAAATGATACACTCTTAGTTGTGTGAAATCTAACAAAATTTACGACTCAATACTTTAAAATTCAGTCATCTAGTCGTAGTATCGATCAGAATTCATTTTCTCTTACTGATCCTACACCATTACCTTGGTGGTGTTTTTGTGCTTTTTCTAGTGTCTGCCGCACCTTCAAACATTACTTACGCAGGAGCTGTTTGATCCACCACTCCTACCTCTACAGGAGCTCTCCTATCCAATCCAGCTCCCAAGATAGCCAGACAACCAATCAAGAAGGTCCCAACGGCTGCTTTGGAAAGCTCTTGCACTGTTACCAAGAAACCAAGAACGGTCAAGAAGCCCAAAAGCCCAGAGGTTGTACCACCCAAGTGGGACCAAGAATCCCACACGGAGCTCCCCTCTCCGTTTTTAAAGCCAAAGGATTTTCCGACTGGCACCCCTATGTGACCTGGGCACCACCAGATACAGATTGGGATGTCAGCTGGGATAACCCGTAAAGTTTTTAGCATTAATAGTAAAAGATACTGCCCAGATTTGGGTACTGTGGGTTGGTATAATCTATTGATAGCTGCCTATGTTATGAGCTGTAGCGCGGTCTCTGCAGAACAGACTCACATGTACATAGACTACACATGCATGTCACGGACCATACTCAAGGTTCAAGAGGCTGGAGATCCAAGCCTCTTCTTCATCCTGCAATCTACCATCTTGGATCCAGAACCCCCAGAACCTCAGACTCCATCTTCCTCTCCCAGAACAGACCATAAAATATTGCAGGATCTACTTCCTGGAGACAAAGATTAAGAACCCAACAGTCCAACAGAAACCAGATTGCTCCGCCTCCAAAACCTTGAAAATTCCAATTCTGAAAACTTGAATATCCCAACCCCACTCTTAGAAACCTTGAATATCCCAACTCCGCTCTTAGAAACCTTGAATATCCCAACTCTGCTCTTAGAAACCTTGAATATCCCAACTCCGCTCTTACAGAAACCAGATGGCTCCGCTTCCAAAACCTTGAATATCCCGCTCTGACATCACACCCAACTGCAGTCCCAGCTATACAATGGATGCCTCCGAAGCCACTAAACTCCAACAACAACTGGCCAACATCACTAAAAAGGCCAACAAAGAGGAGAAAAACTGGGGCCAGCCTAAAGGCACACCAAAAAATTCCCCAGCACACGCCAAAAAAATGTGGTTCTTTCATGAACACACCAAAATAATTGGTGTATGTCAAAGCTCAAGCCAAGAAGCTGGCGTGTTTTTAAGTCTAAGCCAAAAATATGGTGTGCGCAAAAGAAGATGCCAAAATTAATAAAAAATAATGGCGTAGGTATCTCTACACGCCATCCTTTGGCTCAACGTATGCCAAAGCCCAGTGATTGTTGTCCACGTGCAGGAGATAAATCAGAGTTGTTTCTGGAGACTGATTGGGGCCAAGACGTAGTGGAATGAAGGAACTGGGGCTTTTCAATGAAATAAATATCACAGGCCGGACGTAGAGATCCGCAAGTATCTGACCATGAGAGAGCTGTGATGCTGGTCCAGGTAAAGATGGTGATTTTGTTGGAGGAGGAGAATCAGATTTTGAGCTCGGTGATTTCGTAGGAGGAGGAGAATCAGATTTTGAGCTTGCCAGTGGAGCCAAGGATGAAGCAGGAGCAAGTTGAGTGGAGGGTGATTTGACCATTGGGGCTGGTGATTTGACTGTTGGAGCCAAGGCTGAAGCAGTGGTTGGTGGAGCAAAGTGAGCCAGAAGAGTTTGCAAGTTTGCATTTGTTCCCAAACCTGGAGGGACCGTGACGCCAGCGGATGATGCTTTGTTGGTAGTGGTGGTGGGTGGGTTTGGGGTTGACATTGTGGATGGTGCTGGTTTGTCTTGAGGGTGTGTGGGTTTGATGGACTTGTACAAGATCTGTGATCTTCAGCTTGGCGTTTATGTTTGAGTACACCAAAATAGCACGGATTGCCCGGGAGAAGCTCGTCAGGTTTGGCGTTGTGGTAACCCTGTTCCTGTTCATACTATCACCCTCATATCACCTAAACCCTTCATAAATACCTCATTATTACTTCATATTCAGATTCTACACCCCATTTTACCCCTAGTCACCCACTCATTTCACCTAGGATTTCCAAATGGATCAGCAGTTATTGGCATGTATAGTTTTGGCAGGTATTTTCTTCATACATATCCTTAGCATTATTACATACATCATTCATTATTATCATAGCTACATAGGACTGCAGATCTTACATAACTTCATTACTCATTTTTCTCTTCATATGATATCAGCAGTACATTCCTTCATAGCTCTTGTAGTTATTATCAAATGCTCATCATTATTTCATCTTCTACATAGTTACCTTTCATGTACACTCTTTGGTCATTGCGCCTTCATCATTACTGCTCATCTTCAGATATTGTTACTATGTGCTCATCATGTATCACCCCCCTGTAGTACTTCTCACATATATAAACACCCCTCTAGATGTTGTATCCCCATCATGCACTTTCTACTACATCCCCTCTGTAGCACCTTTTAAACATCACCCTTATATGCACTTTCTACTACATCCCCTCTGTAGCACCTTTACACATCACACTTAGATACACTTTCATCACCATAGAAATATATCCCCCAGCATATATCTCATTACCCATCTCAGAGTGACTCCCAAGAGCTTCTGCTTTTCCCCTTCTCACTTCTCCTCTCTCACTCAGTAGGATTGATACACCTCAGACTCATAAAGTGTTAAAGCCATCTCAGTCAAAGAGAATCATCAGCCACACCCTTTTCTTTTTCTTAGTGTAACCCTCTCTCCATCAGCGTTAGTCTAGAGGGCAGCCTCACCAGCACCTGTAGCCTCTCCTACATTATTAGTAGTGTAGTTGACTATTTCCCCTCACAGCTCTTTCCTGATCTTTTAGGAGTTCCACAAGTGGTGTCCCAACAGTGGCCTGATTACCTTTAGATTTTAGTCCTAGTAACCTTTTTCACTACCAGTTTATAGTCCTATCACCTACACAAATCCCTTCCATTCCATTCCTCTTCAAGTGCAGAAAACATAAAAACTACAAAAAAAAACATATTTTCCCACCATAGTCATTCATTTGAATTCTTCCCTCCTTAACACCTTAACCAGTCACTCCTTCAACCCCTTTTATTCCTTCACAAAAAAAAAAAACCTCAACTTCACCCTTCTGGAAAGACTCTCATTTATCCCAACCATCCAGCTGGACTACTTCATTCCTCTATAGTTACCCTTCAACATGTCTGAACACTCCCAAGATACTGCTCATCCTATCAACAACAACCTAGGAGAGACTTTCAGCAACAACAACCCCATCCCAACTGCTTCAGAAGATACCAACACTCACCCTGCTGGACCAGCCAACCCCCATCCTGAAGAGCCAGCTCCTACCAACCCTTTACCTCAACCTACCAACACCTTCAATCAGTACAGAGGCAGCACTGGCCCCAACAATCCTCAGTTTCAACACCCCAATGTCTTCAACCAGTACAGGGACAACATACCTGATCCTTCAGAAAGCTCTCACCTAGGACTCAGACAAAGAATCACACCTCCAGCCCCATCTGTATCTTCCAAACACTCTGTGGTCTACTTTTTGGAGAAGGAAACCAGGATGCCAGCCTACAAAGGACCAATCAAAGGAGTCAAAATCAAGCCCTTGGACAAGGAACTCTGCTTTGATGGAACCAACCTCACCATTGAAAACTTTATTAACAGGTATGAAAATGTAGGATCAACTGATGGAGCTTCTTCTATAGATTTGGTCAGGCAGGTTGTTTCTTTTCTCAAAGGGGAGGCCATCAAGGAAGAAGTGGAACAAATGGAGGCTTACAGGAACCAGAACTGGGAGGACCTCAAGAAGCAGCTACTGGACAGATATGGATCCCCACTCCCTTTGGTCAGATATACTAGGAGGGACCTCACTCAATTGATCAACAACTCAATCCAGGCTGGAGGAATCAAAACTTCAGAAGAATTCAGGTTGTTCAACAATAAATATTCAGTCATTACTAATTATCTTTTAAGAATGAAACAGTGCTCCCACCTGGAGGAATTCAGAGAATTTCTATTGGATGCCCTTAGCCCAGAACTGGAATCAGCTGTCACCAAGGAACTCATCAAGTGCAATGAAATGCTGGCCTCAGAGGATGGAGGAATGATTCTACCCCCAACTTCAACCATCTGCTCCTTCATAATCAGAGAAGTCCATTCAGCATCAGTCATGGAAAGGAGAAAACTCTTCAAAATGGCTCTTCCCCAGGATCAAAAGGACTCAACTCTTCCAGTAACCAAGGCCCCTCCTTCCACCTCTCAACCCATGGCTCCTCCTTCCAGGCCTCCACCTCAGATTACCACTTCCCAGGCACCTAAAACCACAGAGCAGAAACTAGAGGAGATCACACAGCAATTAGCAGCTCTTACTGCAGGAAAATCAGCCCCGCCTCACCTTATTGGAGCTGCCCCTGGCCAACAGTACACCCCTTCTCCTAGGAATAAACCAGATTTCAAATGCTTCTACTGCTTTCAGAACAACCATGGAACCAGGTCTTGCTCTCTTCTAAACTATGATGTGGATTCTGGATTAGTCATCAGGGATGGAAACAGATACAAATTTCCAGACAACACACCTATTCCTTGGGATACCAGTAGACCTATCAAAACTATAGTGGACCAATTCTCCAAGGATTCTGCCAGGCCAACCACCATCTCTTCCTTTGGCCAACTTGAGGAACTAGCCCAGGACTCTCCAACTGTATATGATGTGGATATTGGAAAAAGGACCAGATCTAGCCAGGACCCAGAGGATGAACCTACTACTAGTGGAAAAAGGACCAGGAATGAAAAGGAATCTCTAATGGATATGGACCAGGATGACTTAATCAAATTTGCAACCTCACCTTCCAAAACTCCTCCTAAACCCAGTCCAGCCCAACCTTCCAAACCAGGCCCAAAAGTTAAATTCCAGGACAACCAGGACCAAGGCCAGCCCAGTACAGACAAGCCATCTAGGAAAACCCACTTGGAAAAGCCACTAGCCAAGGAATACCCAGGGATTGAAGATTCTATAGTCAACAGGGTGCTCAACAAAACTACTGTGGAACTTACCATTGGGGAACTTCTAGCCTCTTCTCCTTCTGCCTCTGAAGCCTTCAAAAAGAAAATTTCCAACAGGAGGGTCTCTGTGGATTCAACCAAATCAGCCAACTCTGCAGCTATGGAAGAAGAAGAGGAAACTCCTGGACAAACTCACTACTCCTGCCCCCTTGCCTATGTCAGACTCACCATGGGAGGAAAATCTTTTGAAGCACTCTTGGACACTGGATCTATGGTCAACATTATCCCTGAGGAGATGGCCCAATCTATAGGACTGGTTATCACTGAAAAACCCATGAAGCTCAAAGGAGTTGGAGGCCACCATACTGGAATCACTGGAATTGCTGAAGGAGTGGAGGTTCTTCTAGGAAAAATCACCAAGACTGTTCATTTCTGGGTAGCTAAAGGAGGAGTTCAGCTAATTGTAGGAAAACCCTTCTTAATGGATGCATCAGCCACTATCAAATACAATGGAAACAGGGAGGAATCACTGTCTGTGGTGGACAAAGGACAAACTTACTTGGTACCAATCCTCCTGCCTAATCATCACAAATGGGAAACCAGCCTTCCAATCAATCTAGTCACCAGGGATTTTTTAGGCCAAGGACAGGATTTCAGCTTCTCCCAATAGGATCTGGAACCCTGTCTAAAGCAACATCACCAACCTATGCCACCTATGCCTCAAAAGATAAATCAACCTTAAAAAAGATAAAACCAGTCAACCAACCTATGCCCCTTTCTCTTAATCCTCCTCTGGCCAGACCACCACTCTCCAGGGATCCCTATGCAACTCCTTTAACTCCATTTCCACCTCCTTTTACTCCTACCTCCAAAATTACTCAAGACAGGCTGGACCTTATCAACTTTGGACCCCCTGGATGGCTTTCAGAACAAGAATATTTATTATTAGTTTGGGTCATCACCATCAGACAAGGAGCCCTGGCCTTCAAGGAAGATGAAAGAGGACTACTCAAACATACCTATGGACAACCTTACACCATCCCAGTTATTCCCCATGAACCTTGGCAACAGAAACCTATCCCAATCCCTGGACCCATCAAGGACCAAGTCATAGAATTAGTAAGGGAAAGACTCAGGACTGGCCTCTATGAACAATCTTTTTCCAGCTACTCCAGCCCCATTTTCTGTGTCAAAAAGCAAGATGGCAAATTAAGGATAGTCCATGATCTCCAGAAACTCAACAAAGTCACTATTAAGGATGCAGGCTTACCACCATCACCAGAGGAACTCATTGACTCATTCACTGGAAGGGCTTGCTATGGACTTGGAGACATTATGGGAGGATATGATGAAAGGGAGTTAGCACCAGAATCTAGGCCCCTCACCACCTTTGAAACTCCTCTAGGAAGATTCCAACTCACCAGATTACCCCAAGGAGCCACCAATTCAGTTGCAGTTTATCAGGCCCAGATGATGTGGATCCTCCAGGATGAATTACCTCACCACATGGGAATCTTTATTGATGATGGAGGAATCAAAGGACCAACCTCAGACTACAATGGACAAACCCTGGATGCCAACCCCCAAATCAGAAAATTTATCTTTGAATATGCCATCACTCTGGAAAGGATACTCTTTAGGATTGAAGAAGCTGGACTCACTATCTCTGGTAAAAAGTTTGCCTGTTGTGTCCCTGCCCTGGATCTAGTAGGCCATGTTGTCTGCAAGGAAGGAAGGAAAATCTCAGCTAAGAAACTCAACAAAATAGAAACTTGGCCAACCCCAATCACCCCAACTGAAGTCAGAGGATTCCTAGGTATCTGTGTCTATGTCAGAATGTTTATCCAAAATTACTCCACCATGACTGCACCTCTCAGACAACTCACCAGGAAGGACTCTACTTGGGGTTGGACAGAGGACTGCCAGGAAGCTTTTGAGGACCTTAAAAGGATTATTGGAAAGGATATCACCCTCAAGAAACTGGAATTTGGACCTGAAGCTGGACAAATCAAACTCTCTGTGGATTCTAGTTATATTGCTGCTGGAGCTGTTCTTACCCAGGAGGATTCTGCTAATTTGGACAGGCCAGTTTTATATGAGTCAGTGGTCTTTTCAAAAAGGGAATCAGAATACTCACAATCAAAACTGGAACTCTGTGGGGTCTCTAAAATCCTCAAGAAACTTCAAATCAAGCTCTGGGGCCAACACTTTCAACTCAGGGTGGATGCCAAGTGCCTTATTGGAATGATCAACAACCCTTCTCTACCTAATGCCCCTATGAACAGATGGATTGCCTTTATTCAGCTCTTCTCTTTTGACTTGGTCCACACCCCAGGAAAAACTTTCACCTTACCAGATGGACTTTCCAGGAGGCCTCCAGACCCAGATGAGGAGGACTGCCCTAGCTTTGATGAGGATGAAGAATGGATCAAACCTCACCCTGGATTTGGACTCAAGCAATCTTCTTTTGGAATTCTTTCTTGTCCTGGTTTGCTGCTGGGGACATCAGCTGAGTTGGGGGAGGAGGTAAGGTCTCTTCAACAAGCAATTTGGAAACATTTGGAATACTACCTGGCCACCATGAACAAACCTCCTGGATGCAGCACCCTGGAATTCAGACAAATTTTGCACAAATCAGCCAACTACTTTCTCTCAAATGGAGTATTACACAGGATCAACAAACCTTTCTCCCAAATAGTGGTCACTTCCCCTTCAGCACAGAAATCCATCCTCAGCTCTCTCCATGAAACCCTAGGTCACAGAGGAATTTCAGAAACCTACAGAAGAACTAAACTCAGATTTTGGTGGCCAGGACTTAAAAGAGGAGTTACCAAGTGGGTCCAATCTTGTGAAGCTTGCCAAAAGAGGAACTCAGTACTACCCATGGAACCAAAGAAGCCCACTGGATCATCAACAATCTTTGGAAGAGTTAGTTTGGACACAGTACACATCAAGGCAGGTAAATGGAAATACTTGGTAATTGCTAGAGATGACCTTTCTGGATGGATAGAAGCTGTTGGACTGGAGAAAATACAGGCAAAGAAAATCTCCCACTGGTTCTTGGAAAATTGGATCTACAGATATGGAGCCCCTTGGTCAGTAACGGTGGATGGAGGCTCAGAATTTGGACAACAATTTCAAAACTCACTTCTAGAAGCAGGTATCAAAGTAAAAGTCACAACACCCTATTATCCTGAAGCTAATGGAATGGTAGAAAGAGGACATCAGGCAATCAAGGACACTTTGGTCAAACTGTGTGGAACTGAAGGCAAGAAATGGAGGTCTTATTTACCTTTAGTATTGTTTGCAGACAGAATATCCACCAAAAGATCAACTGGCTACTCTCCCTATGAATTGGTTCTTGGACAATCACCCATCTTACCCATAGACTTGGAACTGGAAACTTTCTTTGGAATAGACTGGACCACAGTGGAATCAACTCATGACCTTCTTTTGGCCAGGACTCAACAATTGGAAAACAGGGACACTATTCTTCAGCAGGCACATTTGCACCTTATGGACACCAGGAAAAGCTCTGTGGATTACTGGAACAACAAAAAGACAGCAAGAAAACCACTACAAACTGGAGAACTGGTATTAGTATACAATAAATCTCTGGACTCCCAATTTGGGAAACTCTTTGAAAATAAATGGAATGGACCTTACAGAATAAAAACTCAAAATCCTGGAGGCTCTTACACCTTGGAAGAACTGGATGGAACTGAATTGGCCAGAAGATATGCATCAACACATGTCAAAAAGTATCATTCTAGGACTTCTTTCTCTGAAAACATACCATAAAATATATATATATATATATATCAATCCCTAGATAAATCTCCCTTCCTCCCTTCTAAATCTGGCCCACTCTACAGGATCCCAGGCTAATTGCAAAAAAAAAAAAAAAAAAAAAAAAAAAGATAAATAAGTAAAAATTAGTATATAATCACAACATAAAATTTCATTAGTATCATTCACAATCATCAATCCTCTCTCTGGCTCTTTCTCTGTCTCTCCTATTTCTTTCCTCTTCATCTCTTTCCCTATTCATCTCTCTCCTATTCCTAGCAGCCTCTTCTCTTTCCCTCTCACGACGTAGGCGGCGGCTAGCGCGGTTCCTTTGGCGGCGCAGGCGCAAATTATCAGCTCGGCGCACTTGGCGCTCGAAGTCGGATCTCGCAATGGCGTCCCGGTCACCAGGACGCAGGTTGGATAAATCAATCATCTACACATAAGAAATAAATAATAAAAAAAAGAAAGAAAAAGAAATTAACTCGTTTTATTATTAAAAATTACTTCTAAAAATAAATAAAAGAACTTACTTGGTTGTAGTGCTCCTCGAACTGAGCAAAGAAGCGTTCCTTGGCGGCTTGAACGGCGTCCTCGTCTCTATGAGTAGCGGTGGCGAATTCGACGAACTCAAGCTCCATGGCATGGTAAAAGTTCTGTGCCCCACGCAGAGGAATGTTCTCGGCCGGAAACGCGGCTTGAGCAGGCATGGTGGGATGGATTCGAGGAGTATGTACTCCATTATAATCAACTTCGTCGTCGGAATACTCGGCTGGGTCTTCGGCATTATCAACACTGTTATCAGAATTATCTACTGGAATACCGGCGGCGTCTTCTTCGGAATTGGGAGTTGGGGACGAAACAGCTCTTCTTCAATAGTGCTATCCTCAATTATAATAGGATTAAGATAAGACATCGCTTTGGTTTTCGAGTTAGGGAAAAATAATGGGCAGTTCGGCGATTTCTGCAAGGACTACGGGCTCAAGAAACTATGGACGACGCTGGTGTACGACCCAGACCCTACACTCTTTATTATTAACACTCTTTTCGACTCTGGTGCACGATCCAGGCGGGTTCTCCTTTGGTTTTCTACTTCCGGCCGCGCTCGGGCCGGATTTTCATTAATCCTTTTAGAAAAGGTATCGGCGCTCATTTCCCAAAGCCGCCGTATGGCTCAAACTTTTTCCTGGGGTCTTGCCTTTCATTTGGCGGTGGACCTTTGGATTTCCATCGAGCGGTTCGAAAGATACAAGCGTTCAAAAGGCGTGGATCGAATTTTCTTAGCCCCGCGGACCTACGGACTTCTCCTTTTCGAACGTTACCTGCACACGACAACTCGGGCTGATTTCTAGCGCCAAATTTTCCTTGCCCTCTGGCCTTTCATTCTATCAAATTTTTATCGAATTCCATCGGACGGTTTCGATTTTATGAGCGGTCAAAGCTCGACTTTCATTTTCGACGCCGGTGCGCGACCCGGATTGGTTGTTTTCTCACTCTCTTTTCGACGCCGGTGCACGACCCGGTTTAATTTTTCTTTCCTTTTGAGTTCTTTTCCCTTTCTTTTCCTTTTCCTTTCTTTTTTTTTTTTTTTTTCTCTTTTCTTTATTCCCTTACCCCATGAGTTTTGGACGACTAAAACAAAGATTGGCGATATCTACTCGTTGCGCCTAGGAACAGACTCGCCGCAGCCGCGCCCAATCAAGTAAAACTGGATCAGCGTTGTTATGGAGCATCAACAACATCCTCAGGAATAAAATTAGTATAAATAAGGACCTCTAGTCACCTCATAATGGGGGGGAACCTGATAAGGGATTATGGATCAAGGAAAATAAAATAATCATGGATGGAACTTACTCCCCTCTTTTCTTTTCTGAATATTACTCTCCTTCAACTCCCTTCAGACCCTTTATTCCTATTAAATCTGAATATTACTCCCCTTCAACTCCCTTCAGACCCTTTATTTCTATTAATCTAAAAATTACTCTCCTTCATATCCCTTCAAGATTTTTTCTGTTATTATCATCTGGAAATTACACTCCTTCCCCAATCCTTCTTCAGATTTTTTTCCCTTCTCTTCATGAGCACTACCTCAGATAAAAATTCCTCACTCCTCTTTATGCCACTAGGATTATTCTTCATTCATAAAAATCTTTCAAACATATACTTCACCTTTCTGGCCACATTGGACTACTTCTACTTGCCACTTTGGTCTACTTTTTTCCTTTTTTTGCCACTTTGGGACTCCTTCTTACTTCAGAAACTCCAACCATTCCTACATATAAAACCCACTTCATACATATAAAATCTGGTCACCCTTCCTTTGCTTTAAAAACCTTCTTTTCTCCTTTTTGAACTCTGGACCTTTGGACTCTGGACCCCATATAAAATCCTCTTCTTCTAGGAATTCTGGACTTTCTTCTCAAGTATTCAACCCTCTTCAAGTCACATGGCCACATTGGATTTCTGGACTTCTTTGGACAACAGTAGATATTCTTTCAGGTTAAATATATAAATACCTCAACTCTTCATTCTGAATTATCATTAGCTTCATCATATATCTTCATACTTGCCTATCCTCTGGTCTAAGCTTCCATCCCTCACTCCCCCCTTACTAGTTCAGTGATACCCACTGGATTTTAGTCTTACTAGTCTATGGATATGCCATTAGATTTCAGTCTTCTTTTTTTACTAGTCTATGGATATGCCATTAGATTTTAGTCTTCATAATTGGTGTACTACACATAGTTAGTATATTGTCCACTCCCCCTATCTCAATTCTCTTCTTCATAAGCTTAGATTTTCAGTAGTTTAGTTCTAGTATTATCTTATATAGTGGATCTTCTAGTTTTTCATAGTGTTTGAGATATTCAGTTTTATATAGTTGATTAGTTTTAGAATTATCTTCTTCTGGACTTGGACTTTTGGACTTCTTTTATGGACTCTATGGACTTCTTTGTGGACATTGGACCCTTGGATTGTACTCTCAGGACTTCTTTTTGGACACTGGATTTTGGACTTCCTTGGTTGGATAACTACTTCCCTCTTTGGTTGGACCTCTCTCAGGAATTGGCCTCTTTGGTTGGATAACTACTTCCCTCCTTGGATTTGGACCTCTTGGACTTGGCCTCTTTGGTTGGATAACTACTTCCCTCCTTGGATTGGACTAACTCCTTTTCCTTACTTCTTTTTTTTTTTTTTTTTTTTTTCCCCAAATTTCTCTTCTTCATCTCTTTTCTTTTCCTCTCAGTGTCTGGGGACAGACAATAAGTTGGGGGAGCTTGTGGTAACCCTGTTCCTGTTCATACTATCACCCTCATATCACCTAAACCCTTCATAAATACCTCATTATAATTACTTCATATTCAGATTCTACACCCCATTTTACCCCTAGTCACCCACTCATTTCACCTAGGATTTCCAAATGGATCAGCAGTTATTGGCATGTATAGTTTTGGCAGGTATTTTCTTCATACATATCCTTAGCATTATTACATACATCATTCATTAGTATCATAGCTACATAGGACTGCAGATCTTACATAACTTCATTACTCATTTTTCTCTTCATATGATATCAGCAGTACATTCCTTCATAGCTCTTGTAGTTATTATCAAATGCTCATCATTATTTCATCTTCTACATAGTTACCTTTCATGTACACTCTTTGGTCATTGCGCCTTCATCATTACTGCTCATCTTCAGATATTGTTACTATGTGCTCATCATGTATCACCCCCCTGTAGTACTTCTCACATATATAAACACCCCTCTAGATGTTGTATCCCCATCATGCACTTTCTACTACATCCCCTCTGTAGCACCTTTTAAACATCACCCTTATATGCACTTTCTACTACATCCCCTCTGTAGCACCTTTACACATCACACTTAGATACACTTTCATCACCATAGAAATATATCCCCCAGCATATATCTCATTACCCATCTCAGAGTGACTCCCAAGAGCTTCTGCTTTTCCCCTTCTCACTTCTCCTCTCTCACTCAGTAGGATTGATACACCTCAGACTCATAAAGTGTTAAAGCCATCTAAGTCAAAGAGAATCATCAGCCACACCCTTTTCTTTTTCTTAGTGTAACCCTCTCTCCATCAGCGTTAGTCTAGAGGGCAGCCTCACCAGCACCTGTAGCCTCTCCTACATTATTAGTAGTGTAGTTGACTATTTCCCCTCACAGCTCTTTCCTGATCTTTTAGGAGTTCCACAGCGTGCACACATATTACACACCAATTCTGGGGAGTAAGTAACCTGAGCACGCCTTCTAAAAAGCATCTTTTGGATTACTGTGATGAGCACACTAATATTATTGGACAAGCGGAGTTCACACGCCATGCATTTTGGCGTGACTGGCAGCCACATCATCCAAACCTGGCGTGTACCTTGAATGCACGCCTTTTTGGCGTGCGCTGGGGAATTTTTTGGCGTGCCTTTAGGCTGTCCCAAAAAATGCTGCCAGGCCAAGGCCAACTTAGTGGACACACTCCAAACTCAGAACCCACCCCCCCCAACGGAAGTACCAACTGCCGGAGCAGGGGTAACCACAACCAAGGCCCCCAAAGTCACCCAGCCAGACAAGTTTAATGGCAAACTTGGAGCAGTGGTGGAGACGTTTGCCCGCCAATTCAATATCTATATGACCTTGAACAAGGCTCTTTTCCCCACCGACACGACACAAATACTTTGTGTGTCCTCCTTCATGAATGGACCGTTGGGCGTATGGGCCGCCCTGTTCCTCAACCAGGCAGCAGCGGACCTGCCCACCCTGACCTAAGCAGAGTTCATGGTGGCCTTCTGGGGCATGTATTTCAACCCGGAAAAGAAGTAGAAGGCGGAACAAGCCCTCCAAGGGCTGAAGCAGACTGGGTCTGTGGCGGACTACACCCACTCCTTCTTCCAGCATGCTCCCGCAGCGGGATGGGAAATCCCCACCCTGATCAGGCAATACCACCAGGGCCTGAAGCGGGAAATCCAGATGGGACTCATTGCTTCCCGCACCGCATTCGCAACTGTTAACAAGGCAGCTAGCTTGGCACTAGAGCTTGACATGGCAATGAGCAGAGCGGAGACCAGAACAGTGCCAACCAAACAGAAGATCAACCCCGACGCCATGGACCTATCGGCATTAAACGGCCAACTCTCCGGCTCCAAGAAGGTCTGGATGATGCGGGAAGGCCTCTGTTTCCAATGCGGAGTACAGGGCCATATTTCCCGCAACTGTCCTACCAAGAAGGGAAAAGGCCGCAGGAACACCAGGATTGCGGCAATGGTGGATCAGATCCGCCAACTAGTGAAAGGGATGGCGGCAATGGGCGGAGGCGGACCAGCGGATAAAGGTGGAAAATGCCGGGCTGACTTGTCAAAAAATGGAGGTTGTGCCTTTCATGAGCGGGGCAGAGTTGTCTTGTAGTATTGGTGCTAGTCAAACTTTAAACAGAAATGAAATTGACCCCTGATGTTTCATCTCTTGCACCATCACAACTCCCAGAGCCACACCCCAGACCCCATTTCCCCCTGCCTCCTTCCTCATTGATTCCGGAGCGACTCACAATGTGCTGAGTGAATCCTACGCTGTGGCGGCAGGATTACTCTGCAACGCCACCGCCTCAAAGCGGACCGTCTTGGGCTTTGATGTATCCACATCCCGAGTGGCATATGAGATTGACCTGACCCTGAATGAAGAACCCCGCCCATCAAAATTCATCATCACCCGACTGAAAGACACGTACGATGGCATCCTTGGGATGCCATGGATCCGCAAACACGGACACCAAATTGACTGGACCACCCGCACACTTGGCTCCAACCACTCCGACATTGCAACTGCCTCCGCAGTTTTGTCCACTCCAAAAACATCCTCAACAGAGGGCCAAGGGCCCATGATGGGGAAAGCCAGGATTGGTGACAAGGGGGTGTGTGTTTTACTGCCCCCGCAATGTGATTCCAATAAAGTTTTCCGCAATCATTCTCTGAAGCAGCTGACAAGCCCCTTTCTCTCCTAGAACATTACCCCGCAGAAATTAGCACCACCAAGACATCGTGGTCGACCCCTGCCCGGCTGGCGGCGGCAGGAAAGGACGCTATTGCAGTGCGGGCCGCCGAAGAACTATTCCTGCAGTGCTACCATAGATTCATTGACATGTTCCAAAATTCCAGCGCCAAGAGCCTACCGCCATGGAGAAAATATGACTTTTGTGTTGACCTAGTCCCTGCAGCCATACCACAAGCAAGCCGGATTATTCCACTTTCACCGGCAGAGAACCAAGCACTGACACACTGATTGCAGAAGGGCTGGCCAGCAGAATGATTCAGAGAACCACATCACGATGGACGGCCCCAGTTCTATTCACCGGGAAGAAGGACGGAAACCTCCGCCCCTGTTTTGACTACCAAAAACCCAATGCACTAACAGTGAAGAACCGTTGTCCCCTTTGGCTGACCATGGAGCTGGTTGACAGCCTGCTAAACGCTGACACCTTCACAAAACTAGACCTCCGCAATGCCTACGGGAATCTCCGTGTGGCAGAGGGTGATGAGGATAAGCTAGCTTTCCTCTGCAAGGCGGGGCAATTTGCTCCGCTCACTATGCCATTTGGACCCACGGGAGCGCCGGGATACTTTCAATACTTGATGCAAGACATCCTGGCGAGAAACTGACCTTTGGGAAGCTGTTGAAGCCCAACAACATCACGCAGCGGACCTTTGCGGAGATATCGGAGTTTGAATCCTGGTTTGAGGACAAATCCATTGACTTGGCGGAGGCAGAGCATTGGTTCAAGGTTGATGTACTAGGAGCGGATGCGGAGCACAAGGCGGAGGACTGACTGGCCATGTTGTATGCGGAGCTCATCACCAGAATCAGGGAATTGACTCCACTTGACGCACAACTTACCAGATGGATGGAATCCTTGAGAACTTCCACAGGAAACCGGAACAGATATGCGGAGGCAGATGGCATTTTGTAGGAAAAAGGACGGATAGTCGTACCGGTGGACCCAGCACTGTGGACAGAGATATTGAAGAGCCAACACAACAGAAAAGCAGCGGGCCACCCATGCCCTGGTCCGGCGGAGTTTTGTGTGGAACGGCCAGCAGAAGTTTGTCAATCAACACGTGGATAGATGTGATTCTTGCCAACGGGTTAACGCCTCAACGCAACAGGCATTTGGGACACTGGAGCCGCTGCCAATTGCGGCGGGGACGTGAACAGACATCAGCTATGATCTCATCACATACCTGCCTGAATCCCGCTCCTACAACAGCATACTGACTGTGGTTGACCGCCTGACAAAGATGGCGCACTTTATCCCTTCCAGGAAGTCCATGAATGTGGAGCAGTTAGCAGACCTGATGGAGGAGCACGTTTGGAAGCTCCACAGCACTCCAAAGACAATTGTCTCCGACCAAGGGAGCATTTTTGTGTCCCAAATCACCCGTGAATTGGACAACCAAATTGGCATCTGCCTCCAACCATCAACAGCATACCACCCAAGGACAGACGGACAGTCATAAATTGCAAACAAAGCAGTGGAGCAATACCTACGCCAATTTGTGAGCTACCAACAGGACAATTGAGCTCTGCTCCTGGCAACGGCGGAGTTTGAGTACAACAACAACAACCACACATCAACAGGGGTGTCCTCATTCAAGGCAAATTACGGATTCAACCCATTGTACAGCGTAATTCTGTTGGCAGGGCAGTGTGTACCAGTAGCAGCAGTGGCGGAGCGACTCCGCCAGCTTGCGGAGGTACAGGACAGACTTGAGCACTGTCTGGAAGCGGCGCAAGAGGCCATGAAAAGCTATTTCAACAGCGGAGTGCGGAAAACACCGGAATGGAACAGCAGAGACAAGGTTTGGTTAGATGGACGCAATATCTCAACAACCCTCCCCAGCCCCAAGTTGGAACATTTCCAATAGCTAGCAGAATTTCAAACTCTGCTTACAAATTGACCCTCCCGCTCACCATGCAGGGAGTCCACCCAGTTTTCCACGTGTCAGTACTCCGCAAACACAAGCCCAACAAAATTGCCCACCAACAGCGGCAGACCCTGGAGCAGGTAACAGTCAACGGCTGAGATGAGTGGGAGGTTGACGGCATACTGGACAGCCGGCAGAGAGGGTGGACAACTCAATACTTTGTCAGCTGGCGCGGATTTGGACCGGCGGAGAATTCGTGGGAACCGGAAACAAACCTGATGTCAGCCTTAGTGTCATCACAGCTGACCTAAAAGCTGCCTGTTCTACCTTTGTTACATATAAATTACTTTATATCCTTTTAATCTTAAGAGATAACCTTGTTTTGACTTCATATTCTGTTTCCTCACGTAATTTTAACCCTAGTTACAACTTACCAACTCTTTGTAACTATACTCCTTCCCTGAGTTATTGAGTTGTGGCGCGCATGCGCAGTTGTGACGTGTCAGCGCTACCAGGCGCGCCAAACCACATGTACATATGTAAACTACATAAGCAAACTGTGAAAATTTTCGTAGTCAGGATCCCCCTTGCCTGAGGCGGATCCACAGACTTCAGCACACCAGAACCACACCCCAGAGAACCCCAGGATCACCACCAAAGAGATTACTACACTCCCAGTATACCTACCGTCACAGGCGCCTAGGATATTGACAGTAAGTAACCTCTTTCACTGAACCTTGTTTATCTCAGAGGTACAACTCTGTGTCTTGCTTGATCTTCTCTTTTCTGCTGGTTTTGTCTTCTTCTTGATCACAGGGCTGTCCCTCCAGATCTACTGGCCTTTGCCTCTATCTTGATCACAGGGCTGTCCCTTATTGTCATTTGGCCTTTGCCTCAAAATCTAGGTTCAGGGCTGTCCCTCAGGTTTCCCTTTAAGAACCTTGACTATCCAGAAGGAAGCTAAAAATTTCTGGCTGGATTAAACTTATCTAATCCAGATACCCTCCTGAGAGGAAGCTGTAGCACTTCTTAGCACAGAGTAGCAGCACTCTTCTGAAGAGTAGCATTGCCAGTGGATGTGCATTCCCACTAGAATAACCTAGTACTTCTCTTCATCTTGATCCTGCTCTGTTTTCTCTTTTCTCTTTCTCTCTCTCTCTTATAGTTGTATTTTCTTTATCCCAAGAAATCCAACTATTGCCCCCCATTTCTTGTGTCCTGCTGTCACTATAGAGACTCAGGCTCACACCTGAAGAACAGCAGAGACCTATTGGTGGAATTCAACTCAAAATTTACGGAGGCGGTGGCCAGGCATTGGAGGACACGGAGAAGAAAGTGAGAGGGCAAGCTTTTTCCCACTGGGTTTTTTAATGCTGCCCAGGGACAGAATGCAAAGCCAAAAGAGGAGGATTTTTTTTTAAATTCTCATTGATCAACCAGAAAAGAGTGGATAATGTTATGAGCCGTAGCGCGGGCTCCGCAGAACAGACTCACATGTACATAGACTACACTTACATTTCACGGACCATACTCAAGGTTTGAGAGGCTGGAGATCCAAGCCTCTTCCTCATCCTGCAATCTACCATCTTGGATACAGAACCCCCAGAACCCCAGACCCCAGACTCCATCTTCCTGTCCCCAGAACAGTGTTGACTAAGTAATCCTGAATTGCTGTGGAGCATTTGGATTTGAACTATTTATGCATGATTGTATGCATTGTGTTGAGGTGACTTGATCTGAGTTGCACGTCCCCCAAGTGAAAAACTCAGACTCCAGAAGAACAAACAAATCCAATCGCTATCAAACCACCACCCTTATTTCACTGCCAAAATCATCCTATCTGCATCAATCTAGTACCGCTTCAACCGCTTGCTTAGACCAAGGAAATTCAGGAGGAGCCCAAATTTAACTCAAGTGGCTGTGGAGGTAGCTGAACCTTCATTGTGGTTTTCTCTCTATCCCAGATTTCCCTTCTTTGCTTCAGTGTTTTGTTGATCTATTCCTTTTCTTTTAGGCTTGTTGTTACTTTCTTTCATCTCCTATATAAATTCCCATTTCTATCTTTGAGTCAAAGCTAGGACTAGAATAATCAAAGGTACGTAATGATCTCATTCTTTCATATCATTGTTTGTCTTGCTTATTTTTATTTTTATTTATTCTTTATTGTTAGTTATCTACTACTATTAGTATTTGGTATTAGCTTCAATAAAGGACTTGATCTCTAAGTTCCGCAAACAGACCATAACAGCCTAACTATCTGAAAGGATTGTACTTGACCTTGTTTTTTCCCCTCTCCATCTGATCTAGCCCCAGCTCAAGACCAAGCAGTAGACCTAACACTTCACATTCAAAGTTAGATGCCTTCCCGCTACTACCCAGGTAAGCCAATTTTGAAACTGCTGCCCCTAACCCTTTTTCTGGGTGGGTGGATACATCCGTGAATATGAAGAAATTGCTCCCCAGGGTGTTTTCCAGAATTTGGTTGATGTTCAATTTCTCTTTGTACTTAGATCCTTTTCCAATCTGCAAGGTTGCCCTATTCTGGGGTGTCCAAGGTGGGAAATTGGGCAAGATGGATTGTCTCTGTTCAATATTCTTGTCATTCATCATCAGCAACCTTTCTTGTCTGATGTTTGCTTCAGCCAAGTTTGGGAAACTACCCCTAAATTGTAAGGACAGCAACAAGCTGGATGGAGCAGTGCTCAGGGTGGGTATTTTTTGAGTTTTGAGTGGTTGAACTTGAAGGAATGTTTTGGTTGGTGGGGGTTATGGAGGGTATGTTGGATATGGTTTGGTTGCTTATGTTTGTACAGGTTAGGTTTGATGTAGTTTGATCTAGAAGCTAAATAGTGCTTGTAAAACTGGATTGTAAAAATCTGGCTTTACAAGTGCCAGATCTGACTTTACAAGGCCTTGGAAATGGAGTGGAGGACTTCCTGTCAATCTGCAGCCCCCTGCAGAGTCAGATCTGCAGCCAGAAAACCTTAATTTTTGCGGGTAAATGCTGTCCCAGGGGCTGCAGATGTGGTTCTGCAGGGTCTGTAGATCTCAACAGGAAGTCCTCCAGTCCTCCCCCAATCAATCAATCAATCCAATTGAACAATTTTTTAAAAATAAAATCATCATAAAATTTGTCCTAAATTTTTGTAAATTTCAATTGTGCACCCCCCTCTCGCTCCTTTGAGCAATGCTACTATTTGAGGTGTTGGCTGTATCGGTTGCCTGTGCATCTCTAAAGTTCAACGAGGCTACGTGTCGTACCAAGCCCTTACAAGCTGGGTCGCTTCCAGAATATTGATATGCGAGAGTGGATATCGCAACCAGGCAATCCGCTTCATTCCGCACTGCTACATAGGCTGTATGGTCAATCTGTCGGTCAGGTGGAAATGATTAGTAGTGTGACAACGAACATGAAACAACTCTTGGCGAGCACCGGTCGGGTTGTCGCAGTATGAGCTGGCGTCATCGACGCGCCGCAGCAGAACTTACTTGCCCCAACCGGACCCCGCCGGCTGCCAAGGGACGCGGATATAAACCCAGCCCTCCTTGGAAACTCAGAAGTCTTTCTCCCACTGCCCACCTCTTGAACACTCTAGATCAACCTACATTTCATCCCATAGAATATACCTCATCTCAACCCAACAGTCCCCCCTTACCCACCTAAAAATGCCTGTCAAACTTGGAGTCAACGGCTTTGGTGAGTCATCGTCCTAGTCTTTCACTTCTGCTCTGCGGCTAACTCTCAGCGGCTATCGATCAGGCCGTATTGGTCGTCTCGTTGTACGAAATGCTATCCTCCACGGTGACGTTGAGGTTGTTGCGTGAGTTCTCCTTGCCCGATTGTGACGCCATTGGACTGCGTTCTCGATCACTCACACCTACTGTTCACTAATCAGCATCAACGACCCATTCATCGACCTTGAGTACATGGTAAGTGGCTGTCCCGTCAGCCCTCGCCGGTCGCTGGAATCTTATCTCTGATCTTTCTTTCTCCTAGGTTTACATGTTCAAGTACGACTCGACCCACGGCCGATTCAAGGGTGACGTCAGTACCGCGAACGGCAAACTTGTCATCAACGGCAAGTCCATCGATGTCTACTGCGAGAAAGACCCTAGCGCTATCGCCTGGGGCAAGTCTGGCGCTGATTACGTCGTCGAGTCTACCGGTGTCTTTACCACCAAGGAGAAGGCATCGGCTCACTTGAAAGGTGGTGCCAAGAAAGTTATCATTTCTGCACCATCTGCCGACGCCCCGATGTATGTTGTCGGTGAGTACTGTTCACGGCTCCTGCGTGAGATGACAACCCTCGCTAACGCAATGGTGACCTTATCTTGCAGGTGTCAACCTCGATTCGTACGACCCTAAGGAAACTGTTGTTTCGAACGCATCTTGCACAACCAACGTGAGCATTTGCTTCAGCATCGATGGATGTCTTGACCACTTTCTAACCTAGATTGCATTCAAGTGCCTGGCTCCCCTTGCCAAAGTCATTCACGACAAATATGGTATTGTTGAAGGGCTAATGACCACCGTGCACGCCACGTAAGTTCTTCCCACTACCAAGCGGTTGCAGGCTCTAAGTTTGACATATTTTGCGTCTCTGTTTCAGTACTGCTACCCAAAAGACTGTTGATGGTCCCTCGGGTAAGGACTGGCGTGGTGGTCGTGGTGCATCTGCCAACATCATTCCCTCGAGCACCGGAGCTGCCAAGGCTGTCGGCAAAGTCATCCCTGCTCTCAACGGCAAGGTTCGTCTATATCGGTAGCCAATTCCAACTTTATTTGCACTCACACATAATTGCGGTTTTATTCATTCTAGCTTACTGGTATGGCTTTCCGAGTCCCAACTGCCGATGTCTCAGTGGTCGACTTGACCGTTCGAATTGAGAAGGGCGCCTCTTACGATGAAATCAAAGCCACCATCAAGGCTGCTTCCGAGGGTCCCCTCAAGGGCATCTTGGGCTACACTGACGAGGACCTCGTGTCTACTGACTTTGTCGGTGACAGCCACTCCAGTATCTTTGACGCCAAGGCTGGTATCAGCCTGAACCCCAACTTCGTCAAGCTTGTCAGCTGGTATGACAACGAGTGGGGTTACTCTCGACGAGTCGTCGATCTCGTATGCGAAATGGCAAAGCGAGAGTGAGTTTCAAATTGTGATGTTGTCCCACACGCTTTTGGCCTAGTAGTAGCTGACCTCGGTCTCTTTTCAGTGCTTAGTGGGAAACCGAAGCTGTAAACGACATGCCTCTCATCATGGCCCCACCCTCTTAGAAACTCATGTCAAGTTTATGAAAATAAAATTAAAATGTATCAAAAATATATTCATGTGTCATATCTTATCGATGCGCCAATGTTTCCAGGTTTTCTTGCGGTATTTCCCGTTAGATAGCCGATCGAGATTCAAGTGATCGATGAAGTAGCTAGGATTTGGTACAACGAAATAGACATCTCTAATCAGATCTACCATCTGGCTTCGAATGAACACTCTCGGTCAGCGCGATGGGGTTCGAATGCCCCTGCTGCTGGGCTGAAAGATGTGCGTTTGCCACATAGCCTTTGGGAACATCTTCAGCTACAGTCAAACCTGTCTAAGGGCATACCCTTTGGGAGAAAAATTTTGACATGACTTTAGGCAGGTTATGCCCTTAGAGATGATGATTTTGCAGGGCAATCAAGAATACGGGGAAGTATTTTTCTATGCTGTTAGGCAGATTATGCAGTTGAAAGGGTATGCCCTTAGACAGGGTTGACTGTATTACTTAGCTCTGGAGCATCCCATACATGGGTTACTAAGCTTGGACAAGTCATGATGCCAACTTTGCTTATTGACAACTGGGTATTGTCAGTGGTCACAATGATAAGGTTATTTTTCTTTCTACTTTTCCCCCTCTTTGCTGCTGGAAATTTGAAGTTAGTTGACTTGAGGCATCATGGTAAGATAAATTGTTCAACCAGTAACAACCATGCTCATTGCTATCTAGTAATGAGGGCTGTGAGGAGCTGTTACTTTGTTGAGATAGTTTCAGGTATCCAGAAGTCAACAAAACTCCCCAATTGTTGCTACAGGTCTAGAAATGTTACTCTAAATCATAAAGTTAAACACTCATCCAAGCCACAATGCACATGAAGACTATGTACACCCGGGGAGTCCATCCACGGGGAAATCACGCGGATTCCACGAGGACTCCACGTGGTAGCCGCGTGCAAGGTCAGACCAGCGGCTGGAGGTCCAGGGAATCCAGGGTCACCACCGGGAGGATCACCCGTGGATTCCACGGCAGCTTTCGGCTCTGCGTGGAATCCCCGTGGATTCCCTGTGATCCCGACGTGAAGGTCAGGCCCACGGGTGGATCACGGGTCCTTCAACCGTGGACTCCCCAAGGATTCGCCGTGATACCCAAGCGCGGGTCGGGTCCACAAGATGTGGTTTGGTTAGGTAACCCGGGGGGGAGGGGGGGGGGGGGGGCGGAGCGGATCAAAACCGCGGGTGATATTGCAGAATGTGGTACCACCAGGGTACCACAACTGCATTGCATATCAAGTAGCTGTGAAATGTAAATAAACAAAGTAAAAATAAAATAAAAACAATAATATGCCAGACAAAAGGAGTTGGGAAAAACAACAAGGAAACAAGTTAAGAGTGTGAGAGCACAAATGATCAGGAAATACATGGACCCAGGCCTACAATCCCAATCAATCATCTATCGGGTCAAGAAAGGGGAGGAGGAAAAAGCCTTTAAGTGGGTTACTGACCCCAAACAGCCTGTGGGCGAGCTCTTCCTTGATCCTAACCTGTTCTCCATTGACAGTACCACCGCCATTGCTTTCACAGCAATTTCCAACTCCGGCACCTATATGGCCTATGGCCTCTACCGCTCTGGGAGCGACACCTACACTGTTTACGTCCGTCACACTGACTGCCCCCACACCAAGACTGCTGCCAATGGCGGCAAGAGAGGTGAGGACCCTGGGTGGATGAAGGACATTGTTGAGAATGTTAGGATGACCGGTGTCAATTGGATGAGAGACGATTCTGGTCAGTGCAACAAAAGCTGCTTGTTAGGAGGGAGAGGAGATGAGGATCATGAATCCTTCATGAGATATTGATTGATAAGCTGCTTGTTGACAAGAAGGGGGACTCACACGTTAGCTTGAGGACAATGTTGGCCCACTGCCCCGGAAGCAGGACGGCGCCGTTTGCCGGCGACTCAATCGGTATTTGCTGCCCGCACGCTTTCTGGATCCAGCTGAGGCCCAGGAGGAGGAGGGGCAAGGGGCGGCCATGGTGGGTGGGTGTGGGTTGGGGTGGGAAGAAAGGTGTGGGGTTGATGGTGTGAAGGTGAGCCTCCAGGGGCCGTGAGGAAGTGGGACTGAAGGGTCAGAGGGCGGGGTGGCGGGGCTGGGGATAAAGTTGTCACTTCCCTTGGGAGCCGTTGAGTGTCCTCAAAATGCACACAAGCCAACCAATATCACTGAAATAACCCTAACACCGGCAATGCAAGGGCATCCGTGGGTTCCTTGTTGTTGAGAACAAAGAGGAACTCACGGGGACAGTTTCCACTGGGATCCCTGAGGGAGCCGTGGATTTGTCGTGATTCTCCCCTTCGGAATGACGGGAAAATCACAGGTGGGTGGAGATGACGGGAAAGCCCGTCGGCCCGTCGTCTCCACGCATTTTCCACGGGAGGGTGGAGACAACGGGGGGAGCAGTGAAATCCACGTGGATTTCACAGAGTTGGTGATCTCGTCATCTCCACAAACGCGCGGGCCAGGAAGCACCCCCGCCGTGTAGAACCTCTGGTTACAATTGCATGTTTGTAGGTAAATATGTAATTATGATCATTAGATGCAATATTGTAATGGATCCTGCACAGTAAAAGATAATGTCATATTCATAGACCTAGCAAAATTAACAAGCTTTATGATAGGATGGAATGAATATTTACTATTCTGACAGGAACTGATTTCAAGCTTAGTGTTGTGTTAGATCCCTAAGATTAAATCTTTAAGCAGAAATTGAGAAGAAATTATAGCCATACTAAAGGAATCATGCAGAGCATCAAAGTACAATCCAGTAGCAATATATTCCAGTCATGCCAGACAACATATTTACAAAATTTGAGAGACATTGAGGCTAGCTAAGGTAAAATCCCTGCAAATCCAGATTTGAAAAGACAATTTTGAGGATATTCAGTCAATGGCTGATTTCCATGATGCAGGTTTGGACCCTTCATTTTAGCGGGTTCTCTATTATGTTAGCTCAAACTTACATTATCCAAGAGGCCACACTTATATATGTTTGCTACAGTACCATTCATAGATCTGGTGTTCCGTGAACTCGTCATCCTCATTGTGCTGAGTATCACGGGGGCTATGAGGATTCAAATAAACACGCTCTCTAGGAGATCTTCTACGTTGATTCCCTGTAAAAGCAGGAGCTGCCAAAGATTTGGTCCTTGAGCATTGAGCAACACTCAAGATGATCGAAAACAGATAAACATTTTTGGAAGCAACTGCACAGACTTGATTGAAAACTTGCACCAGGCGACGGTATTCCATTTCTTAATAATTGGGTCAGGCCACCAGTTTTGCTTTTGGAAGACCAATTCTTCTGTGAGGTTTGCTGGCTTGATTCCCCTTGAACTTGGCGAATTCGGGCATTTGGACTCTGTTCAAATTCTCTGCGAGGGAGAGGTTCTGGTCGAATCACCTCCGCGGGCTCGAAGCTTAGAGGGGCCATGCCTCCTCGCTCAGCTGAGTGAATTAAGGCCCTGTTTTCGGAAGTAATAATCATGCTGAAAAGTGGCATACACGCAGAGAGACAAGCCATAAGCAAGAGTAGTCGCATATTTTTGGAAAAAGTGATAGGATCTGTAGAGTGCTTTGCGTAATATCAGTAGCGAGCTAGAAGATTAGTGGCACTGGTAAACGTGAAGAGAATGTGTGCACAAAGCAGGCTGTTGGAGAATTTTTCGGGAGCGATAAGGTGGTAATTATATGGATATCCTCCGCACAAATAGGCTGTGGAGCCGCACCGCTGGGTTCTGGCGGTGCTGGCTGATACTTGACGGCTCCTGAGTAGATCAAATCACCCCTGCATCATTCGGATAAGAAAATCCCGGCGGGCGAGCTTGGTCATTGGGGGCAAAGGTCAATGTCTCCGGTTATCTCAGACGGTTAAGCAGGTATCCTACCTGTATGGAAACCCTCGTAATCATTGGAGGGGCATCTCGACTTTTTGAACTAGCATGTTATCATGGTTTCCTGGAAGTCGCGAAACATGCAAGCAGAATATACTTGCCAATTTCTGAGTTCTTGGGTCTAACAGTTCTTAATGCAATCCCGTCTTCAAGTATGAAACACAAACACTAAGATCAATTAAACATAGGGGACAGCATTCACGAGAAGCATATAAACCTTGATATGCGCTTGAACAGATAGAGGCACATTTTTTTTTTCAACGGAATGAGTCTGGATGGAGAAAAGATCAAGCAATCTTTACCATATCTCGCGCCAGGCATACAGTGCATTCTGAACCTGCGGATAATCACCTTTGCAGATACGCACGCAAAATTTGCCAATATGGCACAAGCACATGTTTACTGCTTGCCTGCCGAGGCAGAGTCTTATCCCTCAAACGTTTCGTCCCATGCATACCAAGTTCTCTTTTTCGGGCTTACTGTGGAGACAAGACCAGCCGTTTACAGCAAATAGCAACGGTATCTATGATTCAAACGGGCAGCGGAAGGCGAACCTGAATGTAGCCTAAACAAAGATCACCAATTTAATTTGGTTGTGGATTTGCAACAACAGCAAAAAAAAAGTGCAACGAAAAAAAAGCAACCGACATGCCGAGTAGCCTCCCCGGGAAGCGGGTGCTTTAACTGCTGGAACGGACCAGTCATCGAGGCTCAATCACCGGAACAACTTGGCCATCGAGGGGACTTGTGTGTTACCCCTCCCCGTAGCCGGTTGTACCGCTCGGCGCTCATCTACTTATGTGTCAGCATGTATCGGCGATCACGCTTGATGGCCGGGTAGCTGGTCCGTACCGGTCATCAAGGCTGAAGAACTCTTGATGCCGGGTGTGTATAATCTACTTTCTCATACATCCGGCCATCGAAAGGAGTGCGAAATGTCCTTTCAATGGCCGGTGCTTGTACAGGTCATCGAGAGCAACACACTATTCGATAGCCGGCCATCAAGAGGGGGTACACACTCCCATCGATGGCCCGTCTATTCCGGTCATTGAGGGGAGTGTGAACCTTGTCTTGATCATTGTCAGGTACACACTCCCTTCGCAACCTGCCATCCGGCCTTCAAGAACAACTCACCAACCAAGCCGTCGATGGCCGACCCCGACCGGTCATTGAGAAGGGATCAAACTACTCCCCTCAATGGACATTTTTTTCCGGCCATTCTGGTCCGTTCCAGTATGACCAATACCCGCGCCGGCGATTGGTATCGGTCATACTGGATGAGATCCGCCCGCGGCTGGGTGGGAGGATACGTACTTGACCATTTTTTTTGTGTGTACATAACCATGGTGATTCTACCAAAGCAGAATTGCTTAGGCTAGATTCATCTCCCCCAGCGGAAGCAGTGAGTTACTAATTGTCCTCCGCGCAGCAGATGAAGCATGCCGCAGTTGCGCTTAACCAGAGATATTTGTTGGCCCGGTATTGTGAGGTTCATGCCTTCAATTGATGCAATGCCCTCCCTGTATGATGGAGTACATAATGCGCCGAAGCAAGGTCTCGGCAGGTGTTGCGAGTATCAGCGGGCCGCTTTAACACGACTGCCATGGTGCCAGTTCAAAGCATACCTTAAGCATATGGTCGGTGCTAAGATTCGCCCGGAAGCTTTGGAGAAACACGCGTTTCTCTTCGGGATTTACCCCGATTTTCTAGCAAGCTTTCAAAAAACGTTTCCTGCTTGTTGGACTCTACCGGGAGACTCCATGAATAGCTCCTGGAGGATCGATTCGAAGGGTGGTTGTCTGTCCACATGTCTGATTGATAAGTATCACTGTAAAGGCTCGACTTGGCGTTCATCGAACCAATCAACATTGAGGTGAACCATTGGATACCCCAAAACCTAGTTTAGTCTGGAGTGTCTAACCCCCACTCCACGTTTTTTAGGGAGAAGCCCAGCACTCCTGCCATCATCTTTAGTTCCCAAATGATCACACACTCCCAAAATATTCTGTGCCTACCAAACTGCGGAGTGAAATGCCACCCGCACCAAAGGTTTTGGAGTGCACAGGTTTTTACTTCACAAGTATTGGAGTGGATTGTCGGCAAGTGACCCCAAGTTTTATACATAATAGCTGGATTGTGTATATCTGAATGCTTTGGTTTGGAAGCTACAAAATACATCTTTCATTGTTGTTGAAAATTTTGTCCTTGCATGTACCGTTTTGAGCAAAGTGGACATGTGCTTGAAGCACAAATGTCACGCAGATCTTCCGGTCCTTTTTACTTCGGTATTTTGACAATTCAAACAGGTTAATTATATTATTGCTGATTTTATCCACAGAAAAAAGGAACAAGCTTCCATCATTTTTTACAGGATTCCCCAATGATCTTCCACTGCACAACAAAACTAGTAAGACACACAAACAAATAGAAAATTGATGTTGAGTGCACAATTTTCTGTGACCAAATGTAATTGAAATAGAAAGTTAAAATTCTCACTTTTCCGCAAGCCACTGAAGCTGATAGACTGTATTGACTGATCGCAATTTTCTCATCCACTAGATGATCAGCAAAGTCATCCTTTTGAAGCGAGAGATAAACATCAACCTCAGCCGTGGGTGCGGTATTGGTGATAGAAAAAGAGAAATAGTGACGAACAGCGCCATGAGCCATTGCACCAACAAAAACAACCAAGTGTTTCTCTGATGGGATGGTGGTGATGTATTCAGACAATTTGACTGGAGGCGCGTCGAACGATAAAGTGATCTTGTGCGAATTCAGTGGCAGATGATCCGAGATTGGATTCTAAGAGTGTTAAATGTGCTTTTCAGTCATCTTTGGTCTAATCTGAGCAGTTAAAACAGACGATTAGACTTTACTTTGATAACTTTCAGCAACTTTTCTTTACCGGTGGTAGATTTAATCGATAGTTGGTGAAGCAATTGAACTGCGATGTAGATAACCACCCAGAAAATAGAAAAACTTTAGTCAGTCGTTAGTTCAGTAAGGAATAGATGGTTAAAATAATTTTTACCCATCAGGCCGCTAAACCGTTTGAAAGTTCTGGGAATTCTGACCGTAGGATGAATTTCGATCAGTACTCCAGCGGCAGTCTGGATATAAACTTGAAGTCTTCCAGCTCTATTTACGGGTGAATCAAGTAACGTAAGCAGACACTAGATTAAAATTGATGATAAGCGTCAATTCACAGTGTACAAGCGAGAGAGAGAGGGAGAGATGGGAGCTGACCTGGTGGGTGATATCGGGACGAGTAGCAGCGATATCTTTTCCCATTTTGGCAAGAATAGATTGATGGTCATCGCAATTGAGGAGGGTATATTTAAGTTGTTTAGCAGATTTCTTATTGCCATGGGCCGAGTTCGAGCCCGAAGATTGTTTGACAGTTTGGGCGTAATTTTCGAGACAAGCCTGGCTGAGGACGACGATCAGTTTGGGTGCCGAAGCGGAATCCTTGGGATTACTAGTTGAGGGAGCGACAGGTAGCATGAGTGGATTAGATAGCGAGCTCGGTAGCTGTTGTGCGCTTGCTTGAGCTTCCTGGGCCCCATCGTCTGCCTTCTGCTTCTTCGGTTCTCGTTTACGTTTGCCGTTGGGCTTGGTTTGGGTGTTGTCCATGCTGCTTAGTATGGAATTCAGATAGTCGGTCTCCGGGGTTAAGATGAAGTTGACGAGGTTCTCCTTGTGGCGGTTGGCAGGATGGAAGACAAAAACATCTCGGGGGCACATTGTATTTTGCATATTCATCCAAATGCATTTCGGAGACCGCGGCCCCGCCACCCGCGGGTGTGGACCGGGAGCTGGATCCGACCCGACGTATCAGGCGGCCGTTCAGCCTCCACCTATCAGGACAGGCACAATCGGAACCACTACCGGTACACCACGGACGGTTGTATATGTGATAAAGAAAAGAAGAGAAATGCCGTAAGTGAGATACAAGTTCAATTTCTTTTCTCCTTACTTCTATCATGTCCTCAAAAACAAAGAACATTATTTTTTCTGACGGTGTCGGTTTTTTTCTTTTTCTTTTTCACCTTGTGTATCATCTATGGGTAGGAAGATCGAGAATATCTTCAATTTTCATCCTACAGTTCAGTGCCAAATGCACCTTTCAATTCAACATAATTTTAATCAAAAACCTAGATCAATTGCTGATGGTAAAACAAGTAAAAAAATATTGATCAATTGATTGTGTAGGCGATCGTAGCCCAGGATGTAGATCTAGTGGGAGAAGTAACGATAGGAGCACGTAAGATCAAAACCCGATCCCACAACCCCTGCTCCAGCACCCACCTTCGCTTTCTTCAATCAATTTGATTTGATTATTCCTCACTCGGAAAAGCGTTGCCTATTTTTAACTGAAAAAAACGTGTGCGCACATGTGTGTGTTTTTAGATTGTATAATCCATCCATCGTGTACGATCGTTGCTCTGGGTCCGATCATCTTTGGACCAGGATGTATCGTAGAAGAACAGTCGGTGATCTGTAATCGGTCCGTCTTCCATTTCCATTTCGATGATATTTCTTTGCAAGAAAACCTGCAGTCCGACCGACGAAATAAGACCAAAAGGCGATAACTGAGACCAATGTTACGTTTGTATGTGTAGGAGAAAGACGACGATGAAAATTGGCGCGAACAATATATTTTCAGTGGGAAGCAGAGTCGAGGCGGTTTCGATAGGAAACAGGAATGTGTTTGAGGGGAAGAGCCGAGTGAGTGGAGAAGTGATGATTGGGAACGACAGTGTGATCGGGGCAGGAACTGTAGTAGTAAGCGAGCCGAGTCTTTCAACTTTCGAGGCCCTCGATCGTCCTCCTCTTGAATTATCATCACCCGAGGATCCCTCGCCGGAAACGACTCGAGAAAAGCTCGAGATCCGGACACTCCCTGACTTTTCAGTCATCTTTGGCGAGCGCTCTCAGTTGTCATCTTGGTCTGGTGAAGGCAAAGGACAGGCTATGGCTCTCCACGCTAAACATCTCCTCTACCTCGCCGAAACTTTACCGAAATTCCATAGGATCAGAGTCGTTGGTTCTTCTTCTGCGAAGACCGCCACTAAAGATCCTTCAACATCCAAAAAGGATTAGGAACGCCTCTCTCAAATCCCTGACAGTCGGATTCGAATCAATTGGAGATTCATCCGAACTTCCTCGCTGATGCCTTCAGTGGAAGGCGCAGACCATGTCTAAACTCTCTCTTGCTCACCTCTACTTTTAGGCTACGCTTTACCTTTCACTGTCTTCAATTATCTATACCCTTTCTTCTTCACTTCATCTCTTTGTGTTGAATATCCTTCTTTTCTTTTTTTGCGTGTTTGGATTCACTTTTATAGGGTGTTAGCACAGAGTGATGAGATGCATGGCTTCTTTATTAGTAGGACTATCCACTTCTTTATTTCCTTCCTGTATCACCAGTTTAACTCTTTGTGCCTATAATATTCGATTTCCCCTTTTCCTACGTCCAGTTCCTACCTGTCAACATGTCTCCCGCCCGGACATCCTCAATTGATCCCATGAATGAAGAGTTCTCAACATTTCCGGTGATCAAAATTTTATGGGCTGTTCATGTGCGGACCCTGTCTGCATTCAGACCCAAACTTAACCAAGCCCGAAGGTGGGGGCGCGAAGCGCCTCCACCGGAGGGACTTTATGGCATTGGTGATTTAGGACTGAGAGCAAAGGCCAAAAACGCCGATTTTGACAAATGTTCCCATAGCTCCTTCACCTCCGAGGATCCCAACAATGTTTTTGGATCAGATGAAATATCAACATCTTGTCTAATTTTTGATGCATTATATCATCATAAGTCCTCCTGCCTCACACACAATGATCCATCAAGATGGTGGATGGCAAAAGCCAACCCGGAGATTGTTAAAACAGCATTTTTAGTGCATATCCATACACTTGCCTCAAGGAAAAAAAAAATGACCGGTATCCAGGACTCACTGCTCTGACAGATCTGAGAATGTAAGAAAGCCGCAGGATGCGTGTGTGAACATGCATTTATGGCTATTCACTTCAAATCTTGAGGGAGCCAGTTGGAAAAACAGTGATCAATTGTCTGTTCTAGCACTGCCAGCATATTTGGCTGGGATGAAGTCATTCCAGTTTAACTGGGATGCACTCACCCAATTTAAAATGGGTTGATCTTGAAAACCTTCAAAGAACTAAGAGTGTTTTATTCTGATCAGACTGTGTAACTAAAAGTATCTACAATGAATTTTATAGAAGAAAAACAGTATTAAGAATGAGGAAATATACCTAAGAGCAGGAATAGAGCTGCTCTCTACTAGATTAAGATAAAGTATAGGAAAGAGAAAATCCTGGTTTGGATTTGTTATGGTCTTTTAGACCTGAGATAATCCTCACTTGGCGTCAGCAAAACGGCAAAGCAGTTGCACAACATTGTCTGCTTCAAAGCACAGTTGCATCAGCTGCTGCCTTTGATTTGCGCTGAGCCTTATGACATGACACACTTACCAATAGGTGTTCCAACTCTTAGAGAGGTATTGGTGCGGACAGTCTGATTGTCTTTGACTATTTTGTCTAGGAACATACAAGATAGAGCGTTAGCATCTATCTGACCAACTTCTCTTAAGAACTCAGCCGCTTACCTTTAACACTGAATGAGATTCTTTTGAGCAGTGGTTTTTGGCCAGGATTTTCCACGTGCCTGATCTTGCTGGCAAGTGTTGGATCTTCTTAGATCAACAAGATGAATTCAGTTTCCCAACACCACTTCACAGACTTTGGACTGCGGAAAAGGTTTGCATTTGCTTACCAGATTCCGCAGCTGAGGTAGCTCCCAACACCTTACTCAATTTATGAGTTCAACATTGCTTGCCTAGACTGGAATTCTCACAGATCTTGACCAATGAAATATAAATCCAAGGTACCTTGGATTTATATTTCATCAGTTGAGATCAACCAAGTTGAAATTGGTTGATTTCATCCCAGTTTAACTGGGATAACCTTATCCCAGCTAATTCTGTTGGCAGTGTAGCCATGACAAGTTTTTTTGTGTTTACATCCCCTGTATCTCAAGTTTGGGAAGGAGAAAAATACACCAGAAGGTGGCTGGAGATAGCCACGCTTCTGATGAGTCTTAGTGAAAATACATGGGCTGATTACAAAAATATAACACCGTACAGGGACCTTAGCACAAAAAGAAAAGGATTTGAGGCATAACTCTCAGGCCCAAATCACCTGTAAGGCGTAAGTCCCTCCCAAAGGGAGGCCAAAAGCTTCCCTTGGGAGGGACCTAGTTAATTTAGATTCAGACCCAGGTTAGGACCCTGGAAACCCCCTATAGATGTGGGTAATATAAATGTATGAATTTTTGACCAAAAACACAAAATGGTATGAATGGCCTTTTTGGCTGCAAACATACTAATCTCAGATGTATAGAAATTATACTGTGGAAGGGGGGTTAGTAACTAGATATGTATGAAAGTCTTGAGGATACCAACACAGATTTTTTTGGTACCACCCCACTCCTCAACACTTGGCCTCTGTTCATCTTGCAAGAACTCATCAGGGGTCTGGGGGTTTATTTTTTGTTTCAGAAAATGTGTATTGGAAAAATTCTATTGATTGATGGGCAAGTCTCAGGAAAACATTGCTGGCTTGTGTTGAGATTTCACCAGGAGACATAGATGCGATGGAGAGGGGGAGCAATCACAGAGGGGCTTGGATTGGACCAAGGAGCAGAAGATGTGGTTCAAGGGATAAAAGGCTCTGACTTGATGCGGTATTTCAAATCAGACAAGCAGGAACATGTAGTCACAACTAGAGAGCCCCCTTGCAATACCAAAAGCAGGCCTAGGAGACAATTAAAACAAACAAGACATCTCACAAGAGATGGAAGAAAAAAATACACATATGCTAACTATAAGCTCAACACATGGAAGGGGGTGTTGCCACTTGACCATAGAAAAGAGAGGACATTAAAACCAGTAATGAAAAATAATGAGTTAAAACAGGTTTTTGAGCATCACTTAGGGCCCAATTATAAACTAGTTTTGGAATAATTTTAGGATTGGTATCAAATAAGTTTGAAATATCTTTTTGCTAACTTTTTTGGGATTGAAAATCTCAAAACAACCCAAACCACCTCGGGGAGGTGGTTTGGGGGAAACTGGTTTACCAATACTGTTTTGAATGTGATTACAGCTCAGCATGCAGATGCCCTCCATACACCTGACCAGTATTTCCCCCCCCCCCCCCCCCCCCAAAGGCCACAGCATATGTACTTGCGCAAGATACAGCCATCAAGGCTGATTTGCGGGTAATTGCAAAATGGAAACCATGGACGGATAGCCAGAATGCAAGCGCATCTATCAATTCCCGGGACCTCATATGTAGCTCGCAGAATGAGCAAGCTACAGGCTCTTGCAGTTGAACCAGGATGTTGCGCGCAAGAATCAGCCTTCAAGGCTGATTCACGGGTATCTATTGACTTGGGAGAGCCGGCAGACATTGGCGGCCAGTTGTCCCGACCCAGGTTGTCCCCCCAAGCTCGTGGGAACGCTGCTGTTGTCGCTGCCATTGTCTTGGCGCATGCGAGACAGACGACTGCTGACGGAGCAACCTGTGGTAGTGTGAGGCTCACGTTCAGTTGCGCCGGAAATTCATCCAGCATGGTGGTGGGTTTATAATTTACACTTGGTTTGAAACAGGTTGGAAACAGTTTTGGCCCCTGTATCTGCACCACCAAGATATTTATTTTTTTGATTTCAAACTTATTTGAAAACAATCCCAAAATTATTCCAAAACTGGTTTATAATTGGGCCCTTACAGTGATGGAAAAGAGATGGAGCATGTGAGCGGAGAAGATAATCTTACTGAATTTGGGAAAAATTGTGTATCAATCCCCCAAAAATTGCAGCCTCTCCTCATTGCAGTAGGAGGGTTCATGGTGGAAATTTACAAAACTTGAGAACAAATTTTAATATAAATCTGTTCATAAGGGCCTTGAATTTAACTCAAAAGGTTTGTAAAATTCAATTGGGAACCCCTCTAATGTCCCAAGCACCATTCACCAGGAAAAAACAATGATCACTTGTCTGCAAGTGACATAAAAAAGTACAAAGGCCCCTTTCTACTTTGCTATGTCACTTGTTGGCAAGTGATCATTCTTTTTTCCTGGTGATTCTTACATCAGTGGGAAGAGGGATTTTTGTGTATCAAATCTCTTTTGAAGAAAGCAAAGTTTCAGTTGTACTTAAGTCTATCACACAACAATTTCATAGTTCTTCATTTTTTTGGGGTTTCTTTTTCTTTTGGGTGTGCCCCAGTGCCGCTGAATCCATCAAAAGAGTCAGCTTCACAAAAACTTAGGCTTTCTGCCTTCCAAGGGAAAAAATGTTAAGCACAAAGTGGCTAGCTTCACAAAAAATTAGGCTTTCTGCCTTCCAAGGGAAAAAATGTTAGGCAAACCTGAATGTAGCCTTAAGGCCCTGTTTGGCACCAATATAATTATAGGTGATATATTTGCTGATTAATTCAATAAAAAAATACAAAATTCAACATAAAGCCCCCAATTTTTTTTGTAAGCAACCTACAGTGCTGGTCTCTTCAATATTGAAATCAGATTCAACTGATTCAGCCATATTCAGCACCATAATACCATTATATCACTTTTGACCAATATGAAGCAATATAATGGTATTATGGTGCTGAAGATGGCTGGATAAGTTGTTTCTGGGTTCACAGTTGAAGAGACCAGCACTTTAGGCTGCCTACAAAAAAATTGGAGGCTTTATGTTGAATTTTGTATTTTTTATTGAATTAACCGGTGATTATATCACCTATATTTATGTTGGTGCCAAATGGGGCCTAAGCAATGCCAACTCAATTTGGTTGCTAGGTAGGGAAAAAAACAATATTCAAATCCATACAGCCAAAAGGGGTATGAAAAAAAACATGTTTGAATTTACCTAGCCAACGAGCCGGGATGAGCCCAGACATAGACACCGGCCCTCAGAGCCGAGCAACCAAGCGTGATTTCTCACCAGCATGCAGGTGGTGCTGGCTGCCCGCCAAGGAGAAAGTTTCCTGAGACAGTCGGGTATGTATCAGGAAAGTGGGCACACCTTGTACATAGCTGCTCTCTGTAAGAACGTACAATGATATCACCAAGGAGGAGGCCTCTCTGGCAAGCGGGTCTTTTGACTGCTTGCTGTGGAGGAATCTTCCTCGGAATTATCCCCGGCAAGCGGATCCCCACTTGCCCGTGAGGATTCCTCCTACGCGAGCACCTTGCACCTACTTGCCGAGAAATCTTCCCTGATGAGCAGGTACAAGTCATCCGGATCTGTGTCACAAGACACTGTTACCCTTTGGAAGCTGGAACCGGACAAGGATTTCCTCGCGAAATGATTTCCTCAGAGTCAAAAGCGCTGTGGTGTATCTTAATTTTCTGATTTCTTTCTTTCTTTGGCTGCCACGTTATACGACATAAAGCTAAGACGGAAAAGCTTGCGGCCAGCTTTTGGACTGCTGATTTCAGCCTCAAAGCCTGTATGGATCCTGCACGTCAGGAATGCCATCAGAAGAAAAAACTCATCTTCTTTGTTTTCCACTTTGGGGCCTTGAGGGCCCAACCATTGGATTCCTGGAGTGATTTTACTTCAATCCGGCCCTTCGCCGCTCTTGCCTCCCTCGCCCCTTGCCTGGCCCGGCACCCATGTCAAGCAAAACCAGCCGGCCAAACGGGTTTTGAATGCCTGTACAGTGAAGCTGTACAGGCCTGTGGCTGAAATGCAGAAGTCATTTCAGCCACAAAATTTGGCAAGCTTTTCTGCGTTAGCTGTAAATGGTCGAATTTATGACGCGCGACCCCTGGGGGTTTCAAAGTTTTGGTGGCAATGGGGGGCAAACTTTGGGTTGCGGTGTCATAAATTCAACCATTTATGAAGTATAACGCGGCAGCCAAACAGGGCCTTAAAATGCCAGTGTTTTGACGAGGCTTTAAGTGTGTCTTTAGAACACTCAGCCATCTCCTTTTGAAGCTTTCATACATTTTTTTTTCTTTGAAGAAACATGAGGGAATATGTACATCTTTATGAATGAGATAACAATGTTCACATTCTGTCAAGGAGAGCGAAATAAGCAGAGGACTGGGGAACATTTGTTAAGGCCTTTGAGCAGTGATTGGGCAATATTTTATTTAGTTTGTTCACTTATGCTTTGATGGTATGTATGTCCAGGCTCAAGTGGGTTAACGTTCATAGCTTTAATGAGCACTTGTGCTTACGAAGAGGATGAGCTGGTTCGTGAAAATGAAGAGGTTCATTTGGCAACCTTCATACTAGACTTTTATTTCATCGCTCACGGTGCTCTTGTCCGCCACCAATCAAAAAACATCTTCCCACACCAGCATTACAATCCTCTGGCTGCAACAAGCATTCAAGAGCTCTTGGAGAATACCTTATAATCGGCCCCTTTTCTCTTTACAATCCTCATCCCCCACCCAAAGCCTGTTTCCTGTACACATTCCATTATCTCATTTCCCCCCCGTCTATTTTCTTCTGTCCGCTAGCGGCTAACTCTTATCCATCTTGTTCATTTTCATTGTCATCATCCCTTGGAACTTCGAAAGTTACCCGCCTTCAACAGTCATTGCTCAAAATATTTGCAATCAGTCGCAACAAGACCGAATTCCCTCTGGCTGTTAGCCGTTCTCTATTTTTCATCCGCGTCCCGTATCATTTCTTGACTTCCCGCTAACCACCGCCTACCAATAATTCAGATATTTTAGCACGATGTTGAAGATGAACGCTAATAGCTCAATGGTGATAATCGGCTTCGTAATCATGGCCGTCGGTGTTTTCTCCTCGCCACTCAAGAAGGATACCCACAGTACTAGTTCCCTAGGCCGTCGAACCACTGCAAATCGGGTGAATAGACGGATGGTCCCCGGGCCTGGTGCAGGTGTCGGCGCAGGTCTCAATGTGGCTGCTGGTTTGGTTGGAGCCGCACTGGGTGGTCCCGGTCCTGTTGGCGCCTTTGGTCTTGGCATTGGCCCTCCTGGCCCGGTCCTTGGTCCGCCTCCGGTTGGCGCAGTCGTTGTCCCGGGTGGTCCTCCGGGTCCGATGGTTGCCGGCAGTGTCGGAGGAGGAGCGGTCGGCAACGCGGATAATGCCAACGCTGACGCTGCTGCCGCTGGACGCCCCGGTCAGCCCGGCTTCAGCGCAGGTAACTCAGCCGCAAATGCAGACGCCTCTGCTCGCACTCAAGCAAACGGTCCACGTCCAACAGGTTCGGCCGACGCCCAAAGTTCAGCTGATGCAACCGCCGGAGGCTCCGGACGCAGCGCCGGCGATTCCGCCGCAAGCGCAGCCGCGGCTGCCCGCGCCAAGGCGAATGCTCAAGGGGCTGTTGATGCAAACAGCACCTCGGCCAGCAAATCTTCCTCCTCTTCTGAATCTAACTGAAAGCTACAATCATGAGCATTCTCTCCCCAAACTCCCTTAGCCTGAAACACCTTTCTTTGGTAGGAGTTAGCACACAAGCTTGCATCACTGAGATTGTAATTCTACGGCCTTCTTCCACCCCATTGATTTTTTTTACATCATTCCTTGTCCTCTTCCTTAACAAGAATTTTATTTATCTGTAAATAGAATCGCAGATGCTTGTCATCTCCCTTATATTTTCAATTCATCTTCAGTGTAAATGTATCCGCAAACTCAGTGTTAGTGTGTTGACTCTGCAAACACCAATCCACAGCCCAAGCTATAAACCAAAGATTTTCAAGTCGCAACTTTGCTCCATTTACTGCTGATCCATACAGCCTCTGGAGTTAGACTTCTCAGATTTCAAACCCTACCAGTGAGTGTAACTATGAGACATACTTACACAATCTCATTGGCACCAACCCCCGAAAGCAGACCGCTGGTGTACTCAGAGTCACATGTAGCTCGTCATTCTTGTGAAAACCCCGGGGAAGGAAGAAGAGGTACCACCCTGTTGTAGCCCGAGTGGCTACGCACTCCGAGACTCGCCGCAGCAGCGGTATCTTCCTCGTCCCGGACTTGAGTCCGGGCTGAGAACTGTGTCAATCCATACCATCGTGTCACTATAGTCAACTGTGCCAATACAAGCAAAGGTACCACCCGGCTACACGATTGTAGCGGGCATCAACTCTCCCCCGGAGAGGTATAACACCAGGCCATAACAATTCTGTGCAAGACCTTACTCTCATCATGAAGGTAATGAACTCAGACTTTTAGAAGGTAGCGATATAAGTATCTACACTTGATACGACTTGAGCACCGACGACACACTAACCTGATCGTAGCGATGAGTGTTAGTGTTGTAGCTGTTGAGAACTATGAGTTGATTTGCATTACTCTTACACACCTTTTAGAAGGTAGCGATATAAGTATCTACACTTGATACGACTTGAGCACCGACAACACACTAACCTAAACAATGAGAAGAGTTGTTAAGAAAAGGGATACAATGAAGTGAGATATCCTAATGAGTAACAGACCTGATCGTAGCAATGAGTGTTAGTGTTGTAGCTGTTGAGAACTATGAGTTGATTAAGGAAAAGAGCCGATACATAATTGGAGCGGACATTTAAAGGATCAACTAGGTTTTGGAACAACTGCGGCACAACTGGTAAGAGTAACAAAGCGTAAAAATGGAAAGGACCCCGGACGACTACTGTAAGTTCAATACCCCCCCTCGTTTTCAGTTTTCAGCTTTGAAGTCACGAAGTTGATATCCGAGGTAGCGAAGGAACATTTGATGACAACGATTAGACAGGGATTTGGTGAACCCATCTGATTGATTTTCATTTGTTGAGATGTAATTGATTTCAACTAAGTTATTGTCGACAGCCTCGCGAATGAAGTGGAATTTAACGTCAATGTGTTTAGAGCGCTGTTGAAACAAGGGATTTTTCGCCAAAGCAATGGCGCCTTGGTTGTCGCAAAATATAGGGATTGGATAAATTGGTAGGTCAAGGGAAGTGAGAAGCGTGCGCATTGAGATTGCTTCTTGGACACCGTCGTTCAAAGATTTGTACTCGGCTTCAGTTGTTGAAGAAGCCACCGATGGTTGCTTTTTAGCTCGCCAGGAAATAATTGAATTACCCCAGCGGACGAGGTAGGCGGAATAAGAACAACGAGTATCAGGACAGTTTGCATAATCGGAGTCAACATAAATCGCAACTCGATTTTCATTACCGCCGATGTTAAGAGAGAAGTCAATGGTTTTGGAGAGATATTGAAGCAAGTGTAAGAAAGCATGCCAGTGAACAATGCCGGGGTTTTCTAAGTGTTGAGAGAGCTGAGATACAGCAAAGGTGATATCGGGCCTGGTAGCGACTGCAGCCCAGTTAACTAAACCGACCGCTCGCCGATAGCTGATGTTGAGCTTTTTGAAAACTTCGATTTCTTCAGGAGTCGCACGAACCAATGTGGTATTTGGCACCATCGGGGTTAGAACCGGACGACAGTTTGTCATGTCGAATTCGGAAAGAATTTCGGAAATGTAATTTTCTTGAGATAGCTCCAGATGATCGTCTGCCCAAGAAATCTTCATGCCAAGCAAAGAATTAATGGGGCCTAAGTCTTCCATTAAGAATTTGCTGTTAATGAAGTTTTTGAAACGCGCCACATCCTCAGAGACAACAACAAGATCGTCCACGTAAACATGCACCATACAGACCCAGTCTGGATCAGCCGATCTGAACAAGCATGGATTGTTTGGGGAAGGGAAAAAATTGACTGATTCAAAAAATGCCAAAAGTTCTCGATACCAAACCCGAGGGGCTTGCTTCAAACCGTAAATTGATTTTATAAGGCGAAGACAGGTCCCTGGAGGTGCTTCTAAACCTTGAGGAATTTGAAGAAATACAGTTTCGTCCAATGTGCCGTTTAAGAATGCGTTCTTGACGTCCATCTGATGGATGTCCATGCCGTTGTTCATGCCATACGCCAAAACCAACCGAAGAGCCGGAAGGCGACCAGTCGGAGCAAAATTTTCGTTGTAATTGATACCGTCTTGTTGCGCACTGCCTTGCGCACAAAGTCTCGCCTTGAATTTAACGAATTGACCTGCCGCGTTGGTTTTGATGCGAAACACCCACACTGTGCCAAGTAGAACATGATCGGACGGAATCGGAACAATTTCCCAAACGTTCAAGCGATCCATTGCCCTAAGTTCGACGGAGATAGCGTCCAGCCAGTTCTGAGCTTCAGTCGAGTTTATCGCGGCTTTGTACGTTTTAGGTACCAAGTTAGCCTCCGCTATAGCTGATCCGCAGGAACGTAATGCCAACTGGGTTTTGCACCCGTTGAAACTTTTGAATTTGAAGGGGGTTGGGGAAGATTTGTCGATGGAGACGAACAAGGTGGTGGATGAGGGATAGTTGTGGAAGCGGAAGGAACAAGAGTGGAAGGGGATATCACTGCCGAATCTTGATCTTGCGAGACAAGAGGCGCTTCAGATGACGTCATTGAGTTATCTGATGACGTCAGTTGGTGATTATAAGGCGAAACAAGATGATTGACGTCATATGAGTCTTGAAGCTCGTCCAAACTTTCTTGTAATTCAGGATAGGCAAGATCTTCCGGGGAGATTCCTGGAAAACATGACTCATCAAAGATGACGTCATGACTGTACTCAACCCGGGAGTCTGTCGTAAGTATTCTCCAGTTAGGAATACCCAGCCTATACCCTAGTAAAACCCCTGCTCTCAAAGTATCACCGAATTTTCCCTTCCTTTGCTCTTTAGGAATGTTAATGAATGCTTGGCAGCCAAACACACAAAGCCGACCTAGGTTAAAAACGTGTCCAAACCACACTTCATGAGGAGATTTCCAGCCGATCTTCTTAGTTGGAGTGATATTCTCATAGAAAATTGCTGTGCTAACAGCCTCTCCCCAAAGATTTGTCGGAAGATTTGCTTGCTTAAGAAGTGCTCGCGCTTTCTCGCTTGTCGTCCGATTTCCACGCTCAGCAATTGAATTCTGCTGCGGCGTATAAGGTGCCGTGATGTGGTGAATGATGCCTTGATCCTTCAAGTAGGTGTCAAATTCTCCTGAGAAAAACTCGCCCCCACCATCGGTGACCAGATTGATGAGTTTTCGTGAATGAAAAGTAGTTACTTCATTTACATATTCCTTAAATTTTTCGAGTGCTTGATTTTTGTGAGTTAAGATAAAAACATGTTTGTACGCTGAGAAGGAGTCCGTAATTTTGAAGTAATAAGATGCTTTGCCAACAGTCGAGGGAGTAATTTTCCCGCTAAGATCCATGTATACATAGTCTAGAATACAGGTTGGTTTTGGGAGACTACCAGAAAATGGTTGTCGATGTGATTTTTATAAACTACACGCTTCACAGTCTATGGTGGAGTAGCTACAGTTAAACATTTTAGCTAGTGCTTCTCGGCTAGGGTGTCCCGCTCGCCTATGAAGCAATCGAGGATCAATGCTTTGTTTGGCTAGAGAATTCGAAGATGTAGACGAACCTTGCACCACGAGCGATGATACAGTCGTGGAACTTGATGGCTGAATAGCAGCCGCTTGACAGACAAAGATGTTGCTTTGAATCTGCGCATTGAAGAGAATGACGTTCTTCACAGAATCCTTGACGAAGTATTTTGAACCGTCACGACGAATCAAATCACAGTTGCTGCTGGAGAGTCGAGCAAGACTCAAAAGAGCATGAGTCAAACTGGGTACGTGTAAAGCTTTTACCGTAAAAAGTTTGCCGTTGTCGCTTTTGATTTTGATTAAACCGCGACCTTTGACCGGCAAGAATTGACCACTAGCTACATTGACCGTTGAATTGAAGCTTTCATATTCGGAAAAATATCGACGATCGGAAAACATATGATCTGAGCAACAGCTGTCAAGAAAGATCAACGCGTTGTTTTGAACGACTGCCAATGCTCGCGGATCCGATACACAAACATAAACACCACTAATGTCTTCGGAGGTTACAGCGTTAGCTTTCTTTGCTTTCGCCAAGAGTTGACGCTTTTTGTAAGCTTCTGGCGCCTTGTTGGGATAAAGCTTATAGCAATTCGCTTTTGAGTGTCGAGCATTCTCATTGTGACACCCGTCCTGACAGTTGATGGATACGGTTTTTAAAGCAGCTTCAGATTTAATGGTAACTGAATCCGAGTCAGTAGAAGTGTTGACGTTACTCAAACTTAAAGATTTAGAGTTGAGATATTGTTTAACTGTGTCGATATCGATTGGAATCTTATTTAAGAGAAGATCTTTAGTACTCTCAAGCTTGGGAGGAAGAAGATTGACAAGGTACTCCGCTAGAAGATGTTCATCAAGAGTACGTTTTTCCAATTTGACAATTTGAATGCCAACCGAACGAATATGAGAAAGCCCCAAATCGATATCGGTAAGGAATTTTTCCAAAGATGAGGTATACCTGATCTTAAGGAAATCTTGATAAACCACCAATTGATTCTGAGCAGATGCCGATTGAAAATGCGCAATCAAAGCTTTCCAAATCAGATGAGGTTCCTTTTTGTTTTCTTCGGTGATAAACTTAGCGTAGTTTTCTACTCCTAAGTTTCGTCCTAGAATACCAGCCGCGACTCCCTTTTGAAGTTTAAGAGTAGCCTTGGCGATAGGATCCCTCTCGGTGGTGACCAAGTCAGATAATAAGTGATCATCAACACCCTTCTCCAAGCAAAACGAGAACATGACGTTACGCCAGTCATCGAACGTAGTTCTTGTGAGAAGAGGAAGGCGATGAATCGCTTTATCGGTCATTGCGTATACGAAGAAAGAGTTTGATGAGGTTGCAGATTTAAGCACCCACTGGGCTCATAACCTAATGAACTCAGACTTTTAGAAGGTAGCGATATAAGTATCTACACTTGATACGACTTGAGCACCAACGACACACTAACCTTTTAGAAGGTAGCAATATAAGTATCTACACTTGATACGACTTGAGCACCGAAGACACACTAACCTGATCGTAGCGATGAGTGTTAGTGTTGTAGCTGTTGAGAACTATGAGTTGATTTGCATTACTCTTACACACCTTTTAGAAGGTAGCGATATCGATATAAGTATCTACACTTGATACGACTTGAGCACCGACGACACACTAACCTAAACAATGAGAAGAGTTGTTAAGAAAAGGGATACAATGAAGTGAGATATCCTAATGAGTAACAGACCTGATCGTAGCGATGAGTGTTAGTGTTGTAGCTGTTGAGAACTATGAGTTGATTAAGGAAAAGAGCCGATACATAATTGGAGCGGACATTTAAAGGATCAACTAGGTTTCGGAACAACTGCGGCACAACTGGTAAGAGTAACAAAGCGTAAAAATGGAAAGGACCCCGGACGACTACTGTAAGTTCAATAGAAGGGACATGATGCACACCCATCATGACCCCATGTCACATGTTCATTGGGATCCGACAGACTTGGAAGAACAAGTCTATTGATGGCTGTAATTTGAATGTGAGAAAGTGAGGGTTGGGAGTACGCCAAGTTTATTGCACCCAGATCATGATGTATAAAATGGCATTGCTGGTTTCTTTTCTCCAAGGAAGCAGTAGTAGTTTCGAGCAAGAATCCTGCGCGCCACGCCGAACCAGGTGTCCGACACTGCCACCACAGCCATACTCACACACAGACACGATTCTACGATCCACGAGATCCCCAGAATTGCGAGCGGAAGATAAGGAAAGATGCCAATCATCTGAGTCGCGCTCCCGAGGCTCTGGCTCACCGCTCGCGTTTCAGCCGGACCCGCTATTCGTCCGACAAGCCAGCCAAGGACGCGAACAAGACCTTATTAGGTTTGCGGGCGACCGAGTCGCCGCTCAAGCGATTAGCGGTCGCAGAGACACTCCTCGCAGCCCGAGCTTCCTTCGCCTCCTCTTCTTATTGTTGTCTGGCGGCGGCCTTGGCTTGCAGAAGTTTTGCGCGCTCGCTGTGGGGCCGGTCGCGCTCTTTAAGCCTCTCCTTGAGCATCCTATTCCACTCCGTATTGCTACTAGCCTGGCTCCATTCGAGGTCCTCAGGCTCGGCGAGTGGGCAGGGTGTCTTAGCCTTTCCGATCCAGTTCCATTGGTTCGGGTTCCTGACCATAGTGCGTCGGAAGACGTTGCGGACGAGCCGGGAGGAGTTCGTAGGGCATGAGATGAGCCTCGGACGTGCCTGCCCGTCCGAGAGCGCGTGTTGATGGGTTCGGATGGAAAGTCGGCACTAAGCACTCCCGAGTGCGTGTAAGTCACGACGATTCCCCGGGAAGGCAAGGCTGGTTCGTGTTGGTTAGAGGGGCGGGTCTCGCCAGCTTTTATCATGAGCACTTATGCTTACGAGGAGGATGAGCTGGTTCGTGAAAATGAAGAGGATCACTTGGCGACCTTCACGCTGGACTTTTATTTCATCGCTCACGGTGCTCCTGTCTGCCAAGAGTACTTGGAGAATGGCTTATAACCGACCCCTTTTTCTTCCTCTTAACAATCCTCATCCCCTCATCCAAAGCCTGTTTCCTGTACACATTTCAAGTGCATTTTCCCTCTCCTGTCTATCATCTTCGGCTTTGTCGGCTAGCCGTCGACTCTTATCCATCTGGTTTATTTCCTGTTATCAACAACCCTCGGAACTTTGAAAGTTAAACCGCTTGTTAGAAACAAACTTGTAGCATCCAGCGGAACCTCTGGACCCGGCAACTGACTTTGACAGTCTTTCTCCGTGAATCTTTGCATACTTCGCAATCAGCCGCAACAAGACCCGCGTTCCTCGAACAAGCTTCCTGTTAGTCATTTTCTTTTCAATCCACGTCCCGTCCCGTCTCATTCTTCGACTTCATGCTTACCAGTGTCCATTGCGATTCTAGAACTTTTAGCAAAAGATGTTGAAGATGAACTTCAGCTTGATGATGTTCATCAGTCTTACAGTCATTACTGTTGGAGTTTTCACTTCCCCACTAAGCCAGGATACTCAACCGACGACTAGCGCTCCCTACACCCCCGGCAACGCTCGTCGAGCGAGCGGTAATCGAATGGTCAGACGCATGGTCCCCGGGCCTGGCGCGGGTCTCAATGCGGCGACTGGTCTCGTTGGGGCTGCTCTCGGAGGACCCGGACCCCGACCCATTGATACTTTTGCCGCCGCCCCGTTCGATGGCCCGCCTCCGGTTGGCGCAGTCGTGGTCCCCGGTGGCCCTGCCGGCAGCGTCGGAGGAGGAGCAGCTGGTAGCGCGACCGATGTCAATGCAGACGCTGCTGCTCACGCCAAGGCAAACGGTCCACATGGAACAGGTTCAGCCGGCGCAAAAGGCACAGCTGATGCCGCCGCCGGAAGCTCTGGACGCGGTGCCGGCAAGTCGGCCGCAAGCGCAGCCGCGGCTGCCCATGCCAAGGCCAATGCCCAAGGGGCTGTCGATGCAAACAGCTCCTCGGCCAGCAAATCCTCCTCCTCTTCCAACTGGAAACGCCAGTCACGAAAATTTTCTCCTCAAACTAACTTCGGGCCTTGACACCTTTCTTCGTCGCGACAGAAGCTTGTGCCAATTTTGTTTCAGATTGTAGCTCTACCCGCCGTGTCGTTCTTCAATCCCATCTATCCTCTTTTCTCACCTAAGTATGTAACCAAGAGTTGTATTTATCTGTAAATAACATCCTCAGATGCTTGTCATCTCCCTCATGTTTTGTTTGAGCGTTGTACTGTGTCCGCAATGTCGGTGACAGGATTTTGACCCTGCAGATATCTATCCACGCAACAAGAATCCATGATTTCGCTGTTTTTACTGTGTGGTCAGAAGCAAGGCAGCAGGCCCACTATCCAGACTGAATGTTGTAGCATAGAGTGTCAAGTTGGCGGCTCTGGAACTACCAGTCACCTGGCTCCCTGATGTCCCACCACTGCAGCCATTTTGGGAGTTGTTGCCAATACCTCTGCAAGCTTTTGGGAGTCATTGGCCAATGTGTGGGAGTCGTTTTTCCAAGCCTCAAGAAAGAATAGCAAAACCACCAGGAAAGTGCTCAAGGCTCAGCCTCAGGCCAGAGAATTCAAGCCCCTCCGCCAAGCCATTGGCCAATAGCCCCAAGGAACTGAGTTAAGTTAGTGCTGGGTTCTCATAATGGATTCACGGTTGGACAAGGGTGATATCCAAGGCTGGTGCTTGTTTACTGAGCATATCCTTACAAGCAACCAGCAGCTTGACCAAACTTGTGGAAGTCCCTCTTCTGCAGGGGGGGGGGGGGGGGGCAGCCCTGGTTGTGGAGCGCCCCCTCCAAAGGAGGGACTTGAGTCTAAAACCAACTTACAACCACATCACGGTTGGCCAGTTTTGGTGTAGCCAGCTTTTGGACAGCTTCACCTCCTGTACATCCATCTCACCGGAGGTGAAAAGTTGGGTTGGAGATAGAGGAGGATGGTGCGGACCTCCTGATCCATTTTTGAAAAGAAAATATTGAAAATTGGACCAGCAGGAATTTTGGCAAGATCACAAACATCTGAAAATCTGACTCTTCAAGATTGAACTGAAGTTGATTCTTGGCTTCTCAATCAGGATCCCTCCTTCACAAAATTCCTCCAAGATTTTTCTATTTTACAGCCATTCTTGAAAAGCTTGCGGGCTCAAGGCCAAAAAAGGTTTTTTTTTTATTTCAGCCACAGGCCTGCACAGCTTCACTGTACAGGCAGTCAAAACCCCTTTGTGTGGCTGTTTGGCTTGACAAGGGTGCTGCGCTGACCACAGGGAAGGGGACACCAGGGGGGAAAGTGTTGCACTCTCTAGAGAGTGCCTGGCCTTAATTTTGTATGTTGTGTTGTCTGATGTGAGTTCAATGTTAAATTTACCTCTAGGTTCAATTTCTTCCCAACACAATTGTAACTGGAGTTCAAGTCTTTGTGAAATGATGTGTAACTCAATTCCAGCACACAAACATCTCTCTGCTGAAGTTTTGCGTTTGTTTCATCATGATTACAATTGCAGAAGTGAGCTTTATTGCACACAATTCTTAAATCCCAACGCAAATCACAGTATGGGTAGCACCATTTTTCTTGTAGACTGATCATCTTACATCTTTTCCCCCACCATTTTCCATTAATTTTCTTTTATGTGTAGAATTTGTTCATCACAGGTCCCTTTGTTTCCATGTGTATGGTGCAACAAAATGGTGTGTATTTCTCTCATAAAATGGTGCTAAATTATCACTGGCTGTTATTTGAGGCCCCGTTTGGCCGCGCGATGTTATATGATAAATTGTGTATCACTTTACATGACACATGTAGCCAGGTTGAAGTTGTCATAGAAACAATAAAACCAAGACAACACTCATAACATGTGTGTTTGGTGCAGCCACATAAATTTTTCTTGCAAGTCCAGTTATTACTGCACTCATCATTCCCAACTAGCTACCATACATGGCTCCATCAAACAATCAATAATCTCTACAACAAACCCACAAGCAACGAAAAATCAGATGCAAGAAAATGATTATGGAGTTCAGCTCGTGATGACCAATTGATTGGTTATCGAGAGCTGAACTCCCGGTCATCGAGAGCTGAACTCCTCTTCGATGAAAGGTCCATGAAGAGCGTTCTGCTCTCGATGACCGGTTGATCGGTCATTGAAGAGGACTTCTTCACCTCTTGATGTCCAATCAACCGGTCATCAAAGAGGACTTCTTGACCTTGCAACCGGTCATCAAGAGCTGAACTCCTCCGGATGGCAGGTTGAACTGGTCATCCGTTCAGATCTCGATGACCGGTTGATCGGTCATCGAAGAGGACTTCTTCACCTCTTGATGACTGATCAACCGGTCATCAAGAGCTGAACTCCTCTGGATGGCCAGTCAAACCGGTCATCCAGAGGGCTTCAGCTCTTGATGACCGGTTGATCGGTCATCAAAGAGGATCCTCGTCGAACTGGTCATCCAAGGGGATCCTCTGGATAGCCGGTTGAACCGGTTATCCAGAGGGCTTCAGCTCTTGATGACCGGTTGATCGGTCATCAAGAGCTGATCAACTCCTCTCGGTGACCGGTCAACCGGTCATCGGAGGACACAACCTCTTGATGACCTGTTGACTGGCCATCGAGAGGTGAAGTGGTTGACTGGCCATCGAAGAGGACACAACCTCTCGATGACCGGTCATCCAGACTCCAGAGGTTATGTCCTCTTTGATGACCGGTTGGCCGGTCATCGAGTGGGTCTGTCCTCTTAAATGACCGGTTGACCGGTCATCAAGAGGATGACCAAGAGGGTTTGTCCTCTTCAATGACTGGTTGAAGCGGTCATCAAGAGGTGAAGTCCTCTGGATGGCCGGTCAAACCGGTCATCCAAAGGTTGTGTCCTCTTTGATGACAGGTAGACCAGTCATTGAGGTGTTGTGTCCTTCTTGATGACCAAATGATTAGTCATTGAGAGGTGTAGCTTGGAGACCCAACGAGTGGATTTATCACCCAAAAATACAGGTCCAGACCTCTATTTCCAAAATGTTGGGGATGATAAATTTTCAGTCATGCGAGGTCATGTCTTTTATGATATTACTGGCTGCCACAAACACCAAATAAGTGGCTGTTATACCCCGGGCAACCCCCGTTATAAATTGCCCGATTTATCACATCACCTCGCGCGGCCAAACGGGGCCTAAAGACTTCTGCACGGTGTCCTTTCTGGATCCAGACCACTTGAAATCGTTGGCCATGGGCCAGCAGCAGTGACACAAATATGTGAGGAAAAGTGTTAAAAAAATTGTGTCTGGGGGTTTGAAGGTTGTCACAAGTGAACTATGGACGCGTGGGGAAACACAGATTGGCCTAACATCCCCCTGTTTCCCCGGGGAGGGTTGATTTTCTTATGTAATGTCCACCCTTATATTTGGGCAAACATTGGGGTGGACATGGTTAAAATATCACACTTTTCCCCGGACTTGATGAACAGTGGTTTTTGTTCATTGCGCTGGGAGGTACCTTCTCATCAGGGCATAGCGCGGTGGTATTCGACGCCTTTTTTGGGCCCCTCGAATACTGATTCGTCAAATATTCGAGTATTCGCAGATATTCGACGGACAAACTTCCAAAATGCACTAAAACCACCAAAAAATGACATTTTTGGTGTTTTTGACTTATTTTGGGTACTTTTGAATTGGTGTGTCCTGGTCTGGGTATGGGTGTCTTTTTTGGGCGAAAAAAAACCAGGTGGTACCCGGGTCTACTCATTGCATCTCTACTTCATGGTCATGTATTTCATTTTTATTCATAGCTATAATGCTATTTCAAGTGTCTCATACTTCATTTCATTTTTGTTCATAGCTATTTAAAGTTTCTTATACTTCATGTATGATTTCCAGCCCAATCAGACACATATATTCATTTGATGAGAAAAAAAAATGAAAGAAAAAAGCATAGTAGAAGTGGAAACTACTCATAAATTTTGAGAGAACTGGAAGCAATATCAACCAGATTGCCACGGAGCCAAGACCTCATACACATGTTTGATTCAACAGAGTCACCTGAGAGAGAAACACGTTTTACTGTAACTAAATTACCGGACTGAGAGAAGACACGCTCGCTTGCTGCTGAACTGGCCGGAATTGCAAGGTAGTCCTTTGCAATCGCTGAAAGAGTTGGAAGTAGATGCTGATTCTCCTTCCACCAAGTGATAATGTCTTTCTCAAATGGCGGTTCGGGCATTTGCAGATAGGTCAAGATTTTGTCGGTTGCAGATGGCTTTGAAATCTTCTTATAGCTTTGTAACGGGTGGAATTGATACTTCCCTTTTTTCTGATTGGAAACTGATTCGGATTCTGTCGCCGAAGAGCTTCCTTTGGCCTTCTTGACTGGAATTTTTGAAGAGTATTCTTGTAAAGCTTCTCGTAAAACCTTCATTGCCTCGTCTTTAAACTGAATCTGGGTCTCGGCATTTGCATCAACATCATCATTGTCAGTGTTGAATCCTCGTTGTTCAAAAAGAGCAAACTTGAAGCGTGGATCCAAAACGACGGCAAGGATAGAGTGGTGGGAGTGGACGGAATAGTATCCCTGAAGCTTCTCAAGAGCAACATCTGCAGCTTCAACCATGATCAATCTTGATGGACGTTGGGATTTAGTGAATTTCTTCAATGTTTCGTTGCAGTGGTCCATCAGGGCCTTGTACCATGGGATGACAATCGTCAGAGTTGCGTAGGATTCGCCTTGGGTGTCGACCAATGCCTGCTGAAACTTCTCCAAAAATTCATGAATCCACTCGAACAGGTTCCAATCATCGTCATTTATTGGATCCTATTATATAGAACATAATACATGACATTAGCAATCAAGGTCTAACTGAAAGGCTAAAATGAATACTGACCATCTCTCGAGCTTTCTTATTGTTAGTCTCCCGCACCGCATCGATAACTTGATGTTTGCCGGAGCTCGTTTTTGCCTTCTTCTTCTTAGATTTCGACTTCTTTTTTGGATCCTTTTGACTAGCTCGGTGGTTTTTCTTGTATGAAGAAATAAGGTCGTCGATTGCTGGTCTTTGAACAAGAGCTAGATCGAGCATATCAAACGTTGAATTCCAGCGGGTGGCGTTGTTGATGATTGGTTTTGATTGTTTGACTTCGTTATCCTTGCAGAGACCTTGAAAGATGCCAAAGACTTGATCAGACTGTCGGATATGTAAAATAACTGTTCGGAGTTTAGTCAAGGAAGTCTCAACAACTTTGAGAACTTCATTTGCCGCGAGGTTGAGGATGTGCGCGAAACATCGGATGTGAGCTTCAGGAGAATCCAAGAGTTTTGTAGTGAGGGCAGTCTCAATAAACTTGTCGTTGTTTGAGGCATTGTCCAAAGTGATGGATATAATTCGCTTCCCGAGATATGAGAGATCGATGTCTTCACTTGATTGAGCATCATCATCCACAGGAGATCCTGTTTGGCTATTTGAATTGTTATCAGAGGCATTGGATGAGTCGGATTTGTCCGTGTCGTCAGAAGTATCAGCAATGTGGATTGATTTTCTTTTGTTTGAAGTTGAGCTGAGTTCGGAATGGCAAAAAAACTCCTCCAAGATCTGGAGGATTTTGTCGTGGATGTTGGCACCGGTGTGCTTTTCTCGGAAGGGTTTGAATCCAATGGTTGCTGAAATTGGATTCCATTCTTTGGAGATGAAATGGCATGTGAGTGAGATATAAGGGGTTCCGCCAGCTGAGGACCAGATGTCGGTCGTGAAAGAGAAGCGATCGGATGCATTTCGCAGGAATCTCAATACTGTAGGCTTACTATCGGCATAAAGTGCCTTGATTCGCCGAGAAACAGTATGTTCGCTAAAGACTGTGATCCCCGGGTCAAGTCCATGAATCAATTTGAGGAATTTCGGACTTCTTACTTTTGAGTAAGACAGCTGGTCTTCAATGATCCAGTCGAGCAGATGAGTGTTGAAATTGGACTGGCGAGACTGGAGCATGATCTTTTGAAGAGGACCTGTGGCTTTAGATTTAGGCATCAACGACGAGGGCTGGGCAGCGGTCCCAGCGGACGGGGTACCAGAGCTTTGAGGAGGTTCAATGCCTTCTTTGGTATTCTCGGCAACTTCGAGGGCGAGTTTCCATTCGCCAGGATGCTTACGAGCAATGTGGTTCACAAAGTTCGTCTTTGTCGTCTTATTTGCCACGAGCGCTTTGCCGCATTGATCGATCAAGCAGATTCGTTTTCCTTTTGAATCAGGAGCCCCGAAGAAAGAGATCGCTGTCTCTGATTGGTTAACACCGGTCGATTTACGTCGCTGGGCAGTGAGAAGAACTCCTGGCGATGATGACGGATAAGTAGATTTGCTTTTTGGCGGGGGATCATCTCCATCGGTGGCAGCCATGATTCTAGGCTCTACCTGAAAAAAAAACAACAACAGAAATGTGATAAGGATTCCAATTAGCCACTACCGTTCCGATTTGATCTTGCTTTGGTAGAGATTAAAGGAAAATAAGAACTTACCTCTAGTCGCTGGCCACTCAGGAGTCGCTGATTGTCTGGCTCTTAGTCGGTGGTGGCCGTCGACTCGTGAGTCGTCACTGGTCAGTGTGGGGATTCCAATTAGCCAATATCCGATTCGATCTTGCTTTAGTAGAGATTAAAGGAAAAGAAGAACTTACCTGGTCCTCTAGTCGCTGGCCACTCAGGAGTCGCTGATTGTCTGGGTCTTAGTCGGTGGTGGTCGTCGACTCGTCACTGGTCAGTGTGGTATAGGATATGTGATATCAGCAGCCCCGGGGGTGCTGTGATATCAGCAGCCCCGGGGGTGCATAGGGCTGACCCGGGGCTGGTAAAGGGCCTACAGGGCCTACACAAACTCCTCCGGGGCCCAAAAGGCCCCAAGTCGCACTTTCACTAGATATTCGAACTTATTCGAATATTCGAGGTGAAATTTGCCGGGCCATTATTTGACCCGATTCGAAATCGAATACGAATACTCGAATTGATTCGATTCGATGTGCTATGCCCTGCTTCTCATTGGCCACCACAAGCGGGCCATCCATATGGGCTTTTCTGAGCTCTTTGGACAGCTTATACTGACTCACAAGCTTGGAGAGGCCAGAGCAATGACCAGTATGTCCTGGTCATCTCGAGAGGGCTCCCCCAACTCGGGGACCCCTTTATTTTGTCCACCCTATTGTTTGGCCGTACGATAGGGTGGACAAGTGTGGAAATCAATCCACTGCCTCCCCAAAGCCAAATCCGATGACCAGTACCTACTTGTCATCGCATGAATGCCCTATCCCAAGGACCAGCCCATACTGGTCATTGAGGCAGCCTTCCCAAGCTCTCAAGGCAGCATATACTGGCCATCCAGCTCACAAAAGCCCAGCAGGATGGCCAGAATCTACTGTGTATTGATCTGGGAGTTCCCCAGCACAATTGATAGTAATTACTGGTTTTTCAAGATCATAAAAGCCCTCCTTGATGAACATCATGTGATTTTCATTTAGCTTGGCGGCTCACAGCCCAGTAACCCTTAATCAAGTGGATACCATCTCCAATCAATGGCCAGTATACACCAGTTATTGATATGAGAATCCCTTAACTCAATGGCCACACACAACAGCCATTGAGTTGAGGATTTCTCCACTCAAATGCTGGTATAAATGGTCATCAATTGGAGGATGTATGCACTTCATGGCCAATACACAGGATCATGGAGTGGAGAAACCCCCCACCTGATGGCCATCTAAAACAGTCATCACATGGAGGGTTTCTCCACTTGATGGCCATGTAACCCAGTAATCAATTGGAGGTTGTCTTGGATTCATGGCCAGGTCAGCTGTCATTGGAGGATCTGTGTGTGTACTTCCTGTCAAGTGGAGAAAGCCATTATTTGAGTTTAATTCACCAAATCCAACAAGATGTGATACAGATAAGATCAGTATGAGTTGAGTAACACACAACTCATTTACACATGGGGAAATGGTTCATATCTGGCAGACTTCTAGACAGAAATTACGGCCTGGCACTCTCTAGACAGTGCAACACTTTCCTCCCTGGTGGGAGGGGCATGTGGCAAAGGGTCCGATTGGTGTAAAATTGCTCCAGGATTCCAATGGTGCAACCCTTGAGGCCCCACAGTTAAAAACAAAGAAAGTAGTGATTTTCTTTTAATCACATTACTGTATGCAGCCTGTCATACAGGGGCTATACAGGCATTGAGGCTGAAAATAGCAGTCCAAAATTCGGGCCTACCCGACCGCAAGCTTTGCGGGAATGGCTGTATCCTGGGATGGCCTTTTTGTCCTGTACTGATTACATAAGGAATGGTTTGGTTTGAAGAAAAAAAATCAAAGTCATGCTGGACTAAAATTGGCCTGCAAAAAAACCTACACATACAATTTTTGAAGAATTCAAAATCCTTGTGGATGGGGATGAAGACTCCCTCCCATCTTGGGCAGACCCTGCCCAACATTTTTATTGACTGGGTGGTTGTGTGTATTTTACCTGATTTTTGCAGAAAAAAAGGACCTCAGAAGCCCAACCGTGACACGCAAGCATGCGTGTTTTAGTCACAAGCCTCTCCCGCACTTCGTGCGTTCGACGGAGAGGCTGTACAAGCTCGCAGCTTGACTGGGTTGCATGACGGATGTCACTGCCAGTCATCCTGGCCAACAAGCCTGATTATCTGCGCCCTCTTCCTCTTCTGGACGTCTTCTTTTTGATTGATTCAGCGTGGTTCTCGACAACGTTTACAGGGAAAAGAGGAAGAAAAAGACAATGTCAAAACAAGAGTATACGCATACAATGGAAAAGGAGAGATACAGAAAGGGGGAGAGTAAACAAACGGGTTCGAAATGGGGAAAAAAAAGAGTGAGACTAGAGGATAGGAAGAGGGTACCCAAAGAGACGAGGGGAATAGCGAAGAATGCGAGGTTTGATGCCGACAAGAAACAAGGTCCATTTTGTGTTGCCTGTCAAGCATGGGCACCGAGTATGCAAGTGTTGTGAGTAACTGATCGAAGGCGCGAGAAGCTTTGTAGGAGGGGAAGCAAGACTGACGGAGGATGGCGCTTAGGAGACCCAAAAAGCGAGCCCGATGATCACATAGAGCGACACTAACATCGCCCCTTCCATGTAGTTACTTTTCCCATCTTGGATCAGCAGGGTCGTCAAGAGCACCGAAAAGACAAGACAGATCGTCTCGAAGTTCTCAAAAAATAACTGTTGGGCGGGCATGTTCTTCGCGTCAACTTCGTGGGCTTTTTCTTTTTCAGAGGGAAGAAGAAGCTCGCTTACGGTCAACTCTTTCCCTGTCGCCCAACCAATAATGACCTGTAAGAAGTTGCAAGTTAGAGTTCAGCAGACTGTGGGCATGTCCTGTGAAAGTGTAGTGTTCTAGCGTACCATAATGGGGATCACGCCGACGGCGATTTGCTGATGCAAAAGAAGGGGAGCAAGGTTGAGCAAAGAACGAAACGATGGTGTATGAGGGAGACGCGAGACGCACGATACTGCTACCGACGGCGACGCCGATAGCGAGTTCCATCTTCCCCTTCATGGCCATAAAGACAGCCGTGACGTGTTCGGCGGCGTTACCGACGATCGGCAGGAGGATCAGGCCGATGAACGCTTTCGGGATCCCGGCCTGCTGGGCAAACTCGTCGATCGAGTCCACCAGATACTCCGCACAGAACGCCGTCACCACCGTCACCCCGACCAAGGCCCCCGTCGCCGTCCGGAAATTCATCCGCGCTTCCTCTTCCTCCGTCTCTGACGAGGTGTCCTCATATAGGTATGAATGCGTGCTCAGTTGGAAGTACAGGTATAGGATATACATCGCCAACATCAGCTGCATATGGACCAAAATAAACTTTCAGTTTGGGCGACAGTTGTTCCAGTTGATCGGTAAACAGCTGATCTTACAACTGAGGTTCCGCGAGAGATGACCAGCAAGCCATGTTGGGCGACCTCCTTCCCAGGCAGATCGTGGGTCGAGGAGAGTCCCAGAGCAAGGCCGTTAGCAAGGTCCTGGGCAGAAGGGATAGCACCAGGGTGTTGTGCGCGACCAGAGTTGATCTTGTCGAGGAAGCTCGAGAAGTACGCCGCAGGGATGACGAGGGCAATGCAGGCGAGCAGCATCAGCGAGGCCGAGGCTTGTGCAGCAGTGGCTTGGAAGCGCGACTCTTTGAACTTGAAGCCCGCTGCTATGAACGAACAGCCTAGGACGAGAAGAATGTTGGACAGGATCGAGCCCAGCATCGAGGTCTGTACGATCCGGAGTTGGTTCTGCGAGAGCGCTACGATTCCAACCTTGTTGTGAGGCAGAGAAAGAGAGAGAGAGAGAGAGGGGGGCAAAGGGTGTGTAAGTACACTTGCTCGGGAAAGTGTCGTCCAGTCCCTCAGAGACTCACGATGGCTTCGACTGCGTTCCCAAAGGTGGCATTCAACAGCCCGCCCAGCGTGGATCCGACCTTGAGAGCTACCTGTTCGGTGGCGTCGCCCAGGAGGCCGGCCAGCGGGATGATGGCGACGAAGGAGATGATGAAGTCGGCCATCGAGCCCCAGTGGAGGAAGTGGGAGAGAAAGGAGAGCGGGACGGCGACTAGAAGGACGTTCACATAGGAGCTGCAGATGAAGTTCTTCAGCGATTGCACGTCCGACGGCGAGTCGGGCTATCGCATCCAGGCAAAATACATGGAGAGAAAGAAAGAATGGATGGTTAGTTTTTCTCTTTTTTCAAAATCTGTGTGAAAAATAGCAACGATGGCAGGGATTGGAACCGAGGGTGTGGGCATGCTGCGGGCTGATTGATATGTTTGATCTCAGCCATTGTGATCCTCCTCCGATGGATCAATATGGAGATCAGATGGTTGATGGCCGAGAAAAAAATTGAGAGAGAAAAGCCTGAGAGGAGACTGCTGATGGTGAAGAGAGAGGGGGCATGATAGCGAGGCTCACGCCAAAGAACGGCGAGGAGGCACCAGAGGGTGAGGGGGGATGGAAGTTGTTAGGGATCTGGAGGCCATATGGTGATCGGATGCGCAGCCAATGTACAGGTGGAATTGCCAGTCGTTCGAACCAAGGATAGTGGGCATCAGCTTGTTAGGGCGGCGCAGTACATAGATAGAAGAAAACCAAGGAAATGAAACCGATGGAAAAAGTATGTATGAAAAAAGCGGGGGTAGGATGAGAGGCAGGAGCGAGCGTGATGTATAGTCAACACAGTCTTTGTTGGTATGAGGTGGTGGGAGTGCTACTGACGTGGTGGGCGAACAGGGCTTGGCCGGAGGCGACCTGGGTGGCCTCGAGGTCCTGGATGAGCGGGGTGGATTCGCCGTCGATGCGCAGGGCGGGTTTGGGAGCTAGACGCAGCGGGGAAGAGGGGTGTCAGCATGGGCGTCGCTTGGAAGGGTGCTGGAGAAGACTGACGAGCCATTGTGTGTGTGTGTGTGCCGGGGTGAGGGGGCGGTTGCGGATGGAGCGGCCAGTGGGGATGGGGGCGGAGTTGCTGAGTTGCTGGTCGGCAGGTGACGTCAGCGGCAGCCTGCCAACCAACCACCGACAGCCTTCAAACACTTCTCCCTCTCCGGCCTTGGCTGCGTTTTATGTACGTTCCATCCGGCGAAGAATCACATCCATTCTGTGGCCAAGATACATAACACTTGGACACCGCGCGCTTACTCTTGGGGATGCCACCGGACTCAGCATGGTCGATCCTGGGCGTGCGGGGGCTTGCGCGAATGTAGCCAAAGAAATTCGGAATTAAATTCATTGTAACTTTGACAACCAGATGGAAAAAAAGAACGACAAAAAAAAAGCAGAGAAAGTATGTAATAATCCCACACATCTTGATTAAGATAACTGATTAGCAGTGCATGTAACTAGGATACGTGATTAGCAGTGAAGACACAATTGTAAAATGCAATGATCAAACGGAGTGACAACAGAGACGAATGACACAGGGAGTAACCCAAACAATTACAAGTATGAAGGCCGAAGGACGGGCAGATCTTGTCCTAGATGGAAGGACAGTCGGATCGTCCTTGTCGAATCGCTCCTTGAACCGCGCCACCATATAACCAGCCCTGCCTTCCTACGACTCGCCCTACAATCGGTTCCATCTTACTTTCGCCTCGCCCTCCAATCGCTGCCGTGTAACCATTCCACCAACTCTCTCCCTGCACGCTGTAATGTATCATCCATTACCTGATTTGCTTCCTCGGAGCCAGCATATTGGCATTCTCGAGCATCCCCACGAGCTCGAAAAGACGTTCTTCAAATAGAATCATAGATAGCTCGTCCGAATTACCGATGAACGCTTTTGAGTGCGCCTTGGCTTTCAGCAGCCCATCGATCCGCTTCAGCGCCGCCCAGCCAACCTCTGCGAGCTCACAAACCAACACAGCCATCTCCGCACCATTGAGTCCAGAAGTGTCCGCAACGCCTGGGAACGAGGATGCCATTGTGTGACAGATTCCTGGGACACGTTCTTCAACCATTCGCAAAAGGGAGTAGCACACGAGCTGAAACTCATGCATCCGTGACGTCGAGGATCGTTTGGCCATCTCCTTGCGGTCCATTTTTTTCTTGAGGACTTCTTTCACCCGGTCGAAGGCAACGGTGGCGGACTTGAGTGAGTTCTTGATTCTGCCATCGCGGGTCAGCGGTTCGATGAGCAATACTGATGTGGCAATAGATGAGCTGGGTTGATTGTCTGGGATTCTGCTAGGCTCGATGTATGGGGTTTTGGAAGCATCCGAGAGTAGTCCCGGGTGGGCGGTGGCAAACTCAGCACAAGGCATCCGGTCTACGCAGACTCTCTTGGGAAAGCCAGTGTTGCGGGGCGAGAACGCCTCGTCGTTGGATCGTTTGGGGGCGGCGGCTTTGGACAAGGTCGAGCTGCTAAGGACCTCTACCTCTGAGTCACTGTCGACGGAGATAGGAGGGTGGCGCTGTTGGGTAATCGGGGCCTTCTCCACAACCAGTAACTTGTACTCCCGCGCCAGGTAGTACATGTGTTTACACGCACTACCGTGGCGAGTGAAGTGGGGACAGTCGCAGCGAATCAGCCGCCCCTCGGCAACACCAGTTGGCTGCTCAAAACCGACCCGGTATACATGTAAAGACGGGGTCGAGAAACTACCAATTGTGAACTGCCAAATCATGTTAACTAGTTGATACGCAGATAAGGCCATAGAAAATAAATACTCACATGGTTTGCGAACCTGCACACCTTAGCTCCAATTAGCTCCAAGTAGCCTTTGGCAATAGCGTCTGCGCGGCGCTTCGCCTTCTGTTGAAATCGGTTAGTAGTTTGCTTGACAAATCCGGTGTTCACCTGGCATGTTTTTCGACTGTATTTGGGCTCCACAACCTCACAGAATATCTGTATCACTTTGTCGATTCGAAGTCGTGTAGATGGCTTGAGGTATCGGGACTTGAGGACGTTATGCCATGCTTTGACATAATTATTGGTGTCGATACCTTGGTATGCGGTCTTTCCGGCAAAACAAAGATGTGAGTATGGAAAGTTGTTTCAGGTGGAGAGACTTGAGGTACTTACTGTTTGGTAAAACTTGGACCAATGCTGGATGTGCGTGTACCATTGCGAGTCGACATAATCTGCGAATGCCGGCCGTACTTGCCTCCACTTACTGAGGAAGATCATCATTCGGCTATCTGGATATGTGCTAGAATACAGTACTTGTTGGAAATCCTCCACAGCCTCAAGCAATCGCCTTCCCAAGTAGACCAGCGCTTTGGCCTTGACGGCCTTGATGACGTGGAAGACGCACCAGAAATGTAGCGGTGCTTGATCCATCAGGTACTCAAACGATAACGAGACTGCAGTCTTGATTGCCTGAGCGCAGTCACTCATGATAGATTGGGGGATCAGCCCAGAGGACCGATGCAGCCAGGTGAGAATCTGTTCAATTGGCTCGCTGACAGGTCAAATGGCGAGTCAGATACATATTCAGAGCGTACAAGTGATTGGCTGAGAAAGTGGCTTACATCGCAAGGGAGCCTGTAAAGGCCCAGCATACAGGAAGACCCATGCCCGTCACCGCGTTTTGGATCATTACTGTGTACAAGCTTGCCTTCCGGCCTTGCAACAGGAAGCAATTGTTGACAGTGTTGTGTGTTGCGTCAACCAAGAGCATTGTTGTACCGTGCGCCAGCATCATCTTCCGTTGCCAGGGTGATTGGATGCAAAACAAGAATGCCTCCGAATCGGCGATAACCGGAGCAAAGGTATGCCACCCGAGACTTTTCAGGTGAACTTCCCAGAGGGACAGTGATTTGAAAACATCATGATCCTTCCGAGCATCGTTAGGCCTACGTGTTTTGATCAGGTGGCGGACAAGGTCAGCGGTGACACCATTGGCCTCTGGGACAGCCGCACCGGTCTCGCAGAGCTAGTTTTTTGGGTCAGGTACCACTGATCAGGATGGGCATATACCTTGCATAATGATGACAATAGGCACTTACATCATCCAGGTCTTGCGACAAAAGTAAGTCTTGAATCTTATCCCACCCAAGTCCTGAGTCGACTCGGTCGCAAGCCCAGTCGTAGACAGCCTTTGAGATCCGAGTGTGCTTCATATCGTCAGCGGTGTTGAGCTGATGAGAGTGCCTCCAGAACCACTCAACCCGTAGCGTATCAGTGGCAAGGTGCAGCGAGATGTTGAACTTTGCCTCGCAGCCGCATTTCCGTCCGGATTCGGCTTTGCAAGAATTGAGTGGAGCTACGTGGTGACCTTTTCGGGGGCAAATATAGAAAAGTTTCCACTTATACGTCGGGGGTCGACCTGCGTTTGACTTCTTTTCTCCTGGGACTTTTGGGGGTATGCAATTCTCCAATGTCCATCGGACAGTGGCCTGCATGGCAACAGCGAAGGCAAAAGCGTCCACCATGGTGCGGCCGGGTATTGTAAAGCAGTACGGATGTGTATCAAATGCCGGGGGGGCACCGCCGAGCCATCGGACCATTCGAAGGGTGCAGGGTGGCAATTTGATGCCATGGGGGACAATAACTTCTTGTGTAGTTGGCTCGGGGACAACATCTTCAATGTCGGGGATCATGGGATAGGCATTGTCCAACGGTTTTGCGGACCTGGGGACCATTGTCTGGCTTTGTATGTTGGATTGTCTCATCAATGAGTTTGTGATCTGACTCATGCACGGGCTGATAAAAGTTTGGGGATCAGATGAATTTGAGAGAGAAGCAAAGAGTTAGTGGTGTTACTAAGCACGCGGACTGGTAAAATTTGGGGATGGGATGGGGGTTGGGCTTACTGGTCTTATTGGGTGGGCGGACCGGGATCTTGTGGATGAGGTTGAATGGATTAAGATGAGCAGGCTTGTTAAGTCGCAGTCTCGAGTAAGTTGAGAATAGAGAGGCCAGGCGGCAGAGGGGGGGTTCAATGAAGATATGTAGAAGGTTGGAAGTGGGTGCAGTCGATGCTGTGACCAAATCACTAGGTGTTTATCTCAAGGTAAGTTTTGGCCTGCAAGGGTTGAAGGGAAAACTGTGATTGGTGCAAATTCAACAAGATTTGGTGAATGTTGATGACCTGATGCAAAGATAACAAAACTAAATATGTGAGGCTTCGAGCTTGAAATGCAATTTGTTGTTTATAAGTGAGGCCAAATATGAATACCAAGAATTAGGAAAAAATTAGGATGGCACCGGGCCAAGAGCAATGTGAGTATCTGGTGGGGGAAGGATCCGTTGAGGATGCCGTCCCTTATATGGGGCTCTCACTTTTGTGGCCCTCCATGGGGAGACTTGACTTCACACTTTACGAGCTTGGCAGCGCGGGCGGATATGCGCGGCTGGGTGATGTGGTTGTGATGCTCATCGTAACACCTCCAAACAGGAGATCCCCTTTAATTAAGCTTTGCGGTTTAGTATGTAAAACTTGTTTTTTTCTTAGTTCCGGTAGCTATAGGGGTGCTCCGATTTGGGAATTACTTTGGGTTTATTCGCGGCACCGTGCGGGGTATAGACCAAAAGGCCCTGATATCAACACACACAGCGACTGTTCAAGTATTTATGTTCATACAAGACACTTGACAAGCGCAGAAGACGCATGAGGACCCTGGCAACCCCCTATAAATGGGCGGCACCAAAATGTATGAATTTCCTGGCCAAATTGCAAAATGGTACGCACGGAAAATGTATGAATGGCCTTTTTTGCCATTAAGGGTAGGCACCTCAAATGTATAAAATTTTCCTCAGAGAAGGGAGGGTAGTAACCAGAAATGTATGAATTCATGAGGGGAACACAACTGCTCTCTCTCCACCCCCCCCCCCCCCCTCAGCAGCGGTGAACACCCAGGTTAACATTTTTGTACCAGTTTAGGTAGTTTACCCAGGATTCCTGAAGCTATGAGAAATGGCTAGCTGCAAAAAAAAAAAACAGGCTTTGCGCCCCCGTCCGCAAAAGTAATGGTAGGCATGAAAAATGTATGAAAATTTTGGGAATCCTCTGAGGGTACGCACGAAACGCGTATGAATGGGCTCTGCAGATGTATGAATTTTTGCAAATTTCCAGATTTTTGGTGCCGCCCATTTATAGGGGGTTGCCAGGGTCCTGACGCATGATGCTGTTGGATGCATATAGCTTGAGCATGGGCTCGAGCGAAACGAGTAAAAGGAACAACAAAGTCGGTAAACAATACAAAGGGGAGAGCTAATCAGAACAGATTTCGGAAACGAGGTTGCCAGAATTGAGGGGGGGAGACAAGCTCCGTGGAGCGGGGAGGAGGCGGGATGGACTAGGGGGGCTATGTGAGCCAAGCGCGCTGATTGCGAGCTTTCTTTTCCATCTTCTGCTGCTTGAACTGGTTCAACTGGGCCTTGGACAGCTTCTTGCCTTGCTCCAAGGCCGCCGCGCGGCTCTCCTTGGCCGTTCCGGGCACCCTTCCGTTATGTTTCTCGAGGCTTGACGCGACCCATCCAAAAGCGCGTCAGCATCTCGGTCGATTGCGGATATTGGGAGAGGTGCGGAGGGAGAGAGAGAGAGAGAGAGAAGAAGAAGGGCGCATGTACGTTTTCTCCCATCCGGACACGTCGAAGAAGGCTTCCGCCTGGGTGCGCGCCCGGGCGAATTCGGAGACGCGCGAAGGATCGCGCGTCGGGTCGCCCTCGAACCGGCCCGTCCTGGCGTTGAAGCGCGCCGCGATCCTCGGCTCGGTCTGGGCCCCATGGCCCGAGACGAGCCGGGCCATCTGGGGGTCGAGGTAGGCCAGTTCCGGGTCGATCCCGCCCAGAAGATCCGCCGTCGGCTTGCTCGTGCCCGCCAGAGGCTCCGGTCCGACCAGCGGATTCGTCCACGTCGTCTCCCCCGTCTTCGCATTCACAAAGTAGTACGCATTCGTTCTGCGAGCCAGTCGATTCACCCCCGACGGAACACTCAGCCATATCCATCCATCATCATGCCCGCAGTGTGCAAACTTCACATACTCAGGGTGGTATACGGCTTCCCAGTCGCCGTTCGAGTACACAACTGCGTTCGAGCCATCTGGCTTGGGTTGGGGCTCGTCAGCAGACGCCTTAGTTGGCTCCTGGTCCGTGGGTTGTGGAGCGTCCGGGTGTTCTTCAAGGCCTTTCGATCCAGCTGCTCCCGGAGTGTCGTTCGAGCAACTGGGAGGACCATCCGATGGGCTTTCTTGTGATCCAGTTTCTTCCTCGTTCTGGGGGCCCTCCCCGCCGGATGGGCCGGAGAGCTCTGCATCCTCGGCTCGTTCAAGAGACTGAGCGGCGTCGGCCGGCCGAGTCTCGGTCTTGGCGGCCTTGGCAGGGTGGTTCTCTTTCAGACCTGATCCCGAGGAAGCTGACTCGGTTCGCGTTCGTTTTGAGCGGGGCTGTTGGCTTTCCATGGTTTTCACCGGGACACTGGATGTTGGGCAGCCTCTTTGGAGGTGAGGCTACCTAGCCCCCGGAGGCCCCGGACTGGACTGCGTAGAAGCATACTCACACATCAGACATATGCTTGTAGCGAATGGTTCTGCCGCTGCAAGGCTGCCAACACCGGCTGAAGTTCACCCGATCACTTTGATCGAGTTTGGGTGCCGGTATCTAATCATCCCGATACTCCCATGTGCTCCGAGGGCTCTGCACATGTACTTCTTCCCTTTACTCTTGTTGTCTCTTTTGTTTGAGGCTTAGCTCCTTCCGGTTGCCTTGTACCGGCGGGCAGTCTTGACGTGAATCCACCGGCTTGGCTTATCTTTCTCCACGCGTCTCAGGCGCTTCAACGTTCTTCCGCCCGTGTCTCACTCCGGCCGTAAGGGAGCCGCCCAGTTTTTCCTTTTTTTTTTTTTTTTTTTTTTTTTTTTTTTTCTTAGTGCTTATTGTTTTGACATTGCGCACTAGGTGAATACTGGATTATGTAGATACATGCGATGATGTTTATGAAAAAGTACATGATTGAATAACTAATGGTTATTTGTAGCGTTGAATGTGACTGGTTTCGATCCGAGTGGTTTTTGGAAAAAAAGGAAAGAAAGAAAAAGACGCGGCCAAAGAAAATGATAACTAGAAAATCCATCTCTTTTAATCGAGTCTGAAACTTCGCGAAAGCCGAATCCAGCCAACTTCCGTCACAACTGCGTCCCAAACAGCGTGTTATGTGGTTGCCCAAACCACATACCCTGGTGATGTAAACTGGCAGGAAGTAGACCGAACCCGACCCCCGCTAGGAACCAGCCCGATCTCTCCCACCGAGTACATGCTAAACGAAACACAACTAAAAAGCGGTAAGTAAATTGATAACGAAACAGAAAAAATAAAAAGAGAATGAAATTGAGAGAAGCTGATAATTATTTAATTTTCTTCCTCGATATAGGTTTTGATGTTTTTAAATCGTTTGGTATCGATAATAAATTTTGAGAGTGATTCGAAGGTCGAAGTGTTATCGAGTAAGTCTTTTATTGAATTTGGATTAATCTTGATTTTATTTGCTATTAATGTTGATCTGAATCTTCTTCTTTGGATTCGATACTTTCTGCAGTCGATAAGATAGTGTTTGACGGTTTCCGGTGAATGACAAAAGTCGCAATTAGGTGAATCGAGTTTGTCGATATGAAATAAGAAGTCGTTAAGAGGAGAGTGACCCGACCGAAGTTGGTAAATAGTCGAGCTTAAACCTCTCTCGAGATGATTTAACGCATTAAAAATTTTGATTGGAGAATTCGTGAGTGAAATTTGATTACGGATGATCGACCGTTTATTCTTTTTGAATTTGAACTTCGACCGGATTAACTGCTGAATGTTTGAAAGCGTCCTAGGTTGTGGATCGAGATCAAATAGTAAATTTCCTTCTGTGGCGGTTTTAGCAAGCCTATCCACCTTCTCGTTTTCCAGGATATCGACATGCGCCGGACACCAACAAAGCGAGATCGAGAATTGAAGTATTGAAATTAGAAATTCGAGTTTTTCAAATATCTGAATAAAAACTGATTGATTAGATTTTGATTGAGGTGGAAGACCGATGACTTGAAGGGTGGCCTGATTGTCGCAATAAATGCTGATTTGATTCGAAAAAGGTAGATTATTTTTGATGAATTCATTTTTGATCATATCAAGACCGATATTAACCGCTTGAACTTCCGCCTCAAAAGCAGAAACTTTATCGGAATCGTTTATCCGACAGGAAAATGAAAATTGATTATTGAGAAGGGCCGCCGAAGCTGCTCCTTGATCTGGAATATTCGACCCATCTGTAAATAATAAGATCTCATTTTTATTCTTTTTCTCAGAAATTTGATTAGTGACAACTCCTTTTGCTTTATCTTTATTAATATTTAGATTGTCGATGTCAATTTTGAAATTTGACCATGGTGGAATAATGTGTTGTTGGATGGTCTCGAGCGATTGAAAATCGTATTCCGAGATGAAATGTTTGTCGAGAACATTATGGATAGACGATCGGTGACTTCGTGGTGTGTTATTGATTTCATTTTGAATAAGGCGTTTAATGGGATGATCGACTGTGGCTGATAATTTTTTACAAAGATATAAATGATTCTTTCTTTTTAAAATCTCAAAGAAAGGAATTAGCGGTGAGTCTCTATCGAGGAATTTGCACGGAGTGGTTTTGAAAACCCCCAAAATAACTCTGTTAGCCTGATTATTTATTTTACCGATGATGTTTTTGACTGATGATTCGTTCCTTTTAGAGGCCCAAACCGGACTTCCATAAAGAACTCGAGAGCAAAGAACACTAATGATCAAATTACGGGTTTGTTGCAAACCTAATCCAAAAGAACAACGAGATATTCTGTTGAGTTGACTGATTGTGTTGACACCGCACTTTTTGACTTTATCCAGGTGGAGTTTGAAAGAGAGGCGAGAGTCAAGAATGACAACGAGGTATTTGACCGTATCCAAACGATTCATTTCAATCTCACCAAGACGAAATGGACGAGATTGAATCGATCGGTGAGTGAAAATCATGAAATTTGCTTTCTTCTTATCGAATATTGCATTATGTTTTTTGCCCCAGTCTAACGACCGTTGACCTTCACTTTCGAGAACAGAAGTCGCATTTTCGAGTCGATTCTCGGCAACAAAATGGGTAACATCGTCAATAAAGCCCAGGGATATCTTATCCTGGTAAAGATCAAGTGAGTTACTAATAAGAAGGCCAGAGTTATAGATTATATAAAGAATGGGTGAAAGCGGTGATCCCTGAGGAAGACCACACTTTAGATCAAAGGAAGGGGAAAGATAATCATCCATCCGAAGCGAGGTTGTGCGATCAGAAAGGATAGAATGAATGATGGCTGCCAGGTATGTCGGGATATTATATTTGGTAAGAGTATCAATAAGACGATCTTTAATGACCGAAGGGTAAGCAGATTTGACATCCAGAAACAGCGCTGAAACGATCTTATTTTCTCTCCATTTCTGTCGAATCCAGGATGAAAGGAAAATATTGGTATCGTCTGTGCATCGATTGGATCTTCCACCAAAATGGCCGTACGCTAAGATGTTACTGTTTTCCGCCCAGAAGGTAATTCTTCTAGTAAGTAAGCTTTCGAATACTTTCCCCAAACACGATAGTAGTGCTATTGGTCTGTAGGACCCAGGGAGAGCATATGAATCCTTGTCAGCTTTTCGGATGATAACCGTAATGGCATGCCTCCAATATTTAGGGAAATAGCCCAGATGAAGACAAGCCGAAAAGAGTTTAATCAGTAAAGGGGTAATGATTTTATTACTCCAGATTAGAACTTCGTTGGCGATATCGTCATGACCGCATGCTTTTTTTTTTGGAAGCTTAGATATGATATTATTGACTTCAGGGATAGAGATAGCGGGGGGAAAAAAATAGTTAGCGAAGTCGGGTGGCTGAATATCACTGATGTCACAGTCAATAGGGACTTCCGAAGTCCCTTTAAACAAAAGGTGAGCCTGTTCCTCTTTAATAGAAGTAAGTTCATCATTTTCATTTAATAGCGGAGCGATGTTACCGTTGCTACTGGGTTTAGTGAATTTATAAGCCTGAAAAATCTGATGATCTTTACTTTCCGCCAGGAATTTACGCCAGTGGTTTCTTTTTAGCTCGAGTACCTTGTTTTTGAAAACTGCTTGCCAATACTGGTAGCAATCGCTTGCTTGAACCGAATGGGCGATCAGCATCCATTTGCGAGCTTGATTCCTTTTATTAGCGATTGGTGCGAGGATGTCATTGTTCCACCACGCTTTGAACTTGACACTGTTAATCTTGACTAATTTTTTTTGTTTGTCGACCGAATTTTGAATAGAAAACGTTAGCTTTTTAACAAATACATCAACATCGGCATTATTTAACAACGGACTATCAGTCAGCTCATGTACATTTGTCGACAAATCATTACAAAATTTTTCAATATTCAGGCGCTTGAGATCAACAGATAACCGAGTAACTGGGATAGGATGGGGATTAAAATTAAGTTGAAGAACAATTGATTGATGATCTGAACCAAAATTAACCGAAGAAGTACAGCAAGATTGGATGAATTTAATAGCGTTAAAGTTGCTCCAGGTAAGATCGATCACCGTAGCGCTGGTTCTTCTATTTTTGAAGGTAGGAACGCCTTTTTCAGAAACGATCTTGAAACCGTTCCGACCACATGTTTTGATCAAATCTTTCGACTGTTGATGTGTGTGTTTGTAATTGGAAGGATTCCACGATCAATGATGGAGATTAGAATCCATGAAGATGAAGGAAGGGATATGTCGATTATTATGGAGATTCAACCATTCGGTAAGTTGATTGATGCCTTCAAAAGTTCTCGGGGGATTATAGAGATTGATAAGACGGATTTTTTTAATTTTTTCATGGTTAATTGATAGATCAATAGCTGATAAAAGTCGAGAACCGCCTCCAAGAAGCTGAATCTCGGCCGAAGAGAAGGATTTGTCAAAGAAAAAACATGTACGATGTTTATTATTGTAGTCAGCCGGGGAATGATTGGCATCGAGCACGCATGTCCAGTTGCTATAATGTGGAAGTTTCAACGTGTGTGGATTAATCCACGGCTCTTGAAGAACTAGGATTGAGAAGTTTGAGTCTGAGTTGAGCGCATTCGAGGTGACTTCGAAAGAGTTGTGACAGTTTAACTGGAGGATTTTGAAAATAGGTGAAAACGACTCGGAAGACGAAGATACTGAAGGAGCCGAATTGTTACCGAGAGGGGGTTGTTGGTGAGGATACAAAGGGTTGTGACTAATCATTGATTAATGATATTACGACGAAAATTCTTTGTTTTAAGAGGACACTTAAGACTCAAGGGGGAGTGGTAAAACCGAACATTATCATCGTCAAATTCAGATGAGGGGTACAATTTCTTTTCATACTGAATACATTTCACACATTTCTCACTACCTACATCAGACTGACAGTCTTTCGAATTGTGGGGGTCACCACAATGTTTACAAAGAGGAGTGTTCTTACAAATTTGAGCGGTATGTCCGATTTCTAAGCATTGGAAACATTGAAGTGGAGATTTCTTATAGTGGGCACCGGTTAATGGTAAGTAATTAAAAAAAAGACTACCTTTTTCAATCTTACGAGCAAGATCTTTGTCAAAGAAATTGACAATTAAAGATCCATGAGATTTTTTGTTAGCTTGTGGATTGCCAAGCCATCGAGCACTCTGGATGTGGTCTGGGTGAATGTTGTTCTCTCTGCATAACTCAGCGAGAGTAGCCTTGTTGGATGGGGTGAAAGAGATTGGGACCGAATGAAGAATAACCGGAAATGTCGAGGCAGGAGTAACAAGAGTAGGGTCACACAAGTGTGTCCACTCATGCTTGTGCTCTAGCAGCCAATTAGCTGCAAACCGTGTCTGAGTGAAAAATTTGAAGTCACCCGACGGTAATTATCGGGCTGCTCCTTTGACTTTGATGGTTGAACCATCCGCTGTAACAGCTTCAATGTCTTTAAGAACTTCATTTACTTTATTAGTGATCTCCAAAGGAGACATCTGGAAAAATGGACGAGAGTCCGGGATCGACTTGCGAATGATAAAAAAAGCAGGTTTAAATTCATTCAAAACCCTATTCGAAGGGGGAGAACGAACAGCAACCGAGTGAGGGACTATCGGAGTGTTCTTTTTCGTGGTTGAAGCCCAGGACGGGCCATTTTTAGGTTCTGAACGGACCACAGAGCTAATCGACTTCTCCATAGAGTCTAATCTCTGTGTGATCTTCTCCACCATGGAGAGAGTTTGAACGCAAGCGATCTTCTCAATCGCTAAGAGAGGGGATAAGGTTTTAACCTTCTCAGCATTTATGAAAATACTACCATCTGTGTTGGGATGGGCAAAGATCTCCGCGATCGCAGCCAAAAAACCAGGCTCAGGGTTCTGGGGATTATGACGGGACTCAGTGAGGGGAGGGTTACTAGAGAAATCCGACTGGGTCGGGGTTTGAGAACGGTCAAGAGCGGACTGGTCAAGAGACGAACCAGAGGACATAACATCCTCCATCTCTATAGTTTTCGACCAGCCATCCTGATCGGCCCGAGGACCATTAAGGTTCCTGGGAGGCATGTTGTTGGCTACACGAGCCGAATAAGGTAAAAACCTTGTGCTTTTTTTGGGAGGGTCGGAGAACTCAATCTTTAAAGTTTCGGATGTAAGAAGGGGAGGATGGGGAAAGAGGTAAAGTTAAGAGGAAGGAACCAATAACGATGAACAGGGAGATAAGATGATGATACTTTTGGTGATACTTTATTTTTATTTTTAGGATTTTTGATGTTTGGATGTTTTGAAGGGTGGTCGGTTTTTGGTGGTTGATGTTGAGTTTTCCCCAGTTTTTCCTTATCGTCTGGATGTAGCGGCAGGGTACTTTTATAGCCAAAGACCCTGCCTTGCTCGTCGTGTTCCCTTTTTCTTCACTCTTTTCATGCATACAGCCATGTACATCAGCTTTCACGCGCATTTCAGCATACCTTTCACAGCTTTCACACTTGCCCACCCACCGTGAGCCCCGCCGCACCCATTCCTTCCTGCTACTGTCCGAAAATTTTGTCATCCCCGGCCAGCATTGGCGTCAACAGTCAACCAAAGGCTTTCGAGGACTCTCTCCAGTAAGTGTCTCTGCCTCCCCCATTTCTATGCAACTTCTTCGGTACGGGTCTATTCCAAAGAGCAGCTCGCGATGGTCTTTGGCTCCACATGAGACTCCGTATTCACGAACCTCTTGGGTTGGATACTCTCCAGTCCAGAGGACAGTTGCTATATATACTTTTCTCTCTGTTTGAGGTCTATGTGATTGGGTTGAAAAACCTTGAAAGATGATCATATACCATAGTTGACGAGATACATCTGTTGATTTTCTAGGTAAAAAACACTTTAATGAAGGTCGTTGGACTCCTCAGCGGCGGAAAAGATAGCTGTTATAACTTGTGTCACTGTGTCAAGAATGGACATGACATTGTCGCACTAGCGACTCTGGGTCCGGAGGCAGGAACAGGTGCAGTTCCTTCCTTCCCTCTTGTTACGTATACCATGGTGCTTGTAGATTGACGACCACGTATCTTGTCCTAGATGAACTTGATTCGTATCTCTATCAAACCGTGGGGCAAGATGGAATCCACCTTGTGGCCGAAGCCCTCCGGCTCCCATTACATCGCCAAACAATCAAAGGCACTGCGCTGGAACTCGGATCTGAGTATGGATCCCGGTCCCACAAGGGATTGATGAAGGGCGTAGAGGGTGATGAGACCGAAGACATGTACAATTTATTGAATCGGGTCAAGGTGTGGCTCATATTGCGGATTCCTAGTTGTTGTAGTCTCGCTATTCCGAATCCGATGAAATTTTATCATATTGTTCTAACAACCACTACACCTTGCCCATCCTTTGTGTGACATCGCTATTATACAGTCCATCTACCCGGAGATCACTGCTGTCTCCGTTGGTGCAATACTGTCCAGCTATCAACGCGTTCGAGTGGAGTATGTGTGGGTGGTTAAGGTTTTTTTTCTTCTTTTTCTTCTTCTTTTTGGCTCACAAGTACCGCCATCTGAGCTCATCATCACACGATCCAGATGCCAACGTCTCGGTTTGACAGTGCTTGCCTTCCTATGGCAGAGGGATCAGGCAGAGCTATTGCGTGAGATGGTTGGAGCACCTGTCGAATCGGTGCTGATCAAGGTTGCCGGTGCTGGCCTGATGCCTAGCCATTTAGGCAAGAGTCTTGCCGAAATGGAGCCCATCTTGACCAGCTTGGTAGGTATATCTTTCCTCAATCTGAAGGCTTTGAGTTTTCTCATCCTCCGAACCGTTGACGCTCTTTTCGTTGGTCGGGCAGAATAGCAAGTACGGGGTGCACGTGTGTGGGGAAGGAGGGGAGTACGAAACCTACACGCTTGATTGTCCGCTGTTTTACAGCAGGATCTCACTGTGAGCTCGATACCTTTCCCCCTTCGCACAACTCACGAGGCTCATTCCAGAGGAGCTTATGCACGCGCTATAAGGGAGAAAACGTTCCTCGCTCATCATGATGAAAGTTCAAATATCGCGCCGGTGGCATATTTGCGCTTACTATCGGCCAAACTGTCTCCGAAAACAAACAGCGCACCCAATTTGGATGCGGTGACCGTACCTCCATTATTTGACTCGGAGTCACTCGAGATAATGCATGAGGTTGGATCACACCAAGTAAGTAACACCTTTTCTGGTGTTCTACTGAAAGCTCCTGGTCTCCAGCCCATTGTTACGGGTACCTTTAGGTCCAGTCGCTTGAGTCCATCCATACAAGCCTCCGCGAGACTACAAGCAGACAATCGAGTGTCTCCATGTGCGGTGACTGGGTGGTCATAGCTTCAATATTCGGTGCGATTTCGTCACTGCCATTCAATCAAATTGAACAGACCTTAGAAAATGAAGTCAAGGAGGTTTTTAATCATCTCGAAGGTAAAGCACATCATTCATAACCAAATTCGATGTGCCGCTAACCCCCTCGCACAATTGACCATCATTATCTAGTACTTCTTGCCAAATCGTCTCTCACCTTCGTGGACATTGCTCACATCAACCTTCACTTAAGTTCCATGACGTATTTCTCCGAGGTCAATCGTGTTTATACTACAAAATTCGGGACATCACCCCCCACAAGGGCTTGTGTTGCAAATATTCTTCCTGGGAACGCCCGGGTTATGCTCGACGCTGTTGCACGGCGGCCAGCCAATAATCCTAACCACCAAGCCAGAGTGGCCTTGCATGTACAGAGTCGGTCATATTGGGCTCCAGCAAACATAGGTCCGTATTCACAGGCAGTAATGGTTAGCTTACAATGACTTGTTGCGATTTGACTTCGGCGGAATAGCACTAATGCGGACCATGCCGTTCACAAACAGGTGGGATCCAAGATCTTTGTCTCGGGCCAAATTGGTCTAATACCGGCAACTTTAACTTTCCCTTCGCCATCATCATTCTTGGAAGAAGCTACTCTGTCGCTTCAACACGCTCGACGTATTCTGGCCACTTTCCAGGGCCCACAATCGATCGAGAGCATTATCTGTTACATGGTAGACATTTCCCATCTTGAGCAGGCTAGGATGGTCTGGCAACATACCAACTCACTCTACGACAAAGACATTCCAGTCTTGTTCCTCGAGGTATCGGAGTTGCCTAAGGATGCACTGGTTGAATGGCAGCTTGTAGCAGGAATACATCAGAGCCAAGGTGATCAAGATGAGGATGAACATACATCTAGCGGCCTCGAGTACATTTCTGGTAGCCAACCCGCATTTCATGGATGCCATTCCAAACCCTCCCAGGCCCTTACGGTCATTGGCACAGCTACAAAAGGTCTTTCGCATGATTTCCCTCTTCTGTTGATAGCATAAATAAATCCAACCTGCTTTAGTGACTGATGAGTACATCTTATTCTCAGATCCAGTCATTCGTATGCAGTTGCCTCGACACCATCCAACATACATCCGTGGGTTCTACACCTCACGAATCTCTGCCAGTGAAGGTAGGTATTGAACTTCAGGCGCAGTATTCACACAAGTTGTTCTTAGTCAATTGATTTTTTCCTCATGTTCTTTTCCGTTACCGAATATTCTCGAAGCGGAAAGAAGGATCAAAGCTACTTTTGATTTCAGACAGGAGGAGGTTGGCGACTTTGCCATGAGCTTAACTTGTGCGAACTCGATCGGCCTAAATACCGGTCCGGCTGATTTGGAGATCGGATTTTACATGATGGGCTTTCTTTTATAGTATTACCCCAATTATACCGATGCCTGTATTTGCTATCCCGACTGGGTTATATTCAGCACCTAAAGGATTGAATCCCTGCACCTAAGAGTATTTTAGGCTTGTAAAGGTATGTCGAGAAAATGTTTCCGGCAGAATTATGGTTCAACCGACTTGAGCGTGTATCTGGCAGGCTACTGCTCTCCTTAACACTCATTGGCCTTTGTCACAGCATCTGACAGCTAGGAAAAGTTCAATATCAGGTCAGTGATAACGTGCGATGAACGTCACCAATACCACAATTACCAACACCACAATTACCAATACCACAACTACCAATACCACAATTACCAATACCACAGTTCAAGGAATTGATACATGCGAACATGGTTTCTCAGTTCTTAGCCTCACATGCTGTTCAGAATCTGGGCAATGAAATCATATTCGGTTATAAATTCTGGGTGATGTTATGCAACTGATGTTGGTAAATGTATATGTTTTTAAATATTATCCCACATGGTGCTGGATTAAAGCTCCCGGCTATTAAATGCTACGAGTGGAAGAACCCCAAATGAAAATATTTCGAGTCTTCTAACGGACGGCAAGAGTCACGCTGAAAAATATAAGCACATCGATTGCGATGACGAACCGGAAGAAAGTTGGTCAAATTTCAATGCCCCAATCTAGCCATTGTCAAAAACCGAACCAGAGGGTCAGAAATGCGCACTTTTCTTAGTGATGAAGTGTTGTGTCTACTCACGCTGACCATGAGCTCTGAGGTACTTCCTTAGTAGGTAGGTTGCCGTGTGTTCCACTGTTGGATTTTCGATGAACTTTTGGGAGAAGTATCTTATCAATTCTTTTTGATTATCTCCTAATTTCCAAGTTGGGTATGGGGATGTAACTTCGATGCTCCCGAAAATCGGTAAGCTATCTTTAGGATCAAAGATTTCATTCTTCAGCCAGTCCAACCAAATTGCTTGAGACTCATTCATAAATTCTGTTTTGTCATATAACTGCATCGCGAACTGATGACGCTGGTGTATTTCTAAGAGCAACGTCTTGTACAGCTTTTGAATCTTCCTATGTTCCTGAACAAGAAGTGTCTTAGCCGCTAAAACCCTTACTATCTTACGGGCGGGACTTGGATAGGGTAACCGTATCGCAGGTTCCATCATTCCAAGGGGTAGATCTGGGTGTATAGGTGACAGCTTTGTGCCGCGAGGGTAACGTCGAGGTTTTCGGGAGCAATGGAATTCCTTTTTATTGACGTCACGACAAACACTTTCGTAATTCTTATTCAGAAGGGTTGATGCCTCGAAAGACTTGGACCGACGGAACTGGTTTGATGGGTCATGCAGTGGCTGATTATCCAGTTGATGTGATCCAACTAGCACCGGCTCCAAAGGGACCGAAGATGAACCACTGGTAGCGCTACCCGACGGACTAGACGGGTTTGAGTCACTGCCCAGGGAAGGTTGAACGATTGCTGCAAAGTGATCAAATTCAAACGAGTACGATCGACTCTTCAGCTAACTCTTTCTCAGACCACAGCAAGCGACGAGAAGACGAACCTTGATCGCTTTGACTATTGGGCAGGGCTGGCGACATCGAACCATGATAGTGTTGGAGAAGCAAATCTACCAAATCTGAAAGTCTTTCGAGTAAGCCGATTGAGAAGTGACACATTAGGATGGCACCAACTCACTGAAATTTGAGCCTTCATCAGCTGGAGTATTAAAGAAGTGCGGTGAATTTTTATGAGAGCCTTCGGAAATTCCGGTCTGCTCTTGACTGTATCTGGTCCCTGTGAGTGGATTCAGTGGAACTTCTTGCGGGGGCGAGGAGCCAGCGGCGAAACGATCGGATAACGCTGAAGACCCTTCCACCATAGGTTGTAACAGGGAAAGAAGTCGATCTGGGGAGGCCTCCCCAGCCCGCTGCCAGTGTAGCTCGAGTGGAGTTTTTCCGCTAAGATGTTTTGGCGACCAGGCCAATATATCAGCGTCTGTTGGCCAAAGCTCCGCTGGGAAGTCGCCCCACCACATCAAGATCAACTGTGTTAGTTAACTCTTTCTCAGACTACAGGAAGCATCCAGAAGACTAACCTTGATGACTTTGACTATTGGATAGGACTGGCGTCATAAACCCGTCATGATGTGGGAAAAGTGATTCGATCAAATCTGAAGGTTTTTCGAGTAAGCTGATTTGCAAGTGACAAAATAGGGTAGCCCTAACTCACTGAAATTAGAGACGTCATCAGCTGGAGTGTTTGAGAAGTACGGCAGATTTGTAAAAGGGCCTGCGGAGATTTCGGTCTGCTCTTCAGTATGTTTGGTCTCTGCTAGTGGATTCAGTGGCAAGAAAGACGAGGAGCCAGCGGCGAAACGGTCGGGTAGGGCTGAAGACCCTGCCATCATAGGTTGTAACAGGGAACGCATATCGTGTCGAGTTTCTCTGATAGGAGATTGCTGCGAGAAGCCGTCGATGGTATCGGCAGCTGTTGGCCAACGCTCCGATGGGAAGGCATCCCACCAGTTGTTTTCCACGAGCGTCTGTGTTGCAAGTATTGATGAAGTGCACCATCCTAAGGGGAGCAGGAGACTGAGAGCAACCATTTTGCAAGTAGAAGGAATCAGGACCCGATGGATATCGATTTTTGGCAAGAGAAATTGTCTGAGAAAACGGAATCCGGAATATCCATACAAAATATTGTTTCCGAGGGCCGGCGAAGGGTACCCCATGTTGGTATGTAATAGAACTTGCCATAGTCGTGGATTCAGAGTGAAACAAGTTGTGGCACCTTAAGCCAAGATCACACGCGTTGTTTTGTAGTGGAGTCACCTGACAGGGGGACATCAGGGGCGTGCTTTAAATCTTACACTTGTTTGCGAACCCTGCAAACTTCGCCCCCCCCCCCTTTTTTTGAGTGGAGTTGGCATACGGCATTGCACACTACGAATGTTCATTTAGGTTTATAGAGTAAACATTACTCGTAGCTTGCACGTGCTACGGCTACTCACTGCCGTAATGGTGATTCCGCGCCCCCTTACCACGATCCGACCTGATCCGACTTGAAGTTTGGAAACTTGGAAACAACTCAGCTCACCTCTCAAACACCTCAATACGGCTTAGGCTATAGGGCTACGGCCGAGGGCAGAGTGAGGCAGCGTTAGGCCTGTTGATAATGAAACTCACCCTTCAATGCGCTCACTTTTGGACGGGGCTATCCAGGAATAGCCAGGAATCCCTTCCGTTTTTGTGGACTGTGGAACTTTCAATTGTGCATTATGAACTTGGCTCACCCGGGACTTGGGTACCTATACTCGGGTCTTATTAATTCAGGCATGCCGCAAGCAGCCAAGCTATCGACTTGTAGAATTAATGTACATTGAAGGCTGTTTCAAAGTCCCAAAACCACCCCGCATCGTCATCGGACTAGTAGCGAGTACGAAGCCAAACACGTAGGAAGAATTTAGAGAGGTGGGGAACCACGAAAAAGGAAAAGGAAATTAAGAAAACAGGAAAATAAAACAACTATGTAAAGTTGTTATAACGAGGAACAGCCGCAGTAATCGATGGCAGGATAAGCTTTGGAATTCCCCAATACCCGCTCCTAGCCCCATCCCACCGCTAATGTGTGGGTTTGCCTGGCTGAGTGGCATGGTTGGTGCCACATGAGTCTCCGGCTGGTAGCTGCCGTTGGAGGGCTGTATTGGTGTCACCGGCTAGAGTCGGAAGTAAGAAGGGCGCCGGTAGGCCTACCAACCCGCGGGCCGTCCTATGATGATCTCCCCATGGCCTGGGTCCTGATGCCGATGGGTCTTCGGGATTCGGTATTGGCAGTCCTAAGCCTCAGCCTGTAACAACATTAAAAGCCAGAAATAGGGTGGGAACGACAGGTGAAATCAAAGAAAGGCGTTGTTTGGATGCTAGGGAGTGATAAAAATGAAAAGAATCTAGAAGCAAGGGAAAAAGGGACCATGTCGTTGTACGGGATGAGCTAGATAGAAAAGAAACTAGTTTATGGATGACAAGGTTAATGGTCCAATCTATATGATGCGTTGTCTTTGGAGGGAGGCAGGTACTGCCTGATATTCAGGAGGCTCGTCGTGGCCCAGGCGAAGCTGGATACCTCGTTTAGAGCCTTTGGGCCGTCTAGAATTGAAGTAAAATAGTCCGGGTTAATTCTGCTTTCTAGCCAGCGAATCCGCTTTTTCAGGATCATCCGCTCAAGTCGACACTTATGGCTGAACCAGATGGAGTGAGCCGCGTTCTCCTGCTCTCTACACTCTAGCACCGCGTCTTGAGCCAAGGCGCCTGCCTTCTCAGCCTGCCTTCTCATTAGCCTCGAGTCCTTCATGCCCTGGACTCTAGGAGATGAGGATCGGAAGTTGGTTGAGACAGAACAGATGTTTTCATGCAAATTTTCATAAACACTTTTCGAGTTGGCTTCGTACTTGTAGTTTTGATCTGTCTCGTAGTTTTACTCTGATTGGGATAAGATTACCGGAATTCTTACACTCTTCTGCGATCAGTCATAACCCTAACAATACAGCCCGTTCCGGCAACTTCCGTTAGCTAGTGATGATGAACCGGGTGGCAGGAAGAATGGGAAAATGGCAGCAGGTGGGGGAGAGTCAGCCTTTAGTGCACTTTTTTTTAAGAAATCATGCAGGTTAAAACTAACCTTTTCATGCCAATTGAGTAAGACGGCCGAATTGCTATCTCCGATCGAGCTCATGCCCTTGTACAGATATTTCATGAGCCAATCCTGTTCGGATTGGTCAAAAGATTGGACGATCGATGCAATCTCAGAAGTGCGAGTTGACGACAATGTCTCGATGACTGAGGAAAGCGTCAGGGACTTTGCGGTGTCAAGGGCCGATGAGGAGGGGCCGTAGGGTGGCGAAGTTAATAGTAGCTTTAAAGCTGATGCCACATCGCCGCTGGAGGGTAGGGTGTCAGTTTTCAGATCAAAGCCGTACGGAAGATCACGACTTCCTGGAGGACAGTGGAGGACAACCAAAGCTCTTGAAGAAGACCAGCCAAGACTAACCGAGTCAGAAATGATCGAGCTTGAGTGGTCTTAGATTGTGCCTCAGCCAAGACTTCTTCCGCTGACCTAGGGTCGTGAGTGTATAACTCTGGATGAGGGTGACGAGAAGAAGTGGAATCAAATCTGGATCAGTGCGTTGCTCTTCCGAAACAAAGGGGGAAGTGAATCTAAGATGCAACTGGATTAACACCACAAAAGCAAAGATCCTCTGACCTTCTTCAGTCACTGCGTCATCGTCATAAGCATCGATGTCTATCTTTCGGTACGCGGTGTCCATATCATCCGTATGCGAAGAGACCGGGCAAGTCGTTAGCTGGTTCAGCTGTTTGGTGCAGGGCAGTGCGTCATGGCCATGTCTCCCCGACGCGAGCTCCGGTGCACCCGCCGGATCGGATATGCCTCTTACCGGGGCCGTTGGGTGCCCACTGCCGGCAGGTGAGGAGGCAAGCTACATATCTGTTCGCAACTTCTACATCAAGACGAACGTCAACCGAGCCTCCTCCCGATGGACAGCAAACAGCCGACGACCGATGGATCAGATCCATATCAGATCCCACCAGGTACACCCATTTCATCCAGCCATCATCCGCCGTCCTTCGTTCTCCACATGTTGACCAGGTTCATGTTTTTACATTCATTAGATTAAGCTATATAACACGCTGATAACAAAACATCCCCTTTCACATCAGAATACCAAGTCTATCTCGATCCAGATTTCGATCCCCAGGAATTCGCCAATTCGGTGCTCAACAACGAGCCCTACCATGCCACCGACATTTCCCAATTCGCATCGGGCGACGTGAGTGCGGTGCTCTCGAAGCTGAACCTGGGCATCGAGGATATCACGAAGCAGATCCGATCCCAGGTGAGCACCCACCATCTGAAGCTGCTCACCAAGGCAAGCGCGGTAGCATCGCTCGAACGGCCCCTCCAAGCGGTCAAAGATGCGCTCCATCAACTCGACGCCAACGTCGAAAGACTGCACAAGAAAATCGGGAACCGCCATGCGACTCTCGAAGACGCTCTCGCTAGATTGGACCGCTACCAGGCGGCCGCCGAGCTCTCGCGGAAAACCAGCCGGTTTGTCACCCTGGCCAAGCGCCTCGAAGCCCAGATGGCCGAACTGGATCTTAGCCCGCCCAACCTCCTCCTCCAAAAAGACACCTCAAAGAACCCTTCCATTTCCCGCGATCAGCACGAACTCTTCTTGGCCGAAAGCGCCCTGACCCTATCCGAGCTAGAGAGGCTCCTGGATTCTGAGCTCGAGACAGCATCGATCGAGGGGAGCGCTCCAGCAGGAGAAGAGCCGAGTCCACAAACGCTGGCCTCCATCCGCTCCCTCACGGCCATCCAGCCACACGTCCAGACGATCGTCTCGGCCCGGAAGAAGGTCGAGGAGCAGATGTCCAGGATCCTCAACCAGGGCCTCGTCCAGCTCGACCGGGCCATGCTCTCCTCCTCCTTCCAAACCGCCTACAACCTCTCCATCCTCGACCGCTCCGTAGGCTCGATGATCTTCGAACTCACCGAGCTCATCGGCAAGAAGATCAAGCTCGCCTTCGATCTCAATTCCTTGGCCAGAGAAGCCGGCGCAAATGGTCTCTCTCCCTCCCTTCCCTCCCTCCCTTTTATCCAACCCCTCGCTAACACTCCCTTTTCCCTCTCACAGACCCCCAACCAACGTCCAGTTTCGGCTACAAATCCCGCGCCAGAACCGAGCCCACAGCGGCAACTCTGCCCCAATGGACGAGTACATTATGGGCCCGGCTCGAAGGCTTGATCGACGACCTGAGCACGAGCTGTGTCAAAGTCTACACCCTCGAGAAAGTCCTGGAATGGAAGAAGGATCCGGTCTCTGGCGTCCCGTTCCTCGAGGTCGTCACTAGCTCTGGATCAATGCTCGAAGAACGTCCTAGCACCGTGTTCTGGACCACGCTCAGTAGCGCTTTGAGCAAGGAGACTCGCGAAACGCTAAGAAGTTAGCCATTGTTGTGCGGCTTGATTTTTTTTGAGAGAGAGATATTAGACTAATGTGTGTGCATTAGCATCGAACTTCATTGCACAAACCCTGACGGCCAATTATCCGCATCTCCTGCGACTATTCCAGGAGTTTTTCTCGCGGATCTCCTTGCACACGCACACGATATACAACTCGAGCAGCCAATCGCCGGAGACGATCCTGACCTTGCGGGCGGTCTTGCCGCTGGAAAACATATACCTGAATCGGGTGATGACGAAGATGACGGATGCGGGCAATGGACGGGCGGAGAAGCTCACCACGGTGCTCGCGAACGAGCTCGATGCGGCTAGGTTCGACCCCTTGTTGGTCCGCTCGGTCTGTAGAAAAGCGAAAGAAGTCGTCGACAATTACCTCAAACGAGTCGAGAATAGAGTTGAGTTCCACCCAAAGAACCCAACATAAAGAGAATCATTCCGCTGAAGATGTTTCTTGATTAGATTGTGACGGATTATCAGGCAACCTCATTGGCAGGACCGAGTGCCACACCTTCTCAAATCACGAACATCGATATCTTCAACAACCTTTCAGAGCTGTCCCGGCAGCTGGTCCGGGCGCTGCACGACTATCCGGAGGAGATCAAGAAGCTGATGGAGGGTACGATAGAGCTGGCGGGCAAGATGCGGGAAGGGATCATCCGGCCGATCGTAGCCTCGATCACGCGGGAGCTGAACATGATTATCTCCAAGATGCACGTCCAATTCCGGCCGACGAACGCGTCGAGCAATGGGATGTACATGCAGGAGCTGCGTGCCAAGCTGGCGCTGGTCCGGCACGAACTCCTGGCCCGACTGGAGCCCGCCCATCTCGAGCCCCTCTTGCTCGAGCTGACTGCGGAGGTCCTGGGCAGCTTCCTGTTCCATGCCAGTCTGATGACGCCGTTGACAGAGACGCTGAAGCTGCGCCTGGCGGGCGAGGTGGCCGAGCTGGAGTTCGAGGTCACCCAGTTCCTGGTCCACGACCAGGCCCGCATGGGCCCCTCCCTCCGCCCTCCCGGCATCGACAAGCAGCCACACGACAGCAAAAACAACAACGATAATGAGGATGATGATGATGATGGGGAGGCGCGGGAGGAGAGAAGGATGGAGGTGGCCCGACTGCTGGACGACCTGAAGATCTTCCGGCAAGTCCTCTTCGCCGACACGGCCTCCGAACTATCACTTCTACTCCGTCAATCGACGCTCGACGTTCTGCTGGTCGTCCACATCTTGCTCGTCAAACACCAGTCCGACTTCCCCTCCGCCTCCGACAAAGCCCATCCTCAGGTGCTGCTCATCCACCAACGCAACGCTTGGACGGCCCCCGAATACGCCAGATGGGTCCAGGAATATCGCCAAGATAATCGCCACAGGGAGCCCCTTCGTGTCTTTCGCTCTTATCTCGACGAGGTCTTCGATGAGATCCAGTCTGTTCCTGATGATCGTCTTCCCGAGCTCCAATGGCTCCGCTTGGCCCGCCAGTTCCTCGAGTAAAACTCTCCTGTATTCTTCCGTCATCTCTATTTCGTCCAGTCTTTTGTGTTAGAGTCTTCGTTTTGTTCTCTCTCTCTCTCTTTTTGGTCGGCCTTGCGATAAGTAGATTCTTCAGTGATGCTTATCATACTTATTTGTGGGTTGAGATTAGATAGATGATTGGTCGTGAGAATGCCCACCCGTCAAACGTTGCACTTTTCTGGCATCTCGTGTCCATACATCAGGGCTGATTCACATGTGTTGAGGAGGTCTCACTGCCACTTGCAGTCCAGCCTGTCTCGGACAGGCTATTTGCCAGAGGCTACGGAAGTTTTGCCGATAGCCAGTACGTCAGCCCTCATACAAATCCGGTCTCGACCACCCTTTATTATCCTCAAATGTCCAAGTCCGGCGTCTCGCTCGACTCTGAAATCTCCATAGGCAAGCAATGAGCAGGAGTCGCACGAACACGGAACCTCCAAAGCAAACTATAGCCAGTCTCACAACCGCAGGCGAGTCGGGCGTGGTTCTAAGATCCTCTTACATCAAGTCACGAGCTTAACAAAGCCTCACTGTGAGAGTCCCGAAGGGGCAGCCCCGCAGGGTCTCTGTCTCGCCGCGCCCCCCGCTAGGGGAGGGACTTCTGCTCAGTTGACTTGCATCAAGCGCTCCTCAGAGATACGAGTGGCAATCACAAGCGCCAAACAATCAGCACCCCAGCATAGGCCCGATCTCGTCGGGGCTCTACGGCCGCTAGCCAGCCTCCTGAAGCGACTGATCCTGGATGTGACAGGATTGCCGACTTGCGCAAAGTGCCCTTGGATGGTTTCGCGGGCTCCCTCAAGATTCCATCCCGACCGTTCCGACCCAGTGGCGAATACACTGGAACTGGGCTACTCGGAGATTCCTCCCAGGGGGACTCTGAAGAACCCCTCCGTGCTGCGATCTCGCCGCCTCACACGATCCGAACTTAACTAAGTCCCTCTCTCGCCTGAGGCTTTGCCGGCAAAGCCTCAGGCAAGAGAGGGACTTAGTTAAGTTCGCACACGATCCATGTCTCTGTTCCGAGCTCGAAACTGGCTAAGACACCATCCAAGGAAGCCGCCCGGCTCGCGGCTCGGGACTCCCTTGAAACCGCGCGTCTGCCCACAGGATACGCGAATGCGATCGATCTGGAAGCTGGTGTGTTGCCAGAATGGGAACAGCGTGCGCATCGATGTTCCAGTCCCGGGCCGACGATGAAGCTCAACCCAGTCCCTCCAAGTCAAACTCATCTGCAGGCGAGAGGGTAACGGGTGCTGGGCCGTCTCGAGATGTGTCTCACTCACGCGCATTGATTGATCTACGGGAGGGGGACACGGCCTCGAGTCGGGGCTCTCCCAGGAACTCGCAACGGCCCGAAAGAGTTTGTATCGCACTCTCACATTTTACTTAGGTGCCCAATTTTCCTTCTAATCATGTTTTTACTTTGAGTTCCTGTATGACTCATTGGTTGCTGCATTTTTCGGTGTTTGGAATGATTTGGAATGGTATGTAGTCAGTTATATTTCATTGACTTTCAACTCGGATCTGAGCCAATCCTCGCAGCACCTCATGTACCTCTTCGGGACCACTAAGATGAAGAAATCCATTGTCCTGTGCCTCTTTCGGCGATCCGCCAACAACGACTCCATGAAAGCCCGCGGCACGCATGGCCTTGTGCATGCCCTCGTCGGCTACTTTATCACCAAAAGAGACTCCATGCGCAAATTCATGATTCGTGAGCTCTTGTATAACCACATCGCCCTTTCCCCGTTTCGTGTGGGCCAGCATGACCTGGGGTTTGCTTTTGTCAAGAACCGCTTCGTAATCTGTAGCGCCCACTTTGCGGAGCTCATTTTTGAGATAGGCCTGAGCTCGGTCACCACCATAGCTGGGGGCTGTGGAAAAACCAACAATTAGTGGATGGTTGGATTAGCATTTCCGTCGTGAGAGACTTACGAAATTCTATAATTGTTGAAAACTGATGCTCCCCCTTTTTCTTCCAGCCATCCCCATCGGGTATTTTTATTTGTGAAAGTTTTGTTTCCCATGTTCTTGATTCAATTGTCGTGGGGTGAAATCGACCTGAACCTGGGTATTTAACCATCATATTATGCTCGGCGGATAGTCCCAATTGAGGAACCCCTCCCAAGAGTTCTTGAAGTTTAGGTGCTGGCTTTGAAGATGCAACGTAAACCGTATGTCCGGCCCCCGTAAGGGGTGATAAGACTTCGTTCCGGAGAAATTCCATGTCTTTTTGAGGAGTTTCTTCGTTCTTGACTTTTTTGACCAGAACTCCCTGGACGGATGTCAGAGTTTTTTTGGTTAGAAGGTTAAGATTTCCGTCAACTTGTGACCTCATTAAGTTTCGAGAAATTTTGTTCTCTTGTCGAGTGTGAATGAAACCTTACATTATAATCGCTGACCACCAAAATCGGGCGTTTAGTTAGACGGACACGTTCCTGGGCCGTGCTTATAATTTTCGCAACGTCTTGTGGGGAACCGATGATCGCAGCAGGCAAACCTAGGAGTATGATCGAATGACGTCAGTAGAAATCCAGATAACGTGAGGATTCGATCAAGGAAGTTCATGATCACTGAATTCGTTGCGAAATAAAGATGTTTGAAACTTACAAATGCAAAGCACGAAGGTTACTAGGAGCTTGGATACCATTTTAGGATTGGTTAGATGTATTTAATTCAAAAAATGAATGTCGGTTAAAAGAAAGATGGTGGAGTAACGAGGGACAAGTGATGGTTACTGATGAGTGTGGATGGGTGGGAAATAGTCACGTATTTTTAGTCAACTGGTATAGCAGGGTAATGGCACGAAAGGACAGTGAAAGCTCAAATGGGTACGGGTGTGATTCGTACTATGTAGATGAGTGAGGACAAGAGGATCGACTGGCCTGCAGGGTCTATTTATACCCTGCGGCAAGAACCGAAAAGAGGGCGTTCCCTCAGGGAGAGCCCTGAGGGGCTCGAGGCGTAACAAGGAGATGAAGGGGTAACCAGCGAGGTATCTAAGGGAACAAGCCGGGATACAAGAATAGAAACGGGCCTAAGGCCCAAACACGGGATGCATCGAAACATGGAAAGGAAGCATGGAAGGCACCCTCGTCGTCTTGAGGCAGTCGCGAGGATAGCCAAGCCCGGGCGAGGGCAAGGGTATGGCTGGAAGCGTCGGAGCCCGCCGGAAGGGCGAAAAATCCTGAAACGAGGGAAGGCCCAAGCCCATTGGGAGGGCGAGGGTCGGGTGAATCTTGGAGCCGGTGTCCGGTCACGGGCACGGCGACACTGGCAAGCTCCAAAGGAAGCTCAATCATGCTCACAAACATGTGGATACTACCTATTTTGAAACTGAACAGCTTCGAAACCTGAAGATTTGTCTGAACACCGGGCGGATGGATCGTAAAACCAGGTCCACAGACACGTTGAGAGACCAGTTTCTGGCGGATTCTTGTTTCGAAAAGTTCAAAACAAGTTCTAAAACCAGCAGTTTTCGGTGTGCGGAAAAGTTACCCTACAGATCCAATCCAATTCCTTTGCACAACATCCAATGAGTTACTTCCCACCGCGTCTCATCATCAAGTAGTTCCGCAAAAAGAGTATTGTTATCTCCGGTGAGTGCTCCCCGGAGAAGTTCACCGATGAGCTCTCCCCGGAGAAATTCTCACACGGAGAAGTTCTCACATGAGTTCTCCCCGGAGAAGTTCTCCGATGAGTTCTCCAGTGAGCTCTCCAGTGAGTCCTTCAATGAGTTCTCCGTGGAGAACTGAATTTTTGATTACCTCGGTGAGGCACATAATCGATATTTCGATTTCATCGATTTGTGACATCCCGAGGTTCATTTGCCTCGGTGGGTAGCAAACCGAGCTGGATTTCATCGGTTGGCAGCATCCGAACATCAGGATGCTCGTTTGAACTCGCAGCCGAGCATTGATTCATCGGTGGCTGGTGCCCGAGGTTGATTCGGCTCACAACCATTCGGAGACGCTTCGCGGCTCCTCAGAGAGGCTTAGTTAAGCTCGAGATTAACTGGGATGTGCACATCCGATGCTTATGTTGGCAGTGAACTTACGGGGGCTGACAAACTGCGTGAATCTTGTAAAAACCCCGGGGAAGGAAGAAAAGGTACCACCCGACTACACGATCGTAGCGGGCATCAACTCTCCCCCGGAGAGGTATACACCAGGCCATAACACTCCCCCGCAAGCCAATATCACTGATAACAGAGGTGATATTGGATTGGACACCAAATGGACTGGTGTGAAACTACATACAAATCTAAGTGTTACTCCCCGACAGACTTGTTAACTGTCAACTTTCACGCATACTGGCTACTATACTAATGCTATTTTTTAAAGACTATACTATGATTTATCTTAAAATGGGACTTTTGGCACCCATGAACCGTGGAACTATTTTAAGGCAACCACACTCCTAAACCAATAATCAATAATATGCTTATATGTAAGACTAGGAGTAGCTAACACAGTTATGTCATGTTATGTGAGGGTTACAAGCTGGGGAGATGTGACATGTGCGAGATGCAGGCAATGGGAATTGAACACGCAACAGAGATAACGCTGGGCTCATAACCTGTAAAAACCCCGGGGAAGGAAGAAAAGGTACCACCCGACTACACGATCGTAGCGGGCATCAACTCTCCCCCGGAGAGGTATACACCAGGCCATAACAAATCTGAACAAAGGGTCTGCATGGATGTGTTTTTGCAGCGCAATACTCAAATACACCACATGCCTTGCCAGTGTCTCAGTCTGCATTCGCCAAGTTTCCACCTCAGCTCCACTGGTATCCCTGATTGTGTCCGCTCAAGTTGTTGGCTGGCCCGCAACCAGAATTAGTCATGTCTTAGCTTATCTGAAGCCCTCAGGAAGATTAAGCGGGGACTGGTAGTTAGGGATGACTTTCAGTTGGCGCGCTGACGCGGCGTCCCCAAGGCCATGTGCCAATAGGGGGGTTCACGATTGGATTTTTGGTTGCTGGTGGCCCCATAAAATGTTGCTTGCTGGTGCCCAAGTTGGGCCATAAAATTACCACCAGAAATGGTAAAACTTTGCTGGTCATCCAACAGGGACCAGCAAAATTTTAGACTCACGAGTGAACAGACCGGCACCCCTTCAATACCAGTCATCACCTGGAATGCATACCTCCATCCGATGGCCGGTGATCAACACGGGTCATCGGGTCAAGTACACACTCAGAGCATCCGCATCCGTGTCAACTCTTCCCCAACACCGGTGATTGGACACAGGCACACACCCCACTCGATGACCAACCCGGTCATCGAGTGGATACACAGGACCCAGGAAAGCCCCTATGGAACACAGTAACCAAAATGTATGATTTTTTTGTCAAAAAAACAAAAAACCTACGCACCCCAGATGTATGAATGGTCATTTTGGCTGGTAAAGGTACTCACCTCAATTGTATGAATTTTTTCTGAGGGCAAGGGGGGTAGTAACCAAAAATGTATGAGAATCAGGGGCTCAAGCTAAGGTTGAAATCCTTGTCTGTAATGATTTTTCAGTCTGAATCAAGTCTACAGTTCTAGGCTGGAGCGGTACCACACTCACCTACCCTCCGGCTGTGGCTCCAGTACCACCACCACAAGTATATACAAAGTATATCAATCCACCTCCCCCTGTGCCACCCAATCAATCCACAGGTTGCATCCCACTTTCTGTCCTTCTTATTAACAACGGTGGGCCGCTACGCTAAACTATCCGTAGCGTGCGCTATCTGCTAGTTTAGCGTTGCGTAGTTCCTGACACATTGCCGTTAGTTGTAGCGCCCGCTACGGGCCGCTACGCTACGCTAACGGGCGCTAACAGCGCTATCAGCTTTTTTAGCGGTTGAATAGCACTGCTAGCGCTGATAGCGGCGATAGAGGCCCTGTAGTTTCAAGGGGTGCCTGTTAGCGGTAGCGGGCAATCACTGCCCGCTAACGGAAAACCCTGTCATTTGTAGTTTAGATCTGCTACGCTGCGCTGAACTATGGACTAAATGTAGCGTAGTGGCCCACCGTTGTTATTAACCCTGCCCAAGTGACCCCATTCCCCCCCCCTCAACAGTTAAAGCAGTCTGGTTCCCAGTTTTTTTCTTTTCTTGCCCCCCCCCCCCCCTTGGCAGCAGCATCAATGCTGCCCAATAAAACGTAGGCACAAAATTTGTATGAATTTTTAGACCAAGCTCTGAACCTACACACAAAACGTGTATGAATGAGCTCCAAAAATGTATGAATTTTTCAAAAATATGGGAATTCAGGTTACTGTGTTCCATAGGGGCTTTCCTGGGTCCTGGATACACACTCCACTCGATGACCAATTACCCGGTCATCACGTGCACACACACTCCACTCGATGGCCGGACCGGGTCATCGAGTGGGTACAGTGTACACACTCCACTCGATGACCCAATCGGGTCATCCGTACCGACTCGATGGCCGGACCGGCTCATCGAGTGGACACATACACTCCACTCGATGGCCGGACCGGGTCATCGAGTGGATACACCTCCACTCAATGACCAACCCGGTCATCGAGTGGATAACTACTCCACCGATGGCCGGATCGGTCATTAAGTGGACACATACACTCCACTCGATGACCCGGTCCGGTCATCGAGTGGATAACTACTCCACTCGATGACCCGATCCGGCCATCGATCCGGCCATCGAGTGGATAACTACTCCACTCGATTACCAGTCATCGGTGGAGTAATCCACTCGATGGCCGATCCGGTCATCGGTGGAGTAATCCACTCGATGGCCGATCCGGTCATCGGTGGAGTAATCCACTCGATGGCCGATCCGGTCATCGGTGGAGTAATCCACTCGATGGCCGGATCAGATCATCGAGTGGAGTGTATGTGTCCACTCGATGAATTGGTCCGGCCATCGAGTCGGTACGGATGACCCGATCGGGTCATCGAGGGGAGGGTGTAGCCACTCGTTGACCCGGTCCGGCCATCGAGTGGAGTAGTTATCCTCGATGACCGGTAGTGGTGATCCACTCGATGACCGGGGTATGTATCCACCCGATGACCGGGTTGGTCATCGAGTGGAGTGCATGTACATATGGGTGTTGGCTGACCCGATGATTGGCCTTTCATCGGAGGTGTATGATAAATACATACATGATGGCCAGTCTTGATGATGGGCACCAGTATGTTTCCGTTGCTCAGCCAGCATAAAATCCTCCTGGTGTGAGGTTAAAAATTTAATTGCACAGCGTGCGCATCTTTACTGGTGAGGTGATAAAATGTTGCTGGTGAAATCCAATTGTGAACCCCCCTAAAATGGGTCTGTCTATGGTTGATTAACCAGGTGGAGACTGCTCAACTCTTAACCAGCAAAGCCCAACAGCCAGAGGGTGACACGATAACCAGCTAGTATCAATGTCAGCTGGTGTTCTCGCGTGGAGAACTAGCTGGACAAGAGGTTAGTAATTATATATGTATAATTACTAAAATAGTCTAGATACAAAAGTAACGGAGAGAGAAGGAAATAAGAATGGAAATATAATTGTTTATAGGTTAGCGTCATGGTGTTCAAAGTTGGTTTGCATAATTTTATGCCTGCATAAATCATAAAATCATAAAAATATTTTGGTGAGGAAATTTTGTATTACATAATCAGACAGTCATATCCCCTGCAAAAAAGATTTTATGATTTTATGATTTATGCATGCATAAAATTATGCAAACCAACTTTGAACACCATAATGTGAAACACCATATATAGCGCTTTCTTTTATATCTAGTCTTAGTAGACTGTATAAGCTGCTAAAGCTAGCCTTTCTGGTAGAAGTCTACCAAAGGTTAGATCAAAGATATTTGTAAGATCTTTTTGGTTTCTTTCCGGCTGTTCTAGCGCGGTTGGGCGGAATAAGTGCCTAGTTACAATTTCTCTAACAAGTACAAGGAGTAGTGAGTCTAGGAATATCTGTGATAACGATTTGAGAGATCTAGGTTAATTATTCTTTTCTTAAGGAGAATGGTGACTTGGAGCTTATGCTAGTCAAGGGAGTCATTTACTTAAGTAAATATTAATATTTAGTTAAGAGAAAAGAGTCCGCTTGAGTAGTATTTTACCTTTTCACAATTTCCAATAAGAAGTCAAGTAATAATTCAATCTAGTGTTCTCTGAGTGGAAGAAGGGAATCCCTCTTCCTCCTTTTGATAGAAAAACTCTTCTCTCTCCCTTGCCTTTGGTTATGATCATATCATCCTGCATGTTAAAGTTTTTCTTACTATTTGTTTCTTTGTTCACTATTTTCTTGATTATTAAGGGTGTTCAAAGTTGACTTGCATAAAATCATAGCACCATAAAATCATAAAATTCTGAGCTGAAAAAAATATGTGCACCCAAACACTAAAATAGAGCAATATTGGAGGACTTCCTGTTGGCATTTAGAGAGCTCTAGATGCCCCTATAGCTCCTAAATTAAGACATCTACTAAATCAACAATCACTGCACATGAAAGTCATGAGCTGTAGGGTTAGGAAAACATTTTCCCTTCTACCAAAAATTAAGAGTATGGGTGTGTAAAATGAGAGCTGGGAGGCTCCCAGACTTGACGGGAAGTCCTCCATTTCTAAAATGGTACATATAAAATCATCATTTGAAAGTTTTAGGCCCCGTTTGGAGCCAATATAATTGCGCGATATAATCTGGAAACTTGTGACATCTGATCAAGTTTTGGCGGACCTGATCAGATGTCACATAGGATGTCATGCAAAAAAAATCATATATTGCCTGGATTATATTGGCTCCAAACGGGGCCTTATGATTTTATGATTTTATGTAATGAAAATTTTATGATTTCAACTTTGAACACCTTAATTATCTCTACTGCTTGTGGTTTTCCTCATTTAAGCATATATGCATTATCATTTTGTCTTGCGCGCTGTCCTTGCACTCTTTATAATTTCTGTGGCGTTACTTTCTCACATAATGTATCATTTCACTTTTATTTAGCTCTGCGCTCCGCGCTATCATTTAATTAAAACAGTTTAATCTTAGCGCTTGCGCTTCTTGTAGATTATTAACAATAATTATTATCTTTTTTAACCCTTTTGGACATTCTAAATGTCTCAAGGGTTGACAATCAAGCGACTGGTGACAAGGATGCTCAGTTCAAATTGTGCCCCCAAATTGCTGCCTTGGTACTTGCAACATGACCACTGGGCTTAACTCCAAGACCCATGTTTGCCATCAGCATTGGGTTGAAGACTGATGAAGGAGTTCATTTGGTCTGGGTTCTGCGGCGGACTAGGAGACCTCTGGTGGTAACTTATTCTATTTAAGGCACTGTCGACATACCCACCAACCATTTTCCTCCCCCACCACATTGCACATATATTACTCCTTCCACTGCTTATCTACTGTTTATCCACTGTTTATATACCAGTAACAAATCCGAGTACCCAATTCTTCATTGTCTGTTATTTTCCCATTCTGTTTATAAAGCTGAGCTTTAAATAACAATCCAAACACCTCTTTCTTCTTCAATCTACTTTTGTCAATAAGCTATTTTTAAGCCTCACTTCAACCCAAACACCCAGTAGTTCCTCTACTTCAAAAAAAATCAAATCCCCATCATGGTTTCTGTCAAACTCGCCCAACTTATCTCAATTGCTGTATTTGCATCCACCTGCATAAACATCCATGCTGAGACCATCACAACTGGAACCATTGGAATGAACAAGCCCAACGAGTAAGTGCCTTTAACTTTTGAGTGATTCCAATCCATAATCACGGTATTATGTTCCTCTGAACCTAAATTTCTCCTTCTGTTCCTTTGTGCTTAGTCTTACCAGTACAAATACAGCTCCCTTGGACGGTTCATCATCCGGCAAGCCCCGTAACGTTGAATTGAAAGAAAATAAGATACTCGCCGGACAACCCAAAGACTGAGTGGGCGAGCCCAACGCGGAAATCGCGGTGGTGCAACTCAAACAACCAGGAAGTTTACTGTTTTGCTGATCCCTTGTTTTCAACTTGCATTGGCAGAGGATCTCTCGGTTCTTTGAAGAAACCCAAGCCACCTGTTACTTTGGGTCGGAGAAGTTCCAGAATTTCGTTACTACGAAGGAATAAGCCATCAACGAGTGATTCCCCGCCAAGAATCAAGGCACTTGATAGCGCTATTGACGGATTCAAGCTGCCGCTACGCAAACAATCAGGATCTTCAAGTGAAGCAGAAAGCGAGGCGATACCCAAGAAGATCACAGGCAAGCCCATCACTCGCGTTCTTGCCAACACTGGAGACATCATCTCTTCCAACGGCGCAGTTACTGGCAATTCCAAGCCACCAACAATCCGCAAGCAAAGAGAAAGCTCAATTGACAATGTCGTTTGGGAACGACAACATCCGGCTTCCGGTCCTCACCCCAACGAAGTTGACAAGAAGCCATCCACGGAGCACCAGCAGACAAAGCGCAAGGACAACCAGCCCACTGAACCTATCACTGGACCAACAAAAAAAGGAAGAGGCAAAGAAGGGAGGCGTGAGGTCGTTCCTGAAGAACATGGTCAACAGCGGGGACGGGGGTACCAATGGAGGAAACAACAAGGCGCTGAAAGGTCAACCTACAGTCGATGTGCATAAAGATGCTCCTCTAAAGGATAATCCTGAACCTTGAGCTGGCCCCCTTATTTATTACGGCTCAATAACTTGTCCTTGTGCTTCACTTGTCATTTCAGAATAATACAGGCTGGTAAATTTTGTGCATATATGATTGTTTGCTCCTATCAAGTAGCGCAATATAAACCAATCCATCTCTGTACATTTTTTAAAAGAATTCGTTGGCTTTAAGCAGTTTAGCAACAGTTAACATGAGAAGTCTTCTACATGAGGTACACATATGAACTTCTGGGCACTCGAGAGCCACAAGAGGATCTATAAGATCAAGCAGCTTCTTTGTGTGAGTCTTCAAACAACTTCACCGCAAAAAGCCTTTGTATCGGTACGCACTTCAATTCTGTTGTACCCGGGCCTGCTCGGGTGTTGATCAGTTTTCCCGAGTGACCCCCCGTGAAGCGTGGGAAGCCTTATGTAACACGTAATACCCCCCACAACACTCCGAGCGGCTATACATTCACTACGAACTCCGTATTCCAACAACGAAAGGCAATCATGAAACGACTTTTCGGATTCAAAGCATCAGCCGAGGAAGATGGCACGTCAGCTTCCAACCAGCACTTCCAACAAAATGAGCCGGCTCGCCGAGATCCAGGAAGGGCGCGTCATTCCGTAGCCGTCTCATCCTATGCCACACAAACCGATCGAGGTATCACTCGGCAGCCTCATCTTCCATCCTCCCGATCCCATGCCCACATCACCCGGAATTCATTTCATCCCGCCAACCAAATCTCCAAACGATCCATCTCAGCCTCATACGTCTCGAAAGCGCCCTCTCAACAACAAAGGTTCCCCGCATCACGTACCACTGGCCTTTATGGACGCGGACGCTCACTAGTCCCTCCAGCAGCTACTCCCGAGAAACCTAAAACAAGAATCGAGAGAATTACAACCAAGATCCATCAGAAGTTGGATCTCTCGAGTTATTTGGATTGGCCGGCCGACAAATGGATGGAAATCCAGGAATATTTTGAGCTGATGGATTGGGACGAGCTGGGCTTCACCTTCGGGATCGGCCTAAATGGTGCCCATCTCCTTCTTCGATTTTTCTCCGGCCTAGAAAGCATGAGACGAAGCCACATGGGCGATAAACAAATAAACAAATCCTGGTTTTCATTTGGCTTTGTTGAAGCGGTCAGTCCACCTAAATCTATATTATCTCTCTAGATTGTTTCTAATCGATCTTTTGCTTGTTCTTAGATGACGATGTGTTCGTTTTTTATGTGTATATATTCATGCTATAATAGCTACGCGTTCTTCACAGCTCGTAGAGCATATCAATTACATCACCGCGAAGTTAGTCTAACGTTTGATTCATGTTTTCATTAAGTTTTTTTACCACAGAAATTCTGATCTCTCAATAAATTTACAATAGGATATGGTCAACTCTCCAAACGTAACCTTAGTTCAATCACCTACTGCACCACAGGAGGAACCACCAAGCTGGCGAGAGGTGACGTTCAGCCTACTGAAACGGTTTTTATCGTCTTGCATTGGATGGCCGAATTCGGAAATAAATCAACTACCTAAACCTACCCAAGTGTATCAACTAAATATGTCACAGATCGATCCGGTCAGACTTAAGGTCTTCATGTACGTAGACTGTTATTCCGAACAAAACCATGTCTTACATATCCTAACATGTGTTATCGTTCGTCTATGGATGCCGCTCAGTGTTTATCCTCCACCTCAAGCTTTCCTGATACATTTCGCCAATTTCTCCGAAAGTTGCTTGCATTGGATATTGCTTATGACGGTCTTGATCTACCAAGTAAGACCCTTCCTCGGTTCCACATATCTCTTGTAACCGTCTTGGGATTGATTGAATACCAAGTGAGCTAACCGTATTTTATATTGCAAAAGAATTATTTCGTGATCAATCATTTTTCTCAACTCGTGAAGGACAAAGAGATCATTCAAGCCGAAGTCATGCATGAGTACAACACCAAAGTGCGTTTTCTTTTTTGCTGCGCTGATTGCGTCGCGCGTTGTTATCTCGGGTCGGTCATCACTGACAAAAACGTCCTGTTGATTCTTTATGATGGCTTGAAAATAGTTTGTTTATCCTAAAGCGTTTCCTCACACAAGAGAAGCTGCGACGATGACAAGTTCAGCTGAATTCATTCGTCGTGAAGATTGGATGAGTTATTGAGAATCCAGTCTCTAGAGAAACCATGTTTGATAAACTTTTGCCCCACTTTTTTGAGTTATGGCCACCAACAGGACATCCAATTGATTTTTCCAGATGACGCTTGAGATCATCAAGGCTCTTTTTTTTTAAAAAAAAAAAAAAAAAATGTACTGTACCGCTGTCAGATTTCAATTTGATAAAAAAATGAATATCATTTTGTTCACACATCTTACCCATAGTATCTTCATTACTTGAGATGTTTTTCTTTGTTACTTTTCGAAAGAAATTAGGAATATTAAGTGTGTAATATAGCTGTTCTGGTGTACATAGTCAATATTAGCGCAGGGGACATGAAGAGAGCTGATTGCATAAACTGGTCATGTAATTTAGATATTACTATCAGCTTCCCTTGTATGCAATCAGATGCAATCTCTTGCATATCCTCCCAAGGAATGTTTCATAGCCTGGCAAGTGGAGGACTTCCCATTAAATTGGAATAAATCTCCTGCAAAATCTGAAATCTGGAACTCTGGATTACTTTGGGGATCTTCGGGGACCTAGATTGCCCCAAAATCTGAAATCTGTTGGCTCACATCTGACTTGGAAGTCCTTCAACTATTTCACTGGATGATTTCTTGCTTTGATTTTGTGTTCAAAAAGAGGTGATGACATGGGCAGCATGGGCTTGGTACACCGGGAAATTGATGAGATGTAGCAAGTGCTAAACGTATCAATCTCCCCAACCTCTAAAGAAGATTGCAACCTAATTTTTCAGGAATCCTGATTCCTCAAAAATTTCCATTTCAATATTTTCAGGGGCCTCATGTTGAATGAAAGGTATTCCCGGCAGTGCTGCAGCCCCTTCAGACCCATATTTGCAGCCCCTTGACCAGACTAACTTATCAAAGTCCCTCCCCATGTGAAAGGTTGGAGTTTGGAGTTTGGGTGGTGGTCTGGGGGGTGACTCATTTGGGTGGAGCTTAAGTTTGGCTGGTGGCGAAGCCACCCCTCCCGCAGGGAGGGACTTACGGCTAAAGCTAACTTGACACAAGTCCCCCCGGCTCGCTGTGGCTGGCCGCGAAGCGGCCCCTCCCGCAGGGAGGGACTTGTGCACAAAGTCAAAATCTTGGCTGAGAAAGAAATCACCAATGGCTGGAGGAAAAATACTTAGCATCACCCAGCCTCCCCCTCAGCTCCTGTGGACCTGCCCCAGAGCCAAATTACACTTCTCAATCTCAGCTTTCAAATGGCGCTGGTCTCATCTCCTCAATCCTTATCATTTTTTCTGTACTAATGTTTTAAAAATAAAAAAACACAAAGAAATGTAAACCAAGGAATTACAACCCTCATGCCTTGTGGATATTGGATTCACAAGCCTGCAGATATCTGCAGATCCTACACCTGTAGCCACCCAATTGTTGCAGATAGGATATTCAATTGTGCATATTATCAGAAAATCCAAAATTGGATCTTCAGTGCAATGGAATATCCTCCAGGATTCCTTTGACCTCCAAAACGGATTCCTTCAATCAGTTTTGGAGTTTATGCCTCAAAAACTTGGGGGAGGATGCCCATCAGTACTGCCAAGAAAACTGGCTGTTCAGTTTTTCTTGTACACATATTGGTGAATTTTAAATTGTGTTTTTGTGTTTTTAGGATTGAAAATCCTTTCTTTGTCTGCCAGCCTGCAGACATTATTCATAAGCCTCTCCTACGGAGAGCCCTCCGGGCGGGGTCCCCCGGACCCTCCGTTTGAGAGGCTTAGTTAAGCTAGCGGCTAAAGCAACTGTTTGGGTGGAAGACCACCCACCAAAAAGTGATGGAAAATCACTCTTTGAATTTTGTAGCCTGCAGCTTCAACGCTGCCCCCCCCATTATCGGAACTTAAGCTGCTTTATACTTTGTTGATTTTTTGAGCTCATCACATCAACATCACATTTTCCAAGTTTTTTTCGATAAATTTTTGTAAAGCCCACCCAGACTCAAGACAGCGGTCTTCACAGGCGGTGCCTGGCCCCGCAGGCCTGTGCGGGTCAAGTTTTTGTTTCTCTTATTTCGGCTTTGCTTGTCTGCTATACTTTTTCCTTTGAAAATCTGAGCTGACAGGAAGGAAGATGAGGTGCAAGTGCATCTGTCGATGCTCGGGACCTCATATGTAGCTCGCATAACGAGCGAGCTACAGGCTCTCAAAGTTGAACCAGGATTTTGCCTGATGTTCTCAGGCGAGCACCCCCGCTTTGGGTCCAAGTCCCTCCCTGCGGTCGGCGGCACTCTGCTCCCCACTCAGCCCCGCAGAGGAGGGACTTTGTTAAGTTAGTTGACCAGAGTCTGCCAGTGCCACGAAATCCAAGTTTAGGGGGTCCATGCAAATATTTCTGCAAATCTGATTCTGCAGGGTCCATGTGCGGATCTCAATGGAAAGTCCTCCAATACCCCCAGGTCTTCTGAAATCTCAAACCAGGACGTCTGATAAGTTCAAGAAACTGATGTACTTATTGCTCGGGTCCACACCAGTTGGCAGTCACTCCGAGCGGAGTACAAATCAAAGCGCAAAAAGTACACACAAAAGACTTGTGACTCAAGTCGCGTCTTGCTTATTACATAACACCTCATCTTTTCTTGTCCACCGCGATGGGAAATTTGGCTCGGTGCCATCCTTTTCACAATCCATGGATGGGAATAGCCCACCGCTCACGATCAGTTGATTGGGCACCTCACTTTGCAGCTGCAATACGCAGCAATACGCACGCTGTACTCTGAACGTGGCTTGAGGACCAAGGTCCATGTGATCAAATGTCGACATTGCTCGGCACTACAACCTGGAAACGTCACTTTGGTGTCAGTGTGCGCCAAAATTGAACGAAAGAAACAATGTGCTCGATTGGAATCCCGCGGAAGCATCGCAAAAGTTCCAGCCAACGGTTTTGGCGAGACCGGCTGAGACCGGCGTTTGGGAACGTCACTATCGAATGCATTGCACCTGCATGCCTACAGAGATGCTGAATTGAAAGATGCCACGGGGCGAATGCTTGCAGCGGGGATCGTTTAGCTCCGAAACCATATGGACACCGGTGCATGTGGGAGGACATCAAAGATCTTGGCATCTCTGACCTGACTTTTCCTCTGCATATTTGTTGACTTTGGAGCCGCTCAACAACCCTCCGACTGCTAATCAAGCGGTGTCTGGGCAAACCAAGTGGTAATATCACGAGTGTTCTACGTTGGCTTATCGTTGGGCTGTATGTTGGTAGAGTTGTAGCCTTTTTTTACCTTTTTTATGTGCTTGCAGCCTGGTAGATAAAATCCTCACCAAACTCCGAAACTCTAACAAAAATTCAAACAGCTTCCCCAAAAGACACCACGATCAAGTTCATTTTTCATACATACTCTTCGCATTCGATAAGAAGAGGTAAGCCGTGCATTTAGCAGGACGAAATAGGATTGCAGCAGTTGTTCAGTTCTTTCCCAAGTAATGTCGGATACCAAGCTTCCAGTGTTGTTTCTGATTGCTGGAGCGTGGCATGGACGCTGGATGTTTGATTCCGTTAATATCACATTAACAGAAGCCGGATACACGACGTCTATCATCGAATTACCATCGACGGGTGCACGGCACGGGTTACCGCAAGGTGAAAGGGATGATGCGGAGTATATTCGGTGTCAGATTTTAAAAGAAATCGACAGTGGTGGGGATGTAGCGATCGTATGCCACTCGTATGCGGGGGTGCCGACATGTGATGCTGTCAAGGGCTTAGGAATCGGCGAACGCAAACAGAACCAACAAGCGGGCGGAGTTTGCAGCTTGATTTTTGTGGCTGCGTTTGTTCTCTGGAGCGGGACGAGTGTAAATGAACTGAATGACAAGCACCAGCAAGGGGAATTTCATTACAAGGTGGTGTTTATATTATCTGACTGCCTTCCTCAGGCGACCACAGCATTCTTGTGCACTTTATCTGCTAGATTTCTGACCCCTTTCGCAAATTGATTCGACTTTCTAACAGGAGGGATTGATTTGGCCAGCTCGGCCTGAAGATTTATTCTACAACGACTTGCCCAGCGGTTTCGCCGTCGAACTGTCTCGCTTGCTGCAGCCTCATTCAGCTGGGTCTGTGTCAACTTTCTTAAAATAGATAAGCCGGAGGTTGGGAAGAGACTGACGTAAAAACACTTATCCTGTCTTTTTGGTTTTAGAGCGTTTACTAGCCCTCTTGATCACGAAGCCTATCGATTTATACCCTCCTCTTACCTCATCTGCACCGAAGACAACGCGATTCCATTGGCGGCCCAAGAGGAAATGCTGGCAGACAAGCAGGCAGATTTCTTGCTCGTGGAACGAATTGCCTCAGGTCATTTACCTTTTATCAGTCGCCCACAAGAAACGGTTGACTTCATAACAAAATCCTTGGCCCTCGTTCGGACCAAACATACACCCATCCACCCAGGAATCTCCCTATGACCACCCATGGCTCCAGATGGAGGATACTAATTTCATTGGTCTGGACTCCAGATTGACCATCCGGTCATCCTATCCTTTCTGTGCTTTTTATATTGTTCGGCTATGTCAGAAAATTATCACGGCGATCCTCGATAGAATCAAGAATAGTTAATCTTCTACACCATAATGAGTTTGTTTGAAAAACAAATAAAAAAACCCTTTCTCGTTTCGTGCTTCATTACTTATTCAATTCCTTTGTCTCGCATCCTTTACGAACATTTTAATTGCACTTGGGTCCGGACCGGAATACCGGAATAGTTTTCTGTTCAGTACGGGAGGAGATTTACTATATGTTACATCAGATGATTTTATTATTCAGTATAACTTGTAAGATGTTTTTGTTGCAATCCACATGCTTATGATTACAACAGTATGGGTAGCCATCGAAGAAACCGGCCCATTTTCGCAATCATTCTCGCAGTCACATGTCCACCGATTCTCTCAGCTGTGCGAACTTAACACAAGTCCCTCCTTGTGCTCGCGGGGCGCGAGCACCCTCCCGCTTGCGGGAGGCGCTTCGCGCCTCCTCGGAGAGGCTTAGTTAAGCTCGTCAACTGTGCAAGTCGCTCCGTCAGGAGTCTTCTGGAATCCAAAATCCAACTAGGCTTATTCGTATGTGAAAAAAACACCAACATCCATAGAATGGGAGGGACTGCGTAAAGCTCGAGGCCATTGAACTAAAAGTCCCGAAGGGATGGGCGCGAAGCCCCTCTCGGCCTCGCTCGGGAGGGACTTTAGAACTCTAACTGATTACGTCATCAGCCTCTCGCACAGATTATCTACAGGTCGCGTCGCGGGTCAAAAAGCGATTGCAACCACTCCCACTGACATTACGATTGAAAATGGATACCACTCAGGCTATCTCCAACCCGTTGCGGTTTATTGATCTCCTCCATCATGATGCAACTCGAGCGGAATCGTCTCAAGATGGATCGGTCAAGTTTGAAGAATCAATTTCCCGATCCTTCCGATCTTTGCTCAGCAACGATGACTCAATTTATCAGGTCCGTTCCTACCTATTCGGTCCTTTGCGTTTATCAACAATTTTTCTGATATTTTCCGCCTTTCGAAACAGATTCCCTCGATAACGCATCCTCTTACCCCACCGGAATCGCTTCCCAGGGAATCCCTTGTTCGCTTTCGATGTATGATTCAAGATACCGGATTGGGACCTGAGCTTTATTCCTCTCAAGACTCGGCTGGCGGATGCATGATGTATCGAGAATCGAAATCGTGCACTAACGTCAATCCAGTAGACACCTATCATCATGGAGTGCTGTCTGAACGTGAATTATACTATGGCGTAGAGATTCCGGGGGAAGCTTCATGGGTTCAATCTGCTTTAGATGGGTCTCCAGAACGTGGTTTAGAGTATTCACTCAACAAATTAGATATGGTGGACAACGAGATGGAAAGTGGTGCTTTTCACAAGGCTGACGTGTCTAAGCTAGAAGGAACTCGCAACAAGTATCCTATCCGTGGCCAGAAGCATGTTGGAGCTCTCCTAAAGCTTTATGACCCATCCGATAACCAGCTGATCAAAACATCCGATGTAATTGAAGTGATCGGCGTTCTGGATTGGACACCGTAAGTAAGCCTGCATAGAAGGCCGAGTCTTCCTAGCTGTGTCGGAAATTTGATGCTCAAACTTCGATTTACCTTGCTAATCACAGGTTTCTTTCCGAAAACCATCACGAAGCTCTAGTCGCTGGCAAAGCGAATGATGATACTCTTTCAGTTACATCGTCTATCCCATGCGTCCACGTGGTCTTTTGCCGTACACCGCCCCTCCCTCTGCTAGAAATTTCAAGTCAGAAAGCTGAGCGCAGCATTGTCGTTGATCGACTCTTAAATTACCTCTCAAATAAGGTTTTCAAAGCAGATGACCTGGCAGCTCAGTACTTGCTTTCTTCTTTGGCAGCCAAAATGTTTGTATTTCTTTTTCGGTGATTCGCCATGCCGCCTGTATATTTTAAGCTAGAAGTAATACTAACTGTTTTTAAACTGCCAATGATTTCATAGCCACACTCGTCTAAATGGATTCACTATTGGAGCTTTACCCTTGAACTTGATCTACAAGGATGACCCACATTCCGCCTCTTGTCTATCAACTGTCCTATCGGCAATTCTCCCCAAATTTCTCACGATCCCTCTCACTGTCCCTTCTTTGAACCAAGCGCCGCTTTTCCCGGTCTCAAATGAAAGCTCTCTGCATTCTGGACCCTTGCAACTATCACCTGACACAACTCTATTGATTGACTCACGAACTATGTCCGAGGGCCAACTTAACTCCATGGGAATAAAAAATCTGGAAGCTCTCAAGAAAGTGGTGAACGACGGCAAACTGATGTATAGCTTCCCTTATAGCACATTTGATTTCGACGTCGAGATCGGAATGATTACTCTTAGCGAAGGCTGCAAAACATTTTTAGAAGGCTTTTGGCCGTTACCTATTCATCACTCGAAATCTCATGATGCCTCTCTCTGTACAGAGCCGACGGTAGAGGAACTTAATGCGTGGAGAGGACTCATTCAGGATATGAGGAAGCGCCAGATTATTATCCCTGAATCGGTATCTTCCGTGAGTTTTATTTTTACAAACCGCAATGAGAAAGCTCCACAGCATCAACTAACGCCACACCTTTATGGAAATGCAGGAAATTCAAGAGGCGTTTGTTTCGATACGGAAATCAGCCACCACCCTCACAGATGCCGACAAAGCCATGAGTCAAGATGATCTGAGCCAGCGCCTACAATTGGCTAGATTGCTGGGTCTTCGACTGGGCAAAAATGAAGTCGACTTGGAAGATTGGCACCAAGCATGCAAGCTAGAAAAACTCCGCAAGATTAGGCTAAGCACTAAATAGCACGTATTGATGTCCCGGAATCCTTCATGTCGATTACCCCGTTGGTTTATGAAACATCACCCATCACGTTATCTCTCTGCTCATGTCCATCCTTGTTAACCTAAATGATTGGATCACCGAGTACAGTATCGAACTAGTGCCACTGCCACTGGAATGTGGGTTCCAACAAAACATTATGCTGCTCCAAATTTTGCAAAATCACCCCGAGATTTAAACGGTTGAAAGCAATATGGGCAAGTGCCTCGTGTTCATTTGAGCACGCGTTGGATTGTACAAAGATATGTTCACACGCCAAGATTTGAGTATCATCCTTCAATGCACATGTAAAAAGCAGCTTCAAGAACTGTTCAACCTTGGCACTCCTTGCCAGTTGAAATACGGGCATAGCTCTGCCATGTAGGTGGGAGCACTTCGGCCGCGATTTTGATACCGGTATTGAATATAAAGCCTGATATGTATCCAATATCCAAATCCAGATCTTGTCACCACATTTGTGAAAATGAGATAGATTTTTGACATGTTTCAAAATCAACTGAAGTCCACCAATAGTCGAGAGTCATTTGTGACGATGTTGCGCGAGCCTTTGCAACGCTTGTTAAAAGTTTAACTTCCTGAGCTCAAAATTCACTATGCGTGTAAAGCTTAACTTTTTTCCTCAGCGAAAAGGCGGGAGGACGCCGTCTCGCACGAGAATGATTTTGTCCAGATCTTCTTCACATTTGTCATCGGAAAATAAGATCTGTATTTTGTGCTCACCACAAACTCATTCATATACGTAAAAGGAGTTGCAGTAAATCAGGGGATTGCCGAGTTACTCGGCTCACTTGGCAGTACCCTTCATACACATAAATATGTAAACACAAACACTGGGAAGTCCTCCACTGAGGACTTCCCGCCGATCTGGAAACCCAGATTTTCCCAGATTTCGCAGGGAAAACTAGGCAGATCTAGGATTTGGGAAGATCGAGCCCAGATTTCCCCGCAAAATCTGGAAAAATCTGGGTTCCCAGATTGACGGGAAGTCCTCCACTCACCTTCGCTAAATAGATTTAACGTGGAGCCGCTTTACCTTGGAGCCGCATTGAAAGAAGCACAAAAATCCACACGACATGAGGTGGCTTCGTGATGCACAAAAAGCTCGTTGTAGATGCACCCGCAATGTTCTAAACTGCGCAAAGCTTGACCAAGAAGCTTCAAAAGCCTTGGAGCACCTAAAATCCATTTGGGCAATCTCGCTAACTGCCCGGGTGTGCTTCCAGCCTTCCTGACACTGCGTCTACGGCCGTCGTTTTCTTCGATAGCAAGTGGCATACATAAGTAAGAGTCAATTGCTTCGCAAACCGCGCATTTGAAGATAAATTGAGTAACGTAATCCCATGTCTTCCTGGAACGCATCACATATTGTGTTTTGAAAAAAGCTTGGACACTTTTCCAAAATTAGTTCTGCACTGGAAAGTTTAAAAGCTACACTTTTGGGGTCTGGGAGGCACTGGTGGCTGGATACCAGTAGAATCTGTGAGTGAACCCCATTTTTGGCATACATCAAGTGAAGTTGGTGTTTTTGTGATGGAGGGGGGGATTACCCAAATGTCCAAGAATTATTCAAAACACAATATGTAGAAGACAAAAGTACTAGCCTCGAGCGATACCCGTCGAGTGGAACTTGTAGCCGGGCTACATGTGACGGGCTACGTAGTAGCCCTATTTCAGATGTCACGCTAGGATGAGGAGCGGCTGTTGAGCCCTGTACTATACAGGGTACTCAATAGCCTATTCATCCCGGCCGGGACTAGGCCCGGGTTTAGCGTGCCGAGCTATTCAGTTGTTCTTGCTCTTCTCAGTCGAAGAGGTTTCTTTCATTCTTAGTCATGTAGCAGATGTAGCACGTTTCTTTAGTGCATAGTTGTACACTCTTATGACGTGCTTGTTTGTTTTCGTGGCTCCTTTATAAAGCAGCCCCTCTTGTAGTGACTTTGTCCCCTTTTTTTTCCCTTTTTCCTCAGTCATCCAGAAATCAACTCGATTTCCTAGGCATTTATCCTGAGTCCTGTACGCGCACCGGTACAAACTTCCTTCCTCTTAGATTGAGATGGTCTAGGTCAAGAACAACTAAGCAATAAAGAGGAAGAAGTTTTCTTTTAAGTTTGGGGCTCAACTTTTTCGATTCTAATTTCTATGGCATGTATTAGAGTCTACCCTAGCTTAACTAAGCCACAGCGACTCCCACCAGGCGCTGGCTAACTTGACACAAGTCCCACCAGGCGCTGGCGGGACTTGTGTCAAGTTAGCACACTACCCAACGGTGACACCCAACCGTCCAGAGACAAGTCCAACAGGCAACACATGTAGATTAAGCCTTCAGAGTTCCATTCAAGAAATTCATACATACATAAACTGTCCTCCATCAGCCATGCATGTCTGCATACCTGAAGCTTGGAGCTTCTTGGAGTCCTCGGAGCCTGTGTGCTTATCAAATTTACGAGAATTTACGCCTGGCACGCCAGGTTGAAAAGATTAGGACAAAATGCCTAAAAATGTATGATCCCCCTGTAAATCAAAGACACCCAGTCGTAGTCGTACCACTCAGACCAGTTCCCCCTTCAGAACAAATGGTCGAGGGATGCTCGGCCAATCCATAAAGCTTCGGACCCTCCGCACCGACGCATTTTCTTTATCAAGAAAGTCACTTGCAGCTGCTATTACTAACTTCAAATGAGGTTAAAATTCAAGTCATGATTTACATGCTTTGTTTGCACGCATAACAGGACCTTAACTATTTAAGCTGACCTCAAGGAGGCAGTAAACATTGTATTGGTTATACGCAAAGTCAGGTCTCTGCTCCTCATTTCCTCCGTCCAGCGCTGAGTCACACCTTCCTTCTCTGTAACTATGTTACCATACTCTCTCTACATATTAGCTTGAGTTTTTCAATAGCCTCCGTGACCAGATCCTCCTAATTCACTCATCTATCTGACAGGCAGGATATCCCCGAATTGAATTTTATCATGAACCCCATTCTTCATCTCAGTGTTCTACTGGTAATCCTCTCACAGTCGTTTGTCCAATCCAGCTCGTTTGCCAGGGCAACTCAAGTTAGAAATGATATTCCCGCAACTACCTGCTCGCGAGCCGGGCTTGTCGCGATGACTTACGATGATGGGCCTTTTGATTACGAAAATGAAATCTCCGACTACCTCCATGCCCGTCAAATTAAAAGCACCTTCTATGTTAACGGCAATAACTACGGCTGCATCTACGATGATGCGATAGTGAAGCACTTGAAGCGGAGTAAGATATTTATTAATATCTCCTGTTAGCAAATTTTCTCATCATCAGCTACTTACCATGAACTTTGTGGGTTTTAAGCTTTCTCTCAGGGCCACTTGATTGGATCGCATAGTTAGTCCCAATCAACTGTGGTTTTCGCGAAAGGCTTGCGAACAAATTCTGCCTTTTGACACTCTTTTAATGTTACCCGGTTGTCCAATTGTTTTCGTTAGCATGGTCACATGCAGATATCAGTACCTTATCGGCCGAACAATTGAATCAACAGCTTGATTTCACTGAGTTAGCATTAATGAGTCCGTAATATTCGAATTTTGACATACTTTTCCTTCTATCGAAAAATATGCTTAGTGTCTTTTAATTCTGCTTCGCCATTCAGAGATTCTGGGAGTCAAGCCCAAATTCTTCCGACCTCCTTATGGTAAGTTTCACAACCTCATAGCAGTTCTGTGTTCTCTATGTTTGGATTTCTTGCTGAAGCTATGTCCTAACACAATCAGGTGCATACAACGATCAGAGCCTGGAAATACTGAGAAAACGGGGGTATATCGTGGCCAACTGGTCGTTTGACTCTGAAGATGCTGTGGGTGCGACCCCCGAGCAATCGATGGAATCTTACAAGCAGCTAGCCAAGATATTTCCGGCCTCTCAGATCACTCTCAACCACGAGACTTACCAAACTACTGCCAAAAGAGTGACCCCATATGCAGTACCCCTGTTGCAAAAAGCTGGATATAAGCTGGTGCATGTGTCCGAATGCTTGGGAACAGGAACCAATATGGCAGATCTTTATCAATGGGTTGGAAAACCCTCTGCCAGAGACGTAAGCCACAGTTTTGCCTCCTCAGTTGAAAAGAAGATGAATTGATCTACGTCCTGGAATCCAGTCATCGTGGACGTGTGATGGAAAGCCAGTTTCAACAGACGAGTGACTCATCTGATCGTATCCACCACACATTATTTCTCTCAAGACTCATGGACTAAATCCATTTCTATCATTCCACTTATAATTGTGAACCGTCTACATCTGTTTTCAACATACTCCATCTTATGGAACCGTGCCGCTGCCGCCGATCAATCTGAGGCAATTCAGACATCTCTCCATTGCAACTCTCCGTAAATTCAGAAAAACATCATAATTGTTGATCATTTGGGTGATTGCAACCAAGGGTTTAGTTGAACTTTACATTTTTGAAGTCAGTCACATGATAAAACTATCTTCAAATTGTAGCTTGAGTGACGGTCCCAGCAGATGAGAACACCATTTACTCCACATAATCCAGACTGAAGCGCAGTGAGGAAACATCTAAGGAATCAAAGGCTGCAATGAGACAAAGTTGGCCACCGAGAACAAGTTGGAAAGATGGTTATTCCACAAGAGGGCTACAAAAAAGCTTCCTTTGTTTTGAGGCATTGTACAGACCTCAAGTATATATTTTTGAGCTCTCCTAATTCTGTAGGGCTCAAAAATATGTAGTTTACATATGATACATGTCTGGTGACTTTGAACACATCATTCAAAGTTCCATGTTTTTTGAGGGGGAGGGGTCACCAGGGGAGAATTTGACGCACTCTCCAGAGAGTGCCAGAGTCTAATTTTATGTTGTTCTGGGTCTGATGTGAGTCTGATGTGGATTAGGAAATGATTGATAAATTCTTCAGAAGTCAATGGGAAGTGTGTCGGAAGTGATGCCAAATTATCACAGGACCTTATTCAATGTTGTATAGAACCACTTAATTTTCTAAGTATAACTTAATTACAATCTGTCATGAAATCATAGTTAATCAATGCCCAACTATTACTCATTTATGGTGAATTTCTGCTGATCAATTTCTCTATGTCAAAGGGGTTCCAAACAACGTAAATGTTACCTGCGGGGGCTTTAATGGCTTTCTGACCAGTTTTTACTTGTAATGGAGCTGTGAAAGGCGCCTCCAGTGATCTGTCACCCTGATGTACGCGTGTACACGAAGGTGACATTGGCAAAGTGGAAAAAAACTCACATGCATGTGCATGGAGACATTGGAAAACAAACAAACACAAAAACAACTCACAAGCTTATATATGTTAAGAAGGCAGGATGTCTATCTGAAATCTGTGACCACACACCTCCAAGCTTGACTTGACTCATATTTTCACCCTACTTTCATCATTTTTTGGCTGAATTCCAGATGATACTGGCCTTCTTTAGCAAAATATGCCAATTCAGATGGGCCTTTCACATCATTCTAACAGGGATGTACATGTTGTTGATCTGCAGGAGGCCCAACCTGCAATTTGTAACAAACTTGCACACGCGCACATTACAGTTAGATTAGAAAAGTGAAAACAATTACCACCTTCATGCACATATAAATAATATGAATTGAAAACCAATCATTCATCTTAATTACCAAACACTTCAAATGGAATTATGCTTTGATTGTGGCCATTGTGTCTTGTTGGTTTCAACCGTATTCCAGTTTTTTTCCAGTTGACTTCTTCATGAATTCTGGATGGTTTATGCCTGAATACAGGATCAGTTTCAAATCATTTGTGGATTAGTTCCAGAATTTTTCATTAATTCTTGCACTACTTTCATCAAAGGCATCCAGCACAGTTGTGGAAAAAGGGTACAGTATGGCACTCTCTAGAGAGTGTGTCAAAATCTCCCCTGGTGGGTAGTCAAGAAGTTTTGGGGGGCACTGTATATACACTCTCTTCCATACATCCATTGCTTCCGGATGTGATAAGATGGCAAGCATATTAAAATAATAATAAGGGGTATCTTCAACAATGAAATTTCCCTCTGATTAGAACTAACTTTTACCAACCTTCTATCACTCCTAGAATCCCTGGTTTTGTACAATGATTGGTATTTGCCTATATCAAGACTAATTACATATGTATTTTGTGGTGTTCAGACCGGTGCATACAGCAGAACACCAGATTTGGCGCAGGACTAGCAGACCCACACTCAAGATGTTTTAGGATTGGGATCTCAATTTCTGCCTCTGCCTCCGCCAAGATATTCAAGGTTTGGACTCCGCCTCCGCCAACTTAGGTTCAGTTTCATTACACCCTTTTGGCTATGTTTCCTTTTTGGTTTTCTTCTCCGGTTATGTTTCCTTTTCCTTGCTCTCACTCTGCTTGTTGTTTTTCATTTCACTGTCTTGCGGACTACCTCCGCTTTGGGAGTTCCGTTCTCTGGTTGATTTTTGGTTGCGGACTGTTGCACACTTGTTGTGTTGGTTGTTCTGGTGGTTTTCCAACGGTTGTTGTTGTCTTAGTGGTGGATGTGTGTTGGGCACAAGGGTCAGGTGCACACCACTCATCCTAGACTATAGTTCAAGCTCTGCCTGAGGTTGGACAAATCCCCCATCCAATTTCTATCCTGATCCAAGGAGGATATCATCACTGATCCTGAATCTTTCTGAGTTCTGCAAATGATGGTTAGTTACATTACGGATAACAGTAACATAACGGTTTTTGAGCCATTATTGTTACTGTTACTTGTAACGGCTGCGCATTACAGTAACACACCAATTGATGAGCCCGATGTTGCCTTCTGTTATGTCTTTGGTGCATGCAGAGCGCCAGATAACCGCGTCATTGTAGGCTGTTTCCAGCCTATTTTCGCCCGTCAGCATGTTATCCAGTGGATAATGCGCAGTAATGGCCTCAAAAGAATAGTTTGTTATGCTACGTGCAAGGCCTGAAAAGGCCCAGTTACAAATAACATAATGGGGAGCTATGTTTAATGAGGGTAGTTATGTTACCCAAAATGTGTGGGTAAAACAACATAACATAACTACCCTTTTGTTGGTTCTGCCGAGCCTTTGAGCCTGTTCCCTGATTCTTTTCCGCATCCCTGACCTCCAACTCCGCAATCTTCATAGTTTTGAACTTTGTGTATCTCTCCTCTGCCTCCCCGACACTGTTTTTTGGACCTATTCCTCTAATCTCATACCTACACCTCCACCAAGGGTATCCATTCCCTCTGTCTCTCAAACAAATCCACCCCCAACCAACTATCATAGTTTTTGATCCTGTTCTGCTTGATTTCTCATGGACGGCAGCTTCATACCAATTCCCCTCATCTCACTGCCTACGGTCTGACACTGTAAGAGCTCCATAATGTGGATTGAAAAAAAGGGAGCTCCTTCATCAGGAACTCGTCTGGCAAATGGCTCAACCAAGTTAACAGCCTCTTGTCACAAGGCCCAAGGCCAACTCCACAAAGTCCCTTGAGACTTCTGGTGTAAGACTCCGAAGTAGGGGTCTTCACTGAATGGCCAAAGGGTGGCACAAGGGATAGGCTGAAGGGCCTTGGAGCAATTCTAGTGCCAACATATACTGGATTGCAGGGGACTAGCCAGTAGAGAGAAGGGATCCAAGTTCTCTGTAAGTACAACTAGAGCAATGAAAGAGAAGAATGGAAAAGGCTTGCTTAGCCAGTAGAGAGAAGGTACCCAAGTTCTCTACTGGACTATAGAGATGGCCTCTTGCACATGGGTGCAGGTACCCGCCTGAAATTTTGCAAATTCTTGACACCCGCACCCGCACCCGGACCCAGCACCCGCTGGCGGGTGTTCCAGGTACCTGCTGGCAGGTGCTGGGTACCCAAGTGCCATCTCTACTGGACTAGGGAAGAGATGAACTGAGACTGTACAATATGATTATGTAATCTTGGGAAAGCCTATGTGAAACTCTTGTGAGAACCCCAAAGGTGGGGCTCACATCTGGCACCAAAGGTTAAGCTGAACTCTCAAAGAAAGCCACCGTTTGCCTTGAGTCTACACCCTCCACAGCAGCCGCAAGCACAGGTGAGAATCTACCTTAACACAAGTCCCCTAGTGGGCAAACTTAGCAAAAATTCCTCACCTTCCAGGGCACCCGGTGCAAAGTGTGACCTCCCTGATGGGAGGGACTTGCATGCAATACCTGTCTTTTGGCATGAGAGCCCCACATACAGTTTGAATTTTTTGTGGGTGGCCAACTTTGTGCCCCCAATTTGCTAAATAACTCACTTCCTGCAGTAAATGTATCCCGCCCCCGCAACAGTTGAAAGGTGCGCTTCACCTCTTCAAAATGGTGGCAGTCAAATCTGGATAGCTCTTGGTTCATGGCCTGAAGAGTGGTTAGAAAAAGGTTGCTTTTTAATATGCAGGTCAGCTGATGTAAGGAAGAATGAATTATTACACTGCCTTTCAATAGATTGAAACAGTCTTTGATATAAAGCCATATGTATTTATGAAAACTTTCTCTCTAAATATGGGTTGCTTTTCTCAGTGTTTGAAAACTTCAAACGCAAGGATCAGGCCTTATATTGTCAGCTACAAGACCTAAATTGTATCAGAAGAAGCACATTCTCAAGCACTTCTTAAGTCCAGAGGGGAAGCCTCAGTAGGCTGACTGTGTAAGACTCAAAAGAGGTAATGAAACCTTTTGCTAAATTTTGAAGGGTATGATGGAGTTGCAAGCTCTGCCCTTCTCACCAGGGGAGATATGTTCCCACTCCCCAGGGAGTGCCTTACCGTAACTTTTTTCCATAACTGTGCTGGAGGCCTTTGGTAACAAAATATTGAATATGTATGAACAAGACTGGAAGTCAGCTTGAAATCAGTTGGAAATCATCCTGAAATAAACCATAACTTGCCAAGGAATAATCCAGAACTCATCTGGAATTCATCCAGAACTCATCCAAAATATAGGCCTTTCTTGGCTCCATGACCAGTGTGTCCTTTTTGTGGGGATGTGAAAGGCGAAGTATGTCATATTGTCCCCCTCATGTACTCGCGTACATCAGGGGGACAATTGGTGTCTCAACACAAAGTTTTTACTTTTCATGTGGCTGTGAAAGGCCCATCCTGTGATATTTCCACCTCAATGTACGCGCATACATTAGGGTGACTATCAGCAAAGTGCAAAAAAGTTCACTTGCATGTGCACATGTGGATTTTGAAAAGCAAAAAAGACAAAAAATCACACAATCATTTTTGTGAAGAGGCCAGGATATGTGGCCAAACTGGGGTGGCACTGCAATCCAACGTTGACTTACCTCAGACTTTCACCCCAATACAATAGTTTATCACCATTTTTTTTAGCCAAATTCAAATTAATTACAGCATTTCCAAGAAAATGGGTTTCACTAATTTTACTGCAACATTACCACATTCTGAAATTCTAAAACCAATAATACCAAGTTGACTTTTACTTTAATTTTGTACATGAGGGCATATAATGTGAATTACAAGAAACTAATTTTTTTTACAGGAATTACATTCAAGAATGGCAATTTTGCTTTCCTATCCTTTGACATCATCAAACAGGGGAAATTGATGAGTTGGACTTGGGTGAAATATCATTTCATCATATTTTTTCCTCTAGTTGTATCTAGAAAACAAAAGAATGCTACACAACATTGTGTTGACTCCCAAATCAATTCTGACTGACTTTTGACTCACTTCTGCATCCACTTCAGATCATTTAGGGATGAGTTACTGATGCACATCAGGCTCACATCCGACCAAAACTCACATCAAATTCAGTTCTGGCACTCCCTGGGGAGTGGGAACATATCTCCCCTGGTGTCTGTTATCAGTCAACAAGACCCACCAAGCTCTGCTTGGAAAGTTTTATTTAAGTGATAGGTCTGGTCTGTTCCAGATTGTCAGCCTTAGAGTCATCACAGCTGACCTAAAAGCTGCCTGTTCTACCTTTGTTACATATAAATTACTTTATATCTTTTTCATCTTAAGAGATAACCTTGTTTTGACTTCATATTCTGTTTCCTCATGCAATTTTAACCCTAGTTACAACTTATAAATTCCTTGTAACTATACTCCTTCCCTGAGTTACTGAGTTATGGCGCCCTTGCGCAGTTGTGACGTGTCAGCGCTACCAGGCGCGCCAAACCACATGTACATATGTAAATTACATAAGCAAACTGTGAAAATTTTCGTAGTCAGGATCCCCCTTGCCTGAGGCGGATCTACAGACTTCAGCACACCAGAACCACCACCCAGATAACTCCAGGATCACCACCAAAGAGCCTACTATACTCCCAGTATACCTACCGTCACAGGCGCCTAGGATATTGACAGTAAGTAACCTCTTTCACTGAACCTTGTTTATCTCAGAGGTACAACTCTGTGTCTTGCTTGATCTGCTCTTTCTTCTGGTTTTGCCTCCTTCTTGATCACAGGGCTGTCCCTCCAAATCTACAGGCCTTTGCCTCTATCTTGATCACAGGGCTGTCCCTTATTATCACTTGGCCTTTGCCACAAATCTAGGTTTCAGGGCTGTCCCTCAGGTTTCCCATTAAGAACCTTGACTGTCCAGAGAGAAGTCTAAAAAACTGTGGCTGGTTTAAACTTATCTAATCCAGATACCCTCCTGAGAGGAAGCTGTAGCACTTCTAGCACAGATAAGCAGCACTCTTCAGAAGAGTAGCATTGCCAGTGGATGTGCATTCCCACTAGAATAACCTAGTACTTCTCTTCTTCCTTATCCTGCTTGGTTTCCCTTTCTCTTTCTCTTTTTCTCTTATAGTTGTAGTTTCTTTATCCCAAGAAATCCAACCATTGCCCCCCCATTTCTTGTGTCCTGAGGTCACTATAGAGACCCAGGCTCACAATTGGGGGCCTCATCGGGAAAAATACTCACCTTTTCATAATTCTAGACTGCTATAAAGCCAAAGGACTGATCCTCCTGACTAACTCAAACAAAAAACTCTTAAAATTCGAAAAAATCACCTTAAAAAATTTTTCTACATATCCTACTAACGCTAAAATTCTTCTAAAATCATCCAAAATTGCTTTTACATTGATAAATTTCCTAACTGAACCCTTGAAAATTTTTTTTTACGTCCTGTGTACTCGTGAAAGTGCAGAACTGCGACTCCTCCGCGCCGCTATTTATCCCTTCGTCGGACTTATCCTCCCCAGAACCCTCCATATCTTCGGATCAAGAAGAGATAGCGAAAAACGGAGTACGCTCAAAAGATTCTCCTGCTTCTTAACTATAATTGCCGCAATTGACCGTAAAAAAATTCGTAACGGCGCAGACTAGCGCAGAAGACGAGAACTACGACGACAACCGCGTAACTGATCCGAAAGAAGGAAACTGGATCAATAGTTCCTCTTGGACCCCTATTGCTACGACTAAATACCCAAAAGTCCGTCGCCGCAAGGTCACCGCCGCTGTTAATATCTCTGATTGGACCTCAAAATCCGCCGCGAAACCCAGCGCAAAGGAAACTAAGAAAAAAACCTCTACTACGACGCGTAAAAGTAAAAGGTTATCTTCTAAACCTAAGTCCCAAGAAATGGCCGAGACCTCTCCGAAGAGCTCCGCCACCAGTACCGCCTTAGCCCAGCCGCCGAAGAACGGCTTCGAAGGGCTAGAAGCAGCCTTGCCGCCTCTACAGGAGGATTTCCTCAAGCTCCCGGAAGAGGAGCCGCTCCCCCCAGATACCGGGATCCCTCCGGCCCTATACCAGCCGAGGGAAACTTCCATAGCCCTAGCGTCGAGCAGATCCACGCCGGTTCCGCGGCCTATCGACAGGGAACAGATAGACTTGACGGTGAACCTTCCTCCGACGAGTCAACCGCCCTCCCAGCCTATCAACCCAGAGGGCATGAGATCCACGGCGCCGCCCAATCTAGCCCTCCTTCCGTACACTCAGAGCCCTCAACGGGAGGAGTCCTCCGGTCCCATGGACCTTATCCCGGAAGAGGAAGAGCTCTCCAGCCTCATCAGCATGTTCAACGAACAGTTCGACCTATTTGTCCGCGCCAGGGAGGCGCAGAACACGTTAACCATGAGGCGCCTCCTCTCCCAAGCATCTATGACGCAGGAAATGATAATAGAATTGGTTGGGAGGAAAGACGGTATCCGTCTCTGTCAAGAATGGATACCCAGAGACGAGCTACACAACCTGGAAGTTTCTCTAATGAACCAGAACAACGGCCTAGGTCCGCAGAACTCCACGGCGCAAGTATCCCGGCCTCATTCGCAGCTAGCTTTAGTGCCACACGCCAGCCAGCAACCCATTCTAGCGACGCCAACGCCGGAACCCACGGGTTCTCAGCTACGAGCTATAGCGCAGGAGTTCCAGGGTCCTATCCCCTCCAACCAGGCTCAGTTTCAACAGCAGCCTCAATCCCAGCCGCGCCTAGAGAGCCAACACTATCAAGGAACTCCCTTGCCGCCGCCGCCACCGCCGCAGACGCTCCAAGTGAGGCCGCCACCAGCTTCTATACCGCGAGAGGTAGTTCAATTATTCCGCCCCAGCCCGCATCTTCAAACTGGCGGCTACAATCCACCCCATTATCCGCAAATGCCGCAAGAATTCGCAGGCCACAACCCCCCTCCTCCTCAAAACAACTGGAGAGGATCAGGGAGGAACTGGAGACGCCCTCAGGACGACACTCAGAGAGTTCTAGAAATAGGAGAATACCTGATGAGAGCCACACGAGGAGTGAGGAGAGGCTATGGACGAGGGAGAGCCAGAGGGAGAGGCCCTTATTAGATGAATCTTTACCTAAAAGTTCCTTAAGTAGTGATTCACCACTAGGCCTCAGTTTAGACATTGATAATCTCTCTGATCCTTCAAATAGAGAATTTTTTCTCAATAATCTTAACTCTGAAATGTCTAGAAATGGTCCTTTGTTTCTAGAAGAAAAATTACAAGTCTTGTTCTCAAAATTTCTCTCTGAATTATCTGGTACAGTTGAAACCATTCCTGGTACCCTTCTTGAATCTTGTGTCAGCAATTTTAAAGATGTCCTGAATCATTCCATTCTTGATCTATTTAAAAATGAATTCATCCCCTTTTTGCTTGATCAAATCCTGAACAACATAGGAGAAAGTGCCAGAGAGAAGTCCACAGTGAATAACAATGTGTTAGAACAACTGAAAAAACACATAGATGATAAGTTTGAGACAGTTCAAGATTTGATTCTGGTAAATGAATCACAATGTCATTCTAACATGGATACAATTGGCCAAAACCTGAAAGATTTTGAAGAGAAAGTGAGCAACAATCTTACTTCCATTGGTAATCAGATCAATGACCTTCATGCCAATGAGCACAACAGGTTTGAACAATCTAAGAGAAGATTCAGTGACATATCTTCTGTAGTAAACACTGTGAGCTCAAAGCTGGATTCCGTGTTAATACCAGATGACAGAGACCAACCCCCTCATCTCTTATACAATAATCCCTTCCAGAATGTCCACCATGAGCAACAACAGGAACACAGACCACCTCCTCCTGTTCCTACTCCTGAACCCCAGAGACCACCAAGAGATAACCTTCCTAAGCCTGCTAGCAATACTCCTGATGCTAAGACCCAAGAGGAATTCCCCTACATTGATCATGGAGCTATAGACTTTGAAATGAGAAAAGAACTGTGGAAAGGTATCCCCAAAAATGGAGACTGGGAGAAATTCTCTGGAGAATTGCCTTACAATCATGAGCTTTGGATTAAAAATACTGATATCCTGGTCAGAGACTACTTGATGCTGGATAACATGATAATCAGTAGATTAACAATCTTGTTAACTGATACTGCAAGGAATTGGTACCTAGGCATCAGAGATGAGTATGGAAACAAATCTTGGGCTTGGTGGAAGAATGCCATCAGAAATAAGTTTGGCACTGAGAACTGGAAATGGAAAATGCAACAAGAGTTTGAGAATGATCACTTCACCTATGATGGGAGGAAAATCCACAAATGGTTTGGTAATCAGAGAGAAAGACTGAAAGCTTATCAACCTGAACTCAGTCAGTATCTTATTTGTGAGAAGATCTTAAAGCAGTGCCCTCCAAACCTTGAGCATGCTATTAAAAGCAGATACAAAAGAGATGCCACTGAAATGAGTTTTGAGGACATGGTTATAATTGCTGAAGAGGTCATAGACAGAGTCATGAAAAGGAACAAGCCTGTGACAAACAATTATAACACTCCAAACAGATCCCAATGGAGAAGCAATCCTGCCCCTGAGAAAACTGATAAGCCAACTGACTCCTCTACCAAAAAGAATCCTGTCTCTGCCCCTGAGAAAGAAAAACTTATATGCCATTTCTGTAAACAAACTGGCCACTTCTCCAGGGAATGCCCTAAGAAGAAGAACAGGATCAATAATGTAGGAATGGATGATGATGATGATCCCAAGAGTGACAATGGAGAAGATCAAGGTGAACCACATAAATCTGAATCAGAACTAGATGAAGAAGAAGAGAATCATAGAACCAATCACATGATTCTTGCCATGGACAATGGAAATGGTGCCAATTATGATCCCTTAGTTGATTTTGACTTTGGAGCACATGCTGTAGAGTGTGAGATAAACCAAGACTTCTCCATTGCTGAAATTCAAGCTGAAACTCATCAACCTCAGACCTGGGACAAATCCTGCCAGTCTTCCCACATAGAAGATGCTAGACTGATGAAATGTAAGCCTGATAGAGGAAAAGCTCATCTTACTGGAAAAGCAAATCTTACTACTGTCCTCATTGAATCCAGAGAACAATCATGTCTTCTTGATAGTGGAGCTTCTTGCTCAATCATCAGCAACAAATTTCTAGACTCTATATTACCAGAATGGGAAAACAAGCTCATGCCAATTAACCATGCTAAATTTCACAGCTGTAGTGACCAATTACAGCCAATGGGCATAATAGAAATGGCCTTAATTTTTCCTCACACTAAAGGTTCTATTAGAATTCTAGCAGAATTTGTAGTCATGAAAAATGCAAGAATTAACTATCTTATCCTTGGAAATGATTACATGTCTCTTTATGGCTTTGACATCACAAACAGCAAAGAGAGATTCTTTACCATTGGAAATGAGAACAAGAGGAAGAAATTCAGCTTTAAGTCTCATCATCTGGAGAAAATGAGCCCTTCTAATGAAATCTCTGCTGTAAAGAAGTCCCATCCTCAACTGCAAAAATTTATTACAGAAGAACTCTGTGAAGCCAAATTCAGTGATAAGTTGACTATTGAGCAAAAGGAGAAGCTATTTGAAGTCCTCTACAATAACAACCTTGCCTTCTCCAACACCAATCAGCCCCTTGGTGCCATTAAGGGTCATGAAGTCCATATCAAGTTGACAACTGAGAGACCCTACCCTCCTCTCCTCAGAAGACCTCCTTATCCTGCCAGCCCCAAAAGCAGAGAAGCTCTTGAGCAACACATTGAAGAGCTAGTAAACCTGAATGTTCTAAGAAAAGTTGGTCATAATGAGGTAGTTGAGATCACTACTCCTGTGATCATTGCCTGGCACAATGGAAAGTCCAGAATGGTAGGAGACTTCAGAGCTTTGAATTCCTATACTGCTTCAGACAGGTATCCCATTCCTAAGATCAGTGAGACTCTGAACAACCTGGCTAAAGCTAAGTACCTGACTAGCATGGATGTACTCAAAGGTTTTCACCAGAATGTCATTGCAGAAGATTCCAGACATCTACTCAGGATTATTATGCACAAAGGAATCTATGAGTACCTGAGAATGCCCTTTGGGATCAAGAATGCCCCCTCCCATTTCCAGAGAATGATGGACATTGAATTCAGAAAAGAAATTGATGAGAAGTGGGTCATTATCTACATTGATGATATCATCATTATGTCCAACACTTGGGAGGAACACCTCAATAGGATAGACAGGATCTTGAAAGTTGTTATCAACATGAACATGAAAATCTCCTTGAAGAAGTGTAACTTTGGATTTGATCAGATCAAAGCTCTAGGTCATCTTGTGTCTGGTATTACCATAGGAATAGACCAGAATAAAGTAGCTGCTGTTCTCCAAAAACCTGTAGCTAGTAGTAGGAAAGAAATGCAATCATTTCTTGGTTTTGCTGGCTACTACAGACAACACATTGAGAAGTTTGCAGAGATAGCAAAACCTCTGACTGAACTGACAAGGATTGATGTCATATATGAGATGACTCATCATAGAATAGTAGCCTACAACTTGTTAAAAGAGAAACTGACCACAGCTCCATTGCTACTGTTTCCTGACTGGGCCCATCCCTTCACACTATATGTAGATGCTAGCATGACTGGTCTAGGTGCTGCTTTACATCAAGTCCAAGTCATTGATGGAGTGAGAAAAGAAGGACCCATTGTTTTCATATCCAGACAACTGAAAGACAGTGAGACAAGATATGGTGCTAGTCAACTTGAATGCTTATGTCTGGTCTGGGCCCTGGAAAAACTCCATTACTACTTAGATGGTAGTGTCTTTCATGTTGTAACAGACTGCACAGCTTTGAGATCACTACTGAACATGAAGACTCCCAATAGACATATGCTCAGGTGGCAGATTGCTATTCAGGAATACAGAGGCAATATGACCATAATCCACAGAGATGGGAATATTCACAAGAATGCTGATGGACTGAGCAGATGGGCTTTGCCAAATGATCCTAGTAACCCTGCTTATGACCCAGAAGACAAGGATGATGATAGATTCCCCATCATGGGCATACATGTCTCTACTTTCAAGAATGAGTTCTTTGACTCAGTGAGAGAAGGCTACAAGCAAGACAAGAACACTACTATATTGTCTGAACTTTTGTTGAAAGATGCTAAAGATGCCCAGCTGAAAAATTCCTTACAAGATCCTTGGAGAAAGCTATATGATGAAGGGAGATTCTCTATATTTGATGGCCTCATCTACTTTAGAGAGAAACACAACTCTGTCCTAGTCCTAGCTGACAAAGAAAGTATCAACACCATCTTGCATGAATGCCATGACAGTGTCTACTCAGGTCATCTTTCTGAAGACAGGACTTTAGAAAAAGTAGCTGATACTGCTTGGTGGGCTAACTGGAAACAAGACACTGGTGAATACTGCTCTTCCTGTGATAGATGCCAGAAAGCAAATAAAGCCACAGGCAAAAGATTTGGACTGCTCATGAAAATTGAGGAACCTTCAAAACCATGGGATGTTATTAACATGGATTGGGTAACTTCCTTGTCCCCTGGAGGAGCTGCTAGTTTCAATGCTTGTCTGGTAATAGTGGACAGATACTCCAAGACCCCTATATTTGTACCCTGCTTCAAAGATGACTCTGCCATGGACACTGCCATACTGTTTTGGAACAGAGTAATGCCTAGGACTGGCATACCCAGAATCATCATCTCTGATAGAGACCCTAAGTTCACATCTGAATTCTGGACTGGTTTACATAGTATGCTGGGAACAAAACTCTCCTTCTCCACAGCTTACCACCCTCAGACTGATGGATTAGCTGAGAGGATGATTCAAACACTTGAAGATATGATCAGGAGGTTTTGTGCATATGGTCTAGAATTCAAAGACAATGATGGTTACACTCATGATTGGGTTTCACTTCTACCAATCCTTGAACTAGCATATTGCACCAGCATACATTCAACCACTGGAAAACCTCCTGCCATCCTGGAAAAAGGCTGGATCCCAAACCTTCCCAGGAATTTCTTGAAGCAAGACTCTGTAGACATTCATCCTACTGCTCTTGCCTATGGAAAGATCTTTGAGAAAGCTAGAAAACATGCTGAGCAATGCATAACAGAAGCTACATCTTACAACAAAGAGAGATGGGACAAGAGTCACAAAGAACCATCTTTTAAAATTGGTGATAAAGTCCTAATATCCACAGCAAACTTCAACAACCTGTCTGGCCCTAAGAAGATGAGAGACTCCTTCACTGGACCATTCCTTGTGAAAGCTTTACATGGGAAGAATGCTGTAGAAGTGATACTGACTGAAGAGTTCAGCAGGAAACATCCAACATTTCCTGTCAGCTTGGTGAAACCATACAGAGACCCCAATCCAGATAAGTTCCCCTTGAGACAGAAAGTCAAAGTTGTCATTCCCCCTATGGATAAGACCCCTCAGAGTAAAGTCATACAAAAGATTCTCAGAGACAAGAGATTGAGAGTGGAGAACAGAGATGTTATGATGTACTTAGCTAGATACAAAGGTATGAGTGCTGATCATGATGAATGGCTCCTTGAGAAAGACATTCAAGACTCTGCTATACTTCTCAGGAAATTCAGAAGTGAGAAGAGGTCTAACCCTGTGGTTTAATTTCTTATAGAAATTCAACCCTTTTGGTGGTAGGGAATGTCAGCCTTAGAGTCATCACAGCTGACCTAAAAGCTGCCTGTTCTACCTTTGTTACATATAAATTACTTTATATCTTTTTCATCTTAAGAGATAACCTTGTTTTGACTTCATATTCTGTTTCCTCATGCAATTTTAACCCTAGTTACAACTTATAAATTCCTTGTAACTATACTCCTTCCCTGAGTTACTGAGTTATGGCGCCCTTGCGCAGTTGTGACGTGTCAGCGCTACCAGGCGCGCCAAACCACATGTACATATGTAAATTACATAAGCAAACTGTGAAAATTTTCGTAGTCAGGATCCCCCTTGCCTGAGGCGGATCTACAGACTTCAGCACACCAGAACCACCACCCAGATAACTCCAGGATCACCACCAAAGAGCCTACTATACTCCCAGTATACCTACCGTCACAGGCGCCTAGGATATTGACAGTAAGTAACCTCTTTCACTGAACCTTGTTTATCTCAGAGGTACAACTCTGTGTCTTGCTTGATCTGCTCTTTCTTCTGGTTTTGCCTCCTTCTTGATCACAGGGCTGTCCCTCCAAATCTACAGGCCTTTGCCTCTATCTTGATCACAGGGCTGTCCCTTATTATCACTTGGCCTTTGCCACAAATCTAGGTTTCAGGGCTGTCCCTCAGGTTTCCCATTAAGAACCTTGACTGTCCAGAGAGAAGTCTAAAAAACTGTGGCTGGTTTAAACTTATCTAATCCAGATACCCTCCTGAGAGGAAGCTGTAGCACTTCTAGCACAGATAAGCAGCACTCTTCAGAAGAGTAGCATTGCCAGTGGATGTGCATTCCCACTAGAATAACCTAGTACTTCTCTTCTTCCTTATCCTGCTTGGTTTCCCTTTCTCTTTCTCTTTTTCTCTTATAGTTGTAGTTTCTTTATCCCAAGAAATCCAACCATTGCCCCCCCATTTCTTGTGTCCTGAGGTCACTATAGAGACCCAGGCTCACACAGATGCAATCTGTTTGACTGGCAACATTTAAGTTTTTTAATTACTTTGTTATAAGGGTTGAATTACTTTGTTATAAGGGTTGAATATCTGTTATAAGGTTTTTAGGATTTGAGTGTGGATGAGTGTTGGGTGACTTGTGAGTTCTGGGTGAGGAACTGGGGGTGGAGAGAGCTTCTTTTATAGAAAAAAGTGGAGCCCCAGAGGGGGCTTGTGGGTTAGGGTTTCAGCTAATCTAGACAACAGGGCAAGGGAATTTAGCTGGTGGGAGTAGATACAAATGATGTCATGACCCCTTGGGGGTGCATGAATGGTGTCAGAATATACAACAAAACATTCTAAACATACCAGGGGTGCATACATGATGTCAGAATATACAACAGAACATTCTAACACATGCATAAGGTGAAAGTAGACTGCATGAGCTGTCATACAGGGGTAATTAGCGTATAAACAAAGTCTGAGGCTACAGAAACAGTGTAAATGATGTCATACTATGTATATAAAGGAGTGTATTTAGCTAATATGTAATGAGTGTAGCCTGACAGGGAGATGTATGTTTGTATCCTGTGATGTGTATAAGTGTACTCCAGTGAAAATTTGTTTGAGGCAGGTGACAGCTGCTGGGTTACTGGGGCTGGCCATGTGATAGGTGTCCATGAGGTGTAACCTCCACACTAGTGGGGGCCCAGGGGTGCTTCCAGTGGCAACTAGGGGTGAGATTGGCCGTAGAATCCATTTCTGGGGTCCATTTGGTGGTATCTTGAGGCCTAGTACGAGTAATTATGTGGCATAGAAAAAACTTTTTATTTTTCCACTTTTCTGTCTACCACAACGGCGCCCACCAGGAAAATTTTCATGTCAACTGGGGGCAGGTGACGTGAAGGCATCTCCAGTTTGGTCTCCATTCCAACTCCACTCTGAAAATCAGCCCACCACTTGTACTGCTCATTCCGATGAGCAGGTTCAATCATGTTCAGCTCACTTCATAAGTATGTCCTCACGCTAGCATGGCTCATATCCTGCTCAGAAAACGTATGTATATGTATACGTACATATGTACATAAATGAGCTGTGCTTCTGTACTCCTCATTCCGATGAGCAGGTTCATTCATGTTCAGCTCACTACATAAGTATTTCCTCACGCTAGCATGGCTCATATTCTGCTCAGAAAATGTATGTATATGTATATGTACATATGTACATAAATGAGCTGTGCTTTGGGATTGCCAGATTCACACGCACACATGTAGTCTGACGCCTTGGCCCTCCCACCCATCTGGGGTGCACCTGTTCCCGGAGGATCTGCTTGGCTACATAACCTCTCCTCACTTACGGACACTTCTTGGCCCTTGGGATCCCTCTCAGGGGACCTCAAGCCAATGCAAGGCCGTGAGGAGGGGAATCCCTAGCGGACTGGGGACCACATCTCCCCCCGAACCTCACACAGGAGTCTTGGAGTCCCCCTCCTGGGTTCTCGGGACTCCTTGGGCGCTGCAACATAGCGCCGAGCCTGTGAGTAGGAACAAGGCGGCTCGCCGCAAGTTTGAGTGTACATAGCCGCTAAGCACGGGCGGCGAGCTAGCCTAACACAATCCCCTCGTTTCAGGGGCCGGGGGAGCCTGGCGAAGCGAGCCTCTGAATCGCTCCGCGGGAGGGGCCCGGCGGTGTTTCACCCGCCTCCCTCTGAAACGAGGGGCTTATGTTAAGCTGGGGCGGCGAGCATGCACAGTGCACCTGCCCTGCCAGGAGGCCGCCCCGCCGCGTCCAGGTCAGAATGGACTCGATGGCGAGTGCTGGATGGCGGTGTGTACCAGCCATCGAGCGGAGGGGAGCCCCTGCTGGATGGTGGTGTGTACCAGCCATTGAGCAGAGGGGAGCCCCTGCTGGATGGCGGTGTGTACCGGCCATCAAGCGGAGGGGAGCCCCTGCTGGATGGCGGTGTGTACCGGCCATCGAGCGGAGCCGGGGAGCCCCTGCTGGATGGCGGTGTGTACTGGCCATCGAGCGGAGGGGAGCCCCTGCTGGATGGCGGTGTGTACCGGCCATCAAGCGGAGCCGGGGAGCCCCTGCTGGATGGCGGTGTGTACCGGCCATCGAGCGGAGGGGAGCCCCTTCTTGATGGCCGGTACACCACACCGGCCATTGAGCGGAGGGGAGCCCCTGCTTGATGGCCGGTGTGTATTGGCCATCAAGCGGAGGGGAGCCCCTGCTGGATGGCGGTGTGTACCGGCCATCGAGCAGAGCTGGGGAGCCCCTGCTTGATGGCCGGTACACACCGGCCATTGAGCGGTGTCAATGGCCACACAATGGCCATGCCCATAGTAGGGGGAGACTTGCTCTCAAGGGGTAAATACATACATATCCTTGCCCCCTGAAGCTGAAAAAAAGTCTGAACTCGAACATTCGAGCTCAGGAGTTCAGCAATGTTGGTGGATGAGCGGACTCAGTCTTACTCACCCACCCCTGATGCGCAAATGAGTAAAGCAATACATTGCACAGAGCCGTGCTGAAGTTGCGGCAGAGTCTCATCCTGTGTTACTTCATGTCACCTGCCCCCAGTTGACACAAATTTTTTCCTGGTGGGCTGATTTAAAAATCAGGAAAAAAGTGAAAAAAGCCTGATACAGGCTGATATTTCTGAGGCTCTCAGGCCAGATAAAGCTTTTTGCAGGTAAGACTCTCTGTGAGACAGAGACCCTGCGGGGTTGTCTCACTGGAAGGTTTTTTTAAGCTTGCCTAATGGGAGGCTTGCTGTGGCTGGCGGCAAAGCCACCCCTCCTGCAGAGAGGGACTTGCATATCATCAAAAATTTCAAGCAGGCGCAGGAAGTTTGTTTGGCTGGGAGGTTTTTGAATATTTCTATAGCTCCTCTTCTAGCCTCTCCATGTAACTGAACCACATGGAACTTATGCTATACCACTGTCCCTACAATTTTGTCTGCTCAGATGTTCTATATTGCCATTTGTTGTCCTTCAATAAGGGGGTTCAAAGTAGACCCGCGCATGCAAATTGCAAGGCAAGGCAAGCTGGCGTTCAACTCAAATGTTGAATGTCAACTTGCAGTCTCCCTGCAAAACTGGGTTATGCAAAGTGACCTGCATGCACACGCGGGTCTACTTTGAAAACCCCTAATAACTGCAAGAAAAATTTCAAGCAACTGCAAGCAGTTGACATGCAAGAACTCCAAGCAAGCTTGTGGTATTACGCAAGCCTTTGTCAAGGCTTACTGTTGACCAACCTTCAATACACAGTCACAGAAAATCTTATGTTTGTTTGGGGGGAGCTAGAACAGCAGCTCCACAGCAGCAAACTGCATTTCAAATGCTAGTAGTTGGGAGAGTTTTTCTTGTAGCAAATAATGTTTCCAAAAATTGAAGTGTTTCAAATGGGGATCCACCAGTTTGCAACTCTGGCAATAATATTTTTCCAGCTACAAGACAAGTGAGTGGCTCATTTTCTTCACAAGGAAGGAACCTAAAATTATGTCTACTCAATTTTATTTTATCAGTTTTGCCTTGTTGTGTAGCAGATACTTTCTGCTCCTGCTTGAAGTAAGAGAGCTCACAAGCCGCTCCTACGGAGAGCGCTCTGCGCGGGTCCCCTGGACCTCTGTTTGAGTGGCTTTGTAGGCTGAAGACTTGTGTCATGTTTGGGGTGCCGGGCCGAGCTTAACTACACCACGGCACCACTTGTCAAGTGAGTCGCGCGGTGGGCAGACCCATCCGTCAGATTTGGGTTGGGCCATCCTTGCATGACGTTGAGCTGCCCTTCAGGTTGGCCCGACCCTACGCGACCTCCCATTGGCTGTTCCTTGTGACAAGAAGGGCAGGCAGACCTACTCCAACCATGCCGGCAAGGCAGCATGGTTGGCTTGTCTGATGCGTCCGGCCGATCCATCTGCCTGGTGGGTCAGCATGGTTGACTTGCCCTCGAGGTTGTCAACAGGTCGGCTGCCCCCGTAAATGAGCCAACCTTCCCAAAAAGTCACCTGACTAGTCAAACTTTATGTTGGCCCAAGGTCAGAAACTCACTTGAAAAAGTGAGTTTCCTGAGACCACCAGTACAATCTGTTGAGTGTGCTCGCGGATCGTACATAGAAGAGAAAAAAAAAAGTCAGACTTTGCACCATTTGCTCTTCATGATAAGTAGGGAGTGGGGTATATGATGTTTACTGTGGTGGTAACTAACAATGAGATTGTTGTTGCCGTAGTGGTTGTGGGTGATTGTACTGGTGAGGTATCAGCAACTGAATGCATGGTGCGGTTGCCGGATCAACTCCACATGTGACACTTTTTGCTGTTTGGATCTCGTCATGACCCTGGGCCCCGCGGCCAACGTCTGGGTAATCCCAGCTTGAAGCCCAACGTCTGGGTAGAATTTATGGCCTAGCCGCCGTCGGGGTCAGCCCGACCTTCCGGACTTTTTCTCCTCCCAACATCCGCTCTGCAAACCTTTCCTGCAGGGGCAGATGGGGGGCGGCCAACGTTGGCGCGGACATCTGCCCGCCGTGCAACTGCACCCGTAGTGTAAGCCTCTCCGAGGAGGGTGCCCGCACCCCGCGAGCACGGGAGGGACTTGTGTTAAGTTTGCGCCGGGCCGGCATCTAACTTCAGCACAGGATGCTAGCATGTCAATGCATCTGGGGACTGAGATTCTGGCGACCTCGCAAGGTCCATCGCCTGCCGGGCAGGGGTGCGAAGAGATAGAGAACCTGCAGTGCCTCTCCTTCGGAGCTCCCATTGAGAGGCTTTGTTAAGCTCGAAATTCTGGCAAAAACCTTGAGCATAATAAAAAGTGGAGTCGGTGTATTACAGAGCACATGGGAAGTTAAAAAATTATACGCCACATATTCCTCGAGCTTAACAAAGCCTCCCAGTGAGGCAGCCCCGCAGGTTCTCTGTCTCACAGTGAAGTGCAACCTTCCTGACGGGGAGGTTGCACTTAGTGCAAGGCGCTTCGCGCTGCGCCCCCCGGTAGGCGAGGGACTTGTGCTAAGTTCGCCTATTCTTTGCTGCCATATAGAGAGCCAAGCGCCATCCCTCACAGGCAAAGTATTCTGGTCGGGGCGACAGCCACCGAGGGCTGTCAGGCCGGTTAATGAACCGTGTCAAGTTTCGAACACAGCCAAGTATTTTTTTTTCGCAGGCGAGCTTGTTGAGGTTCGAAAGTCGACTGGGTTATCTAATAGGACAGATACATCAGATACACACATAGGCGCATATGCTTATCATCTTCTCAAACTAGCTATCCTGTCCTATGATGGGATCAGTGCTAAGACTTGCGCACCTGCGGCATACTGTTCCTGAAAAGTAGGCCAAACTCTGCGAGGCACAAAAATTGGTTGAACATATCAAGTGGCGGGCTTTCCTGTTTGAAAAGGTTGGTTCGGGACATAACTCTGGTTGAGTAGTCGAAATGGTTCGCATGTTTGACGCGTTTCTCGAAATGGATATATAAAGATACCTTCAAGACTATTGAGGCTCGTCATTCTATCTCACTACTCCTTCCTACCAGAGAAAAAATATCTTCATCCGTTGGTTCGAATCTGTCAAGAGGTCTCTCCTAAATATCATTCACTTTTTGCTACCCAATAAATCCAACGATTAAAACCTCCAGAAAAACGCCATGAACGTGAAGATGTATCTTGGCCTCCTAATTGCGTTGGGATCAAACTTATCAGTCCAATCTGCTTACTACACCAAATCTTCGAAGAATGTGGCTCTTACCACCTGCTCGAATCCTGGAACCCTCGCTCTTACCTTCGATGATGGACCTTATCTTTATCAAAACGAAATTTCTGACTACCTCTATGATCGAGACATCAAAGGTACATTCTTTGTTAATGGATATAATTACGATTGCATCTATGATGAGGAGGTCGTCGAACACCTGAGACACAGTGAGCATTTTAAACCAGTTTCTATGTATCAAAGCGCCTTGGCCGTTACTCATCCAACATTCTCAGCTTTCGCCCAGGGCCACTTGATTGGCTCACATAGTTAGTCCAAAATTCTATCAAGATATTCTCGAGAGATTACTCTTAACGGTCATTCTTTTCCTTTTAGCCTGGTCGCATGCAAATATTAGTACTTTGTCAGCCCATGAACTTCATGAGCAACTTGACTTGTTGGAGCGAGCCTTAAAAAGTAAGTCTCACAAAGTTTATCAATATGGAGCCTTCTTTTCTCTACCCTCCCTGCTGATGTTCCTTCTCTTGCGTTTCTCAGGGATTCTAGGAATCAAACCTAAATTTTTCCGAGCACCTTACGGTAAGATTCTCCGTATCTACGAGAACAAGCCTTTTCTTTCCATGCTCATATTCCTCACCGATATCGTTATCCACCTCGATCAGGCGATCATACTGAGGAAAATTTAACAATATTAAGACAACGAGGATATGTGGTGGTCGACTGGTCAAGTGACTCAGGAGATTCAGTGGGTGCTTCGGCTGAGGAATCAAATGCCATGTATTCCCAACTGGCGGAGAAGTATCCAGCCCCTCAGATCGCGCTGAACCACGAGACTTACGAAGATACGGCTCGTAAAGTCACGCCACATGCTGTGACTGTCCTGCAAAAAGCTGGATATAAGCTTATGCACGTATCGGAATGTCTTGGAATGGGAAAAAGGCTCGAAGATATTTATCAATGGGTTGGAAAGCCATCCAAAAGAGATGTGCGTAATGAATTTTTACCGGTGACTGAATCTTGCCTGACCTTTCGTTATCACCTGCAGTCATCGTGGACATGCGAAGGAACTCCAAAGCCAGGGAATTGAACTCTGTGCACCTCAAATTTACCCTCATCACCAGCATTTCATATTTCTACATAACACCTTAATACCTGATAGTTGTTCTGTTCAGTTTAGTTCGTTTTCCTATATTTTTAGCTCTCTGTCCCCTCCACTTCTTATTAGCGTATAATGTAATGCATGTCTCAGCTTCCCCATAAGTACAGAACAAACAAGCTTTCTACTGCTGTTAACACCTTTGTAGTATTATCTTGCAAAATTGTATACGCTTAGCACATTTGCAACATTATGTGTCGGCTAAGATGCATTTACATCAGCCAAGCGCCAAAAAGCCTTTGTGCAGCCGTCCAGCGCGTCAACATTGCTGGCAATAGCGATCTCCCGCGTTTTTAAACTTCAAAAAACAGACCCATACCCATGGTTATCAAGCTAAAAAAAAAGCGTAGCGCAGCGGCCCAACCGCTATATCGGCCGCCTCTGCGCTATAATATCGCGACATCCCCCGCCGCAGCAATTTTTCCCCGGTGTGCATCTGTTTCTGTGATTTTTTAACAAGTCCAATTGTCTGATTTTATGAAGAATTTGCATTAGCTTCCTTGCAAAGATTGCCAATGGGCTGCATGCCTCTTTGGGGTCATGCTACAGTCCCACTTGTATAAACAAAATCTGATAATGTATATTGGTTGGAAGCCAGGTTTTAGTCTCATACCACCAATGAAGACTGTGGGGTTTTGAACCAGGTGAAGGGGTGAAGATGTGGCCAATAGAGAAAAATATGCATGACAATGGTAGCTCACCACCCCAAAAAGCAAGGCAATATGCCCACATTGCCATGATTAAAACAGTGTTATTACACATGGATAATCCATTCTTGACACAAGTTGAACATAGGTGTTACAGAAGCTTAACCCAGTGGTTACAGAATACAGCTGGTCAATTTGAACCTGGGTACCCGTTTGTATCCGGGTACCTGCAGCATATTTTGCCTAATATGAGACACCCGCACCCGCAGAGCGGGTATTGGCATTACCCATTCCGGGTATTTGCTGGTACCCGTTGTTTAAAATGCACTAATGTGAGCCTGAGTCTCTATAGTGACTACAGGACACAAGAAAGAAGGGGGGAAATAGTTGGATTTCTTTGGATAAAGAAAATACAACTGTGAGAGAGATAGAGAAAGAGAAAAGACAAACAGGACAGGATCAGGATAAGGAGATATACTAGGTTATTCTAGTGGGAATGCACGTCCACTGGCAATGCTACTCTTAAGAAGAGTGCTGCTAAGCTGTGCTAGAAAGTGCTACAGCCTCCTCTCACTAAGAAATGTGGAGGGTCTCTGGATTAGATAAGTTTAATCCAGCCACAATTTTTTAGCTTCCTTCTGGATAGTCAAGGTTCTTAAAGGGAAACCTGAGGGATAGCCCTGTAACCTAGATTTGAGGCAAAGGCCAGCAGATAAGAAGGGACAGCCCTGTGATCAAGAATGAGGCAAAGGCCAGCAGATATGGAGGGACAGCCCTGTGATCAAAAGAAGGCAAAGGCCAGCAGAAAAGAGCAGATCAAGCAAGACACAGAGTTGTACCTCTGAGATAAACAAGGTTCAGTGAAAGAGGTTACTTACTGTCAATATCCTAGGCGCCTGTGACGGTAGGTATACTGGGAGTGTTGTAAACTCTTTGGTGGTGATCCTGGGGTTATCTGGGGTGTGGTTCTGGTGTGCTGAAGTCTGTAGATCCACCTCAGGCAAGTGGGATCCTGACTACGAAAATTTTCACAGTTTGCTTATGTAATTTACATATGTACATGTGGTTTGGCGCGCCTGGTAGCGCTGACACGTCACAACTGCGCATACGCGCCACAACTCAATAACTCAAGGAAGGAGTATAGTTACAAGGAATTGATAAGTTGTAACTAGGGTTAAAATTGCATGAGGAAACAGAATATGAAGTCAAACCAAGGTTATCTCATAAGATGAAAAAGATATGAAGTAATTCATATGTAAAAAGTATATAAAGGCAGACTTTAGGTCAGCTGAGTTGACTCTAAGGCTGACAACTAAGGCAGCAGATTCCAATTTCTGACTATCTTAATCTATATGTACAACATTTTTTGAGCCTTCTGCCCTGGTCTTTACAGCTGTTTTGGCCTTGTTTTTATGTTTGGCCATGTACTTGTGGAGGGCCAGGCGTCCAATCTTGTTGTTCTTTGAATAGAACAACAAGGTCATCCCTCTACTTACTGACTTTGCACTGAGGCTGTGTCTCCTGGCGGACACATAATCTTGGCCAAAGTTGAAGGTACGCTCTACATCTACAGTTGTTGCTGTATGAAACCAGGAGTAATCAGCATTGATAACTCTTCCAATCCAAAACTTATATGTAAGAAAATATGAAACTCACCCTGGCAGCTTAATATATCAAAGGCCATCTGTAAAAGGCCGTGGTGGGTATTTCCCAAACATTTCTGCTCAACCCACCACTTCAGACTATTGATTGGTGCCCCAGCTTCCAGAACCAGCCCACCTGAGAGCCATATGTCCATGGGGTTGGATAAACCGTCAACCAATCTTGCTACAGTGGCAGCGCTTAGCCCTGCCAGGATGGCAGTTTGAGGCTGGAGAGTGATTCAGTTCAGATTCACTTTGATTTTTTGCCAAGCTCAGTCTTCATCAATTGGGTCCCGCGACTAAATGAGATAACTACACTGCAGTCCTCCAATTAGGTCCCGCGACTCAATGAAATAACTACGCCGCAGGACAGCGCACGCGGGTTGCATGAACATAACAAAATATATTACACTTTTCAAGTAATCAGTCTTCTCCGATTGGGTCCCGCGACTCAATGAGATAATTACGCCGCAGAACAGCGCACGCGGGTTGCATGAACATAACAAAATTCATTACACTTTTCAAGTAATCAGTCTTCACAGAATTACGACATCAAATCTAGCGCGTGGAGCGCGGAGTTCTCTTGAAGTAATGGTACTCCTTCAAGCTGGTAAAATTCATAAATTTTCTCTGTTAAAAATTTATTTAGCTTTTGTCTGAGGGCAGACAAATAAGTTTTATTTGAAGCTTGCATGTTTATTGACTCATTTTTTTGGAGGTACAGTCCTGCACCTTGTTTTGGGATGAGTACTTCAAGTTGGCAAACTGGGACCCCAATTGGATCTCCGAGGCTATACGCCTTGCACGGGACATGTGTGTTTCACATTACAGGCCACAACCCACTACCTCCGCTACAACTAATCCCACCCCCAAGGTAAGTCCCAATTTTCATTCTAATTAATTATTTCTTGAACAATTTATCTAATATTATCTAATATTTCACAGCCCAAGACCAGCATGCTTTCTGGCCTCAGTGAAGCTGCGGCTGCCCAAGGCGGCAATCAGTCATTGGACGCATTGGCATGTGGCTCTCTGGAGGACTTGTCCTGGATGGTAATGAACCGGTGAGTCCACTCAAGTGGTGGATCCAGCAGAAGCGTGCCGGCAACACGCATGGCGCTGGATGTTTTAAGTTGCCCTGGTAAGTTTTCCTCTGTTCATCATGGCTTGCAGTGACTAATTTTTTCACTGGTCTCAACCTCTCAGGAACATATGTTGATTTCAAGAGATCATTCAGCTTTGGGGCCAATTATGTTACATCGCGGAGGCACAGACTTACATCAAAGTCAGTAAGTCGCGGAATGACTGTTGCCTTCTACTCAAAGAACAACAAGATTGAGCGAGGAGCTTTAGCCAAATGGAAAGGGGCAATCACTTTGACTAAGAAGATGCAGCAGAAGGGGAAAAAAAGGGTGATAGAGGTAGAGGATGATTAACTACCACATATTTTTTTCATTTTCTCCTTGATGAAAATAAGCGTGTTTGGTGCAGTAAAAGTTGGCGGGTACCCGCGGTTGTTAAAAATAAGACTGGTTACCGCCGCACAGAGAAGAGTGAGGATAGGAGATGATCTCTAAGTCTTGAGAAAGGGGAGCAGTGAGGATGATGATCTCACCGGATGCGGCTCAGGTTGGGGCGCGGAGAATGAAGGAGACGCTAATGACTTTTAATTGCTTGTTGTATCTAAGTCTATTAAATCCACATTTCCGTGGAAATTGGGATCAAGGGTTTCCCCTATGGTGCTACCAAGAAGCCCAAAAATCAGGCCTTGCTGTGCAAGGCTTGATCTTCAAACAACTGCCCACCATTTTTCCTTGGAGGTAAAAGTACGTTTGACTTTTCCCCAGAAAAATTGTTTTAAGTCCCCGAACATGAATGCCTTGGACTGGCCCCCCAATCAGTGAATCACGGATGAAAAGGGGCCGGGTTCTCCCTCCTCGGGCCCGTTACAAGTGCAAGGGGCCAGAAGTGGGCAAAATGTTGACCCTGGGCTCGCGCACCAGGGGAAAAAACATGGAAATCCCAAATTATTTATTGAGCTGCAGAAGCGCAGTGAAACAATGTGAGCCTCAGATCACCCACAAATGCGGGGATGGAGGTTTAAAAGAGGGGCGCGCAACCTGTGCAAGTGCGACAGGTGGGCTAAAGTTTGATTACTTGACCCTCAAGCGCATTGCAAGTGCAATGGCGGAGGCACAAGGACAAGCTACCCTCAACCTGAGCAAGTGCTACAGGGGATTTGAGCCGTGACTTTTCGAAGCTGTCGAGAGGCGCCCTTAAATGTCCTCCAGCTCCGACAATTCAATGATTCCGCCTCGGCCTCCAAAAACCCGAATCCGACGAACCCTGGCGCGAACTTGTCGCATGTAGTGTACGGAATTGAAACATCATTTTTCCTCAAGCTCCGCGACTACAACCTTCCCGCCTTGGCTTTCAAAAGCCCAAATCAGACAAGTCTTTGGCCGCAACTTGTCTCAGGTAGTGTATGCAGTTCAAACACCATGCTTAATCCAATTTCATCATTTACTTATGACAATTATTTTCACGGACCTTTTGATTGGTGTTTCAGGTTTTTTTTCTTATCACCTTGTCTCAGGGTGTTTTCAGGAACAACCCCCTCTGCGCTAATCTCGTGGCGTCAAGGTAAACGACTGCGCTAATCTCGTGGCGTCAGGGGAAACGACTGCGCTAATCTCGTGGTGTCAGGGGAAACGACCTCCCTTGCAAATATAACATCCGCCCGGCGTCGCATGCAATGAGCGGGCCGCTTCTACGAGGTTTTTCGTGTCGGTTTTCTGCTTTGACGACCAGTTGTTAGGCGGTGAACCACTGCCGCGATACTGGCAGGAGGGCTCAAGAGATAAGCTTGGTCATTTGTCCCAATCTTTGGCAAGGTTCCCGACCTTTTGGAGTGGTAATTTCGAATATGAAGCAGCCCAACGTTTCCTCTTCCGATACAGCTCACTCCGACTTTGGACGCATAGCTGCCGAACTGTCTTGAACCCTTGCCAAGCCACGCCCAACATCAGCCACAGCCCGATTCCAAATTGTCAGAATGCAGGGATCCCCCCTTAACCATGGTTGCACGGTTAGAATGTTTGCATGCTGTACGGTTGTTGCGGGTCATTAATGCCTCCTTGAACCTTGTCGACCCACATTCTTCTTTGGACTACCATCCACTGAAATTTGTGAGTTTGATTCCTGGCCAGCATTGAGGTGGACTGTTTGGAATGTTTAAAAACAATTTGCCCGATTTGGCGAGCTGACTGTTTGCAACCAGGCAACCGCTTCAGATTCAAGATGAATATCTACGGTAAACACGGGTCTTTTGACCTGCGCCTTGTTGGTCATTCATTTTGGGGGACTCAACAGCTTTTCTTACTCTTGTTGTTGAGTGCTTCACTCCTTAGTGTTGTCAAGGGCCTTTCCTTAGCCTGCTCCACTTTCATCGGGTCCACAATTAAACACCCGGCGTATACTTCATAAGGCAACCTGATCTCTCCCTTTCTCCCCCCTTTCCCCCCCTCCCTCCTAACACCAAAACATTTCAGCAATCATCAGAACTCACTCACATTTGCCTTTAATTTCACGTCCCCGCTTCCGAAGTTTTCCCTGATCTTGATTTCAACAAATTATCAGAAATGGCCATGAACCGAAACCCTAATCATCCAGTCCATTTCAACAGTCTCTATGAGCCACTCAATGAAGTATGCTAACTTCCTATCTGTAATTTTCTTGATTTTTAACTGATAACCTCCGCAGTCCATACCAGAAAACATCCGTGCAAATCAATACGGAAATGTCACGACACAATCTTTTGTTCAATGTGCCAGCATTGACAGGAACAACCAACAAGATTTTGAAGTAACTCTTACAACAAATACTGCCCTTGCAAATATCCTCCTTGCAAGTGTGGTCTATTCATTGGCAGGAAAGTTAATCGCGACAAACAACAGAAAAAACCCGGTTGTGACTTACAATCAGCACTCTGTTGCACGTGTGCAAGATTTCAGTGATGAGGAATTTGAGTTCTATAACAAGTCAAGCGTTGTGGGACTTGGGATTGTCATTAGACGCAAGGAAGTTGTCAGTGGAAGTGAAAGTTGCCTTGAAGTCACAATGGAACACACGGATTGGGACTCTCAAGTAAGCTTTCTACTCACTTCAAACAAGACATGAGGCTGATTTTTTTTTTCAAGGAACACCGCCACAAGACATTCAAGGTTAAATATATTGTTCCTGGGTCAAAGAACTTTATTAAGACACACTCGCTATACGGGATTGGGAGGGAATGTGAAATTGTTTTTTGGTGGTGTGTCTGTGTTGCAGGTTGTTGGCGGGGGGTTTGGGTTGGCGGGTGCGGGGGGGCCTGGCGGCAGGCTTAGGGGCTGGGGGTCCTGGCGGGTCCTGAGGGTGCGGCGGCGTAGCCGCCTTGGACTCTAGTACTAGTTTTAAGTAGACTAACAACAGGCGGCCAAAATGTGGTTGGAAGAAAAAATAAACGGACTTACTTCACGCACTGCAGAAAGCTCTTTGCGCACTGTGGGGGTTGTTGTCTCGACGTCCAGCCCCCAGTGCGCGCTTCTGCCACGGCTCTTTGCGCACTGCGTGTTCCCCCAAAAAAACTCCTTGCCTTTTGTGAGATATTTTTGTATGAATCAATAGAATGAATTTTTATGATCCCCCAAAAAAATGATCAAGTCAGTTAGGAGTCTCCTTGAGCCTACAGAAAATTGACATGAAAAAATCATATTTGGACGCGGAAAGCATTAAAAATGCCACTTCCTGTGACCCAGTAGCCAAAAAAACTTCACATTATAATAGTGCATGTGCAATTTCACAGCCTGATAATTTTTATAATTTTCACCAGCTTTCCTGTATGTCAAATAGGTATTGCTGCAATCTAACCATGTTAGGGCAGTGATCAACTCCCTGGTCTCCTCAGTGATGGTTGTGATTTTTTTAGCTTGATTGAAGCTGTGGAATCTCTTATTGGCTGTAAGGATTAAAGCTGGGCCCCCTCAAAGAGGTAGATCATTGAAAATTCAAGTGTATTTTTGGGGAAAAATAGTTTTTATCCAAAGGAGTGTGTATTTCTCGGGGAGATTTTAAAGCAACCCAAAGAAATCATAAGAAAATTATTTAATGAGTGGTGAAGCATTGGTTATCTAATTTATTCTAAATACAAAACAACTGGAACAACAGTGGGACACAAGCATAAATTACAGCAATACCTATTTGACAAACGGGAAGGTAGGGAAAATTCTGAAAATTATCAGGCAAAGAATTTGCATATTTATCATGATGATGTAAGATTTCTGGGGCTGCTGGGTCACACGAAGCTGCATTAAAGGTGCCTCGGAGGTTAAAATTTGTTTTTTTCTGCTCAAAATTCTCTAGGTTCAAGGAGACCCCTGAATGACTCAGTTATTTTTTGGAGGGGTTATGAAGGGTCATTCTATCAATCCCTCAAAAAATATCCCAAGAAACTCAAGCCTTTTTTTTGGGGGAATACACAGTGCGCGAAGAGCCGTGGCGGAAGCGCGCACTGGGGCCTGGACATTGGGATGACGACTCCCACAGTGCGCGAAGAGTTTCTGGCAGTGCGCGAAGTAAGTCCAAAAATAAAAGGAAGGTGACTACGAGACAAGTTTCAAGTATTCTATCTCAGAGACTATGCTTGATACACGTATGACAAAATGTTATCTACTACTCATGGCTCTTAGTCTACATGGTGTGATGACTTCTGTACTAACAGTGATTCTGAAAATTCTTGAGAATGATATAAAACAAGTTTTAGAGGTGAAAGCAAGAGGAATCTGACAGAATTCCAACAGCGGGTACCCGCCGCACCTACCAGGCAGTGATGCGTGTTGGGTTTGGGCAAAAAAACGGGTGCGGTACCCGGGTCCCAACGGGACCCGTGTCCACTGGGGCATTCCTTAGTCTAAATTGAAATTCTCTAGCCTGCAAACCTCAGCTATATACGTGAGCGGGTGTGGAAACAAAATACCCAGGTACCCGCTTGGTTTATGGCAGAACATCACACATCCGCACCTGCACCCGCACCCGCTGGCGGGTACCTTTTCGTGGGCAGCGGTTACCCGCCAACGGATACCGGGTACCCGCAACAGGTTCATTTTGACCAGCTCTGTTACAGAAGTTTAACCCATATGTTACAGAGCTTTAACCAGGGATGGTTTTGGCCTGGTACTTCCTGGTGCCGGCGGGTGCCTGGTTTTTTGATAAAACCTTTAGGTCCCTGGGTATGGCCTGTCCACACACAACCTGAGCCCCCTATTTGTCATGGTGGCCAGACACATGCTCATGAGTTTTCTGTGTGGTTCAAGGTACTCTCTTCCGGGAACCACAGAGCCGCTTACCTCCGCGCCAAAGCCCTTGCTTGGCGTATTCCCATCCACAGGGGCCAAGCCCATGATATGAACTGGATGAAAGCCAGCTCAGATTTAGTTTATAACAAAACAAGTACCGGCTGAGAAGATACCTGGGTCAGCTGCCTTGATAACTTCTCCTTGGACAGCCTGCACGGGACAGCAAAGACAGGAGGACTGGAAAGCAGGCACACATTTTGAGAGCAAGTGCAGCTAGCACACCACCCTTGGTACCTGACAAGGTGGAACCCGGTGCCCATTTTCTGGTACCCTTACCCACAGTGGGGACCCGGTTTCCAACCTGCAGGTTGTCAATTTTATCCTAAGACGGAATTGGATGATTTTCCAAAGTCCTTAAAGTTAATTTGACAATCTTCCAAAGTAAAATCACTTGGACAATCATAAAAATTCCTCAAATTGACTTGGAAAATTGTCCAAAGTACTTGAAGTGACTTGGACAATTGTCCAAAGTACTCAAAGTGACTTGAACAATTGTCCAAAGTCACCTGGCCTCAATTTGGCCTCTGCCTGATGGAGTACATCCTCCATTGTGATTTGAATGGAGTTAAAAGCTCCATTCAATGGAGGCCTTACCCCCATCAGGTGGAGGTACAACCTTTGTTCAATCAAGGTTGTACCCCCATAGTGCGGAGGCACAACCACCATAAGGTGGAGGTACAACCTCTGTTCAATGAATGTGGTACCCTCATTTGGTGGAGTCAACACCCTTATTCAATGCAGGTTTTACCTTTACATGATAGGGGTACGACCTCATTTGACTGGAGTATGTAACTCCACCTGATGGGGGTACTCCCTTTGCATCAAACAAATCTAAATTCATCCAATCCAGGAAATCTCATTGCATCAAGTGGTTGTACCTCCATCCAATGGAGCTACAGCCTCACCCAATGGATGTTACACCTTCCTCAAATAGTGGTATTATCTCAATTTAATGGAGGATTTACCCCCATCAGTTGTAGGCTCTCCGGGTCCCTCCATCCAATGGTTGTTGTAACTCAATCAGATGAGCCTGATGAAGCCACAACCTTTGTTGGATGGATGCTCTACCTCCTCCAAATTGCGGTGAAACTGTCTTCCAATGAAGTTTGTATCTCCATCCAATGAAGATAGAGCCTCCAACCAGAGGATATACATCTTCTACTGTATAAAGTTTCTATCTGAGTTCTAGTGAGTTAAAATAAATTGCATTGGGTGTAGGTTGTAACTTCATTCAAAATGCAATTTGCATTCAAATCAAAATGAAGTTTCTGCTTCATTGGGTTAAGGTAGAGCCCCCAGAAAATGCAGTAAATACAGAATACAAAAAAGGATCAAAAAGTAAAACTATGAGCAGTATAAACACAATAAAATTATTATTTATACAAAGAATATTTTTGGGCAGTGATTATGAACATTGTTTGTTGGATGCATGGGCATTTCTGTAGGGGTGAAATTGAACAAATAATTTTAGAGAAATGTTAAAGAATTCACATGTTGTACTCCATTCTTTTCAGGGACATTTGAATGAGTAATGGACATAGTTGGGTGTTTGTAAGGTATAAGTTACAAATATATAAAGCACTGTTTCAGTAAAATTTGTTCTGAATACAACTAGTTTCAAATAATTGTTAGAGCATGGCAATGGGCCCACATTGCCTTGCTTTTTGGGGTGGTGGCTATTGCTATGGTAACCCGTCATGTAACAATAATGTAAAAATTATGTGCCTTTCTTATTATTGTTAGTTGTCAGAAACCAAAATGTAATTTGTGCACTACAGGACTCAAAACCACGACCTCAAACTTCATGGGTGATGCTTTTACCAACTACACCACGGGTTGGCGCGGATTTTGATTGTACATAAGTTTGGAAATGCCTGCAGCTGTCCGTCTCTTGCGCTGCAGGAAGTTTCCAATGACAGAAATCTGCATGCTTGATTACAGAAATTACCAAAGAAGGCATCCGCTGGATGGTCTCCAAGCATATTTTTTCAAAGTAAATTTTGGCCTATGGCATTGCACACTATGAATCTAAGTAACAGCCTTGTGAAATGAGAGGACACAAATTTAAACCAAACACAACTACAGCTATGCTAGTGTTATAATAGAAGGATGGTGAGGAATTGAGAACAGTTTAGAGAAGAAAAAGAAAGGAAAAAGAAGAATTACGGGAGGGAGAGGGATGGGGATTGATGACGGGGCTATCATGGGAGATGTTCCAGGAAACATTTTGAGTCTTGAAGAAATCTTGCTAGGGCTGATTCAGCATTTCAATTGCTGAGAAACTGGTAGAGAAGTTCTGCCCAAAAGCGAATCCAAAAAAGTTGTAAATGTCTCAAGAGAGACACCCTCAGGCCTCTAGTCTGTGGGCAAAAGTTCATGAAATGAAAAACTGTTTCCCTAGCCCAGGCAAAGAGGTTCTCCAAAAATCTGCTGGATGGTATGCTATCATTCAATCCAAAATGTATCTAAAACCATACCTGGAGTTCCAAAATTCCAGGCCAGCTTGGCTGGTGCAGCGCATGCGGCAGCCAGCTACTGGAGTGGGTGGGCTGGTAAATATGGGCAGGATGGGTAGTAGGGTGGAGTGTGGCAAGCCAGTTGGAGATTGAGCAACCCAAGGATCAAACACACAAACAACAGGGTGCGCTGGGTACGGGGAACATATTGTTTCCCAACTACGCCATCACAATGATAGAGGAAAACCCGCACCCTGTGTTGAAATTATCTCTCTTCTCTTACTGCTACCTCAAATCATTGTATTTCAGAATGACTTAATTTTTGTTTACAATCATCATTAATCATCACTAGTAAGTTGATAATACATTTAGCTCAAACCCTGTAGTTCATGAAAACTGAGTAGCATTTTCCGCACTTACACCAGGGGAGATATTTTCCCACTCCCCAGAGAGTGCCCTACCCTAAAGTTTTTCCATAACTGTGCTGCAGGCCTTTGGTAAATAAAAATTTGATAGGTATGAAAAAGACTGGAAGTCATCTGTGGAAATCAGTTTGAAATCATCCTGAAATAAACCATAACTTAGAAATCATCCAGAACTCATCCAGAATATAGGCCTTTCTTGGCTCCATTACCAGTGTGTCATTTTCATGGAGATCGGAAAGGCCCAGCCTGTGATATTGTCCCCCTCATGTACTCGCGTACATCAGGGGGACAATTGGTGTCTCAAAACAAAGCTTTTACTTTTCATGTGGCCGTGAAAGGCCCATCCTGTGATATTTCCACATCAATGTACGCGCGTACATCAGGGTGACTATTAGCAAAGTGTGAAAAAGTTCACTTGCATGTGCACATGTGAATTTTGAAAAGCAAAAAAAAGCAAAATTCACCAGATCATTTTTGTGAGGAGGCAAGGATATCTGGCCAAACTGGAGTGGCACCACAGTCCAACCTTGACTTAACTTGGACTTTCACCGTATTAAAAAAGGTTTTCACCATTTTTTTAGCCAAATTCAAATTAATTCCCGCATTTCCCAGAAAATGGGTTTCACTAATTTTACTTCAACATTACCACATTCCAAAACTCCAAACCCAATAGTACCAAGTTGAATTTACTTTAATTTTGTACATGAGGGCATAAAATGTGAATTACAAGAAACCCATTTTTCAGAGGAATTACACTTGAGAATGTCAATTTTGCTCTGCTATCCTTCAACATCAGTAAACAGCACCAGGAAAAAAAATGATCACTTGCCTACAAGTGAAATGAGAAAGTACAAAGGCCCCTTTTTACTTTGCTATTTCACTTGCAGACAATGATTGTTTTTTCCTGGTGCAGGAGCAATTGATGAGTTGGATTTGGGTGAAATATCATTTCATCATATTTTTTCCTACAGTTGTACCTAGAAAACAAGAGAATTCTACACAACATTGTGTTGAGTCCCAAATCAATTCTGAATGACTTTTGAATCACTTCTCCATCCACTTTACAATTCATTTAGGGATGAGTTACCAATCCACATCAGGCCCACATCCAACCAAAACTCACATAAAATTCAGCTCTGGCACTCCCTGGGGAGTGGGAACATATCTCCCCTGGTGTTAGAAGCAAGAAATTTTCCACCCTGCAATAAGTAATTGGACCCTTGTGCCCAAACATCCTTTGGACACTCCAGCCAGAGTTTCTGATGGAAAGAGGTTGTGGGTGTCCATTCGACACTCCATCCAGAGTTTCTGATGGACACTGAATGTTTTGGAACCTCAAGATGTCCATCAGACACTCCCAAGAGTGTTCAGAGGGATTGGAGGGCTGAGCATCACATGGACGGTTCCGGAAACATCCAAGTGATTCTCAGTGCACATCACATTTGCTGGATGCCCCCCGGGCGCACTCTGGGCGCTTCTCAATCAGAAACGTCTGCAGGATGTAGAGAATTTCCATGTGTCCCATGGGGTAAGCTAATCCCACTTTTGCTGGAGGCTCATTTTACTTTGCAGTTCCCAAAGTTACCCTTGTATACCATGTGAACATGTCTTGTATCTATTTGAAATGCTTGTCATGCTACCAGGATCAATATTTGTTTTCTTTGGGTTTCATTATGCATAAGAGCAGATTCTAAGTTTAACATTAGTCTCAACAGCGGTGTGGTAATTTATATTGGGAAGTGTGGCAGAATGTCCACTCGCCAATAGCTGTTGGAATTTGAACTTGTTTCTGCTCTCCTTTTTTTCTTGTCAGCCTGTCACCTGCATGTTATTCTTCCCTTATGCATGTATTTGTTCCCTATTCATTGTGTTCTTGAGCCCGCACCCACAAATCAAACACCTTGTATGTAGTCTATTTAAAAACTACAAGACTACACAGGAATAAAAATCATCAGTCCTGACCATCTGTTCCCGTGTGCGCACTTGAGCCCGCCCACTGTCTTATCTGCGAAAGCGCATTAGCCCCTTTGAGTAAGTTATTTGGTATTTTTTTTCCAGACTATTTGTCTGCTATTGGCTAAGCCAATCTTTCTCCCCCGCCCATTCCGCTTGTCTCCTGTTGTAAATCCTTCAATAGCGCTGGCGGGAATGCACAAGTAGCTGAGCTCAGAGTAAATTCTGGTGACATAAGCACTGAAGATGATGTCAGAAAAAGCACAATAGGAAAGCTTACAGAAATTCTCACGTGCAAAAAAAGCACCAATCGGACGTTATGCGGATTCAGATTGGGTGGCAGACTGGAGCAGACGGGTAGGGCTGGACTGCAGCAGACTAAACGCAGGGACTGATAGCAGCGGTGCATCAGCAGGTGAGCCGGGGCAGCTGAAGCGGGGTTCACCAGCATGTGGAGATGGTGAGAGTCAGACTGACGGGGGCTAGGCAGAGGACGTGGGAGGTGAAGTGTTGGAGAGGAGTGGAGATTGGGAAAGTGACATGCGGAAGTGGGGCTGAGATGACTGACTAGTGCGGGAAGATGTCAAATTGCGGAATTGGGTGAGAAAAGAGATGCGCGTGGAGGCTCACGGTTTCTCTTCTCTTTTCCTTTTCATCATCTTAATTACTACTCATCATTGTACTTACAGCTTACAGACATACTAGAGTATTAGAAGAGTTTTATGTGACCTTTATATTGCTATTCCGGAGTGAGGAGATTTATCACTTGCGGATTATTACACTATAGATCAGGCTCCTTGCGGAGCGCTGAAGGCTAGCAGAAAGTAGCAGTGCGGAGCCAGGAAATTGATAATCAATCAGCCCGGATATACATATTCTTGAAGAAGGCGGAAGTGATCATTTCTACACAATACCCATCCTTTATTCTCACAGCGGTGGGGTATCAATATTGCGCCAAGCAAAGACATTCTACTAAGTTTTTTACAACATCTGAGCACGGAGAAACAGATATTAAGCAAAGTAATAAGCAAACAAATTCTGCATTCACTGCAAGAAAAAGTCAAGTAACTGCTAGCAGTTGACGTGCAGGTTACTGCTTTGGAACTGATCTTCTAGCTCCACCCAAACATAGCCAATTTTGTCAAAAATCCCTGCATGCCTTATTGGGGGCATTGTTATGGTCTGTTCTGGGGAGAGGAAGATGGGGTCTGGGGTCTGGGGTTCTGGGGGTTCTGGATCCAAGATGGTAGATTGCTGGATGAGGAAGAGGCTTGGATCTCCAGCCTCTTGAACCTTGAGTATGGTCCGTGACATGTATGTGTAGTCTATGTACATGTGAGTCTGCGCTGCGGAGCCTGCGCTACGGCTCATAAAATTATCCCCCCTTTAATGCCCAAGCCGCCCCCTTTTCTGGTTGATCAATGAGAAATAAAAAATAAATAAAAAATTCCTCCTCTTTTGGCTCTGTATTCTGTCCCTGGGCAGCATTAAAAAACCCAGTGGGAAAAAGCTTGCCCTCTCACTTTCTTCTCTGTGTCCTCCGATGCCTGGCCGCCGCCTCCGGAAATTTTGAGTTGAACTCCGCCAATATGTCTCTGCTGTTCTTCAGGTTTGCCTCCAGTTCCCACTAATTCTCTGCCAGTCCAAATCCGCGCCAGCTGACAAGGTATTGAGTCGTCCGCCCTCTCCGCCGGCTGTCCAGTATGTCGTCGACCTCCCACTCATCTCTGCCGTTGACTGTTACCGGTTCCGGGGTCTGCCGCTGTTGGTGGGCATTTTTGTTGGGCTTGTGTTTGCGGAGTACTGAAACGCGGAAAACTGGGTGGACTCCCTGCATGGAGAGCGGAAGCACTATGAAAAAAACTCAAGAAACCGCTGGCAGTTGACATGCGGCATACTTGAGTCAATACTCAATTAGAACCAGGTTCATACAAATGAATCCCAGGCTGGAACAGCCTGGAATATTTGAAATTTGCACAGAATCATTCTAGTGCACAGTGCACTAGACAAGAATGAGCTCTGAGGCAATTGCTCAGCTGGGATCCATGGTCTCTGAGGCAAATGCTCAGGAGATCCACGATTTGCCAACCTGGGCTTGTCAGCCAGCATCAGCCCTTCCTGCCTCTTGTTGAACGGGTGAGATGCCTCCCCCTCAAGAAGCTCCTAGTCAACAATGGGAAACCATGTCAACCAGGAGCAGACAACAACATACAACAGGTGGCCGGGGGGCAGTACCTCCCGGCCAACAACATCCACCTGTCAACCAGGAGGAATCCCTCTGGGTCGGCATCACTATCCAGCCATCAATTGGTGATGTACACAACCCACTCAATGACCGGCACACACCGGTCATCAAGTGGACTGAGACCCACTCAATGACTGGCACAAGCCAGAGGGTACACAACCTTTGTGATGCTGGCACACACTGGCCATCAAGAGGGTACACAACCCCTTGATGACAGGCGCACGCCAGTCATTGAGTGGGTCTCAATCCACTCAATGACCGGCACACACCGGTTATTGAGTGGGTACACAACCCTCTTGATGACTGTTGTGCCAGTCACCGAGTGGGTTGTGTACCTCTCAATGACTGGCTTGTGCCAGTCATTGAGTGGGTCTCAGTCCACTCAATGACCGGACTGTGTTGGTCATCGAGTGGATTGAGACCCACTCAATGACTGGCGTGCGCCGGTCATCAAGGGGTTGTGTAACCTCTCAATGGCCGGTGTGTGCCGGCATTGCAAGCGTTGTGTACCCTCTTGATGACCGGGCCGGTCATTGAGAGGTTTGAGTCCGGTCATTGAGTGGGTTGGGAGGGGCTGCTCCCGGTTGACACACTTGTACCCAAGTGGATGGGAGGCATCCATGAGGTTGCACTATGGACTTGTGCAGTAAATTTCCAAGGCTGAGTGTCTGAGGACACCTGAAGGCACAGTGCTCAAAATTGAGCACTGAGCAGCTGTGCCTTGTGGCTTGGCACCTGGCCAAGCTGAGCTAGCCTGGAAGCAAGCTGGAAGTGCCCTGGAAGAACCCAGATACTGATCAAAGTACTAGCATGGTAACTGCATGTCAACTGACATCAGTTTCTTGAGTTTTTTTTTGTAGTGAAGGGTCAGTTTGTAAGTGGAGTTTGAAATTCTGCTAGCTATTGGAATGCAAGGGCTGAGAGTAGCCCTTCACTGAATCTCACAGTTATTCAGCGTAGTCCGTTTTTATACAAGACCGTGATGTCTCGGAGAGAACCAAAATTGCTAGAACCCAAGTTGTATTGCACTAGCTCAGTAGAAATGAAGTCAGTTGGTGTTCTCTCTGTATATACAACAAGATAAGGTGAATAGAACAGTAGTGAAGAAAGGAAGGGAAGAGAGGCTTACCTAGCTCAGTAGAAATGAAGTCAGTCGTGGTTCTCTACTGAGCTAGGTGGGAGTGGGGGATCCTGGAATAAAAGTGCGGGTCCGGGTTGGTCTGTGATTGGGTTGTGATACTTGTGCCAGGCACGGGTCTCACATGGAAATGGTCCAAGCCAGCATTGTCTCACATGGAAATGGTCCAAGCCAGCGTTGTTCCAACTTGGGGCTGGGGCAGGTTGTTGAGATATTGCGCCCATCTAGCCAAACCTTGTCTCCGCTAATATTCCATTCCGGTGTTTTCTGCACTCCGCTGTCGAACTGGCTTTTCACGGCCTCTTGCACCGCTTCCAGACGGTGCTTAAGTTCGTCCTTTTAAGCGCTCCCGGGAGGGGGGCGCTGCACCAACAAGGCTTACAAGGCAAGGACGAGGGGACGAGGCTGAGGCCTTGGGAGGACTTCTGGAACCAATGTTTCCTTTGATTGCGCAATCCTAGCTCAGGAGAGATGGAAGGAACATCTCTGCTGAACTAGGAGGGGCAGGGGAAATGGTTGGACTAAGTATGGGTCTGTTTGGGATCCTGTGATCCATATTGTGACACCCCAAAGGCGGGGGGTTACATTCCTGTACCTCTGCAAGCTGGCGGAGTTGCTCTGCCACTGCATGTACACACTGCTCCCCCACTGCGTGTACACACTGCTCCGCCAACAGAATTCTGCTGTACAATGGGTTGAATCTGTAATTTGCCTTGAATAGGGACACCCCTGCTGACGTGTGGTTGTTGTTGTTGTAAGCAAAATCCGCCGTTGCCAGGAGTGGAGCCCAATCATCCTGTCAGTAGCTCAAAAAGTGGCGGAGGTATTGCTCCACCGCTTTGTTTGCGATTTCCGACTGTCTGTCTGTCCTTGGGTGGTAAGCCGTTGATGGTTGGAGGTGGATGCCGAGTTGGTTTTCTAGAGATGGCCCCTGTGAACCCGGGTTCCCGCCAGCTTTTTGCCAAAAGTTTAACACCCGCACCCGCACCCGCACCACCTGGGGCAGTCAGAGCGGGTACCTGCAGGTACCCGCCCGGGTAGCGGCGGGTACCTCCCCCAAAATCAACCGGAAGGATTCCTTCCAGTCGAAGAGGTTACAGAACCTCCTTGACCGGAGGGATCACTTCTTTTCAAAGGGGTTCTGTAGCCTCTTTGACTGGAAGGAATCCTTCCGGTCAAAGAGGTTTTGTAACCTCTTTGACTGGAAGGAATCCTTCCGGTTGAAGGGGTTACAGAACCTCTTTGACTGGAAGGCCTTTCCAGTCAAAGAGGTTACAAAAACTCTTTGACTGGAAGGAATCCTTCCGGTTGAAGGGGTTACAGAACCTCTTTGGCTGGAAGGCCTTTCCAGTCGAAGAGGTTACAAAAACTCTTCGACTGGAAGGAATCCTTCCGCTCAAGGAGGTTTTGTAACCTTTTTGACTGGAAGGAATCCTTCTGGTCAAAGAGGTTTGTTAACCTCTTCAATTGGAAGACCTTCCTTCCAGTCGAGTCAAAGAGGTTCTGTAACCCCTTCGACCAGAAGGATTCCTTCCAGTCAGAGAGGTTACAAAACCTCTTTGACCGGAAGGAAGGCCTTCCCAGTCCTTCCAGCTGTCGTGGCAGCCGCCACCTGCCCAAACAAGAGCAAGTACCCTCTCAATTTCTCCCAGAAATCCAGCATCCGCACACGCTGGTGCGTACTTGCCGACCATGGGCGGGTACCCGCCAGCGGATAGCAGGTACCCGCTGTGGTGTGCCGCATGGTACAGACATAGATTCCACTCAGATCATCGCGCGCGGGCGCGCGGCCGGTCGAGGTGCTCAAATATTCAACCTTCAAGATTCAAGACCCGGGGTCTTTCAAGATCTTCGCGACGCGGCGCGCGTTGCGCCTTCAAGGCGTTCTGAGGATCACATTTTCTTTGTTTTGTTTTGTTTTGTTGGTTTATCTTATGTTGTTGGTTTTCTGTTTTGTGTGGCGCCTTGTTTCATTTCCCTTTCTCTGCTGCGCGCTTTGGAAGGGTTCAGTGGGGAGGGTTAGGTTTTGTTCTCTTTTGTTTTGTTTTGTGGCTTGTTTTTGTCTTTGTGCGCGCGCGGGGTGTGATGACTGGTCCGCAGCGCGCTGCGCCTCCCCGAGTCTGAGTTCAGCCCCGAACTCAGACAAGGGGCGGCATGGAACCTAGCTGATCCCATTAGGAATCCATCAGAAGTTTATCTCTCATTATCCGGCGCCCTCCAAAGCGCCATACTGAATCTTATTGATCCTCAAGAATCGCTTCCTTAACCCGAGCTTTCTTCTTCCCTCAAAACAACAAACCGCCGACGCGCGCTCAACGCCGTCGTAAAATCTTCCCACCCCCCAAACCTCAACGCTTAACCGATCCTCATCGCTCACCCCGACCATCACCCGGAGGGCACATAAAATTTCTTTTCCCCCATTCCCCTCCAACTAACTGCCGCCGGCCCACGCACGGACGGAGTTCCACATTTGGTCCCCCGAGCCGGGATCGAACCAGCGACCTCAAGATTTACAGTCTCGCCGATTTTGGACGGTTTTGAGACGCTTGGCGGTCGAAAAAAAAAAAAAAAAAACTTTGCTCTTCCAACTGAGCCCGTTTTTTCTGATTTTTCCTTTTTTTTTTTTTTTTGGTGTTCAGCAGCGGAGGCATAAGAGATTCAAAGTAAGTTCCTCCCATAAGTTGCACCTCCGAGGGATTTCTACCATCGTTTTGAAAAGCATTACGTTGCCACTTCCGTGAGCCGCTCGCAACCCGTTCTCGTCTCTTTTAGGTCATCATGTCGGAGTCTCAGGCAACTGGAGCTGGATCATCATCAAAGATGATCAAAATTCAGCCTCAGGATCGGAATTTGAAGTTCGATGGGACTCGGATTGAGGCTTTCTTACGCCAGTACGAGCTGGCGGCTCGGTTGGATGGCGCTTCCGAAGAAGACAAGGTCCTCCAGATCACGGCTTTCCTCGAGGGCGCCGACATCCAGGACGCTGTGTGGGACATGAGCGGGTACACGAGCAACTCGTGGTCGACGCTCCGAGAGCAGATGATTAAGCGCTGGGGGCAGGTAGATCTTGTACGCTACACGGTCGCCGATCTCCAGGCTCTTAAAGATTCGTGGTCTGCCAAGGGTGGCATCTCAACTCTAGACGACTACAGATCCTTCAAATCAGTCTTCGACGTCACACTTTCCTATCTGGTCCGATATCAGCACTTGTCTTCAGAAGACCTTGCGGCCGATCATTTTTTCTTTTCGTTTTCTTTGGGCTTCCAGCATCGCATCAAGTCGTTTCTCGTCAAGGCAAAGAAGATGACAAAGACTTTGGATGGGCGTTACCGGCTCCCAGCTTTGGCCGAACTCAAAGCGGCCGTAAAATCAGAGATGGAGGAGGAGGTAGCCTTTACCTCGGAACAAGCTCCCCCGCAGCCGAACGTGGGTTCATCGACAGACTTCAAGGCGGCGAACGACGTTATGCAGCAGATAGAGGCCAATCGCCGGCCCAAGGATGCTCCTGTCTCTGATAAGCCCCCGGCGACGGTAGACGAGATCTCAAGGATGCTCCAGTCTTTTGAGCAGCGGTTGGAGAAGAAGTTTGCATCAAAAACCATCCCCACAACGTCCGGAACTTCTCGTGATCCTCGGGGTCCCTTAGTCTGTTACTATTGCCACCGTGAAGGACATGGCACCGGGCGCTGCATGGAGCTGGTCAAAGACAAGGAAGCAAATCTGGTGGAGCAAAAGGGCAGCAATTTTTTTCTGCCAAACGGCGCCTTGATCCCGTTCGACTCATCGCGCCCGATCCGGCACGTGGTGGCGTCCTACCAGCCCAAAGCCTCCACGGCGTCGACTTCGCCGGAATTTCGCGCTACTTGTGGCACCCTCGAGCCCTGGTATCCCCCAGCCATCTCTTCGCAGTCTTTCTCTGGCACCTACGAGGCTGATCCTGCGAGGAAGAAACATGAATCTCCCAAGCCTTACAAGGCCCCAATGGTCCCGCCCTCGGTAGCGCGCAAGCCGGCGCGGAAGGCATCGAAGGCGCCCGCTGAATCTGATGGTGAAGATATGGACGACGAGCCCGAACTGTTTGAGCGGATCCCTGCTGCGCCGGCCGAAGACGCGCTTCCTTCAACAGCGGACGCGTCGGAACCGATCTCCAAATCCAAATCCCCAGCCCCCAAAGTTCGGTTCGAGAGGGGGGTCACCAAGGATCACCCTCACATGGTGGAAGGGATGTTAAAGAAGATATTTGATCTTCCGGTGCCGGGTGTGACGGTTTATGAACTCTTGGCGTCTTCCCCATCGGTGGCAGAGGGAATGAAGAAGTGGGTCTCCAAGCGGCGCGTGGAGATTGGCGCCGAAGATCTCAAGGTGTCCTCTGGCACTCTCTTGGCTGAAGGACTCGACACAGAAGGCTCTAGTGGCGACGCGCGCCTGTACTCGTGCCCGTTGGGTTTCCTCCCGTGCTTGATTGGCGATGAGGAGAGTCCTGCTTCTCCTCTCATTGATTCAGGATCCCAACTGAACCTGATCTCCGACGCAATGGCTAACAAGTTTTGTATAAGCCCGCGCGTTAACTTTAGCTCCGCCGTTTACGGCATTGGTAATCAGTCGTGCGAGCTCGTGGGCGTTGCGGAAGACGTCCAGATCAAGATTGGGCGGAAAATTCTGGGTTCTTGTCACTTCTGGATCACGAAGGCGGCAGGGCCTCTAATCTTGGGCCGCCCCTTCCTCATAGACTTCGAGGCAACTCTCATTTTTTCAGGAAGTGGAGGCGAGAAGATTCTGCTGCCCGACTCGGAGGGACGCCAGATTGAGATTTCGCTCTGCGCAACGGATCAAGGGCGATGGGAGCGGGATTTTCCCGCAAAGGGAAGGAAGGCGGTGCTAACCCGGATGGGAAAGGTCCGCGACGACCCTACGGAGGGTCGTCATTTTTTATGAAGGGCGTTGAGCCGGGAAGCGGCCGTTTTAATACAGGACCTCGCACTCGCGCCGCTGGTTCAACTCAGTCTCAAGAGGATCCATTTTTCTGTCTTTCTTCTCTCTCTCTTCCTCAAGATCATCAAAACATCAAACCCAAAAAACAGATTGAAAACCGTCAAATCCGTAAAAAAAAAAATCCTGCTTTCAATTTATCTCTTTCCCCGGTTTTTCCCTCCTCCTCTTCGACTTCTGGCGCTTCTCCGGCCGCGCGCGTGGTGTTTTCAGGCCGGGATCTCAAGGCGCGGGGTATTGTGAAGGATTTTGGGCATTTGTGGAGGACTGGAGAACCAGAAGTAAGTTCCTCCCAGTTGTGCACCTCCGGGCAAGATGCTCCCTCCCCGTCGAAAACATTACATGCCACGTATGTGAGCCTTGGACGCCCTCCCGCCATCTCTTCTTCAGATCAAGATTCATCGGCGCTTGGCGGCGGTCTCCGCAACGAGGATAAACTAGCTCCTCAGAATTCAATGGACTGGGCGAATGAGGAGGAAAAAGGGCCTTTGTGGAGGCAGGGAGAACTGAAAGTAAGTTCCTCCCAGTTGTGCACCTCCGGGCAAGATGCTCTCAACCTTTCAAAAACTCTACCGCGTGCCACACCCGTGAGCAAAAATTTGGATTTGGTTTCCGCATTCTTGTTAGCATTCGACGCGATGTTTGAGGATCTACTCCGCAAAGAGGATAAACTATTTTCTTGGAGTATGGACTGTGAGGGTGGGAGTGTGATGTTTGGCGCACCGTGGAGGAACTTTGGACTGAAAGTAAGTTCCAACCAAAGTGCACCTCCGGAGTGTGATGCTACACAACGTCGTTGTACCCTACCGCGTGCCACACTCGTGAGCAATGGACGTCCGCATGGTCTTTCTTTCGCAGACAAAGCGGCGTTCTCGGATGACAGCGAGCACCGCACCTGGTCTCTCTTGGAGCACGGCCTCCGTTTCACGGAGCAGAAGGCTCTTCTGGAGGCGTGGTCACGCGGCGAATACCTCACGTTTGCGACGAAATACAAGCCGGTCGCCAAGAAGATCAAACCGGTGAATCAAGCTGTGCCACAGGGCCTCAATCCTCCCTTACATCGGCCTCCTCTGTCTCGAGACCCGTATCGCGGACTCGCGCGCTCTCTCGCGGGCCCTTTTGTTCCTCAAGGACGCGTCACCAAAGAACTCTTGGTCGTGGTCAATTTCGGTCCTGATGGCTGGCTGTGGCCAGACGAGCTCAATCTGATCAAGAATGTCTTGGCAGATTGTAATTTGGCGATAGCTTTCACGCCGGCTTTTAAAAGACTCCTATGGACTGCCATACATCATCCCCGTCGTTGAGCACACTCCCTGGCAGAAGAAAAAGATCCCGATTCCTGCGGCCAAGCTAGACGAATATATCAAGGTCATCCGGGAGCGAATTGAGACGGGGCTGTACAAACAGTCCACTTCTAGCTACACCTCTCCGGTCTTCTGCGTTCTCAAGAGCAATGGCAAGCTGTGTGTCGTCCACGACCTTCAACCTCTGAACAAAGTCACGATCAAGGACGCGGGCGGGGCGGGCATGTTACGGCCTTGGCGATATAATGGGTGGTTACGACGAGCGCGCCCTGGATCCCATCTCTCGCCCTCTCACGACCTTCGAGACCCCACTTGGACGTTTTCAGCTCACGCGCCTACCTCAGGGAGCCACTAACTCTGTGGCTGTTTACCAGGCCCAGATGATGTGGATCCTTCAAGAGGAGATTCCAGATCACGCCGGCATCTTCATAGACGACGGCGGCATCAAGGGCCCCGAATCTGATTATGACAATGCAGTTCTCTCTTGGCACCCCGGTATTCGCCGCTTCATTTGGGAATACGCCACCACATTGGAGCGCGTTTTGTTTAGGATTGAGGAGTCAGGACTCACCGTCTCCGCCTCCAAGCTTGCTGCTTGCGTGCCAGCGCTCGAGATAGTAGGGCACGTCGTCTGCAAGGAAGGGCAAAGGATGGCTCAAGGAAAAGTCAACAAGATCTTAACGTGGCCGACCCCCATCAATGCGACAGAAATCCGTGGTTTCCTTGGAGTTGTTGTCTATGTTTGTATCTTCATCCCCGCTCTCTCTCAGCTTTGTCTTCCTCTTCGCCGCCTGACGCGCAAGGACGCCGACTGGATCTGGACGGAGGAGTGTGAAGCGGCTTTTGAAAAACTCAAGTCTATCGTGGGCAAGGACATCGTGCTCGTCAAGATCAACTACGGGCCTGACGCTGGGAAAATTAAGCTAGCAGTAGATTCTAGTTTTCACGCGACGGGCGCGGTTCTCACGCAGGAAGACTCAAACGGTCTGGATCGGCCAGCCTTGTATGAATCCCTCCTCTTCTCTGATGTCAAATCTCGGTACTCACAGCCCAAATTGGAGATGTGCGGCGTGGCGCGGATACTCAAGAAACTCCAGACAATCCTTTGGGGCCAACACTTTGAGCTTCAGGTTGACACCCACTCCCTCATTGAAATGATCAATGCGCCGAGTCTTCCCAACGCCCCGATGACGCGCTGGGTGGCTTTCATTCAACTTTTCTCGTTTGATATTGTTCACCGGCCGGGAAAGACATTCCTGATGCCTGATGGTCTGTCCCGGCGTCCTAAGGATGAAGATGAGTCACCTCCTGAGTCTGTTTTTGATGAAGAAGAGCCCGCGATCAAGCCTCTAGGTTTTTGCTTGACGGCCGCTAATGGTGAATATTCAGGATACCAGCAGGGATTCTGGCGACAGTTGGAGCGCTACCTTATTGACCTTCGGGCGCCGTATGGGATGGCGACGGAAGATTTCAGAGCCCTCAAGCGCAAATCTTCTGAGTTTTTTGTCCATGCAGGGCGCCTCATGAAGAGAGGTTCTCCTTGTCCACGAATAGTCATTACAATCCCAGAAAAGCAGGACGCGGTGCTTGAGCAGCTTCACAAGGGATTGGGTCACCGTGGGGAGACAGAGACTTATCGACGCGTAGCGGAGCGGTTTTGGTGGCCCTCTTTGAAGAAGAGTGTCGCGCGCTGGTGCAAGAGCTGTGAGGCATGCCAGAAGCGCGACCTGCGACGGCCTTTAGAGATTAGAGGCCCCACTGGCGAGTCATCCGTTTTCGGGCGCGTGGCCATGGATGTTGTTCACATCAAAGCCCCCGGCGCGCAATACCTTATTGTGGCACGTGACGACTTTTCCGGCTGGGTCGAGGCTAAATTCCTGAATAATCTCAGCTCGGAGGCAGTGGCCACGTTTCTTCATGAGAACTGGACGATGCGCTACGGTTTGGCGCGCTCTTATTCGACAGACGGCGGATCTGAATTTGGCGGCAAGCTTGCGGAGATGTTGCGCGAACTTCCCGGCCAGCATCGCGTCTCTACGCCATATTACCCAGAAGGTCAAGGGATGGTTGAGCGCGGCCACGGTCCTCTGAAGGCTGCACTTGTCAAGCTCGCAGGGGAAAGTGCTAAGAACTGCCGAAAATACCTCCCGCTTGTCTTATTCGCGGATCGGATCTCAACAAAGCGCACGACGGGCTACTCGCCCTACGAGCTTGTCTTTGGCCAGCGGGCCGTGCTTCCCATCGATCTGGAGATGGAATCTTACCTTGGGATTGACTGGGACGAAGTCCAGGACACACCTGATCTTCTGGTTGCACGCTCTCGACAGCTGGAGCGCAGTGAAGAAGTCCGCGAGTTAGCGCATCAAAAGCTGATGAAGGCGCGCGAAGAATCTGTCAGGTATTGGGAAGAGAAGAACGCGAATCGACTCCGGACCCCTCTCCAGCCTGGCGACATGGTCTTGGCCTACAATCGGGCCCTTGAGACACAGTGGGGCAAGCTTTTTGCCAGCCGTTGGAATGGGCCTTTTCGCGTGGTGCGCCAGGTTCACGGCGGTTCCTATGTCTTGGCGGAACTCGACGGGACCCCCTTGGCGAGGCGTTTTTCAGCAGATCAGGTGAAACGGTATTTTTCCCGTGGAGGCACAGGAGGGTCAAAGTAAGTCCTCCCAATGTGTGCACCTCCAGGGTACTTCTACTGCGTTTTTGTAAACCCTACTTTATGCCACATACGTGAGCACTGCGGAGGCGTTTGGTTTTTTTTTTTTCTCTGGATTCTTTTTAGGCCCCTCTTCTTTTTTCTTTTTTTTTTAACTTCAATGGCGAGGCGCAAGCAGTCTAGGGACAGACTGCAAGCGTGGTGGAGATGTGGTGTGCCGCATGGTACAGACATAGATTCCACTCAGATCATCGCGCGCGGGCGCGCGGCCGGTCGAGGTGCTCAAAGATTCAACCTTCAAGATTCAAGACCTGGGGTCTTTCAAGATCTTCGCGACGCGGCGCGCGTCGCGCCTTCAAGGCGTTCTGAGGATCACATTTTCTTTGTTTTGTTTTGTTTTGTTTTGTTTTGTTGGTTTATCTTATGTTGTTGGTTTTCTGTTTCGTGTGGCGCCTTGTTTCATTTCCCTTTCTCTGCTGCGCGCTTTGGAAGGGTTCAGTGGGGAGGGTTAGGTTTTGTTCTCTTTTGTTTTGTTTTGTGGCTTGTTTTTGTCTTTGTGCGCGCGCGGGGTGTGATGACTGGTCCGCAGCGCGCTGCGCCTCCCCGAGTCTGAGTTCAGCCCCGAACTCAGACAAGGGGCGGCATGGAACCTAGCTGATCCCATTAGGAATCCATCAGAAGTTTATCTCTCATTATCCGGCGCCCTCCAAAGCGCCATACTGAATCTTATTGATCCTCAAGAATCGCTTCCTTAACCCGAGCTTTCTTCTTCCCTCAAAACAACAAACCGCCGACGCGCGCTCAACGCCGTCGTAAAATCTTCCCACCCCCCAAACCTCAACGCTTAACCGATCCTCATCGCTCACCCCGACCATCACCCGGAGGGCACATAAAATTTCTTTTCCCCCATTCCCCTCCAACTAACTGCCGCCGGCCCACGCACGGACGGAGTTCCACACCGCGACGGGTTCATCGGGGCCATCTCTACAGTTGTTTAATTCGTGGGTGATTTGGGACACAAAAATGCTTCCTTGGTCGTCCAATATCTCCGCAAAGGTCCGCTGCATGATGTTGTTGGGCTTCAACAGCTGCCCAAAGGTAAGTTTCTTGCCAGGGGCAGGGGCAATGTCCGGTCTTCTGGAAAGAGCATTGGGAGAGCATTGGGTTTGGTGGCTTGGCGGCCCGGGCAAAAGATGATTTTGAAATCAAAGCAACCCATGGTCTTGGCCCACCGCACCTGTCTTCAAGTGAGCTCCTTGGTGGTCATGAAGCTTTCCAGGTTCCGGTGATCTGTGTAAAAAATGGCAGTCAGGCGGTGCGGGTTCCTTTCAAGGTACTGCCACCACTCTTTGAAAGCGGCAACAATGGCCAACAGTTCCTTGTCAAAAATCTCTTAGTTTTTCTCCGCCTGCACCGATGATTGGGATAAGAGCAACGGGCTGGAGTTCTTTTTCTTTTTTGCAGACTTGAGACAGAACTTCTCCGAGCGCGAAGTCGGAGAAGTCACATTCCAGAATAAAAGGCTTGTACGGGTCCGCAATCTTGAGTATTGGAGCAGAGGTGAAGGCGGTCTTTAGGCATTCAAACGCGGAGTTACATTTGTCATCCCAAACAAAGGGGGTTTTAACTTTGTTCAGGTCATGTAGAGGTCTAGTCTTCCCCAAGAAGTGGTCAATGAACCGGCGGTAAAAGTTGGAGAATCCAATGAACCTCTGGAGTTCTGTAACATTCCGCGGCGCGGGCCACTCCGTCACCGCCTTCACTTTTGTGGGGTCCATTCTAATCCGGTTACACACAATTAAGAGTCCGAGATATTCCACCTCCGGTTTCAAAAATTCACATTTCTCCGGTTTCAGCCATAACTGATGTTTGCTCAGGGTCTCCAGCATTCCGTTGACCGCCGCTGTGTGATTGAAGGCTTTCTGTGTGTACACCATAATGTCATGCAAGTACGCGGCGGTGTCCTTTCCAATTTGTCCAAGGAGGATGTCTTGCATGAAGTATTGAAAGTATCCCGGAGCTCCTGTGGGTCCAAATGGCATAGTGAGCGGAGCAAATACCCCCGCCTTGCAGATGAAAGCTAGTTTATCCTCATCAGCCTCCGCCATGCAGAGTTTTCCGTAGGCGTTGCGGAGGTCTAGTTTTGTGAAGGTGTAGGCGTTTAGCAGGCTGTCAACCAGGTCCATGGTCAGCGGAAGGGGATAACGGTTCTTCACTGTTAGCGCGTTGGATTTTTGGTAGTCAAAACAAGGGCAGAGGTTTCCGTCCTTCTTCCCAGTGAATAGAAATGTGGCCCCTGATGTTGATGTGGTTCTCTGGATTTTTCCGCTTGCCATTCCTTCCGCAATCAGTGTGTCAAGTGCTTGGTTCTCCGCCGGTGAAAGTGGAATGATCCAGCTTGCTTGCGGTGTGGCTCTGGGGACTAGTTCAAAAAAAAAGTCATATTTTCTCAATGGTGGTAGGCTCTCTATTCTGCACACACTGCAGGTTTGGGGCTAAAAATAGTGTTGCAACAAACATTAGGAAACTGCAAAATGTACATATAACATTTTTCCCCGCTGTTCTTGCAATCCAAATTTTCCATGATAATGTGGATATCACATCCTGTTGACCTTTGCAACACATGAGGATGATGAAGTATTTATACATCAACCCAAGTTACACATAAAATCATACTGAGAACCAAATGACTTACAACCAACTCCATACCTACTTCCTAGAAGTTATGGAAGGGTCACTCAAAAAACTTACATGAAAGCACTTGCATGCAAGTGCCCTGGAAACATCCCTGGTGACACATAAGATTTTCCTGTACAGTCATTGTGAATCATGCACAGTCACTGTGAATTGGAGCTTGGTCAACAGTAAGCCTTGACAAAGGCTTGTGTAATATCACAAGCTTGCTTGGAGCTCTTGCACAGTTGATTGACTTTTTCTTGCAGTGATTAGGGCTAATAACAGCTTGTTAAGTTACCTGTGATGCCACAGGTTGCATTTTACTGCTAAAAATAAAAGCAGGTCATTGATTGGCATAAATCACTCAGATATATTCAATTGAAGAAGTAAGTACCCATCACTGATCATGGGGATAGATGTGATTCCAATATCTAGAGGCTTACCAGGGAAGCTACTGAATGCTTAATTTCATAACCAAACTTTAGATTACTATGAATATTCTTTTTGTCACATCTAAAAAATTGAACCAGATTGTGTTATAAAATATTAAAATATGTAGAGGAAATTAAATTAAACTAAAGGTATTATTGAGACTTTATTGTTTCCAGTTTGAGTGTTTTTTTGCCTCGAGATTTTAATCCATTCATAATTTTCTCCCAAAAGTTTGATATGTGGAATGTGAGTGGCTTGCTGCTCCCCCTCCATTCACTATAAATATCTTTAACCACCTTTACTGTATTTTCTTCATGGTTAATATTGAAACCTTTATCTAATGCAAAAATCTTGAAGTGCTTAATTTCTGTCTTTGAGAGACTTGGTTGCAGAGAATGAAGTATGTCTTCCAATGTACTGTTGTAAATGGGTCAAAGTTTAATAATTGTAATTTATATCATGAGTGACTAATTGCAAGTTTACATTATCTTTGGGGATAGATGAAGAAATGGAAAGATACTCACATGAGTTTGAACTCTGTTTGTATCTCTTTTTGAAGTCCCAAAGACCCTTGGTTCAGTGATTTCCTTATTGAAGAACTTGAACATACAAAAGCCACAAATCATATCAACTGTGATGATTTTATATTAAAATCAATAAACAGAATAGCTCACAATATCTTCCAAAATTTGAAGAATTCCAATTTCCCTAGAGAGAAATTTGCTTTTCTTCCATGCTTCAAATCCTCCCCATTCAAGGATTTCATAAGATCTCTTGAAGATGATTAAAGAAAATAAAATAATTCAGACAAATAATTTCAACTAGCTTCTTGATTCTGGACATGTAAGTATTCATATTTTACTTACTGAAACCACTCCACTGCTTCATCTATTTGATCAGGTTTTATTCCAAATTTCTTTGAAGCCACAATTTTAAATGCTTTCAGTTTCATTAAACTGCAATCAAATAGTTATAAAGGTCAGTTATCAAGATGCTGCTTTGAAAATTATTTCTGGAGAAAAAATAAATGAATAGGCTTACTTTTCTTTTTCTTCTGGCACTAGCTCAATTTTGTGATCTTGATCAAATTGCTGTCTAGGATTAGGTGAAGTACTAGGGGAAATATCATTTAAGGTTCAGTTCTTTTATTATGACTGGTCATTGTTTTGAATCTATTCCACTCACACATCCAAAACCTTTTGATCAAGGAATGATCCTGAATTCCTTTCTTTTCCTAAGTGTGATTCCCTGTAGAAAAATATTCAGACAAAAGCATCCCATTAGAGATAGGTATTTCTAAAACCACAGTCAGAATTGCTTGCTTTTGAGGCAGGTCCCTTTTTGAAATGGACATACCTCTCATGCGGGGTCCCAGATGAACTTGTGGTGCACCAACAAAGATTTCATATTGGTAAAATAGCTCTTTAATCAATTTTGATATTTCCTGGGGGGGGGGGGGGGGTAGTACTGACCCTGCTGTGCGTAATCTGGATAAATTTATTACAAATTAAGATTCTTAGAATGTCAACTCTTTGTGTAGCAGTATATGACGCGCGTAAGCTTTGAAAATTCATTGAAGAACTCACAAATATGCTGATTCCCCTGCATGAATCTCTGTACTCATGCGTTTCGACAGGCTTGCTCCGTAACATTGGGCCGGCGTTCTCGTGATGAGTAGCAGAAGTGCACCATAGATGGCCAGTGTACCGGGATGGAGTAACATTGTAGGCTTGTTTTTCTGAAGTTTCCTGCGGAGGGGGTATGAACAAATGTGACTGAGAAGGATTTTGCTGAAGTGCTTTGGAGAGAAATATAAGAATAGAGTTGTCTTTGCATCGGGCTAGTGTGAACCAAAACCTAAAAACACTGAATTTCAGCGGGTCTCAACGATGCACACTGTTGGGACAAGTCGCTCGGACAAGCCGCACCAACAGGAAAAACAATGGATCTTCATACAGGTTCTGTCGGAGCAGTTCCAGTGGGTTGATACGACATACTTATCTTCAGAACGATGTACCAAATAGATTTGTAGGGCTGGTCGGGCAGAGTTCGTCAAACAGCTGTTAGGAGAACCGCTCATGCAAAGACGAAACCAAAGTGTAGCACTGCAAGAAAAGAACTGTAGTTCCACAGTGAACCCGCTTGTCAACTGCTGTAGTTGAGAGATTTTTTTTGTAGTATAGTTAGAGCTGGTCGAAACGAACCCGTTGCGGGTACCCGGTATCCGTTGGCGGGTACCCGCGAGCGGTTCCGGGTGCGGGTGTCTCATATTAGGCAAAATACGCTGCAGGTACCCGGACACAAGCGGGTACCCGGGTTCAAATTGACCAGCTCTATATAGTATCAATTGATCAGAATATAAATCTTTGGGCTATGCAACATATTCTTTGGGAAATAAATCACAGCTGAGTGAATACACAGTGACAGCTCTCATCCCTGCCTTTTGCTGCTCATGTGAGATTTTGCTGTTTTGACAAAAGGAATCCTGATAAGTGCCCCCAGCAAAGCTGCAGGCAAGGTTGCTTGGTTAAGTTTGAACAACAATTGTTAGGAATTAGAAGGGATCCATCCATCTGCATATTCCCAGTTCCCTTGCCACACACTCAGGAGACAATCAACACACTAATCATCACATTGTTCCATCAAAAATTCATTGAGCTAGAAGATAAAATATGGATAGTGAGGAAAAGAACTGAACAAGACAAAATATAAACACTAAAATTACATGGATAAATACATAAATTGATGGGTTTCAAGTACACAGAGAGGAAGAAGATTACAAAAAGCCAAATCCGGGTGTTTGGAAATTGAATACAGGGGAGGGGGGGGGAGGGGGGGGGGGGGGGGGGGGGAAGTGGTCAGGGGGAGAACAACTTGTGTTCATATTTTGCCAACTTTTGGAGGGCAAATGTGACACAGACGTTGAACCATGGGGGAAAGCAGGGCAACAGTTTTGGGGGTCTATTTTTGGGGGGAAGGGGGTGGGGCAGGTGCCGGCTTGATTGGCGCTGGGTCTGCGGGCATAGTGGGCTGCATGGAGGAGGCGCCAAGCAAGACCTGCAAGCTTGCATATGAGAGGATCAGAATCATTGGCGCCCACTGTAAGAAATTCCGACATGGAGAAGAGAGTTTTGAGCTCCTGACACTCTACCAACGCAGAGCTTCCTTAAAACTCTTTGCTGAGCGGTACCCGCTCAGTCCTGGTTGTAACAGCTCCAGTGTCCGGCAGCTTGTGGTGTGGCATCAAAACAGCGCCAAAAGGGCTGCAGATCCGGCAAGGACAGTCAAGCAGTGGGCCTCATTTATGAGTATGATGACGGAGTGGATGAGACTGAGATGCATGTTGGTCTGGTTCAGCTTTATCCTTGTGATTACCCAAGAGGTTATGGCTAAGGCCCTAGATGAAAGATATAGTCAAGGAGGACGTGGAGTGAATTGCAAACTGGGTGAGACTCAGAATCACTTATGCTGCACTATAGTCTAGACTCTCTCCGCCTTCATTTCCTGGGTCCAATTCAGAGTCTCCTTCCCCTTGGGCCAACTGTTGTTCCAGATAAAGGCCTTCATTTCATGGACCAACAAGAGACTGTTTTTGAGGCTCAGCCGGCCAGGACTTGATACAACACCGTTGCTTGGGAAGTCAATCTAGTGCATGATAGGTCAGCGCACATGGGAGATCTCCAAATCTGGCCAGGGATCTGGCTTCCCAGTACAGTCCCAGTGTCTGCTTTTGTCTTGAGCAAGTTGTTTTGGTCTGGGTTTGGTCTAGCTGCAATAGTGTATGTTCACACATGAGATGTAGTTTTTGGGCTTAGCCCATGTTTTAGTTGTAGGCTTAAAGTATCAGCTTACATGAATGATACTCTCACCCGTCTTGCAATTTCCTCCATTTAGGAACCCCAAGAATATTTCTTGAAGCCAACAATAGAATCACTCATAAAATCAGTGCAACATTTTGATTTCAAGATGAAGCATCTAGTCCTTAAAATTTCCCGGTTCTCTTGCATAGAGAAAAAATTTCAATGCTTTCCTTTGGGACATTCGACATCTGACACATGAGGAGGAGTTTAGATACTACAGCAATTGGGGGCTGGGAGGATATGAGTTAAAAAAAAAAACCAACGTAGAGACCATGGCTTGAAGTGTTATGGTCTGTTCTGTGAAGAGGTAGATGGATTCTGGGGTCTGGTGTTCTAAGGGTTCTGGATCCAAGATGGTAGATTCAAAGTTGTAACTGCTGCGCTGCGTTTAGCGTAGTGAAGCAGTTAGCGCAGCGTTTTTTGTGCCGCTGCGCTAACCGCTTTTTGTTTTCCCAGGAAAAAATGGTGATTTGTAGCGCGCTAAAAAAAGCGCCCACGTAGCACTGAACCGCTGCGCTTCAGCAGTATTGCAGCGGTTTTCAAAAACAGTTTTAAATCATGTTAAAAGACATTCAAAAAACAATAAAATTCCGCTATCCGCTAAATTAGCGGATAGCGTAGCAGATACGCGCTTCCGCTGCGCTAATGCTGCCACCCCTCAGGATGAAGCAGTACCCCGCTAAATTTAGCGCTAGCAGAAGCGCTTTTTCAACCGCTTCCGCTAAATGCCCATGGGACCTAGCGGTGTAAGTGCTGCGCTGCGCTAAATGACTGCTTTTTCTAGCGCAGCGCAGCGGTTACAAAGTTGGTAGATTGCAGGATGAGGAAGAGGCTTGGATCTCCAGGCTCTCAAACCTTGAGCATGGTCCGGGACATGTACATTTAATCTATGTACAAGTGAGTCTGCACTGCGGAGCCCGTGCTACGGCTCATAACATGATTTTGGTAACAAAGAGAACAATGTGATGAATACAGGACCAGTTGGGTTGCCCCTGGACCATAAGTTTGCAAAAGCAGAGGGGTTTCCTGAAAATGTTCCATGAGGAGCAAGATACAAGTGTGTCAATTGGTTAGGGAGGAGGGGTGCCATGAAACAGATCACTGTGGGTTGGTTTGAGGTCAAATGGCAGGGTTGAGGCAACGGGAGTAGTAACCAAGGATTTGGGTAGGGAGTCACAAGAGCTTAAATAGGAGAGGTCAATAGTTGCATTTAACCCAGGGCAATTGGGGATGCTGCACTTCCAGCTACCTGTCATCCTCAACCCCTCCGCTGTTGCACGTGCGCAGTCTGAGGGGCAAAGAGTGGGCCCCCCACTGGTCTGCAGCCTTTGCTGCGGGCTGGGGGCCTTCATGTCCAACCTTTTTGACCTGTGCGCTTGACGCGGGCTGGAGGGTGAGCCTGGGGGCACAGCACTGCTGATGTTGGAAGGCTAGGTTGCAGTTTGGATAAAGTTCTTTTGTTGGTATCATTGTAGTCTGTTTGCATTTTTTTGTTGTTGATGAGACATTTTTTGCTTTTTTTTCACATTTGTAACTTGGGGAAACCATTGATTTTGTTTGTTGTTGATTTGGTGATTTTACAGGGGGAACTCTTGATTAATCTTTTAATTGTGTAAAAACTGTGCCTTTGATTAACTTGATACTTGAAAAAATGAAAGTATACATACAAGCCAAACAGAAGAGGACTAAAAGAGATGTACAATAATGCCTTCTGATCATAGATATATCTATCTATATATGTATGTACATGTATGCATGATAGTCAAGTTATGAATCATTCCTCAAACTGCAGAGATCAAAAGAAGTGCATGAAGAAAATAAGATGATCTGGTTGATAGTTGCAGAAAAAAAGGAGGGAGAGGAAGGAAGAGAAGATGCGTAGATCCAGAGAAAAGTGTAGTCCAAAAAAACAAAAAGGACAACAAAAATAATGAAAAATTAAGGTGAGGAAGGAGCAACAAATTCCAATCAAACGTTGTCCACTACTATACGCACAAGATTCTACACAAAAGTGATGTTTCTTTGTTTTCCTCTTTGGCAATTCTTCTCTTTGGAAAAGAATTCAAAGAAAGAGAATAAGAATGGGAAACAATTGCGATCAAGAGCTAGTTTAGTGTTATCGAGACAAGTCACGGAAAGCCGAGTCCATGATTCTCCGAATCTAACAAACAAGAAAGGAAGAGAGAGTGATAGTAAGATAGACGAACGGTTGAATCGGGGGCTCCTTGATGGACGAGATGAGAAAGCAAAGAGTAAGGGAAAGGAAGCTTACTTCGCCATAAGTGACGATGGCACAGGTCTGATCATCCCTACTAATCAATGTAAGCTTCTCCTCCGAACTCGTGTCCAACTTATTCAAACACATCAACACGTGACTCAGATCAGTGACCGGTTTGCCTTGGGAATCTACTTGATGAAAGACATAATCCCGGAATAATTTCAAGAGATATCGTTCAGATGTCTCAGACCAATTGGGATCATGATCAAACCTAATCATTGATTTGAACCCCGAGGAAAAGGAGGAACAAATTTTAATTGTTTTAGTCAGTCATATAATTCATGTATTTGTTTTTTTTAATTGGAAGATCATCTTTGTCGGACAGCTGTGCTCGGACACCTCTTCAGTGTCTATCGCGAAGCTAGGATAGCAGCCCCCAAGCGCCTTATTGATATGGCTTGCGCGATGCAATTTGAGATAGCCCAATCGATGGGAATTGTGCGATGCAGTTTGGAGCTGAGCTGTGTAGATGTAGAGTGTGCGGGTGAAGGCCGAATTAAATGGCTAGCGTTTCGGGGCTAGCAGTTGCCATATTCGGTCTGAGGGCCTAACCAAAAAAAAAAAAAAAAAACGGAGCTATGATCATATATAGCTCTGGAGGTAGTTTCCTCCAGTGTTTTTCTTCTTCCTTTGGCTGAATAAACGCTTTAGCCCACGCGGAACTAGTCACCGGTACAGATGCTTCAAGAAATGGGATCCAGCAGTAGTGAAAATACACCAAAGTCAGAAAGATATATAGTTGGACGTACTCAGGCCTCTCGTTTATAAAGCCAAGTTTGACCATCAATCGCACCAATCTACCGTTCTCCAACTCTCGCGATAGACATTCCTCGAGCAAATCGTTATGACTGGAAATTACGTATAAACCCATAAGTTTTCTAGTAAAAAACAAAGAAGGTTGCAAATGGATATGGAAGAGAGCGGCAACGTACTTGAAAACTTTGGTCATTTCATCCAGGCCACGACTGTAGAGGATGTGCAGGAGCCCATTGATCGAGATTGTGTGCCCATCATGAGCAGGTGCTAGTAGATAAGCGACAATCTCACTAAGCTCGGCGGAGTAAAACTGCTTGACGTATTCAATTCCCTTGGTGAGCGAGTTGTTGTCTGTCTTCGTACAGAGTGACGAGCTAGCAAGTGAACAAATCAAGCATCCGAGATCTCGAAGATCTTCTAGTTGTAAATCCTCTGGTAATTGATTGGGCGAGTATTCTGTAACATCCAGAATCCCGCATGCATTAATCCTCACCCTGATGATTCATAATAGTTTATTTTGTGTTGTGACATGGAGTGATGACGCAAAGTAATGGAAACGCGATTTCGAAAAAACTTCTTAATATGCTGGCCAGTCAAGTATCCTTTTTCCTCCCCAAAGATCCCACACAAGGTCAGAAAGAGAAGCCTCACCGGTTAGTGCCTGTCAAGATGATCTTGGTTGGGTCGATTGTTCTTACGGAGAGGTTTGCCGAATGGACTGCTTTGACAGCATTGGCAATCTGAAAAAATAGAAGACATGAAAACCTCAACTACAAAGTCATCAAGTTAGTCTGAGCAATCTATCTACCTGCACCACGTAAGACCAGATTGTCCTTTCTTCTGATAACCCAATGCGAGATGGGTTTCCGTTCGTAGGTCGATGTCGGTTGTATCGAGATCCGGAGTGACTCGGATTGGGCAGATTCGAGGAATGATCTACTTCATCCGCTGCAAATGACCGGATAGTGCTTTTCTTGGCTGAGATATGCTCGTCATAGAGAGTTTGACTGAGTGGATGATAATCATAGGCAAACAAAATAGCTGTAACAATCAAAGCAAAAGATGATGACAAGATTCATCGGATCATCAGTTCGAGGGTTGCTCTAAAATCAAGAGAACAAGAAAAGGGAAGGAGAAAGGGAAAAAAATCACAATGATCCCCGAATGCCCTGGTGGTGAACGCTTCGCGGACATTTACAATTGCGGGATGTCTGATTTTTCTCCACCGTTCGACTTGACCGATTGCAGCTTCTCCCTGCCCCTGTTTCAAGCGAACGCCTTCGACCCGATACAAGCAATAAGCTTTGCCATCCAATGAACAAAAGGCTTTGTAAATCCAGCAAGGGTTCTTCAATACTCGACTCGAATACGGGCTAGTCGCGGATCCGCCATTGCTGACTCCCGTGGGATGAAGTGAGTTCGTGTTATTATTTGAAGCATGCGGCGAGTCAAGGACAACTAGGGAGTGGTAGACCCCTAGATCCTCTGGCGTTCTTGCAACCTCGTGGGTGGGTCCTTGTAAGACAGCAGCAGATTCTGGAAGGGGTGTATTTATTAGCCACTGATCGGATGATTCAAAGAAAAGGATGCGGGTGGTATTTTCACGTACTCTTTTGCAGGGTTTCCCGAATGGAAGCGGGCATGAAGAATTTGTTGAGGGCTAGTTGATGAGGATGTTGATTAGATGAATGGGGCAAGGGGGGAGCGTAGAGATGGTAGTTGAGCTAGAAGAGATCCCGATTTTAGCAAAGCACGACAAAAGAAGAGCAGACGACTGGAAAGATGTGTGTTAGTTTTTTTGGGGGGATATATGTTTATGACTGACAGGCCGTTGGAAATTTGATAATGAGGGAGCTGTGACACGATTGTGTGGCATGAAACCATCATGGGGCATGTATGCCTCGGTGATAGGATGAGTGGTTTGAGAATGCATCAGACGCTCGGCATCATAGGCGTAAGGATTATGGGGGTGAAATGGTGGATCGCCCGGATACGACGTGGATGATGATGATGAATACGAAGGACCTGATTCTGAGGTATTTGAATGAATGTAAAGCGCCGATGACTGTTTGAATGTTAGTTTCGTGGGAGTAACACATACAAAGGAAAGTGAATCAGTGAAGTTTTAATCAATTGAATCTCAAGTCAAGTAAAATGGGAATGTGTGATTATGCGATTTGAGATGGTAGATTTTGGATGTGATGATCTGATCGATTTGAACTGATCGTTGAATCGCGGTGTTAAAGAGATACTGACTAACATCGCTGGTGGGTACCAAACCGGAGGGTGCAAACTCAGCCGCGGACTTATTCAATTTGACTTGTTGACCGGTCCTTCCGGGAGGGTTATAAGGATTGAGATTTCCACTGGGTACGAAGACAGGTGCGTTGGTGGTCAGGCTAGCTCCACTGGATGTGATCGGCGTGGCCGTTGCAGGCCGGGCCGGATGAGGCAGGGAAAATTTCCGAGGAGACGAAGGGCTAGATTTCCGACCGGTTGACATTGTTGGCGATGTCTAAGGAGCAGCGATCACAAATTCAGTCCATTTTTTTTACCAATTTCGGCAATGTTTTTTTTGAAGAAAAATGTCAAGATGGGTTTGTTTTACTGACTTGATGATTGAAGTGATCACAGCCATTCGACTCGGTGTGGGACTGGTAATCAGCTGAAAGAGCAAGCGAATTAGGCAAGGCAGAGGTCAATCAATTTGAGCCAGAGAAATGCCCAGTTACCTACAGAAGATGAGGGAGAAGCAAAAGGATTAGTGGAGATACATCTAATGTAGTGTTGTGATGACTGTTTGCAAGAGGGACAAATGGTTGGAGAAGGATGATGTACCATTAGAGACCTTTTGCTGAAGATTCGAAGGTTGGACGGCCGAGTGGGAGATTGAGCCAGGGGCCGGCCGGGGTGAAGAGTTGACGGAGGCGCTTGAGCTAGGGGGCCGTATCCTGCGAGGATGGATCAAGGACCAATGGTTAGTTGTTTCTGAAGAATACGGTCTGTAGATGTTGAGAGAGCGGGTGGTACTTACTGGACAGCAGCAGATCTGGAACCCATTCCGAGATGGTGGTGAGCTTGTGGAGGAGATCTGATGAGATGATTTTCGAGCGAGATGAGATGTGGTTCGGACTACTGTCGACGGAAAAAGAACGCAGGATGGGAAAGTGTCAAGAGGACGGAGGATGAAGCAAGGCGCCGAAGAAGGAGGTGAGGCGAGCAGCGAAGGGAAAACACAAAAGCGTGGCCATTCGACTCGGGCTCTTTGACGTCAAGCCGTTCTATGCTGTCATAACACATCACATCACACCACTCACATCACTCCCCATCTCCCTTTCTGCCCTTTTTCCCATCCATCCATCAGCGAATGCGCATTGCCTGCAGAGCTCTCGGATCGATCGGCGGACTTGGCGGTGCCACAGAGTGGTGCTTCGATTTAAACACTCTTTCTAATTCTAACCCCTACAAATCCATATTCATGATCCGACGAAGAACCACACCCCACGGGATGCCTGAAGGATCGTGTGCACAGACATCTGCTCTGAAAATCTGACATTGTCCTGGATTTTTTGGCGGTTGTAACCCCGATTCACCAGGGGTTTGAGGGAAATTTAGCAATTCTTTGAAGCTCAGCATTTGGAACAGCCCCAGAGGCTACACAGAAGTGAAGGCCCGCACTGTAAATTGAATTGAGCTCAGTGTTTTCCTTTGAATACCCCTATTCCAAAGAAGACCAGGTGTCTCCCACCCAACCATTATCTACTGGGGGTTTGTATGATTTCTTCCAATGTATGTAGTCCCTTACAACCTTCCCAGTTTTTTTGATTGACATTCCACGGCCGGAACCAGGCGTAAAGTATTCTTCACACTGTATCTGTTGTGGTATGCCAGTAAGCCGCCTTGGCTTATCTCAGTGTTGATACATCTCACGTTCCTGTTAATTGTTGTCTTCAAAACCAGACATCTGGTCAATTTCAGAGATTTTGCAATGCACAAATCTCCTACAGAGGTGTGGTGATCAACAGGGGGTTTCAAACCTCAAGATTCTGACATGCAGGCCCATTGGACCATTTTGCAGGGCAACTTTTCAGGAAAATTATCCCCTGAAAAATTCAGCCTGAAACTGGGTGGATTCCCCGTGGCACTGAGAGAGCTCCAGACGCCTCTGTATTATAAATTAAGACACCTATCAAAACTACAAACAGCACACATGAAAGCAAATAACCACAGGCTTAGGAAAACATTTCCCTATTTTACTGAAAATGAAGCTTTTGGGTGTGTAAACTGAGATCTGGGAGGCTCCCAGACTTGATGACAAATCATCCACTTGTTCATCTTTGAGCTCCCCAAATTTCATGTAATAACTTTGGTTTTTTTGCTATTGATTTCACATACCACTTATATAGTGAGATGACAGGTATAATAGGGGGACTCAAAATAGAATTTAAAAAAACTTTGGAGCCCATTTTAAGGCATTTATGAACAACTTTTGAAAATTTGTTAAGCTGTCCACAGTTGGTTGTTCCTTGGCAATTAGAACAAGTTTTATTTTTTTGAAAAAAGTTGTTCATAAAGCCCTCAAAATGGGGTATGGATTTTTCTTAAAATTATATTGTGCCCCCCTTCAAAGAAAAATTGGAATATAAATAAGATCAAGCGTTCTCATTTTGTCTCTTGCAATTTTGAATTTCTTGTGGTATCAGTGGGAAGGAATCAGACCATGGGGGGTGAGAGAATTTTTCATCTAGAGTATCCACCTCTTTTTGAGAGGTCAATTTGTCCTGAGAAATGCAGACACAGCAGTTAGAGGGGTGGAGGTGTCACTTTATAATTTGCAAGTTGTTGAAACCGTGGACACTTCGAAGTTCGGGGGCCTGACCCCACCCCCCCTTCGGCTTCCCCGTCGTGAAAAGCCTGTCTCGCAGTCGCAGGTTCTCAGTTCAAGTCAGCTGAAAGGCTGCCCCACAAACACACCAACTACGACGCAGTGGCTGCGTGAATTGGAGTTGAAAATACACCCCAGTCGCTTTTGCTTTCGTTGATCTTGTGATGTGTATTCATGTATTTGCTTCTCTCGTAACCCCTTGTCTCGAGGTTGCACGGATGGATAGCCTACCGTTTTCTCGGACTGATCATATCGTTGATAAAAAAATTACATTGTTGACACTACGGTCACATTGGTCAGACGTTCAATGTCATACACTTAGCTGGAACAGTTCTATCGCTCTAACTCATGTCTTCTCCACCGCTGATACATCTGTCGTTCTTTTATCTCGAACCTGCTGCTTGTGTTGTACCCCAAGTTTCCTTTCTTGTCCATTCCTTCAGTCTATTTCTTATGCTCGCCGAAGGCGGTAAATCCTGAGCAAACTCAATGAGTTTTCTCGATTTTCCCCTTGCGATTGTTGGACTGCTAATAGTTTTTTCCCTCCTAGAATGTCAAACAAGTTCATCGCCCTCAAGTCCAAGTGGCTCAGGTAATATCACTCCAAGCTTCACAACTCCCGCAACCAACAATTCCTCCACATTGGCAGACTTTCGATATCCTTGTGCTCGACTACCTCTCATGCCCGACTCGTGGCAGTCTTTGGACTTGGACAATTATTTAAGGAATTTCCCTGGCGGGAAAAATTTATCACTAGAGGTGCAAAACAGTCTTACTTTCATGTCTAATCATTTTGACTTCTACGGGTATTGGTTGCTCATCCATTTTTTGGGACCATCAACTCATCCCATACAATATGCCTTCGCTATTTACAGCTTTTTGCAGAAAAGGTTGGAGCCACCAACTTCGAGTGTGGAATTGGAAAGATGTGTGACGCCAACCAGGTCTGGATTTGAATAAGTAGAATGAGGTAGCCATCAAGATTCTGATTTGATCTCTGGCATTACCAGATATGCCTCCCGGTTCGTGGACGGGATTGGTACATACTTGTCGCAGCTCAAAACTGGAATTCATTCAGTAACCAAATGTACCAGGCAACAGGTTTTGCCTTGAGTGTTGTTGGAGGTCAGCAATCAGTGTCTAGACTTGTTAATTATCTCTAAAAGCGACTCTGATGCTAACCATTAGATCTTTCCTTCGTGAATTATCGAAATTGAAAACCTCTCAGGCTTAGCTTCATCCATTGTAAAATAGGATTTCACCTAACCATGTCCAATCAAAGAATTTCAAGCACTGCTGTTCTAACCCGTTTTTTCTTATGTGCATCAGGTTAATGATTATGCACCACATGAACCCGATATTATCATGATAGGCCTAGCATTTTGGAATGACTTCGCAGGTTTATGTGGAGCTATACCCGGCTTCGTGATTGAAACTGGATTCGCCTTTCTTGGGAGTACTTTGTGGCCCTTTATTCAGGGTGGTACCGGGTTTATCGCCGGCCTTATTAACACGTACCACAACCTAATTGCTACGCTTCCGAATGACGAATTCTCAAAGGTTGGTGCCCATTAATATCTATCAGAAATGTAGACGTGAGTGTTGAAATTGACTGATCACCACTTGTGCGATGGAAAATCAATAACAGACCAAGGATGTGCAATTTCTATTGTCAAATGCCCAAATGAAAGCTCAAGCGCAATTCTCAAACGAAATGAAAAAAATCATTGACGGCGGTATCAGCACGGAAGAGGGACTGTATGGGGCCCTGCAAGGGGGTACATTTCTCAACGACAAATTCTTCACTGCCGAGTATTCAGAAGATGAAATAAAAAATGCAATTTCAGCTGTTGGCCGGGCACGACTTATTGCAGCCGTTTGGAAAGCAACCGTGATTAGTTATTCAATTATTTGTTTAGAAGCTCGTTTCGGTGTCACTGAAGTTCTTGCTGACATTATTCTACTCGAAAATCAGAACCATTTCATAATACGAGGACATGTCAGTCATTTTTCCACCATCAACTGAGTTATTTTTCCACCATCAACTGAGTTATTTTTCCACCATCAACTGAGGCTCAAATTAATCCATAATTTTACGTTTTGGTCAAAACTTTAGAAACCATGCACTCAGGATGGACCAGATGGTGCTTTTCCCGACGAGGACGTCTTGTCTTATTGCAGCCCAGATGGAATGTAAATTTAAAAATAAAAATTGACAAACAATATTGCATCTGCTGATTCCTGATATTTATTTAGGATGATGAATATTGTGCAGTCCCACGGAGGAAAATTGCTAGAAAGGTTTCCATCAGCCCCTCTACTTTCCACCAAGTATAACCTCACCACGCGGTACTTCGTTGAGCACTCCTGGGATTGTCAACAGAAGTATGGAAGTTACAATTACGATCCTTACAAGAACAAGTAAGTCAATTATCATTAGCTTCATTGAAAGGATATAATATCTATCAGAAAGACTGATGTTCATATCCCGCTTTGTTAAATTCGAATCTTTATGGTGAATTTTCTCATTCAGAATACTTCCAGCTAACCCGGACGCTGAATGTGTTGTTAGCCTAGCAGTTTGTGACATGACTCGAAAAGGTAGTAGATTTCCAATTCTCTTGTTGCCAATCTCATCATCAGCGTCGAAGCTCACCGGTGCTTTCTTCAATTGCACACAAGATATACAAAAGGCGGCAAAGAGAAAGGGAGTGCTTAAAGCGTGTCGGGAAATTGGACAGCTACCCAAAATCTAAGTTTCTTTGGACAATAACACTACAGCGGGCGCGGATCGCACAGGAAAAAACTGAACCAAACTTGGTGGGAGGCAGGAGTGCAAAGTGTGACTTCTCATCTGAGAATATATTTATCTACTGTAGCAATATGCAATTCTCTCATCTCACAAATAATGCCCAGGTATGCTTCGCTCATGATTTTCAAAATTGCATAAGATTTCTTTAGATAAGATCATAATCTGAATTTCGATGTAAAAAGATCTTATAACTGTGCTCAAGTGCAGGGAATTTCACTTTTTGCGCTACTATGGGACATGTGGTTTTTTGTTATGGTTGATTGCTGTCTATCGATATGAACATTCTCATGCTTTATTTGACGACACCTCAGGCGGAGCGGAGGTAGCGGAGCCAACAGATCCATCCAACCTCCGGGAACCGCGAAGCCGAAGGGGGGAGATCACCGGAGTTCTCCCTTTATCTTACACGTGGGGTTTATGCAAGCTTCACAAAGCCTCTTTGGAGGAGGGCACCGCAGGGTCTCTACGTATCTCACAGCGCTTCGCGTGAGGGCCGTCAGAAGAGGGACTAATTAAGTTTGGGGCTTATGGGTCAACATACAAATACTCAACTCAGGTCTGGGTAGGCGAGTAGGCCTGATTGCATCGTACGCCATCCTTGTCGAAAGGCATCGAGTGGTATGCCACAGTCTTTCTCTTTCTTATGACTCGGGCGAATAACTCTCGAAGAGACACGTTTTATTTTATGAGGCCATGCTAACGAACGGTTCTTCACTTATCAGGAGAAAAGCACATGGACATTTCTCCTTTTCTTTGCTTCAACTTATTTACAATGATTCTAAAACTCGGCCTAATCCACATCCACCAATTAAAGCATTCACATTTTGTTTAACGGGGAGTTGAAGTTATGGAGATACATAGATAAAAGCAAGAAGAGCAGGACAACAGCACAGAAAGCTGATCGGCCAATACGCTTGCTATAGACCACTGACGGGAGAAAAAATGAGGTTTGTCAGACTCTTGTGAGGCAGAGTGCAAGAGCACATGCAAGAATGATATATCAACAGCTCACTATGTTAGGCTCTACAGCAGGTGAGGAAGTCCTAACTAGAATTCAGTGTCATAACACTTGGTTGTTTTGGCACTGGGTACTAGGGTGTCCTACACAAGGTAATTTATAGGAAATCGATATCAATCCCCGGGATGATCAGAGGGCAGGACTACTAGCACTACTGACGGGTGGTGTTCCTGCGGGGTACGTGTCTGGAGGACAACACTTGGGTGTGCCCATACCTGCCACACAAGAAAACCCGTTATGCTCGACCTTAGCGACTCGAACTTCCAGGGGTCCCGTTTGAATTCGGAGAGAGAAGAAGAAGAATGCCAGTCTGGTTAACTGATCTGATGCGCTGCTCGATTGATCAAACGGGGAGGAACATCACTCACACTCTGGTGGTTTTTCTGGGTTTTGGGAGATAGGATCAGATTCGTCGTGAGTGTTTTGGGTGGATTTCAAGGGTTTATATAAACGCCGTGGCGTGCGCGTGCAGCTCGGTTAATGAGAGCGAGAACGGGACTGACTGGGTTCGTTTCCAAAGGGACGGTCTTTGACCCGGCAAAGGCCCTGCTCCCCATCACAGCACTCGAAAGCAGCTGTGAGGTTGCAAACCACGGCCAACAGGATAACGGCGGCTAAAACGTTCATAATTTTTGTTGGGGATGGGTTGTTGATGATTGGTTGGTTGGGAATGTGGAGCTGGGGGAGCAAGCCTGTTGGGAAGTCTTCTTATTTATAGATACCATTAATTGGCATCGCTCCTCCTGCGTCTCTGGTAGCTTCAGTGGTGTGGGATGTCCTGAGGTGAACTTGTATTTATGTTGGACCCTTATCGGCCACGTCAAGAGCCACGCTCGCCATGACCGTGGCAACTTAAGCTTCCTCCCCTGTTGGCTATGTACCCCCCGAACCCGACCAGCCACCCGAGGGCCAGATATGAGGTCATCAGGGTTTCGCCATCATCGGAGTGGCCATCGACGGTCAACAGCGGTCAACAGCCAAAGCTTCGACTCAGCAGCAGAAGAACGATCCGACGACGATGAAATCCCCAACAGGCTCAAGCTCAGCACACCACCAGCGACCATTCCTGGTCAGCAGAGCAACGAACGAAATCACACAGTTCCCCGCCTACGAAGACATGGCCGCCACCTCCCCATACTCCCCCGCGAGGAACCACTTCAGCAGCCCATTCCACTCGCCAAGCCAGCACCAACACCACCAGCAACCCCTGCCATCATCCTACTCCCAGAACTTCTCATCCTCAACCATCCAGTCAGCCGCAGCCGAACCAGCAACCCAGCCTCCACTGCCAGCCGAGCCGACCTCATTCAACCACCTCCTCAGAAACCTCTTCATCCAGCACAAGCCCAGCCTCTCAAACCCCCCGCGAACACTCATCCCACTCACCCTGCTCCTCTTCGCAGCCCAGCTCATCTCCATCATCACCACCTTCTACGCCATCCCATTCCTCATCAAGCTCGACCCCTCCAACCCCGCCCGATTCATCCTCTGGATCGCCTTCCCCCTCGCCGGCCTGCTCGTCCCCATCTACCTCGGCACCCACTCCGACCTGCGCACCCAACCCAGCCACCGGCGCACCTCCCCGATCACCTATGCATCCCCCATCCTCAGCTGCTCGCTCCTCTCCCTATCCTTCTGCCAGCCCATCGGAGCCCTAGCCATCTACATCCTCGGCCTCGACCCCGGCGACTGGGACCCGAACCGCAGGCTCAACATCCAGGCCGCCGCGATCGTCATCGGAATCGGCTCCCTCTACCCACTCACCTTCTCCCTCAGCGCACTCATCCAATCCACCCGCTCCCTCATCCTCGACCAGATCTCCGCCGAAAACCAGCCGCTCATCAACATCTCCATCACCCGCCTCTCCAGACTCGCCGACTTCCTCGTCTTCCTCATCGTCGCCGGCTCCCCCGCAGCCGATCTCCACGGCCCAAACCAGCCCAACCTGCTCCGCAAACTCGTCGGGCTCTCGATCCCCGTCCTGCTCCTGTGCTCGCTGATCACCTATGTCCACGAGACCGACCGACCCGCCTTCGTCGACAACAACCATCCCCTCTCCACCACCACTACCACCAACACCACCAACACCACCACCACCACCTCATCATCATCATCATCCGTCTTAACCCTGCTGAAGGCCCAACTCAATCTCTTCAAACAGACAATCGTCGAACTACCCATCCCCATCCGGCGGGTCTGCTACGTCGAAGTACTCAACTCGACCTGCTGGCTGACGATCTTCTACCATGCCAAGCCGCTCGTCTCGCGCTTCACGCTTGTCGAACTCACCTCCAACGGCGCCAAGCTCACCGAATCTCTGGTCAGATACGCCGAGCGACAGGGCACCAAAGCCATGCTCAACTTCAGCATCGTCTCCCTCATCGCCGCCCTCCTCTTGCCCGCCCTCGCTACGATCGCTACCACCGAATATCTTATCACCCGTCGCGGGAAAACTTGGAATAGGATCCGCAGAGTCCTTGCTCATGTCACTCCTAGAAACCTCCGGACTTTCGGCTTGTTCGTCTACGCGATCCTCATGTGCTCCACCTTCTCCATCGAGACTGGCGCGGGCGCAAACCTGTTGATCTCTTTCCTCGGCCTCTCATGGACGGTATGTACGCCCCACACAACATCTCTACCCACATTCCTGCCAAACTCCAGAAAAAAAATTGACATAGTTTTTTTTTTTTTTGTGTGCGTGTGAAACAGCTAACACAATGGGTTCCACTCTCGTTAGTCATGGAATACATCCGCTCGATCGAGGAGACGACGATGGTCCGAGTAGAGGTAGCGGACGATGGGGGGAGGAGTTCGCCGGTGCCGTCGAGCCCGCGGCTGCGGATGCCGTTAGCGAAGCCCGAGCCGCGGCTGTCTGAGCAGTCTCCTCTGCTCGCGTCTCCGGCCCCGAACGAGCCCTCGGACCTGGCCTCGCTCCATGCCTCGCGCCAATACGCGACCGTCCGGGGCGGGACTTATCTGGCTATCTTCAACCTGGCCTCCATCGTCCCTCACTTCCTCGTAAGCCCATCCCCTCCCTGCGTTCCTCCCTCTCACTAACGCTCTCTTCCCGACCCTGGGGGAGGGTATAGATCACGATCATCACATCGACGATGTTAACGATCGTCCAACTCATCGAATCCTCCACAGACCTGCGCGCTCTCGTCCACCCCGGGGGGGACTCAGACGGAGGAGGCGTGGGGTGGCCGAGCAAGACGCTGTGGCTCTTCAGACTCACCGGCATCCTCGCCCTCCTCGCCGTCTTCTTCGTCTCCCATTCCATCGTCGTCCCTACCTCCGAGCTCGACTATTGGGACGAGATCCGCTTCCAGATCTTCGAGGACTGCGCCGATAGACTCGTCGTTAATCAGGTCGAGGACGCCTAGCCTGCTTCCCACCTCCTCGTTTCTTTCTTTTTGTGTAGCATGGCAGGGCGGGTCGTGGATCAGGGGTGGCGCAGACACTCACCTATGAGTGGAACACGAATCATCTGCATCTCTCGACTGCCTTACATCCCTTTCCACACCAAGACCTCCCCTCTAATCCCTATCCCTGTTGTTTTTGTTGCCATCACGTAACCATTTATCTTTTGCTGATGTTTTGTTTGTTTTTCCTCAGCATCCATTCCTTTTTTGTTTGTTTGTTTGTGGCAAGACTGTATTCTCTCTAATCATGCTCCCCTTCTTCGACATCCCAACTCGCACCATCTTTTGCCTCCATTTTTTTTTTTTTTTTTTTTTTTTAGTTGCTTACTTGCAGATGTCTTGTATTTTAGTTGTTGTTCTTATTGGGGTATGTGTTCAAGGTGGACTTGGGGCTTAGTTGTATGTGGATGTAGGCTTCAATAGGGGGGTTCACAATTAAGTTTAATAAACTTTGGAGCCAAATTTAAGGCCTTTATGAACAAAATTTTAAATTTTTGAGAAAATGCACAGCAGCAGGTGATGCTGATCAACCAGTGCAATTTAAGTAGTGTTGTTATTTAAGTTGTACCTACTGCTCATCCACCTTTTCTCAACACTCATATGGTTCATCAACTCACAAATCTGCTTGACTCACCGTCCGTTTAGGTCTGTCTCCTTTCTTCTCTCTTTCATTATTGTTGTCAGCTGGGCTACTGTAATAAGTTAGAGCCCGGCTAACTATTATACCAGTGTTGTGAAACTTTACATACTAATTGTGGTGCAGAGCCCTGCGCATAAGGCAAAATAGATATTCATTCTTGAGTATTAGTTGCGGGTCTACAAAACCAAAGTTGGGGGGGATTGAAAAGGAAGATACTGAAACAAAGCTTCACACTCACCTTGGAAGAGCTTCTCCTCATTGCGCCTAAGTTTTTACAGGAATTACAGAACCTAGCGGACAAAGAGAGTAAACCGGCGGTTCAGAGTCAGAAATCGGGAAGGTGTGATCACAAAGATTTCTTGATGAACAAACACCAACAGTTCAATTTCAAGGATACAGTCAGGCCCTTGTTAACCTACGCGTGTCCATTAGGATTTGTTGATATCTGGATTGGAGGACAAAAGGTTAAAGCATTAGTCAACACGGGAGCTGAGATGAACATTACGCTGGAAACCTTGTCAATCAAATTGAAGTTAACTACCCGGCAAATCAGCATGAACATCACGGGAATAGGCGGACATTCAACTCCAATTGTAGGATTAGCGGAAGTTATTCATTTTTGCATTGACAAAGAGGACAAGAAAGCAGCCAATTTCTTCATAGCTCAAGGGAAGGTCTACACCGTCTTGGGAAGACCATTTTTGGCCGGTCATAAAGTTTGTTTGGAGTTATCAAAAGCACAAGGAGAAATTCTGAGTTACGAGCTTGGGGACGGCAAACAATTATGTATACCAATTTGCTCTCCAAAGGTTCCAGGATGGGAAATGGCGCCACCACGGAGAATTGCAGATCAATGTTTTAGCATACACTAGAGGCCAAGGCGGCTTTGCCGCTGCACTCCCAGGTCCATCTAAGCTTTATGGAATATTTGTGGTACTCATGGAGTCCTGGACTGTCTATTTATTATGATGCCGCAATTATACTCCTAGCCTAAGTCTGAAAATTGAAATCCTCTTCCTCAGGATATACACACATACTTTGGAAAGAGATTAATTGATTGTAGACATTGATCTGACCAGAGTACTGTTTTCAAAGTTTTATATAATCCACAAGGAGGTGGAATATATTTCTATGATTGAGATCCCCAAGTTCTCTCAGACTGGTCTTTAGGCTGTACAGTTGCGCACAGAATTCCACTGTACAAGGTTTTTGGCTGGTCCCAAATTTTGGGGCCCAAAACCTGAAAAATACAGTTTTTTCACGTTTTTTTGGGCGGCTGGGACATGGTATGGTGTCCTAGCTATGGTTTTAGACCCACCAGACACTCCTGAAAGCACTGCATGACAGTTTCTGCCTCTATGTGTGGGTTGAGTGCCCAACTAGAAGGCATAAGTATGGGTTTAGGAGCCCATACATATGTACTTATGCCCGTATTTGGGAGGTGGGTCCCAAAATATGGGCCTTGAACAAACAAAAAAAACAAAATTGGCTGGACCAAATTGGTTGCCACTTTAGATTTGGAATCTACACACTCTGTAGACTCCAAAAATATACTCTGTTAGAGTGCTGGACCCCCAACCCAGTTGGGGTTTCAAGTTTTGTGGGTAGCTCTGTACAGTAGAATGCCGGGCGCAACTGTAGATGTACCTTTGAATTGATGTCAAATTATTCTCTGAATTAACAATAGAATGAGCCTAAATGTACTCCAAACTTGTACTAATTTTTGGATTTGGGGGGGTGGGTTAGGAAGGTGGTCCTCCAAAAAATCTGGAGGGCCTATTTTACTCTTAACTCCATGTTTGTTGGAGCACATGCCTAGGCACTCCAAAATAAACCAAAATGGGATGCACCCCACCCTGATTTTGGCTTTGCACTCCAGTGTGCAAATATGAACTGGAGTAGTCATCAAGCAGGGCACACCCCACTTGATGACCAGCTAATGTGCAACTCTCTCAATGAGCAGTACAGACCAGTCATTGAGCGGTGTGCAACCCGTCAATGGCTGGTACAGATCAGTCTTTGGGAGGTGTGAGACCCCTTAATGGCCGGTCCGACCGGTCATTGCAAGGTGAGAGATCAATGGCCGGCACAGGCCGGCACCAACGGGCCATCAAGAGCTATGAGACCCCTTGATGGCCGGTCCAACCGGTCATTGAGAGGTGTGAGGCCCCTTGATGACCGGTACCGACCAGCCATCGAGAGGTGTGAGATCCCTTGATGACCGGTACCGACCGGCCATCAAGAGGTGTGAGACCCCTTGATGGCTGGTCCGACCGCTCATCGGGAGGTGAGGGACCCCTCGACGGCCGGCACCAATCGGTCATTGAGGGGTAGTACTGTACTGCGGAGTCCCCTTGGGGCCTCGATGACCGGTACCAACCGGCCATCGAGAGGTATGAGACCCCTCGATGGCTGGTCCGACCGCTCATTGGGAGGTGAGGGACCCCTTGACGGCCGGCACCAATCGGTCATCAAGGTGTAGTAATGTACTGCGGAGTCCCCTCGGGGCCTTGATGACCGGTACCGACCGGCCATTGGGAGGTATGAGACCCCTTGATGGCCGGTCCGACCAGTCATCAAGAGGTGCGTGACCCCTCAATGGCCGGTCCAACCGGTCTTTGGGAGGTGAGAGACCCCTCAATGACCAGTCGGACCCGAGCTTAACAAAGCCTCTCTGGAGGAGAGCCCCGCAGGGTCTCTGTCTCACAGAGAGGCTTGCCCCCAAGCGTCAAGCTTTGGCGTGAGTCCTGACGCGCCTAAGACTCGGCAAACCCACATTTTTTACTAGATCCTTTATTACACAACCCCAGCTGCTCGGATTGGGTCATGAGTGACATGGCCTTGGAGCCTAGCTTCTTCCGCAGGCATTCATCCACTCTTACTTCAACAAATCCCCCATGGGGCTCCTGGAGACCCTTGCAAAAACACCGATGAGCTCTCTTCAACGGATGTGGGTTTTCTTTTTTTTACTTGTGTACAGGAACTATTTCCATGAACATCCCTGTACTCTTCCAGGAGAATTGAAAACAGCAGTGTGCTAGATACAGCTCTGGTACAACATTGTCCTGCAGTTTGATACTTATGTAATTTGGTGTGGTGTATACAGCTTTCATGGATTTACCACACATGTACCTGTGTATGATCAATCCTTGAATCCTGAAGTCATGAAGTTACATGCCTTCTTGGTTCAAGGCCATTAGAGAAAAAAAATTGTGGCCTATGTAGTCTTGAAGGCAAGATGTAGGCCTTCAATTTGGCTCCTGGGCGGCCAATTTGGTCCACAGGATGATTGAGTAACATGGGGTCAAAGTTTGACACCAGCCAAAATCAAAAATGGGGTCCTCAGGACTCACACCAAAATTTGCCGCTTAGTCCCAAGTCCCTCCTTCGGAGGCTCGCGCTTCGCGCGAGGCTGAAGAGGGACTGACTAAGTTCAAGTCGGACCGGCCATTGACGGGTAATATACTGCGGAGTCCCCTCGATGACCGGTACAGACCGGCCATCAAGAGGTACAAATCTCCTCGATGCCGGGCTGTTCCGGTCATCAAGAGGTGTTACCTCCCTTGATGACCGCACATACTGGTCATCAAGAGCTATGACTCCCCTCGATGACCGGCACAGACCAGTCATTGCAGAGGAGTGAATCTGCTCAATGCCGGTCTGTACCGGTTGTCGAGAGGTGTGAGCCCAATACCACTACAGACTGGCATCGAGACAAGAAGGAGACTCCGGGGAGGATGCCTCCCCGGCAAGTGGGGACACAAATACTCACAGCCACCTGACTGGTCATCTTGAGGATTAAAGCTCTCAAGCTGACCTGTAAACACTCGGATGAGTGTGTACAGGCCTGTACCGGCCGCAGAGGACCCAGGAAACCCCTTATAAATGACCGTAACCTAAAATCCAGAATTTCGACAAAATTCATACATTTTTTGACCTCATTCATACACGTTTTGTGTGTATGCTTTGAGGATTTCCCAAATTTTCATACATTTTCCATGCCTACCATTCCTGCCGAGGGGGGGGGGGTGCAAAAAAAAAAAACCTGGGGTGCGCTGCCAAGGTGGGGCACTGGGGTACCAAAAATAAGCCAAGCTGTGCTGCTGAGGGGGGGAGGGCTACGGGTTTTTCTGGTGCACTCTCAAGAATTTCATACATCTTAGTTACTACCCTCTTGTACCCAGGAAAAATTTCATACACTTGAAGTGCTTACCATTGAGGCCAAAAAAGCCCATTCATACCATTTTTGTGCCTACCATTTTGGGTTTTTGCCAAAAAATTCATACATTTTTGTTACGGTCATTTACAGGGGGTTTCCTGGGTCCTGGCCGCAGGGCCCTGACAACCAAGTTGTCAAGTTTTGCTTTGAAGGATGTCAGGGCCCAGTGTGTGTGAGTTTGGTCGGATACTTAAAGGGCTGGGGGGGAAGCTGTTTGTCCCCCCAGGGGATCTGGTTTTGTCCACCCCCTCCCTGAAGGCCCCCTATTTCATTTGAGTAGGCCCCTTCTTGATTTCAAAAAACAAAAATTCCAAACCCAAACAAAACCTTAACAATTTAAACTTTAAACTCACAAAAAACAAGAAAATTTAAACTTTGAACTCACACAACACAAAAACATTTAAACTTGGAACTCACACAAAACAAAAACATTTGAACACAATCAAAACACACAAAAACAATAATTTAAACTCAAACAAACCATAAACTCCATACTGAAAAAAAAAACTTAAACTTTTGAAACTTAAGGAACACAAATTTCAAACTTTTAATTTCCTCTGCCTGCAATTTCAATATAATGCAGCTTGAACCCATGAAGTCAGTTTCTGTGAAACTGTGGTTTTAATAAACTTGGATACAGAAAACTACAGGGATATCTTGGGCGCTCCAGCAGAAAAGAAGGAGGTTATAAACCAGGATGGAACTGACAGTGGCGAGTTGATGGACAACAATGGCACGACCTTGGACAGTAATAGCAAATCAGATGCAGAGGTCTATTTGGCAAACCAAAATCTAGCTAAAGATAGAAGAAATCAAGATTTAGCATGGAGATCAGTTACCTCTGACAAGGAAATTCAGAACACACATAACTGTAAAATTTATACGGACATTTCTTTTCAGGATAAAATCACACCTTGGTTGGACAAAGATGGCTGGAACACACCTGCAAGACAGATGCCAATAGATGGCTGGAATAACAAATGGACCAAGCTGGACAATTCAGGACAGGCAGAAATTGGGTACCGCTGGTGTATGAGTGTGGCCGTGAACGCGGATTATGTTGACCAAGGGTGGCCAGTTGCGGAATTTCTGATTAAATACCCTGAGAATTATGGCTTGCTGGCTGAAGGAATATGGGCGGAACTTCCAGGGTACACGGCAGTTCGGATAGGATTCATGAAGCTCTTGGACTGGGGCGGTACACTAGGATACATGAATAATGATACAATCTGGCCGGACAATTGGTGGATATGGAAGGATCAAAAAAAAGGCCACTAAAAGACAAGCAAAATTGATTAGGCTGGGAATATTGGACATTCTGTAAAGACTGGGAGTATTCAGCATTTCTTTGAGAAAGGAAGCACACTATGTGTGTGTGCTATGTAGGTATTGATAAAAAAAAGAAAGAAAAAAAAACCCTTGTTGTACTAACAGTTTTTCTGTTTTTCTCTCTGCTCACTCATGATATGTCACCAACTTTTCTTTTGGAAAGCAATTTCCAAGTGATATTTCAAACAATAGGCAGTTATTAAGGAAGGTCAAGAAACAAGGATAAAAGAGGTGGGGAGAAAGAGTCATAAATCAAAATAAAATAAATAAATAAAAAGGTTAAAAAAAGATTTTAGGTGGAGTTTGGCTAGTAGTAACAGCAACAGACAACAGCAAAAAAAGTAGGAGGATTGGGCGCCGGAAAAGATATGGTGACAGTTGCGCGAGGATTGGAACGGAGACTGTAAAGGTGGGAGGAGGTTATAGCAACTCGGCTTGGGAAGATGATGGCAGAGACTTTGGTTTTTTTTCTTCTTTGGCAAGTGTTACGGTTATGGGCAGTAGAATCAGTCAATAACAGAAGCTGTCAAATGTTTTTTTTGAGCTGGGCCAAGTCATTCAGTTCGTTGCTTTGGTTCTTTCGCGGCCTAGGCGATGGAAAATAGTGCAAGGAGATCAAAGGAAGGCTAGGAATAAATCATTCGGGACGAACTTTCTAGGTTTTGAGATATTAGCTCAGAGTATTGATGGCAACCTACACGGCCGCTAATTGGAGGAATCCATTGACCAGGCGAATCAGGAATTACATGTCTGCAAGTTTAGCTACCCTCCTTGGAACAACGGATACACAAATAGAAGAACTGGATTAGAACAGAGAAAGACAGACCAATCATCGTAGAAGAAATCACCTACAGGGTTTTCCGAAGGGTAGTGAAACCATTCTCAGAGGAGACTCAAAAATTCAGCAGAAGCATCACTATGTAGCTGTTCCGACTGAGGACAACCGGGGCAATCGACAAAATCACACAATTGAAGAACACCAAGGAGTTGTAGAAGGAAGCAGGGAAGAACAGCAGATAGGGACAGATCTTTTGTTTTGGACCAGTTTTCGCGGGAGTAGTATTTGAAGGCGTAGAGTTGCATTTGTCAGCTCAGATCCAGTAGCAGAGCGCGGACACAGAGTAGTTCTTGGCTCATGAAAGGTACCGGTAGTCAAGGGAGGTACAGCAGACAAAGCAAGACGAGTATTGGGGCAAGCAGGAGCGATACAAACCAACAGAAGGATTATAACAAATACTATAACGTCTTGTCATAACAATTGGTAGTGGATGCAACAAGAAAGACTAGGAGGGTTCAAGAAGTTTTTTCCATCAGATAGGTGCAAGTTTTAATGCGGAGGAGGAAAAAAAAAAACTTACTTGAGTGAAGAAGGGATCACCAGGAAAATAAAATAGTCAGTTGATGACAAGTGACATTACACCAGCTCCAGCCAGCTACCCACCATCTATCCAATATCTATCCACTATCTACCCCAATCTCCCAACCATCTCCTCAACTTCCAAAATTTACCAAGGAGGTCCTGTTCAGTTTTTGATGAGCCCAACTGATCCTCAGTTCTTTCCAGCTGATACTCAGCTTTGGTACCCAGCTCATACTCAGCTTTTCTGCCCAGCTCATACTCAGCTTTTTCACGCAGCTCACTCTCAGAATTGGAAAAAAGCCTTTTGACCATTCCTTGCCCAGGTGATGCTCAGCTTTGTACTAGTCCTGGGACAGCTGATGCTCAGCTTTGTACTAGTCCTGGCACAGCTGATGCTCAGCTTTGTACCAGTCTTTGCTTAGCCTTCTCCTAGTCCTGTCCCAGTTGATGCTCAGCTTTGGCCCAGTCCTGGGCCAGCTGGCCAGCTGATGCTCAGCTTGCTGAGCATCAGCTGAGCCAGGCCAGAGAAAAAGATGGGAATCAGCTTGTACAGGACCAGAGCTGAAAATCAGCTAGGCTAGGGCCAAAGCTGAGCATCAGCTGAGCCATGGACAAGGCTGAGCATCAGCTGTGCCAGGGCCAAAGATGATCATCAGGTGGCCAGTTCCAAAGCTGAGTATCAGCTGGGCCAGGGGAAAAACTGAGCATCAGCTGAGCCAGGGTAAAAGCTGAGCATCAGCTGGGCCAAGGCCAAAGCTGAGCATCATCTGGTTTTTTCAGATTGAGTGCTTTGATCCTGACACCTATCATGTGAGCCCCAGATGTGCTGGCGCAGAGGAGCAGCATTGGAGCAGTGTTGGAGCTGAAAACAAAGCTGTGTCATGTCACTTGCCATCAAGTGACTACTTTCTTTTCCTGGTGGATTATTGTATGCAAAAAGAAGTGCAGCTAATCAACTAGGAGGTTTCAGCAGGATCGGCAGGGACGGTGGATTGATAGGAACAATTGATTGGTCGGACGATCAAGTTGTTGGGAATTGAGTGGCGAAGAGTCCGCATGATTGGACTTAACTTGCACCGCACTTGGAGGCTGACAGAAGTGTACATATTCCAAGATCAGAGCGAGCGTACTGTAAGGGCCTGTACCATACGAAATCTGTTTTTCTGGTTCAGGGAAAATAGTTTTTTCTTTTGCGCTTTTCCGTTATTTTGAAAAACACATCTGAAAAAACAGAATGTGATAAACGTGTACCACAAACATCCCACCAAGGTTCCAGGATATCCACAATAAACCACCATTGCATCCACATCATCAAGATCCAGCACACCCAACACATCCAACACATCCACCACCCTATACCACCATGGACAACAACCTGTTCGAAACACTTGCTGCCGCTGCCACATCTCACTCATGGAGATGAATAACATCTTGATTTCAGTCGCTACCGCCGGGATCGCTTGAAAGTACCTCGGAAGCATCTGGAATACATATGAAGCATACTATGGCGACGGCGGAGAAGCCAGGTACACTCGCTTCCTACTCAATGAAGTCAGACCAGAGCTTTTCCGTGAAATAACTTGAATGGAACGAGCCACTTTCAACAATCTTGTTGAAGAGTTGTCGATGAGTGGGCCAATCAACCATGTAACCTCAAACATACCTATCAGATTTTTTCCTCCCTTGTTTATAAGAGCTATATAAGATTGTGACCAATAAAAAGACCATGTGATCAAATTGAGCAATACATCATGGCAAAGTGTGATCGAGAAAGAAGACCAGAGTGCAACTAAGAAAGAAGACCAGACGATTGTAAGACCAAGTGATAAAAGAAATAGATCACGGCCAAGAAAGACAAGATCCAAATAATAAGAGCAATAAATCATGATCGAGAAAGACAACCGTATCAATCGATCAAGAGAGACAGCCGTATTGATCAAGAGAGAGAGACAGCCGTATTGATTGATTGAGAGAGACAACTGTAGTTTGGGCTGGACTGTGGATTCAGACATTGAAGCCGGTGTTGGTGGCGAGTTCGGAGATCTTGGTTCTGATGAGATCATGAGAGTGGTGGGATGGTGTCCTTAAGGACAACTGGAATAATGAGATCAAGAGTGATGGACTTTGGCATCTGTAGATGGCACTCCAGTGGAAAAATAGCGGTCAAAAACAGGGTCAGACCTGTTTTTGAAAAGCACCCATTTTTGAGGAAAACTATTTTCTGGATATGTCAAAAAACAGGCGCTGTGGTACGTGTTTTTTGATGAAAACAGTTTTTTTGCAAAAAAATTAATTTCTGGGGGAAAAACTGTTTTTTGACCGGCTATGGGGAACGGAAGGAAGGAGAGCAAAGGAAGAAGGAAGGGAAGAAGGAACAGGAGGAAGAGGAGGAGAGGCCCAGACCCCCAGAATTAAGAATGGTCAAGGATAGTTGCATTCTATACACCTGCTTGCTCAAGGAAGATTCTATCAGGAGGCTGTGTTGTTTGGGAGGTGGAGTTAGAAGGTATCTAACACAGGCTGCACAGCATCTTTGGCTGGAGTCTTTGTATTTGTTTGTTCAGGGAAGATTCTATCAGGAGGCTGTGTTGTTTGGAGGTGGAGTTAGAAGGTATCTATCAGGAGGCTGTGTTGTTTTGAGGTGGAGTTAGAAGGTATCTATCAGAGGCTGCATTGTTTGGAGGTGGAGTTAGAAGGTATCTATCTGAAGGCTGTGTATTTGTTTGTTAGTTTGTATATCATAGATGTTTGGCTGTGGATTTAAAGTGTATCTAGCACAGCAAATCTGTGTTGTTTGTATTTGTGGCTGTGTAGAAAGGCTGTGTAGGTGAGAACCTCTGCAGCAGAAATCCCTCATCGACATGTAACTAAAGAAATGGCCTCTGGCGGCCAAACAAACCAGTACAAATACCTGACATGCGAGTAACGCCGGCGTCGGTATGCAAGTAACGCCGGCGTCAATACTTTTTTGTATTAACCACGTCCGTTCCCTCTGAATTGACTCCGCTTGAACGGACTCCTGGTGCCAGCAAGACTCTCTTGCAGGAACTCTTGGCTGATCTCTACATTTGTGTCGAGGGAAATCAGCTTGATTACTACAGGTTCAATCAGGCTCCAATCAAGGCTGACAGCTATCAAGGAGTGCTCAAAGCTTTCTATGAAGGCGCGGAACAAACGGGCCGACGGGTCATTCTCCCATCGTCATTCTCCGGATCGCCGCAGGCGATGAAGCAGCACTATCAGGATGCAATGGCTACAGTACGTGAATTCGGGAAACCGTCTCTGTTTATAACCATGAACACCAACCCAAAATGGCTGGAGATGACAGCTGTACTTCAACCACATCAAACTGCACCTGATCGCGCGGATTTGGTCACCCAGCTGTTCCGACTGAAAGTTGAAGACATGATGGAGTACATAACCAAGAACAAGCGGCTTGGGACCGTTGCCGCGTGGTTTTATACTGTTGAGTTCCAAGAAAGGGGGCTGCCCCATGCCCATGTCATCGTTATCATGGAACCGGGAAGCGTTCCTCGAACTCCCGCCAATAAGACTGCTTAGTCACGGCAGAAATACCCGACCCGACTCAAGAGCCGAGGCTCTACAACATAATCAAGTCGTGTATGCTCCATGGCCCCTGCACACCCAATTCAATGTGCTGGAAAAACGGGGCTTGCAGCAAGAAGTTCCCCAAGCCTTTTGCGCCAACCACAATTGTTGGGGACGACTCTTACCCAACCTACCGTTGGCGCAAAAATGGCTGGACAATAAATAAAGGGCACAATGTCTTTCACAATGGACATGTTGTACCTTATCACAAGTGGCTTTCACTTCGGTACAACTGTCACATTAATATTGAGATTCCCTATGGTATTGCGGCGGTAAAACATCTTTTCAAGTACATCACCAAGGGTGTCGATCGCGCAAGCATGGCATTGGACAAGCGGGACAAGGTAAAGAAATTCATCAATGGACGCTACATAGGGCCGTCCAAAGAGAAGCCACTATATTTATATTGTACCCTCTCAATTTCATTTGCTGACGCCTTTCCCCTCAGCCGCATACCGCCTGTTCCAGTATCCAATGAGTGAGAGATTCCCCCCGATTGAGCGGTTGACATTGCACTTGGAAGGACAACACATTGTGTACTTCATTGACGGCCTATGGATGCCCCATCTGCAACTAACGTCATCAATCTCGACGTCCTCAGACGGGCAGGCGACGCAACCTTACTAGCCAACCAAAGGTAGGCACACACGGTGAATCTCATGTCCCTATCCCATGACCAAACTTCCCCATTGTGTGAAGCCCCTCGCCACCACACTGACTCGGAGTTCACGGAACAGTCCCGGACGCTTACTCAGCAACCACCACCGCGACCTTTTAAACTTGACGCCTCCGCACCTGCCTAGCTCAGTAGAGAAAAAGCTGATTCCTTCTACTGAGCTAGGTATGTCTCACACTTCCCCCTCTCAATCTTGTTCCTCTTCTTCCCTTCATTATTTATTGTACATACAGAGAAAAAGCTGATTCCTTCTACTGAGCTAGATTGTGCAATTCATACTGCTGGGTTCTAGAAATTCTCTCCAAGACACAAGGTCTTGTCTAGTCCCAAAACCATCACTGGATCCTCGGGGATCATACTCCACTGAACTGTAGTGAAGGACCTAACAGAGGTCCTTACACTTTTTTTCTTCTCGAACCCTTCCCGCTGCCTTCGACTCGCGCGATGGCAGAAACCTCCACTCAGGGCCGACCGGCCCGCATTATTCTTGAACTCCTATTGGGCGAACTTCCGGTCCGAGCAATGATAGACACCGGTTCCGAACTGGACCTCATCAAGGGCCAAACAGCACTGGCAGCCAACCTTGAGGAACAAAATCTGACAAGACCAATAGCGGTCCGAATGGCACTACGTGGCAACTCAGCGGATCGCGTAGTCATCCGACGATTTGTGAATGCCACCCTCTGCGACGCACACTCGGGCCTCTCCTTTGAAGACGTCCCCTTGCGCGTAGGCCATATTGACGGCGACTATGACATGATCCTGGGGATGCCATTCCTCCATCGGTTTGACCTCGCAGTCCTCAGCCGGAAAAATGCCGTGGAATGCCTTTGTACGGGAATCCTTCTACACGACTTTTGGCTGGACAACTCAAACTCCATAGCCACATTGGCCCCGCATACGACATTATTGCCTGAGAAGAAGATCCTGGAAGAATTCGCAGACCTCTTCCCGGCTGACATCCCCGCGATCTCCGACGAAGCTGAGGAAGCCGGCCTATTTACCGATGGGACCTTTCCAAAGAAAATTCAGAACGCTAGCTCGCGGGTTCGACACCGCATAATTCTGACGGATCCAACAGCTGTTATCAACGAGCGCCAGTACCCATATCCGCATAAATACTTAACGGCGTGGCGAAGACTCATTGATCAGCACCTTGAAGCGGGCCGGATCAGAAGATCAAACAGCCAATATGCGTCGCCCAGTCTGATCATACCGAAAAAGGACCCAGACGCCCTGCCGCGCTGGGTGTGTGACTACCGCCGACTCAACAGCCTGACGGTGAAAGATAGGGCACCGTTGCCGAATGTGGACGAACTTATTCGGATCGTCGCGTCTGGAAAAATTTTCTTGATCATTGACCAGACCAATGCTTTTTTCCAGACGAGAATGAGAGAGGCCGACATTCCCCTGACAGCAGTTAAGACACCTTGGGGGCTTATGGAGTGGTGCGTGATGCCAATGGGGCTGACAAATGCTCCAGCCACTCATCAAGCCCGACTAGAAGAGGCTCTCGGCGACCTGATCAACAAAATTTGTGTGGTTTACCTGGACGACATAGTGGTCTACTCCCAGAACTCGGAGCAACACGAATCAGATGTACGAGCGGTCCTTGGTCGGATTAGAGCGGCCAACCTTTATTGTTCTCCGAAGAAAACTTTCCTCTTCCGTAATGAGGTGAAATTTCTTGGACACTAGATCTCCCCCAACGGTATACAACCCGATGGCGAAAAGGTCGAGGCGGTACAAAGCTGGACCTCACCCAAATCACCAAAAGGGGTCAAAAAGTTTTTGGGCACGGTCCAATGGATGAAAAAGTTCATCTGGGGGCTCCAAAAGTACGTCGGGACACTCACCCCACTAATGAGCACAAAACTGAAGCCAAAAGACTTTCGGTCGGGCGAGAAAGAAGAACAAGCATTCGCCAACATCAAGAAACTGATGACCTCGCTACCATGCCTGAAGAATGTCGACTACGAGTCCGACGACCCCCTTTGGCTATTCACGGACGCGAGTGGATCGGGGCTAGGGGCAGCGCTTTTTCAAGGGGCCGACTGGAAAGAAGCCTCTCCCATAGCTTATGAGTCACATCTCATGACCGCCGCGGAGCGAAACTACCCTGTCCACGAGCAAGAATTGCTCGCCGTGATACACGCCCTGCAAAAATGGAAGATGTTATTGTTGGGAATGAAGATAAATGTCATGACGGATCACCACTCATTGATCCATCTCCAAAAACAGCGTAATCTCAGTAAACGGCAGGCGCGCTGGACAGAGTTGTTAGCAGACTTTGACCTACACTTCAATTACATCAAGGGTGAAGATAACACGGTAGCGGACGCACTTTCCCGGAAAGACACACCAGCTGATGACGAAGAAGTCACTCCCGCAGATGTCACCTGTGTAGCATCACTCACCGAATTCTCGAGTGAACTGTCGGACAGCATCAAGGAAGCGGTTTTATTGGGTCACGAGAACGATGAATTCTGCAAATCTATGCAATCAGTGCTACCCTTACACGACGACTATGCAGAAATAGACGGATTTCTTTTTGTACGGGGGCGTCTGGTCATCCCTGCGGACAGAGCGCTTTGGCTTTCGCTCCTGAAGGAAGAACACCAGCGAATGGGCCACATGGGCCATCTGAAAACCTTGACAGAACTGCGCCGAGACTTTTTTTGGCCACGCATGACCTACGATGTACTAAAATTTGTCCAAGCATGCCCTACCTGCCAACACACCAAAGCCCAGACCACTGCTCCTGCCGGAAACATGGCGACCCCCAGCTTCCCACGAATGCCTCTTACAGATCTAGCCATCGACTTCGTTGGACCGCTGAAATCCGCGGCTCACCATGACATGATCCTTACGTGTACGTGTCGCCTATCGGGCTACACGCGGATCATACCGGTCCTGCAGAAAGACACAGCGGAGAAAACAGCATCAAGATTGTTCACTGGTTGGATGGCTACATTTGGAGCACCCAAATCTATCATCAGCGACAGGGACAAAGCCTGGACATCCCGATTCTGGAAAGCACTCATGTCGCGACTCAACGTCGGGTTCCACATGACAACCTCGTTCCACCCACAAGCGGACGGGCGCAGCGAAAGAACCAACAAAACCGTGGGCCAAATACTGCGTTTGTTCACGGCGAAAAAACAATCAAAGTGGCTGGATGCCCTTCCCTCCGTAGAACTGGCGATCAACTCAGCTGTTAATGTGTCAACCGGGTATAGCCCATTCGAGCTACTGTTTGGCAGACCTCCAGGCCTCTTCCCATCAACTGAAGGCACAACTGATTCCCCAGCCGCATTGTCTACTTGGTTAAAACTGCGAGAGGGCGCTTGGGCCGATGCCAGAGATGCCTTGTGGTCCATTCGGGTGAAACAGGCCCGACAACACAACAAACATCGAAGTAAGCAACCACTATTACTCCCGGACGATTGGGCGCTACTCAACTCCGCCGACTGGAGAGGTAAACATCAAAGCGGCACGGATAAATTGAAGGCCCATACCGGGTCAAGAAGGTATTCAATCACGGCCTCAATGCGGAGCTCAAACTGCCGGACTCAGACAAACGGCACCCGGTATTTCATATATCCAAACTCAAACGATACATCTTCCCGGACGACGAAGATCCACCTGAACCTCGCCCTCCCGACGAATTGACTCCTCCTCTTTTATAGGGGGGTAGACTGTGAAGCCCCTCGCCACCAAACTGACTCGGAGTTCACGGAACAGTCCCGGACGCTTACTCAGCAACCACCACCGCGACCTTTTAAACTCAACGCCTCCGCACCTGCCTAGCTCAGTAGAGAAAAAGCTGATTCCTTCTACTGAGCTAGGTATGTCTCACACTTCCCCCTCTCAATCTTGTTCCTCTTCTTCCCTTCATTATTTATTGTACATACAGAGAAAAAGCTGATTCCTTCTACTGAGCTAGATTGTGCAATTCATACTGCTGGGTTCTAGAAATTCTCTCCAAGACACAAGGTCTTGTCTAGTCCCAAAACCATCACTGGATCCTCGGGGATCATACTCCACTGAACTGTAGTGAAGGACCTAACAGAGGTCCTTACACATTGTCTCTTATAATCATCATTCTTCACTTTATACATAATATTCTCAACCCTATGCACTCTCCCAAAGATTGCATTGTACCTTCCACTCAGGACCAATTCCCATTTCTTTCCCTTTCCCAAAGCTTGCGGCGAAGGTAACCTTCCTTCGGAAATATTCCAAGAATCATGTAAACAGACCAAATGCATGGTGTTGGACTGAGCCTCCTGGGTTCAGGCCAGAAACTTAGGGCAGTGAGATGTTGCGTGAAGTGTCAAGCCATAATCTTCACAGGATAAACAACCTAACTTTGCTGCCGCCAAGGCAGGATCACTTTATAAAAACCACCCCCACCACCTGAATTGCTTCAGATCTTCAAAATTACATATCAAACCAATATACCTGAGGGAAATCAACTCATTCTATCCATCCGCTTGATAAATAGCAACTTCACATTTACATCTCTTGGAGTCAATGTCTCAACCAGAGATGCCCTCAACAATCAAGGTGAAGGTATCCATACATTCAAGGTGAAGGGTACAATTCACCATAACATTGGAAGTTTGCTTCCACTTTCACAGGAATTCCCCAAATTCTTACAGCTGGACATATATGACACAGAAAATGAGTTTGAAAACCACAGAGTTCATGGTCAAGATCTACTTCCAGGACTTATGCAAAGAATCTAAACAATCCTTCACCATTAATATCCTCTCATGCAACAGTTTGAATTTGTTCCATCTGAAATAAACCCAAATCACTCAATAAGGCTTACTGATAATGCTACAAATGTGGATCAAAGAGTTTACAAACTCCCAACAGGTGACCAAATTGCTTAATAATAATGCTCAGGAACCTTGATTGGAAAATGGGACTTTGTAATGGAACCAGGTTAGGCCCAAATGTGATTTACATAAGAGTTGTATCAGGTAACAGAGTTAATGATTCTGTGCCCATCCCTCAGAGTCATATTCCTTTCAATCTGACCCAGATAAGTCTGGAGCTGTCTGGACCGCCTTTCAAGCTCATACACAAGAAATTTCCGGTCAATCTGGCATCCTCCCTCACAATCAATAAATCTCAAGGTCAAAAAATTGGTAATTTTGGTATTGTACTTCATGAACCTGTGTTTTGCATTGTCAAGAAGCAAGTCAAGCCAAACTACTAAGGTAGTGATTCCACAGCCTGAAAGTGGCCAGCCTTCATAATAAACTTCAAAAATTGTTTAAAAGTAATTTCTCTCACATTTTCAGAGTTTTTGAGTATCTCTCATCACCATTTTTCCAAATATTCACTTTTTCAGTAACAAATTTTGTGTCTTTTCCCAAAATAATATGCCCTTATTTCACCCAGTTTTCACTTGAAATGTTGTTTTTTGACCTATTTTTCAGTTGAAATTTGGTTTCTCCTTTGACTGAATGCATAGTCACCCTGAAATTGCATCATCAAAGGTTTGAAAATTTTATGTCATTTCCTTTGCTCTGTCCCATTCCCTTTTGGTCCTTTCACATCCTGTGACTTTCACACCCCCTGTAACCCCAAAATTGGGGGCTAGGCCCTTGCTGTGATTTACAAACCCCTATGACTTTAACACCCCCTGGAACCCCAAATTTGGGGGCTTCCCCTTGTCCTCCAACATAAAAGGAGGGCCTCTCCCTACTATAATTTTCCTTTTTCACCATCAGCCTATAGAGGTTTGGTCACTGTGGTTAGTTTTTAGTTTGTAGCAGCCTAGGAAGGTCTTTTTATTGTGGTCATTAGTAGTGGAGTAGTGTAGAGAACTTTAGTGTGTGTTAAAAACAGTAGTAGAACCAACAACCAACCAACCAACCAACATCCAACATCCAACCCATATATATATATATTTACTTTGTAACAGATTATTATAACAACATAGTGTCAGCAATTTAACATCACAAATTTTACAACATATATCCAACTTTATCGCAACCACCACGTTAAACCAAGTTACAAAAGATTCACCACAACTATTGATGCAAGTGATCTAGGTCAGATAGAGATTACTATACAAAAGTAAGAGCTATCTTTGGAATCAGCCACACCATTTAAATATTGATTACAAGACTCTTGGTTGTTTGCATAGTACCATCAGAGGGGTAGGTCTTTCAAACCACCCGTAAATTGTAATAGGCTTTCAACTTATTCACAACTTATCTCCCCCTCAAAGTAACTTTGATTACCACTCATCCATCCCTTTGTAGTCCCTACAACGGAACAGTAATCAATGGACTATATTCAACCAGCAAGAAGGATGAATCTCCCAGGACCGGCAGGACCCATAAACAAGAAGTGAATGGATTGGTTTTTCTTTTTGAAGAATATTAAGGGTAATTTGTTGATGAGTAAAGGATAAAAGGATTTCCAGAACTTTATTTACAATAGAGATTTTTAACAATCCTGGCGGAAGTATATCAACTAGCTTTTTCTTTGGACGAATGCGGATATAGAGGAAGCGGAATACGGCGTGGATATGCAGAGGGCATTGCGGAACCTTGGACTTGGACGTGGTTGGTATCTTATGGAGTGGATTCTGGATTGGAGTTACAATATAGAACAGCAATTAACCCTTTGGCATGTGCATACAGACTCAGTAAGGATTGGATCGCAAAGAAGATGGATGTTATTATTGGATTCAGCCTCAGGGTTTGATTGGTGGCGCAGGTCTTTTGGCATTTCAACAGGAATGCTGCGTACAGCATTAAGTTGGGGGGGGGATGTGGTGTTCTGTGCCTGTTGCAATGCCAAAACGACATATGGAAAGGTATTATGATAGCACAGTTACATACAGGTGGAACCCATTACAAGAGGAGGAGATAATCTTACACAAAAGTTACAACATTTACATATATACACTCTTTGGTAGCCACAGCGGATTGGACAGAAGAATACACAATGTGGATACAAGGACAAGGGAGGAGGAAGGAAGGAGGACCAGAGAGAGGCTTTGAACCCCAAATCCTGGAAAGGAGGAGTATTCACCAGGGGGGAATCTGTCACACTTTCTACAGAGTGCCATACTGTGATTTCTTTCTGTAACCTTTCCAGAAGTCAACTGCTTGTGCATGTGTAAGTCAAGCCTAAATAATTTTCATCTGCTGTTGAACTCATAATTAAGTCTCCTCTAAGAGCATCCTTACCGGTCGAGCTATGTTGGCGCGAGTTTTGACTCGCAGCTGTTGCAAACTAACTTAGCAACAGCGATTCAGCCGTATCAGTTCGGCTTGCGCGGGGTGGAGCTGAGTGGTGGGCGCGGGAAATGGCAGTTAGCTTCGAGCTAACCGTCACTAAATGTAGTGACGGTTAGCTGAAATTCAAGCTTCCCACTAATTTAGCTTGGGCTTAGCTACACCCGGTGTGGTTGAGATTGGTGGCTAAACTAGCTAATTTCAAGCTAAACTAGTCACCGGTAAGGATGCTCTAACAAATAAATAAGCTACCAGGAAAGTATGGGGAATATTTGACTTCAATTGAACCAACAATGTCAAAACTACTAGAAGATAGGAGAGGAAAGGTAATAGAAATTCAATGTATATAAACAACAAAAACTAATGTATCATTCTCCAGAACACTCTCAATCTACTTTTTTAAGCCACAAATAACTTTGTGAGGATCACATTCCTCCTTGACATAAGCAGTTACAGCACCCACCATCAAATTCCTCATTCAGTGGGAAAATATAAGTCAGTTATGTGTGGTATTACGAGGGCATCCAAGCAGTGTTTTATGGTATCATCATGAGAGCCGAAGACAAAGAGCTCACGCTTTTTGCTTAATTCAAGAAAGATTTGAAGATCACAGAAGCAAAATTTTCCCCCAATGATGTCAAAGTGATCATTTGGTAGTTCCAACAGTGGGCTTCTATGCTACACTACTCTACAGAGCCACCTTGTGTTAGTGTAGCAGCGCTAACAGAGGCCCTTTTTTCTGTAGTTTTAGTGTGCCACTACCCCTGCTTCACTGTGTTATGCCATGCTACAGCACGTTTAGTGCCAAAAAAAAACCAAAAAGCCATTAAAAAACAATGTAGCGCAGCATAGCCTGCCATTTTTTGTGCCCTTTGCGCGAAGCATTAGCTAAGATCCCCCACAATTGTCTGAGCGCTACACCCAATTTTAAGCTAATTCTGCGCTACAACACTATAATGCAGTGGTTAGCGTAGCTGGCCCACCGTTGGTAGTTCATTGGTAAAGATCTGTGTATTCTCCAGCCTTCTTGAAAGCAAGATGGGGATTGAACCTACCAATTTACGGTCATTCAAATAATCATCCTTTTGAGGTTGGTCATGGAAATGGAGATATCCCGTACATCTGAGCAGCAGGAATCACCCAATTACCTCTAGTGGTGTGAATTTCTCAATCAAAGATATTTGAGATTGTTAAGCTTTTTTCAATAAGAATCATGAGCCATTTAAAAATGGTGGGAGCAATTATTGGTGTGGGAAACATATGAAACAAAATTCTTTTGCATCTATGACAGGAGGTGGGTGCCTTTCTTGGCTGGTCCCTGTGTGATTTGCCAACTTCTCCTTTGACATTTGCTGAAATTTTGCTTGGGAGAGGACAGGTCATCAAATACAGGCTGATTGCGCCCTTGCACCAGAATTTTCCCTTAGAGTTGTGCATCAGAGGCCAAGGGAGATCTGCTTTACAGAAGCATTCTCAGATTCCATGTGTGTGTATTGCAGGGGGGGATGCGTCAAGATTTTGACCTACTCTTGCCTGGGTGCAATGTCCAGCCTGGGTACAGGAAGAAGCACGCCTAGTGAACCAACAAAAGGCACCTCGGGGGTCTCGGGGGAGCCTTCCCCGAAGCCCACCGTGCTGCTGTCTGATGCCTGTCCACCCTCACGTTTGTGTGAACGTCATGGTGGACATCAGGCAGTGTTTAACAAATCTTCAACTCTCATCCTAACCACTAAAATAAAGCAAGTCCCTCTGTTTGTCAAGGGGGGATGCTCTCCCGCAGGGACCCTCCAAAGGAGGGTCACTGCGGGATGGCTTCCCCCAATGCTTGTCCACCCTAAAGTTTGCGCGAACGTCACAGTAGACATCAGACATTGTTGAACAAATCCTCAACTCCACTCCAAACCACTAATTTAACCAAGTCCCTCTGTTTGTGGAGGGGGGGCACCATTCCTCAGGAACCCTTGCTTCCTTTGGAGGCTTGTGCTTTGCGCAAGTGGCGGTTCACCAGGCCCTCCAAAAAGAGAGATTTTTGTGAAGTTAGTCCTGCCCACCAGCTAGATGTGCTCTTGGAGACACGTGCCACGCCACCACATTTTTACAGTGAGCCACGCTCTGCTTCCCCCAAAATAGAGAATACTGTTACTGCACACAACACTTAATTTACAACCCAATATCCCTCTGTACATGCATTACCTGGAAAAATAGCAGAATCAGCCCCCACTTATCTCAGCTTCTATTTATGCTAACAAAACAACATATTCTAATTCAAGAAAAAGTAGTGTGCAACCACAGAAACAAATAATACAACTAATTGTCATTAATGGAACCACTGACCCCGTGCTAAGTAGTAGCAACTGTATTACTGCTTCTTGCAGCTTGAGCCGCATGCCAAGCCAGCAACACATTTGCAGGTGTAAAATTTGATCATGAGATAGGATTACACTTACAAAACCTGGACATTCCAAGCATGTAGACTCTATATGTTCTGCTTGCCAATCATTGAGTTGCATAAGTATCCAAGTAATCCCCACTTGATCCCAAGCCCAGTTTATTGTTGTTGATCACAAAACAGTGTGTTCCAACTTCCAGGGTGCCTGTTTCCCCTGGAAGGAGTGTAGTGAGTCCCAAAATTGTGAGAAATTGTCCCCCATTACAAGTCATGACTTTTGCACATAATGTTCCCTTTGGACTTTTCATGGGTGAGTACATACATCTTTCTATAACAGATTCAATACTTGTCACACATGAGAGGATGGCCACCTGCATCTGGCAAATTTTAACCAAAAATTGAAAAGTTGAAAACTTGAAGGAAATTTAAGTGTACCCTCCAATGTAGATGATTTAAATAAGGGTGTTCAAAGTTGAAATCATATTTTTTTCAAATCATAAGATCATAAAATCATAACACTTTTGAGTGATCATTTTTTATGTACCATTTTAGAATTGTTGCTCTTTTTTGAGTGATTGGGAGTTACACATTTTTTTCAGATTAAAATTTTATGAATTTATGGTGTTATAATTTTATGCAGTCAACTTTGAACACCCCTAATGAACCAATAGAAGGGCCACAGCATCAGTAAACAAAAGCTGGATTCATTCAAAAATATGCCTTATAATTCTTTTTACTATATTATCCAGAGGCGTTTGTAAGGCATGATTGTTGGTTTAATCATGAATCAAGAAGATTCACATCTTACACAAGTTGGCCCAGAATAGATTTCATCATTGCATAGAAATGGCCATTTTCATGGCATAAAGACAAGGTCCCCTTCAACAACTGATCACTAACTCAATACTTGATCAACAGAGCAGTTGATCATACATTAGGCTACAGTTATCCTTGCAATACTGTGGAAAGTTAAACAAGTGTTATGGTAAACTCTAGCATCACATCAGTACCTGGGTCTGATGAAATTATGGTATGGCACTCTCTAGGAAGTGCGACAGATTCCTGTTGAGCTATAGAGATGTTTCTATTTCTGTTTCATCTCTAGTTGTGTGCTACATACATGTCACATCCACTTCTCACATTTCACTACAGTTTCACATTGTCATCTAGTGTACTGGAGGCAGCAGACGTGGAAGGACTTCCCTTTCCTCATCCTTCCACACCATCATCCACTCACCCGCATCGTGTCTGCTGTCTTCAGGTTAGTCATTCTCTTTCCTCTCTCTTCTTGTTGTTTTCTTTTCTTTTCATCTTCTCATGTATGCAATCTGATCCTTCCACACCATCATCCACTCACCCACATTGTGTCTGCTGTCTTCAGCTCCTGTCTTGCCTATCAGGTTATGAGCACCATCTAGCGCAAAACTACCAGCAGCATTGCTAGGCACGTTAAAGATTGGCGTATCCAGTGGCTCTCTTCAGTGAACAACTTAAGGATCAATCCTTCTCTCTCCTTCCCAAAAGCGATGTCGACCAACACGAAGGAGGATCTATCAACTCACACCAGCGTCAGCCTTCACTCTCAATCATCCATCTCGACCGCAAAGATCTCGACGGCTAGGCTTCCCATACTCAAAGCCCCTGGGTCAGACTTGAACTTCCTGAACTGGAAGAAAGTCGTCCTTTGAGTTCTGAAGTCAGCGAAGGTTAATCACGTCCTGACTTCCGTTGCCGCTAATCTTCGAACAGCGACCTGGGCCGAGGACAATGATCTTGTCTGTGCTGTCTTGGTTCAGATAGTCGACAAGGCCAATCTCCGTCACCTGACCGACGAAGACACCGCCGCTGAAATATGGCATGATCTAGCTCGTGCTCACCAGGACTCTTCGACTGGCGGGCGGGTCTACTGGATTCGTAAGCTTGTCAACGCCCGGATGGACGGCAATGACATTCATACACATATTGAATTGTTGGCGAATTTGTACGAACCACTCAATTCTCTCATCACTCCGGAAAAACCTCTGACCGCGGAGGACGTACACAACGCCGCCTTACTCAGTTCTATCCCACCCGACTGGCTGCATTGTGTCTCCGCACTCATGAACCAGGAGGGAGTAAAAACGGCAACGATTGTCTCCGCTCTGAAAAACGAAGCCGTCCGCCGCGAGTCTCAAGGAGACATAATCGCTGTCTCATCCACCAAGGCAAACTCGTCGAAGTCTACCGTCTCCTCAAACTCATGCAAAGGCGCCCGCAACGATTCCACCAAGAAACCTTGCCGGTGCCCCCTTTGCAACAGTGATTCGCACGATTTAAACTCCTGTAACAACACAAGGAAGCTCATCGCCGATCACAAAGCCGCTCAGAAGGCACGTTGGGAAGCCTCTCAACAAGAAAAATCCCCCTTGTCCTCCAAGCCAGCGGCCCGGGCCGGTAGGACCTCAGCCGCTACTCTGGGACAATCGTCGCACAAGTACGACGAGGACGACAACTCCGACTACTCCGGCTCTGAAGTAGAAGTAGTAGCCAGAAACGCGGTAGTCTCGCTCTCCATTCCCTCAGATCTGCCGCGAGGAGGCGATGCCAACATCGACTCTGGCTGTTCGATGTCCATGACACCGGATGTTGATGCAATAAGCTTTGCAAAACCTGATCAAACTCCTGTCCAATTGGCCAATCATTCTGTCGTTGAGGCCTCACACAAAGGAATCCAAAACCTTCCTCTAACTGGCGGAAAGGCAGTCAAATTACTCTTGGTCCCAGCACTCCATGAACCCCTCTTCTTGGTGGCCGCCATGTGCAATGAAGGCTTAACGATTGTCTTCACAAAAAGCTCATGCAATTTCTTTGCCACTCCATCAACTCAAATCACCAGGGAGCTTGTAGGGCGAGGCTACAGAAGAGGGAATCTCTACTATCTACCCTCCAAGCCTGTGAGCTCGTTTTCCTCTACCCCTGTGTTCCCCGTTCCAACCAACAACTCTCTACTAGGTTTCCACTTCCGCTACTCACATATTGGGCTGAAACCTCTAAAACTCCTCCTTAAACTCAACGACATAACCTCCACAGTTATGAACGAGGTCGAATTTCAACACTGTCCGATGTGTATCCAGTCGAAGATGCCCCAGAACGCCTTCAAATCCCGAGCCTCCTATTGCTCATCTACGCCAGGTCAGCTGATCCACTCGGATGTTGGATCCTACAAGGTTATGAGTACTTCATAACCTTCATCAACGATTGTTCCAAGTTTCTTCATGTTCTTCCTATGAAATGCAAAAGCGATTCTTTTGCGTGTTTCAAACTTTTTCGAGCCTCCTTTGAGAAAACCGGCTCCCATAAGATTCTCTCTCTCTGTACGGATAACGGCGGAGAGTATATATCAAAGGAATTTAAATCCTACCTGGCATCCTTGGGGATAAAGCATGAACCTGGACCACCTCATTCTCCGGAGCTAAACGGTGTGGCGGAACGAACCAACAGAACAATCAACAATTTGGTTCGAGCTGCTCTTCTTCAGGCAAACGTTCCTAAGTTGTTCTGGACGGATGCTCTTTGACATTTTCTCTTCCCCTTCAATTCCTTCCCATGCCACACCCCAATGGGTTTTAAATCTCCCGCTTCAATCCTACATCAACACCCAACTGATCTAAATGTTATTCACCCCTTTGGGTGCTTAGTGTGGTACAAGACTCCTGAGGCCGACCGCAAGAAATTGGACCACAAAGGACGGGCCTCGATACTCCTCTCATACCTATTGGACGGAAACGGCTACTGCCTCTGGGACCTACAGAAACGTTTGGTGGTGAAGTCTTGTGATGTGATCTTTGAGGATTTCACCTTTCCTTATGGGGCAGAACTTCGGTCGCCTCCAAAACCAGTCTACGTCGAGATACCCTGGCCGGAATCTCTCCCTACTCCTCCAACGCCCCCCCCCCCCCATGTTTCCGCAAATGACAACACCCCACTGACACCGTGTCTCCCTCCCCTCCGGTTCCCCAGTGGCCATCTACACCGGATCTCCCAAAGCTCCCCGCTTTGATTGGTGACTCACAGCATCCATACACGCACCAGGCAACGCACCCCGAGATCTGGTGAAGATTTCTTCCGACACAGACTCCTCCCGCAACCAGGGCATAGCACGGTGGTATTTGACGCGTTTTTTGGGCCCCTCAAATACTGATTCGTCGAATATTTGAGTATTGGAGATATTTGACTGAAAAACTTCCAAAATACATTAAAAACACCAAAAAATTGCATTTTTTGTGTTTTTGACTTATTTTGGCTCATTTCTGGGCCATATAATTTTGAGGGGGTCATCCTTCAAAAATACAATGGTGCCAAAGGCGCTTATAATATTGCCAGAGGCATATCTCATAATGGCGGGCGCACTATTCAGAGTACTGGACGCACTATTCAGAGTGCCGGACGCACTTTTCATAGTGGCGGACACACTTTTCATAGTGGCGGATGCACTTTTCATAGTGGCGGATGCACTTTTCATAGTGGCGGACGCACTATTCAGACTGCCAGACACACTTTTGATAGTGCTGGACGCACTTTTGATAGTGCCGGACACACTCTTCATAGTGGCGGACGCACTTTTGATAGTGGCAGGCGCACCTTTTGTAGTGGCGGACGCACTTTTCAAAGTGCCAGAGGCAGATTTCTTTTGTGTTGCACCAAAGGGGCTGGTATAGGGCCTGTGCAAGCTCATCTGGGGCCTTTGGGCCCCAGAGCAGCTTGCATTGGCCCTCTACGCGCCCCTCTGAGCCATTATTCGAATTTTTTCAAATATTCAAGCTTAAATTTGCCCAGGCATTATTTGACTCGAATTAAATTTGAATATGAATACTCAAATCGATTCAATTTGATGTGCTATGCCCTGCCATTTCCTCCTTCCTCATTTTCCTCTCTCTTTTGATTGTTTCCCCCGTCCCTGTTCTCCTTCTAAGAGTTGTACTTACTGAGAGGTCCCCAACTGATATCTCTCCCGGTGTAAGACTCAAAAGGTGTCGTGAGACCCTTTTGCTGAATGGCGAAAGGTATGGATGAGGAGCAAGCTCTGCCTTTCTGTATATCAGAAAACAAGACCACCAAGGTAAGCTTGGCAATTTATTTTGTGATAGGATATGTTCGAAGATGAGATGTATAAGAGGATTGTTGTCGATGTCCGAGGTTGATGGGGTTACTGATGTATGTAGTAGGTGACGGTGACTTGATGTCTCGAGTGGGGCTTGAACCTAGGTCCTTGGCCTGGGGGTATATAAGTTCAGAAAGTGAGGGGTGATGAGGGTGAGAGGGAGCTAAGCTCAACCAGGAGTGGAACCGGGGACTGGTTACTGGTGAAAGGTGTGTGACTGAGCGGCGATATGAATTTCAAATAAAGTGTGAAAGGTATGAGAAAGTGAGTGGTGATGTGAGCTGATAACTGTGATATGGATAGATAATATGAGTGATAAGTGAGTAGAGAATATAGACTCCCCGATGGCATGAGGCCGGGAACAACTGGCAGGCAGAGCCCTCCTTATATAGACAATGATGAGGGAATTTAGCTCCAGGGGAGCAGCTATGAGGGAATTTGGCTGGTGAGAAAGTACAACTGAGGGAATTTAGCTAGACTATTTACAATGCGTCCCTTTGATATGCAAACAGGATCATATATATTCATACAGGGATTTTCCAAGATCAAAGATATGCAACTGGAAAACAAACATATGCAAATGAAAATAGGAGGTGAGAACTGATAAAAGGAAGGAAGAAAGGTAATTCATGTGCCGTATGCATTATGCCAAGTATGGTAGCCGAGAGTTGAGTCTGTGTGTGAACCCGCTTGGACTGGTGCGTGAAAGGGATGATTTGCGTATCTTCTGATCCGGTAGAGATATGAGAGTGGTTTCAGTGGCCATTTGGCCGTATCTTGAGGCGTTTTGTGAGTACACATAAAAGTTTGAATTTTTCCTTCTACAAACACAGGAATAATGACCACACCGGCTAGATTTGTCCCCCAAATTCTGCAATATACAGCACCGTGAAGTAGAATCTTGCCTTGAGGTTCCCCCTCTGTGCCCCCACTCAACGGACAGTGAAGGACCCCAACTGGAGTCCTTACACTTTTATTTGCAAAAAAATATTCCATGTTTACTGAGTAATTTTCTTCTAATCCAAGTTTATTGAATCCACACAATTGTGGAGCTCAAGATCATGGTTTTGGCCTATTTTTTTCTCAAAAAACTTTTAAATTTACTCCCCAAAAACTCCGGAGAGCACCTTGGAATCACCCTCCAGCCCGTGCCGCAGCAACACACAAAAAAGGTGTAGAGACTGTAAAATGAAGATGTGTCTGGTGAGAGTCAAACTCACGACCTCAGCTATGCTGAGACACATACTAGAGTGCTGCCTTTACCAACTAGGCTACAGACGCTTGTGGCTGCCAGCTGGGTGGTAATTGGTTTGTAGTGCTCATGGGTCAATCCAACAGCCCTCCATACTGTGGTGATGCATCATGGTAGCAGACTGACAGACAACTCAACAAAAGGGTGGGTCAAAATGAATTTCAAGGAGGGCCTAATCAAGTGATTAGGGCAGCTCCAGGGAGGGGGTAGGACAAAACCGGATCCCCTGGGGGGAAACACACCTCCTCCTCCCTCCTTAAATAGACGTTGGGTTGCCAACCAATTCTGAACTGATGCAATACATGCCTGTTTGTCACCTGCGGCCACCGCCACCGCCCACGCCTTGCTGTTGATAACAACGGGCTCCCACGCGACCTATCCGGATCAAACTTGTCCGTCTTCAGACCCTTCCCCTCGCCTCGTTGGTTCACAACCAACACCACGGCAATAGTGCCACCAAGCAGTATTAGAGATGTCATCAGGTACCTCTTTGCGGGTACCTGTTGGCGGCTAGCAGGTACCCGCCGGCGGGTGCAGGTGCGGGTACGGGTGTCTGGCCTGATGAGCTGCAGGTACCCCCCCAATACCTGTCTACCTCGCCAAGTGGAATCCCTCATGGCGAGCGGTATACAATCAACCCCTCGCCAAGAGGGATTCCACTCGGTGAGCTGGTATACATATACCAACTCGCCAAGATGGATCCTTCTTGGCGAGTGGGTATATTACACATACACCAGCTCGTCGCCAAGAGGGATTCCTCTTGACGGGCTGGTATGATACACCAGCTCGCTGAGAGGGCTTCATCTCAGCGAGCTGGTATACATATACCAACTTGCCAAGATAGATTGCTCTTGGCGAGTGGGTACACACACACCAGCTTGTCGCCAAGAGGGATTCCTCTCGACGGGCTGGTATGTATAATGTACACCAGCTTGCCAAAATGACTTCCTCCCGGCGGGCTGGTATGCGGACACCAGCTTGCCAAGACTTCCTCTTGACTGGCTGGTATACATGCACCAGCTCGCCGAGAGGGCTTCCTCTCGGCTGGCTGGTATACATACACCAGCTCGCCGAGAGGGCTTCCTCTCGGCTGGCTGGTATACATACGCCAGCTCGCCGAGAGGGCTTCACGCCAGCTCGTCGAGAGGGCTTGCTCTCGGCTGGCTGGTATACATATACCAGCTCGCCGAGAGGGCTTCCTCTTGGCGGGCTGGAACACGTACACCAGCTCGCCAAGAGGGTTTCCTCTTGGCGGGCTGAAACACGTACACCAGCTCGCCAAGAGGGCTTCCTCTTGGCGGGGTGGTATACATACACCAACTGGCCGAGAAGGCTTCCTTGCTTACTTAGCCGCAAAAAATCTCCACACCCGCGGGTACCTGCTTCCTGCTCCTCAGAGGCCGGTGCGGGTGCTGAGAATTAGCGGTTTTTTTGGGGAGGTACCCACACCTGTGGCGGGTACCCGGGTATCAAGTGACATCTTTAAGCGGTATACCCAAGATAATGAGTTCATTCGTGTGCAACTGAAATTGACAACACTTTTTTTTTGATATTTAGCTTGGTGCCAGCACTTATCCTTGCAATTGGGACTAAAAATGCTTGGTGTATATTGCTGATTGCAAGAGTGTTTTCTTGATGATTAATTCCAGTCTAGCACGTTCCACCCCTTGATATGACAGCTTTTTTTTGTTAAATTTTGATGTTTGACAAGCTAGATGGCCCATATCTCAGGACTGATAGTCAAACCCCTTTGAGGAGTATGATGTGGTGATAAATAAAAACACAAAATGTCACAATGACCATGGTCAAGACTGATATGTTTCTGAAAGGATAAAATTGAAACAATCAAGGATTGAATCTAGAAGGCGGTGTTTGTGGGCTGCTAGGGCGGGCCACACAATCACAAAATTGCGGCCATAGCTGTGGCTAAGCCGATCTTTGTAGATTAAGTGCACCTAGCTTTGTAGATTAAGCGCAAGCGGTGATCAAGAACTGCAAGGCTCTTCTGGCAGAATTGTCGAGCTTGGGCATAACTGGAAGCAAGGTTGAGAAGATCTGTGATCTATGTTAAGCCCACCCCTTTGTTCAAAAAGGATCCTTCACTTTTTGCCTGAAGAGACTCTCACTCTTGAGGCAATTCCTTTTTTTCCAGACTTTTTTATTATTAACAAGACAATTCACTGCCAGCATATTTGGCTGGGTTGAAGTCATCCCAGTTTAACTGGGATGCACTCAACCAATTTAAACTTGGTTGATCTCAACCAATTTAAACTTGGTTGATCTCAACCAATTTAATATAAACCCAAGGGGGGTACCTTGGATTTATATTTCATCAGTTGAGATCACCCAAGTTCAAATTGGTTGAGTGCATCCCAGTTTAACTGGGATAACCTCAACCCAGCCAATTATGCTGGCAGTGATTCCATTTCTGGTGGCAACAAGCCCATGTACCAGGATAATTCAGGCTATGAAGGTACCTCAGCAATCAACACACGTCTTAGGAGATGGCCAAGATGGCTAACTTCATGCATTGCGGTGTCCAGAAGCTAGATGTGACCGGCACAGAATGGTCATTGAGAGGAGATGTTACTCCCCTCAATTACCGGTCTGACCGGTCATCAAGAGATGTGACTCACCTCAATGACCGGTCATTGAGAGGTGTGAGTCCCCTCAATGACCAGACTGACCAATCATCGAGAGGTTTGAGCCCTCTCAATGACCGGACTGACCAATCATTGAGAGGTGTGAGCCCTCTCGATGACCGGTCATCACCGGTCATCAGGAGGTGTTCTCACCCTTGATGAACGGTCCGTGCCTGCTGAAGGTTGGCTAAGTAAGATTCTGACGGTGCTCAAGCTCTACAATCATCCATGCACGCCAGAAATTATGCATGGCATGAGATTGGAGGGAAATCTTGGTGTCCGGTAACTGTACACCCTATTACTGTGGCGTCTTGAGTCCCACACGCCATTATTTAGCAATGTTTTGGCGTGTGGGACTCAAGACGCCACAGAAATGGTGTGTACAGTTACCGGACGCCATATTCATTGGTGTGACAACATTGGCACGCCAATCTATTTGGCCTGAAGTGAAGATCATGCCATTTCCTTGGCGTGCACATGGTGTTTTTTTGGCGTGCATAAAGGCTTGCCCAAAATCAAAATGAGGCCTGTCCTGATTGGGTGTTATTTATATTTTTTTGAGTTTTCTCAGATGTGTCAAACTGTGGTGAATGTTGAATGAGTCCCCTTGAATCTTTTTAACTGACTTATTTGTGATCCATACTTCAAATAAGAAGAAAGCAAAGCTTGATTTTCTCAAACTTATGGGTCTTTTTCAAGTTCCCCCAGGCTGTTCTGCAAAATCATGCAATGGTTGTACAGTGCCCTATCAAGTGTGTAGGGTGGTGCCAAAGCTTTTCCCCCAGACCTCTGGCTATAAAAAACTCATAGGAACCTGTACATACCTGTTAAAATTGCTTTGTTGAAAGGTGTTCCTCCACTGAAAAATGGGAGAAATACTATGGAAAATTTTTTAGGTTTGATTTTGAGCTTGGTGGCCTCTTGCTGTGATGGGGTTTGCAGCAGCGAAGCCGCCTTGGCCTCTAGTCATCAATTACACAACAAATTTTCTGTTATTGCTACCTACCCATCAAATTTCTCTTTGTTTTTCCCTTTGTTTCTCTTCTTGTCATATTTCTAAAATCTCTACCCTCTACTTCACTATCTTATTCCCTCCAATTTTTGGCACTTCTGCTTTTTTTTTGTGGCTATGGGGCTTTTTTTTCAAGGCAATGCAAAATTGCCCGTCTGCGGACTCAGAGGGATATGAATTTTCACATTGTTTGTTTTATAACTAGAGGCCAAGGCGGCTGCGCCGCTGCAGGGCATACAGACAGGGGCCACACAACAAATTTAATATTCAGTAAGGTCTTACAAGGCCTCTGCTGTGGCTACAAGGCCCGCAGGCAACCCCAAGTTTATCAGCCTCCATAAAATGGCCCGTAGCAAACAAAACCCCGGGCACTGCTTAGAAAGTCCCTAAATTGACTACAGGGTCAACACGATAGAGCGCTAGGAGAGAGTTCCAGGGATAAATTTCAGCTCAACACAGGATTTCATATGATGTAAAGATGAGGCTTGGGAGCCTTGCTAGCCACGGTCAACCCCAAACAAAGATCAAGGCTCTTTGAAAGGGAGTATGTAGCAAAGTTTTGATCAATCAATCAGTAATTAGTGATCAACTTTTGAACACTTGCAAACTGTCAAAGGGTTGTCATTGATGTGCTCTTGAATCTCATACCAATACAACCAGATATAACCTAGCATAACATCCAATCATCAATCAGGAAAGGCCATGGATAGTGTGTAATCCAATCTCACAACAAGAAACTAACATTCACTGCTATCTCTCCTCTGTTTCAGTTTGTTCCATCTAGAGCCCCAAGCCCAATGGCCCACCAATGATTGGCCAAGCATGGGTCTCAGTGCCATCAACAGTAAGATTTGACCAAGGTGCCCATCTCTTTGCACCTCCCCATCTCTATCACACCGTCATCAAGGGGGAAATGGTGATTCAGTATGTTTACTACACCAAGAGGTTTCTCCAAATCAAAGCTTCTTCAAAAGCTAAAATATATGCTATGGGAAGGCTCACTGACCACCTTTACTGGCCATATTTCAGGATATTTCCCCAAGGTATTTGTAATGTTTTTTTTTTTCAAAAACATGTTAGTTTCTCTAATACTGGCTGACATTTTCTTTCTCTCTTTGTGACTGGGAATGCTTGTAATTTGAATGAACAGCTCTGACAAAAAAAGAAGAGCATATTTTCAACTTTGTTTACTTTGCAGAAAGATTACATTCAACAGTGGAACCATGATATAATTTGTGAAACCCAAATGATGCCTTTATTTGTGAAACCCAAATGATGCCTTTGCATACCAAAAGTACATCAATAAAATATGCTGTTTCCAGGGAGACACGCACATGCCCACTTGAAACACTCCTTGGCGCGCAATAAGCACTCTTTCCCGTGGATCCCCATCTCCACCGTCCGGGCCCCGTACATCTCCCAGAGTCTGTCAAGGCTAGGACTGGTCGCGGAGCCGGCGACCACTGGGAGGAGGGGCACGGAACGTGTCCGGGACGACGGCCCCGGCTTCTCCTTGCCCCGCTGCTGCTGTTGCGGGGCTCGGTCTGGGTCGCCGAGTCGGAGCCCAAGTGGTGGGGGCGGCGGGCGAGGAAGCCGGGCCGCTTGAGGTGTCATTGCTGGAGGTCGTATTGTGCACGCAGTGCGCGCAACCTTGCGGGTGATATTAGCCGCCGGGAAGTTCCAGGGACATAGAGCAGCGACGACACCGATGGGCTGTTTGATGACGAGATTTCTGACGGCAGGGGTAGAGCTGGGGACGATGATCCCTTCGGTCCGAAGAGCCTCCTCGACGAACCAGTCCACAAGGCTTGCCGCATAGTTCACCTCGCCCAGCGCATCCTTCCAGCTCTTCCAGCTCTCCGTCACAATCAGCGGGCCCAGGTCTTCGGCATTCGAAAAGATCAGCTGGTTAAACTTGCGGAGATAACTCTGGCGGACAGCCGGCGTGCTGTGCCAATAGCTCGAAAGCGCCCGGCTGGGCCCAGATCTTTCAAGTTCTTGTCCGGAAACGTCCCTATTTGGTCACCAGTCGTGTACCTCTTTGTGGCTACATACCTTGGAAGAGCAGGTGATGGGCTGGGTGGAAAGGGTGGTTGATGGGCATCAGGCGGGGAGAGCTCGAGCGGGGTGGATGAAGAGGCGAGGGGAGGCCGACGGTGGTGAGCGGATGGTGGTGAACATTACTTGGAGTGGTCTGCTGAGGAGAAGCCGAGAGATCTTCCCCATCACAACTTCAACTTTAACCACAGCCCAATCAACTCAAACCAAAAACAATGTGCATGACAGCCCATTCAACAGCGCCGGATACTTGATACGGGCAACAGCTTGTTCGCTGTCAGGTCCGGTATTGATTGCATTCAACCTACACACACAGAGAGAGAAATAAAAAGCTGTCAGTGTCGGGTGCGAAGAAGGAGGAGGAGACGTACCAGAATCGGCAGATTGCATTGCCAATGTTGTGGCTGAAGTTTCAGTCCGATTGGAGACATCATCCCTGCAAATACAACCAAACACTGTTGTCAAGTGCTGAGCCAGAGGCCAACACATGACTTGTATTGTTGGGCTGAGTACACCACAGGGATCAGATTTGTCGGTTATGCCATGCCGGTGTCTATGCAATGGCAAGCGTGGCGCAGGTATCAAACGGCGGGATTAATGGCTGACATGAGGCAGGGGCCTGGCGGTGAAGTTGTTGCGGGAAAGAGGTGTGGTAGACGCTTTAGTTCTGGATGGAAAAATTCAAAAATTTCTAGTTTACATATGTAGTGTTACATTACACCATCTTTTGATACACACACTCCCTTCAGTTTACATACACAGTTTTACAAAACTGCATGTATATAGCTTACATACTACCCTTTTACATATATATGTGGCTGCGTAGCAACCAGCCAGCCTCATATGCAGCTGTGTAGCAACCACAAGCCACTTATTACAGTAACCCAGCAACCACAAGCCACATTAATAAAGCGGCATAGTAACCATGGGGCTGTGCAAGTCAATCAAGCAGACTACACAGCAATACAGAAAGCTGTGCAGGTCACTTGAGAAGACTCCATAGCAACCAGAGGGCTGTGTAAGCCACACTTGTAACTAGATCACCAGCTAAATTTGCTCATGTATACACTGCCACACTGTACATAGCTGTATTTGCACAGCATTTGTAAAGGCACACCAGCCAAAACCCCTCATGTACATAGACCACCAGCATAAATGCCTCACATTTTCCTATATAAGGAGGGGCTCTCTCTTCCTTTTCCCCCCATCCATCCACGGAAGGAGATCATTCCCCCCACAACATTCAAATAAATTGTCACCCTCACACTCTCCGCCACATAATAAAATACTAGCTTTATATTTTGAAATACACAGTACATTGTGAGCCACTTGTGAGAAAAGTATTCAACTACACTAGACCACTGTCTTCTTGCTTCCAGCCTAGCTGGGGGTGTTGTCAGTCTTTGTCTTTCAGAGAAGCAGGGGTTTCCCCACACATACTTTTCTAAATTCAGCCATAAGAGGTGCAAACCGCTTTTGGAGTCTCACAGCGGGGACCTGGATGATGGGGTATATAAACCAGCCAGGTTGTGTGCAATTGATCCCCAGGGCGTCCTCTGCCGCTGTACTTCCAGCGTGCGGTTTATCCTCACCCCCTCCGCTGTTGCACTTGCGCAGTTCGAGGGGCTCTACTCGGTGGCCCCCCTTTGCATAATGCTTTCAATGCGGCGCGCTGGGGGTCATCCTCTCACCATTTTTTAACCCTGCTAGACAGGGATGGATGGTGGGCCACGGTGCATCAGCTTGCTGATCTTAGGTGGCTGGGTGCAGATTATTGCTCTGTTTTTGGTTGTTGTAATATTGTGGTTTTTTTGGTAAACCCTTCATCTTTTTTTCCTGGAGGTTGTAAAGGGGAAACCCTTGATTTTTTTTTGTGATTTTTGAAGATTTGTAGGGGAAACCCTTGAAGTTTTGTTCTGTGATTCAGAGGCTTTAATAAACTTGGATGTATGGAATTTGTAAAAAAGGGAATTTGTAAAACTAATTGTTTTCCCTCTTGCCATTGGTTGCAAAATTCAAAATTACATTGTTGTGATGGCAGAGCTTGGTAAAAATTTGATGGTAAATCTGTACCTGAAATTTTGCAATGTGCATATTTACAATTTATCTTTGGATGTACTTTGCGCACTGCGAAAAACTTGTTGCGCACTGCAGGGGGCGTCCGCTCGACGTCCCGGCCACAGTGCGCGGAAGGTCAAAACGCTTCGCGCACTGCAGAAAATAAAACATGAAATTCTCTTTTTTTTTTCTACCAGCCGGCAGAGGGGATTTTTCTTGCCCCTCCTCCATTTTCTTGGGGTATTTGGAGCCCCCAGCATGACATAAAAAAAGGATGATAAAAAAATGCAAAAAATAAGCGGAGCGCCTCCCCGGGGATTTTCAACCTGCAAAAAAGCCATGGATCGGGTACACAGCCCCTCGAAAACAGAGTTCGAGGGGCAGAAGTACATACCCCATGACTTCGCCGTGCGGATGGCCGGCACGGGCTGGTCCCGGAGCGGAGTACATGCACACTCCCCCATTGACCGGCCAGCACGCACGTGGAGTGCAAATCACCGCTCATCGAGGGGATTACGCATTCCTCTTGATGACCGGAACGGTCCCGGTTATTGAGAGGAGTAAACACACCTCTTGATGACCGGAACAGTCCCGGTCATCAAGAGATTAAGCATTCCTCTCAATGACCAGAACAGTCCCGGTCATTGAGAGGAGTAAACACTGCTCCTCTCGACGACTGGAACAGACCCGGTCATCAAGCTGAGTGTTCCTCCTCTCGATGGCTGGGTCTGTTCCATTTTGAGAGGAATGCTTATCTATTGATGACCGGGACTGTTCCGGTCATCAAGAGGAATGCTTAATCTCTCGATGACCGGGACTGTTCCGGTCATCGAGAGGAATGCTTAATCTCTTGATGACCGGGACTGTTCCGGTCATCAAGAGGTGTGTTTAATCCTCTCAATAACCGGGACCGTTCCGGTCATCAAGAGGAATGCGTAATCCCCTCGATGAGCGGTGATTTGCACTCCACGTGCGTGCTGGCCGGTCATCGGGGGAGTGTGCATGTACTCCGCTCCGGGACCAGCCCGTGCCGGCCATCCGCACGGCGAAGTCATGGGGTATGTACTTCTGCCCCTCGAACTCTGTTTTCAAGGGGCTGTGTACCCAATCCATGGCTTTTTTGCACGTTGAAAATCCCCGGGGGGTGCGCCCCGGGGAGGTGCTCCGCTTATTTTTTGTATTTTTTTATCATCCTTTTTTTATGCCATGCTGGGGGCTCCAAATACCCCCAGAAAATGGAGGAGGGGCAAGAAAAATCCCCTCTGCCGGCTGGTAGAAAAAAACGAGAATTTCATGTTTTATTTTCTGCAGTGCGCGAAGCGTTTTGACCTTCCGCGCACTGTGGTTGGGACGTCGAGTGGACGCCCCCTGCAGTGCGCGACAAGTTTTTCGCAGTGCGCAAAGTACATCCGTTTATCTTTTGCATGCTCTGGTTTTGCAATGCCCTCATTTATGGGCTATTTTGTGAATTTATTTGTTTGGGGGCTGATATGTATTTTTATCATGTTCCTGTTTTACAATGTACATTTAGGGTGTTCAAAGTTGACTTGCATAAAGTCATAACACCATAAAATCATAAAATCTAAGCTGAAAAAAATATGTACCACCCAAACACTCAAATCAGAGCACCATTTCTAAAATGGTACATATAAAATTATCATTTGAAAATTTTATGTATTTAAAATTTTATGATTTCAACTTTGAACACCTTAATTATAAACAAGGAATTGTAAAACTATACAGCCCCTTTAGTTAGAGTACATGTGTGTGCACTCCATTTCATTTAGATTGCATGGGTGTGCACTCCATTTTATTTGAAGTGCATGAGTGTGCACTCCAAATTGCTGGATTGCATGGGCATGTGGTAATTCTTTAGTTTGCATGAAGGATTTCCCTGAAAATTCCCACTAGGGATCCAATTTATGGCCCGCGGTGCAAACACTCCAACACAAAATTTCACAAACCACGCTTGATTGGCGCGCCACGCATGCGGGGTCGCGTGCGTCCCGGAAAACGCCGATTGGACGACTAACTTCCCCGGGGATGTATGTATTGTCTTTTCATGAATGCTTGGACTGATTTTCAGCAAGGTTCGCCAAAATCCTCCAATTTCAATCTTAGGTTTGGCTTTTGTCTCCTTTCTTCAAAAGCCATGATCTGTCAAGGATCTCTCCAATGTCGTCATCAACAATCACGGCGGCCACAGCTGCCACCATTCCTGGCCGGTCAATGGCCAACAGGGAAGCTACTCCCAAACCAACTAAATCCAGCTTCCCTTCAACCCGCCAACCACATCCGTCAAAAAAATACCAGACCCACTCCGGAAACCTCGTCTTCTGCTGCCAAGGCAAACTGGTCAGCTCGTGTCCAGCCCACTCGATCCCACTGACCAGACGGCGGACAAAGACCGTGGTGGAGGCCGAGCAATAGGCGACGGCCACGACGGCTCTATCTGCCGCCCCAGACACTCAGTCTTGACTCGCTGGCCCTGCTACTTGGCCTGTCCGTCCTTTTTCTTTCTTGTCTCGCTTGTTCACCATTCCTTGGCCATCGCCACCGCCCTTGTCGCCCTCTTCGCTTAGATCTGGCTGCTCGTGCTCAGCTCAATGGCTAAGACTGTCTAGCAACCCCGGCATCCTGCCCTGCGGCCTCAACCCAAAACCGGAAATTGCGTGGAACTTGAAGCCCGATTCCATCGCCCTCATCCCGCTGACCCTAGGATCTGTTTGGGTACAAGCAGCTCGGCAAATGGGAGCTTCAAGATGGAAAGACCCATACAAACCGGCGCAATCTTCCACCCATATTGACAACCAGCAGCTGCTGTTGCTCGACTTCATCTCTAAGGAGGAAGTCAGTTGGATCCAGTCCAAGTGGTGCATCACCTGCGAGTGGCCCCCGAGATCATTGCATGTTGACTCGTTGAGTTACAGCATTCTCAACTGAAACATGTCCTTTTCTTTTTAACTCATGTAGCTTGGACTGGTTTTTCTGTGTAATCAAGCTCGCGTTTCAATTCTCCTGTGGGATGTTTGACTTTGTACTCAGGAACAAACGGGAATCCACCTATTAATGGATCCAGAGAAGATTTAGAGCTACTTGTGAGGAACAGAATGACAATTGCAGAGAGCATCAAGAAGGGTGAAGACTTGCCCTGCCCCAACACCCTTAAAGTGGCGAGCATAGACTGAGAGGTGTTCCTAACTTGACTAAGTCCCGCCCAAGGGAGGCCTAAGGCCCTGAGGCCGGGTGAAGCGCATCCAGTCACCTTTGGACTTAAGCTGGGAGTTTTCCACATACTGGGCACTTGATCGAGCAACATTTCTATGGTGACGGAAAGCTTGGTTAGAGAGCTGATGAGCATTCAGATTCAAGTGGCTTTCCTCAAGGAATTTCTGAGGCAAAACCGAAGCAAATAAAAAAGCAACTTGGGTTTCTTGATCAGGGTGATCAACAAACATTCCACAATATTTCTGTTGACAGTCTTGGTGCTGAGCAGGAGACTGGACGAGTCATAGCGACACACTCTTTGATCTCATGCAGAAACAGACCCGGTTCCGACTGGACCACTTGAATCATAAAATTGCATTTGACAGGAGTCACGCTTGCCGGTCGGCCGCACCGCTCATACAAGCTTGACAACACATCATGTTTCTTCAAAAAGATGAATCCACCTCCAGAGCGACTGTGGAGATACCGTCACCTTGAGCAACCATTGGACGTTGTTCAACGGCAGCCCTTGTTGCGGACCACGGCGACTTTGATTTCCGGGGCGTACTTGTGATTAGGCACAATGGTGTCGAAGCTGATCGCAGAGGTGTGTATTGGTCGGTGCAGGCGGCGTCGCTTGGAGATATTGGATGGGATCAATGATGGTTGCCGCCTCCTGACCACACAGCTGGATTTAGGAGGTTGTCCAACCACAGCTGGCAAGCTGTGAGCGGCAGAAACCTGGAGATAAAACAGGTGCTGTGCCCCAAACCCCATAACCTTTGCATCCAAAAATCATCTCAGAGTCCAAGCTTTAGTGAAAAGACAATATGTGCCAAACATGAAGAAACATGAGACTTGCTTCTTCCCGGGGGGAAGGGGGCGCCGGCGACCCGAACTTAGTCAGTCCCTCTTCTAGCCTCCGAAGGAGGCTCGCGTCTCTGTGAGACAGAGACCCTGCGGGGCTCTTCTCCAGAGAGGCTTTGTTAAGCTCGCCAGCGACGCGGCTCAAGGCCTGTTTGTAACGACTCGATTTGATGATCCTATGAACGTTATTGATCTGAGGTCATGCATTACTAACTATCCGTTAGGAACGATCGACGATCACAATTCTGTGTCGTCATTGTTGACTAATTCACGTGTGCGTTGTTAATCATGATGTATCTCTGAGTTTTGCTTTGTTTTGACGTCATCGGGAATTTCCCCGAGAAGTTTGATTTATCACTTTACCTTTGCATTTGTTTCGCCTCTTCTTCTTTCCTCTTTTTCCCATCGAGATATTCTTTGTCATTATATTACAAATTCTACTTATCATCTTTGATCCGAGTAAACATTGTTTCTCGCGAAAAGCTTATAAAAACAAAGTTATCATAATCATTGTGAACCAATCTAATCTATTACTCAAGCAATCGGCGAACTATCCCCTCGGATAAGTTTCATAGCCATTATAGCGAACTGAGTAGTAGGGTAGACCTCACAGTTATATCTCGATCTCCATATTTTTTTTTACCATGACTATGTCCGATAACTCTAACTCTGAAATCGCACCGATAACACCTCTTTGAAACTCTCCTCAACACACTCCTTGTCCTTCTCCTCCGACTCTTCCGATCCCGGTCCCTGTTGGACAGTCTCCATTTTTTGCGACCAGCTCTCCCTCGCCTATTGACCACAATTCCCCTTCCTTTCTGGCTTTTTCACCTCGACCTATCCCTACTTTTTCTCCTCAACCGTCTCCTCAACAAGGTCACTCTGGAGGAACAGGTGCGGTCGATCAACAAGAAGATAATGTTTCGGCTTTATTGTCCAACCTTTGAGTCGATAACTCAAATCAATCCACGTTGCTTCAAGCTCAAGCAGAGTCAATTGCTCTTTTAACCGCTCAAGCCCGCCAGGACAAATCAGCAATAATATCTTTACAAGCCGAATCAAAGAACATTAAGAATATTTTTCACGATGAGTTAATGAAGAATCAGTCGGCTTCTCAACAGGCGATCGCTCACCTTCGAGGATTGGTGGAAGGTTCAAACAGCTCTTTGGGAGGAAGATTGGGCAGACTGGAGGTTGTTAATTCGCAGCTTTCGGATAAACCAAGGGTTTTTATTGAACCTCCTCATCAGCCGCATATCTACTTTACCGGAGCTCCTCAAGAAACTAATAGTTTTTGTTTCTCCATGCAAAATACTTTCGAGAGAATCGGTGATCAATTTAATACAGAGAAACAGAAAATTTTGTGGATTTCCGGTTATTTTCGTTCGGGATCCGGTCGTTTGGATGGCGGCGAGGTTCCTGCCTATACGTGGTGGCGTGGATTGCTTTTGAAAAATGCGGAGGTTTTACATTTGCCACCCCTCAAAGCATCTGCGAAAATGGAATATGTCATAGCTGAGCTGCAAGATGTGGATTCCTTTATTGACGCGATCGATCGTACTTTCGCTAATCATCATGAACTTGAAGAAGCCGAGTCGGCATTTTATTCGGCTCGTCAGGGAAGCAAGACCATTGAAGAGTTTAACATTCTCTTTAATGCTCTTCTTCATCCTTTAAAGTTGGACGATTGTTCCAAGTGTAAAGCATACGACAAGGCTATCGACCCCAATCTGGTGAAGCTGGCGCTTATTCGCGGGCCATGGAACGATTTCACCGACTTGGACTTTAAACAGCAGATTGCGGTTTCGGTGTCGCGAAATTTGGCGGGCGTCACCAAGATTCTTGATCCCAGATCCCATCAAAACCGCTCAATCAATCAATCGACTCAACATCACCCTCCGGCTGTGCAAGCTCATCATTCGGTTCCAAAAACTCCGAACCCTGATGCAATGGACGTCGATGAGATCAGCTCGGCGATAAAAGATTCAGGCTTCTCCTATGCGGAATTTTGACAACTTTGCGTGGATCGCAATATCTGTATTCGTTGTGGTGGAGCTTTTGATGAAGCTCATTATCAGAAGAGAGGTTGTACGTTGGGGACCGACATGAAGATGGACCTGACGGATATGTTGCATTTGTGGAAGGAGTGGGGTGGTGCAGTTCACAAGAAAAGGGCTGGGTTTAGACGGGGTGAATCGAAATGGGCTCCCGATAATCAGGCGAGACGATTGACAGGCGCTTTGGCGACAAAATCTCGGCCCCAACATGATAGCAGTGACTCCGACTCTCCGGTTGAACGCCCCGATCAAGGAAAGAAGCGTCAATCTCTTGCGGAGGTCGACGGCTTGCCCTTTAAGAAGCATGCATCGCAATCTCATGGGCGATGTGACGATTCTCATGGGCGAGGGGAAGAGCCGTCTTTGTCTGCGGATGCGATTTCTACGGAGGCTGTGGGAGAGATGATGGTGGGAGAAATTTTCTTCAACACCTGCATGGCAGAGAAGATGAGCGCCAGTGATAGTAAGCACAGTCATTTTGTCACCAAGTCTATTCGCGCAGACAATCGACCTTTCTTTAATGGGAGTTTATTAATAAGTAATGAATGTAAAGCTGACACTTATGTTTTGGTTGACTCCGGTGCATCTGCATCCTTCATTGATATAACGTTTGCTGAAAAGGTTAATTTAGATGTATTCCCAATGGAGGTGGGCCTTCAGTGTAAATCCTTTGATGGGTCAGCGGTGAAGTCGGGTGTAATTATCTCTTATGCAAAAGGGAGTATTTTGATTCCCACGAATTGTGGATCTTTTCTTTGTTCTCATGTAACCCTACACTTAACAAAATTAGCTTCAGCAGACATTATCTTAGGCAACTCGTGGTTGAAGGATTCGGGCTCATTTGTAGGGGGTTCTAACAGCAATATTGTAATGTATGATAGTGCACAAGAGCTTTGTGAAGTGACTTGCGATGAATCGAATCTGCTTACCAATGAGTTTTCTGACGTGTTCGTCACTGAGTCTTTAGTGTGTCTGCCGCCTCATCGGAGTCAGTTTGACTGCCAGGTGAATCTTAAGGACGGAGCGGTGCCACCCTTCGGGAAAATGTATAATTTGAGTAAATCTGAGCGCAACGAGTTAAAAATTTATGTTGACAAAAATCTTGCAAAAGGTTTCATTAGGCTGTCTTCCTCATTCGCGGCTGCGCCAATTTTTTATGTGAAGGTGGCGGGTAAGGCGAATCGGCCTTGTGTTGATTACAGGATACTAAATAGTATGACTGTTCGGGATTCATATCCGCTTCCGGTGATCTCACATTTACTGAACAATTTGCAGGGAAGCAAATTTCTTTCGAAGATTGACTTAAAGGCCGCCTTTAATCTTTTGCGAGTCGCGGAGGGGCACGAATGGAAAACGGCATTCCGGACCCCTTGGGGGTTGTACGAGTATCAGGTGATGCCTTTCGGCTTAGCTAATGCACCTGCGACGTTTCAGCGTTTTATTCAACACGTTTTGCGGGAGTTCCTGGACGTTTGTTGCTTTGTGTACATTGATGATATCTTGATCTTTTCGAAAACAAGAGAGCAACATGTGATAGATTTAAGGAACATCTTGGTAAAACTGCGGGAATACTCGTTGAAGGCATCTTTAAAGAAATGTGAGTTTTTTTGCTCTATGGTTACCTTTTTGGGGTTTGACATCACGGATAAAGGACTTAAGATGAATAAGAGCAAGTTGAAAACAATTGAGGATTGGCCTTTGCCAATTTCAGTCCGAGGACTTCGGAAATTTTTGGGGTTTACTAACTTTTACAGGCGGTTTATTCCTTGCTTCTCTTCGGTTGCGGGCCCCTTGACTACGCTGACGCAGGAAAAATATAGCGATTCTATGCTCCTTAGGTCTGACGAAGCGAAGGCCGCTTTCGTGGCGCTTAAGGAGTTGTTTGTCAATGAACCACTGTTGCTTCATTTCGATTTCGAGAAGGACAGGATTGTGCACGTGGATAGCTCGGGATATGCGATTGCGGCAGTTTTGAGTCAGCCGGATGCTAAGGGCAATTATTTTCCGGTCAGTTATTTCTCGCGCCGGGAACGGTCTTGGAAAGTTTTTGATTTGGAGTTATTGGCAATTGTCTCGGCTTGCAAGGAATGGCGCGCATGGTTGATGGGCACGGTAAACCTGGTAATGATGTTCTCTGATCATTCGAATCTTTTGTATTTTAAAACTGCTAAATATTTGTCTCCGAAGCAAGCCCGGTGGGCTTTGTTTTTGGATAACTTTAATATGTTAATCTATCACATAGCAGGTTCGCGGAATCCGGCGGATGCCCCGAGCAGGCGGGATGATTATTATGATGGTAGGGCTTTGGTCTGCGATGCTGATCTCATTGCAAAGCGAATGGTGGATTGTGGAGAGATAGTTGGTGATGTTGTCACTTCGCCTTTGTCATCCCATGATTTATTCTTCCAGCGGCCGACGGCTGATTTGTTGAAGTATTTTGCAGATAATTATTTACCTCTTGACAAAGCAGGAAAGGGTGTTTGTTTGGCTGACGGAGTGTATTGGTTTCAAGATAGGGTTTTGGTTCCATCGTCTTTGCAAACAAGGATTTTAATAATGTACCATGATGCGCCGGCGGCGGGACATCCAGGAATAGCGAGAACTTTAGCAGGTCTGACACGCACGTTTTCTTGGCCGGGTGTCAGGGCTTCTGTCATCAATTACGTGAATAGCTGTGATTCGTGCCAGCGGGTGAAGGCTCGGCGGCGGTCTCCGGATGGACAACTTGTTTCCATTGTGGCGGAGCCTAAACCGTGGAGTGTTATTGGTATGGATATGATTGTGAAGCTGCCCTTATCGGGCGGGTTTGATTCTATTCTTGTTGTTATTGATCTGCTAAGCAAACTGACTCATTTCATCCCTTGCAAGGAAGCTTCTTCTTCCGCTGTTTTAGCTTTACTTTTTCGAAAGCACATCTTCCGGTTGCATGGTCTACCCGATAAAATTGTTTCTGATAGGGGTAGTACGTTTGTTAGCGACTTTTGGAGGGCGCTTATGGAATCTTTAAGTATTAGGTCTGCTGTATCAACGGCTTACCACCCGCAGACGGACGGCCAGATGGAGCGTATGAATCAGGTTGTAGAGGATTATCTTAGGCATTTTTGTTCCTATTATCAAGATAATTGGGACAAGTGTTTGGAAATGGCGGAGTTTTCCATTAACAACACTGATTCTGCAAGTTTGAAGATTTCTCCCTTCTTTTTCACTTACGGTTTTCACCCGCACTTTAATACTTTGACGCAAAACACGGGTCGGAAGGGTTTAGATGAATTCTTAACAGATTTACAGGTGACCCAAGAAACGGCTATGGATTGTTTGCGGCAGGTGCGCATAAAACAAGCGGAATATTACAACAAGGGAAAGCGGCAATCGCCGGTATATCAAGAGGGCGACGAGGTCTTGCTTCTTTGAAAATTCATTCAGTCTCGGAGGATGAACTCTAAGTTGGATTACCGTTACATTGGTCCTTTTAAGGTAAAGAAAATGGTAGGTACAAATGCAGTGGAATTGGATTTGGCGGCGGATTACCCAAAATTTCACCCGGTTTTTAATGTTTCTTTGCTGACACGTTATGTTAACCCTACTGCGGTCGCAGGACGGAACTCGTTGTTGGGGATAAAACAAAAGTACTATAGTGATAATCAAGTTGTGGATTGGACCAAAATCAGGGCGGTGTTGGATGTAAGGAGTGTGAAAAAGGGTAAGCTTGACTATTTGATCTCCTGGGTCAATTCTACGCCGGGTGAAGACACGTGGGTGTCGCAGAATCACATTCCAGTCACGGCTAATAAATTTATAGAAAGCTTTTGACGAATGGCGGAAGTTTGGGATAAAAAGACTAAAAGAAAGGTGGCGCAGAAGAGCGGACAGAACATTCTGGTGTAGTAGCCTGGTCTTATTTTGTAACGACTTGATTTGATGATCCTATGAACATTATTGATCTGAGGTCATGCATTACTAACTATCCGTTAGGAACGATCGACAATCGCAATTCTGTGTCGTCATTGTTGACTAATTCACGTGTGTTGTTAATCATGATGTATCTCTGAGTTTTGCTTTGTTTTGACGTCATCGGGAATTTCCCCGAGAAGTTTGATTTATCAGTTTACCTTTGTATTTGTTTTGCCTCTTCTTCTTTCCTCTTTTTCCCATCGAGATATTCTTTGTCATTATATTACAAATTCTACTTATCATCTTTGATCCGAGTAAACATTGTTTCTCGCGAAAAGCTTATAAAAACAAAGTTATCATAATCATTGTGAACCAATCTAATCTATTACTCAAGCAATTGGCGAACTATCCCCTCGGATAAGTTTCATAGCCATTATAGCGAACTGAGTAGTAGGGTAGACCTCACACTGTTGCTACAGGTTGGGCCCCAAGCCAACAAGAAATCTTTGCGCCCCGGCTCCCTATGATAGATAGCAACAGCGCCTGTAGTGAAGAATATTTACAAGTCATATGCGTGTCGAGAACCTTTTCAAGTCCTGTTTTTTTCGTCATTCTCGAGCTTCAAAGGTCCGCTTGATTGACTCGGGTCGCGGGGGCGTCACGGAAAATGTAGGGGTTTTGTACACAACAAATTCTTGTACATATGTATATATAGTTGTCGCGGTAGGGGGAAAAAAACCCCCGGGGCAGTATAAATTCTGTTTTTCTACTACTATCTCGCTCTAGAGAAAACGCCGATTGGATGATCTCTCGGGGGAGGCTTGCTTCTTCCTGGGGGGAAGGGTGCGCCGGCGACGCGTCTCAAGGCCTGTCGTTACAGGTGGAGCCCAAGGGCAACGACCTCTCTGCGCTCCGGTTGCCGACCATGATAGCAACAGCCCCTGCAGAAAAGAATATACACAAGTCTTAAGGCGCGTTGTGATACATAGGTTGAGACCCGTTTGAAGTCCTGCTCAAAGATCCTTCGGAGAAGGTACATAATTCTAAGCGTCTATGAAATAGCAATGGTGAAAGACGAATCGATCCATTGTCCAAGCATTTCCATCTCAAGAAGGTCCTCGAAACCACTTCATTATTACTGCTGCCCAGAAAGTGTAGAAAGACTGGTAAGTACTGATCTTCACCACTTACCATCCCAACAATGGAACAACCAAATGATAAAACTTACAACATCATCTCTCGTTTATGAGTGATAGTTTGTTATTTGTGATGGTGGATTATTCGGGTCAAGTACAACAAGCTAAGCTAAATATTTCATTTTTATTGACAGGTACAATCCCTCCGCAAATTCAACCAAACATTGCAACGTATTCCGATAAAAATTGCTCAACTCATTACTTCTTTGAGGGCAATATATATTTAAATTTCTTGTGATGGCTACATGGTTATTATTCCTGATAGTTGAGCGCTCTTTGTTTCACTGTGGCACCAGATAATGATTCTCAAATCTAACATGATTGAATCTCTAGTTTGTTGGGCATAGCTTCCAAATGGAGACTGCAATAACAATCGAACCGCAATTAGAGTTGGAACATGCTCGAGGGCCTCACATATTTTCAAATCAAGTCAACTTCAACTCACCTCATGAACCAGCCCCCTGCGTAAGTGCATTATGTCCACAAGATTTAGCCTAAAATTTCACTCAAATTTCAAGCTTCCTGCAAGCTGATTTTTTTTATTTGTGGAGGTTAGCAGCCCGGGGTGAGCTTGAAAATATATGAAGACAAAACAACCGGCAGTATAGCTTGCCAAAGTTCTAGTCCCCCACCCTCTGAACTGGCAGTCTCTAGTGAAGTTACATTTGCGCACCCAGGACGACTAATTGTATCGAGCCGCGGAGATGCGTGCGAAGGAAATTATCGCACTTTTTTTGGTTGTATTTGTGTAGTGTGGGTGATTAGCATGATTTATGTAATCATTTACGTTGTAAAACGTTTTGGAAAGAAGTAGCTGTTGGATTTTTGTCCTCAGGACTCCTCCCTTTCTTTGCCTTCTGCCTCACTCACTCATCCCAGTCTCACTTGATTTTTAGTATGCTCCCACTTATGCTTGTTTCAAACACCTTGGTTGTCTTTTATTACACGGTCATGCTTCTTTTCTTACTGAGCTTGTAGACTTTGATCCCTGCTCAGAATAGACTGTTGGCTTACTGATTTCCTTGTGTGTGCGCGTGCTCTACCTGTGACAGATACTAGTGTCTGGTGAAATCTTTTATGAGAATTCCAGTGCTTTCTATCAACGGTGAAACAGATACTATACAATACAGTATCTTCAGATACTTGTGTATTGTATCTGTTGAAAAATACAAAATTGTAAATACAAATGTATTGTATCTGCCTAAAGATACAATACCATAGTATTGTATCAATAAATTATTAAAACTTGATTTTCTTGTTTTTGGTCACTGTGGACGGTATACAGAAAAACTATCAAAAAACGTAAAAAAACAGTATCTTGTATTGGGTTGTATTTGCAACAAGATACCAAAGTTTGAATAAATTTGTATAGTATTGGTCTTTGAATACAATACAAATAAATAGTATTGGGTGCAAAACAGATACAAATACAGGCAGATACAGATACATGTATTGTATTTGTTTCACCGTTGTTTCTATCCATCTTTTCTATAATTCATTATTATTTTCTTCCACAAGTGATCTCTTGAACTTAGTCTATGTAACATAGCCTACAATCAAGAAATCAAAACCATTGTTTCTCCTCATTTCTTCTCCACGCCCCTCCTTAAGCCGCATCCGTTGAGCAAATCATCCTCACTGCCCCATCTCAAGCCTCCTGCTCAATTCTTGTCTCTTGCTTGTGTGGTCCGCAGTCCAAATTTATATTGGAAGACTTGCTGTCAATCCAGGAACTAAGGTTTTTCCAAATTGGATACACTTTTTGCACATTGAAAAACTCTTTGCGCAAAGTGGGAATCCGCGGCCGCGGCGTCGAGTCCCACTGTGCGCGACCATGTAAAACCCTTTGCGCTGTGGAACTCTCATGCAACGGGTAAGTAGAGCTTGGAGGGGAATAAGTAATGTATCACAGAAAATGACACACTACAAGGGTGCTTGAAAGGCTGCCCTCCTGTAATAAGCTTTGGTAGTACACTAAAATTTAAGTGTGGCGCAATCTTCTGAAGATTTTTAGTCTAAATCTTTTCTACTTTAATAAACCTTATAATCCAAGCCGTCTCCACTGTTTCTCTACAGCACACATTTCCGGATAACCCCTGACCGCTTGTGTGGAGCAGCTGTTGTGGTAAGATCAATCAACGTGGTACAAACTTTTAATAATCTTAAATTACATATTACATATAACATATAGCAGGATACATACTCCAAAAGCGTTGATATTACAATGTACACATGTTCCAAGATGTTACATACGTTTTTTAGTGAAACTTCTTCATTCAAAAGCGCCCTCATTAGCTGGTTTTTCATCTATACATAAACACTAGGTTTCTGTCTTTACACGCCACAGATATGATCATCTCTACATAATAAATTCCCAATCAGGTTATATTTTAAAGCTTAAATCTAGTCTAAGTAATTAGGGTGAAAGTCAGGAGTATTTTATTTCATAACATCTTCCCAATTTGGTATATTTTTCACTACACATGGTACAGCTTTCCCAAAGTAGCTATTTCTTTTCACACTATATTAAATTCTTCTTTCACGCTTTATTATTACTAGACTTTTAGGGCGGCTTCGCCGCTGCTCGCCTCAGACTGTGCATTAAGATCAGGTTTAATTCAGACACTATTGCAAAGTCTCCCTCACAGCCACTGAAGAAATATAATTCAATAAGTGAAATCATTTCATTTGGGGACATCAGATGATTTTGAAATAAACAATGAATCAGTGTTGAGGAAAAGTATACATAACATTGTTTCTCAGCCCCATGTGGCTGCTAATGCAGTGCTTGATTGTTTGGACCAAAAGAATAGACCGACCTGATGAGCACACCTTTGCTGCGCCATAGAATGTTTTTTTGACCAAAGCAGAGCTCGCAGGACAAGCAAGACAGTCGCAAGTAATTGGGGTGTGCATACGGGAAGATTCTCAGCGGTTTGATTGATGTTGATCACTGGCGAGGTCGGGATTGTTTGGAGGGTTGATTGTCTGGGGTCTTTGTCTTTGGCAGCCATAACTAAAAAAATTGAGAAGCAAAAACTCTGAAAGAACAAATGATGGGGGCGACAGACTGAGGAAGGGGAGGGAAGTAGAGCTTGAGGTACCAAACCACCGCGGGATGTATGAATTGGAGGAGCCAAGGGGTATTTGCAAAGCCAGCGGCCACCCTCTCCGGAGTCTCTTGCAGCGCACAGCAGAGGTCTTGGGATCCATCATATCCAAGACCTCGACTGTGGGCTATGCTGCCGCCTCGAAACAAATCAGAGCTGCTGCGCTATTGCGCTTTCACAGCAGAAAAGCGCATGCAGCACAACTTTAGCTCCAAAAAGCTTTTTTCAGCTGCGCTGCACTATATTAGCTCAAAAGCGCAGCTTTTCCCGCTGCGCTTGCGCTTTTTCACCTGGGGAATAGCGCAAGTGAGCTACATTTAGCCGTAGCGCAGCGGTTTATGGCTGCGCTACAGCTTTTTGGGGCGGGCACGTAGTGGGCGCCCGCTGCGCTGCGCTAAAACGGGCGCTTTTTGTAGCGCAGCGCAGCCTTTCACCATTGCTACAGCCTTCGACTGGAAGGATTGCCTTCCAGTCGAAGGGGCTCTGCAGCCTCTTTGACTGGAAGGATTCCCTTCCGGTCGAAGGGGCTCTGCAGCCTCTTCGACTGGAAGGATTCCCTTCCGGTCGAAGGGGCTCTGCAGCCTCTTCGACTGGAAGGATTCCCTTCCGGTCGAAGGGGCTCTGCAGCCTCTTCGACTGGAAGGATTCCCTTCCGGTCGAAGGGGCTCTGCAGCCTCTTCGACTGGAAGGATTCCCTTCCGGTCGAAGGGGCTCTGCAGCCTCTTCGACTGGAAGGATTCCCTTCCGGTCGAAGGGGCTCTACAGCCTCTTCGACTGGAAGGATTCCTTTCCGGTCGAAGGGGCTCTACAGCCTCTTCGACTGGAAGGATTCCCTACCAGTCCAAGGGGCTCTGCAGCCTCTTTGACTGGAAGGATTCCCTTCCGGTCGAAGGGGCTCTACAGCCTCTTCGACTGGCAGGATTCCCTTCCGGTCGAAGGGGCTCTACAGCCTCTTCGACTGGAAGGATTCCTTTCCGGTCGAAGGGGCTCTACAGCCTCTTCGACTGGAAGGATTCCCTACCAGTCGGAGGGGCTCTTCAGCCTCTTCGACTGGAAGGATTCCTTTCCGGTCGAAGGGTGTAACGGATGACTTTGATAAATTGTGAGCCATGCGCTGCTTTGCGCTAATGATGGTAAGCCAGGATTCTTCGATCATGATCGAATCTCCTTGGCAGGATTGCTTCATTATTAATCAATGACGTATTCTTTTCTTCATGATGTCATCGGTTCGAATTTTGTTTTGTTGCCTACTCTTTCTTTCGCGATTTGTCTTTCCTTCTTTCTTTCCTCTCTTTCTCTATCGCGATATTCTTTGTCATAGTTTTCCTCACAATCAAAATTATCAACTATCCTAAAGAAATTCAAATCTTAAGGTTATAACTCCGAAATCAATAAACTCTTTTATATATAAACTTCATCAACGTGACTCGGGAGAACTTCACAATCTTATATTTCCTAAAGCTTACTAAACAAGCAATCGGCGAACTATCCTCTTGGATAGTTTCATAGCCAAATAGTGAACTGTTTAGTAGGCCAGGCCTCACAATTATATCGCGATCATTTTCAAAACACTCGTATAAACATTTTTTTTTACCATACAATCATGTCCGACAGCTCTGAAATGGCTCCCATGACTCCTATTCGAAATTCTCCTAAATTTACACCTTCGCCACCTTTGGCATCAGCTCTTCCAATACCATCAACCTCTCATCAAGCTTCATTTTTTGCGATCGGTAGTCCTTCACCAATCGATCATAATTCACCTTTGTTTTTGGCCTTCTCGCCTCGACATATTCCTTCGGTCTCACCTCAATCGGGCGGTCATCCGCCTCAACAAGGACCTTCTCAATCTGGCGGTCACGCCGGACAGCAGAACCTTGGTATTCCAGGGCACACCAAGGACGACATCTCATCTTTACTCTCCAACCTCCGAGTCGATAACTCGACCCAGTCATCCCTGATTCAGGCGCAGGCGGCATCGATCGCTCTTTTGACCGCGCAGGCCCGTCAAGACAAGAAATCTATCAGTTTGTTACAAGAAGAAACCAAGAATATCAAAGATGTTTTTCATGGCGAACTTTTGAAGACTCAATTGGATCATCAACAATCGATTTCCCATCTTCGCGGTCTATTGGAGGGGTCGAACTCTGCGTTGGGAGGTCGTGTTGGTCGTTTAGAGGTGTTGAACACTCAATCAATGACGGAGAGGCCCAAGATTTTTATTGAGCCCCCTCACCAACCTCACATCTTCTTTACCGGCTCTCCGCGTGAGACTAATAATTTTTGTTTCACGATGAGGAACACTTTTGATCGGATCGGCGAGCAGTTCAACTCGGAAAAACAGAAGATCATGTGGATTTTGGTTTATTTTTGTTCAGGATCGGGACGTATGGATGGCGAAGTTCCGGCTTACACATGGTTCCGTGGTCTTCTTTCAAGCAATGCGGAGGCGCTTCATTTGCCACCTCTTCGAGCATCTGCGGGAATGAACTATGTTTTAGCTGAGCTTCGTGATGTGGAATCTTTCATTAACGCAATTGAACATACGTTTGCTAATCACCATGAGTATGAAGAAGCGGAAGCGGCTTTCTACGCGGCACGGCAGGGTAACAAGACCATCGAGGAGTTTAACATTCTATTCAAATCTCTTCTTCGGCCGTTGGAGTTAGACAAACGCTCCAAGTGTAAGGCTTACAATAAGGCAATTGACCCGAATCTGGTCAAGTTGGCGTTGATCCGGGGCCCTTGGACTGATGTTATTGATCTGGACGCAAAACAAGAGATAGCGGTTTTGGTTTCGCATAATGTTGCGGGGGTCAGCAAAATTCTCAACCCAAAGTCTTCCCAGCCACGTCCGAGTCACCCACCTCAACAACGTCCACCGGCTCATCAACCTCCGGCAAAGTTGCCCGACGAAGATGCAATGGAAGTCGATGAAATGTCGGCGGCTATTCGGGAGTCTGGTTTTACTTATCCAGAATTTCGCCAAGGTTGTGTTGATCGCAACATATGTATTCGCTGTGGCGGGACTTTTGATGACGCTCATTATCAGGCTCAAGGTTGTACGATGGGGAGGGATATGAAGATGGACTTATCGGATATGTTAGAGTTATGGAAGGAATGGGGTGGTTCGGTTCGTCGAAAGAAGGGCAAGCGTAGTGATTCGAAGTGGGCGCCTGAAAATTTGTCCTCTCGAGCTGCCGCGTTGGCCCGTCCGAAATCAAATCCTCGACCAGTTTTGAGTCGATCTAATTCTCCTGCGGAACGTCCGGACAAGGGGAAGAAGCGTCAATCCGTCGCGGAGGTGGACAGTTTACCGTTCAAACGACGGGACACTCTTTCTCACGATTAATCGGCTTCTGCTGATCCATCCTTGGCGGCGGACATGGTCCATATGACGGACATGTCGGCGGGAGAAGTTTTTTCAATGCCTGTATGTCGGAAAAGATGAATTTGGCAGACTGTAAGCAAGCGCATTTTGTGAAGAGGGTGTCTGTTTCAGACAATCGACCTTTCTTTGACGGAAGATTGCTGATTAATAATAAGTACAATGCTGACGCTTGTGTTTTAGTGGACTCGGGCGCATCCGCCTCCTTTATTAACATTGATTTTGCGCAGAAAACCAAAATACAGACGTTCGACCTGGACATTCGGGTGCAATGCAAGTCCTTCGACGGATCATTGGCTGCTTCGGGCAAAATAGTTTCTTATGTAAAAGGGAGTGTTCTAATTCCCATTGTTTGCGGGTCGTTTCTTTGCTCCAATGTCACATTATATTTAACCAAACTAGCTTCTGCCGACATTATTTTAGGTAATTCGTGGCTAAAAGACTCTGGTACTTTTGTTGGGGGGAGCGACTGTGATGTTGTAATGTATGAAAGTATACAAGAATTAATATTGATCTTTGTAATGAATCAAAAGCGCTTACAGATCAGTTTTTGGATGTATTTGTGACAGAATCTCTGGCTCAACTACCCCCTCATAGGGGGGAGTTTGATTGCATGGTTAACCTGAAAAAGGGGGCGGTTCCCCCCTTTGGTAAGATGTATAACTTGAGCAAATCTGAGAGAGATGAGTTGAAGACTTATGTCGATGGGAACCTCGCCAAAGGTTTAATTAGAGTTTCATCTTCGTCGGCGGCGGCGCCCATATTTTATGTTAAGGTAGAGGGTAAGGCGAACCAACCGTGTTTCAACTATCGTATTCTCAACAACATGACCGTGCGGGACTAATATCCGCTACCAGTAATTGCTCATCTCTTGAACAATTTACAGGGTTGTAAATTTTTATCAAAGATTGACCTCAAGGCGGCATTCAACCTACTTCAAGTGGCGGAAGGTCACAAATGGAAAACGGCTTTCCGGACACCTTGGGGTTTGTATGAATATCAGGTCATGCCCTTTGGTTTAGCTAATGCTCCGGCAACTTTCCAGCGGTTTATTCAGCATGTGTTACGTGAGTTTTTGGATGTGTGTTGTTTTGTATACATCGATGACATTTTGATTTACTCAAAGACAAAGGAACAGCATATTCTCGATTTGAATTGCATTTTACAGAAGCTGCGTGAATTTTCCTTGAAGGCTTCACTTCATAAATGCCAGTTTTTCTGTAAGATGGTTACGTTTTTGGGTTTTGACATTACTGATTGAGGTTTAAAAATGAATGCTAACAAGCTTACTACAATAGCTGATTGGCCTTTTCCGGCGACGGTCAGGGGTTTGCGAAAATTTTTGGGTTTCACCAATTTCTACAGGCGTTTTATACCGCGATTCTCATTGGTAGCCGGTCCTTTGACCACTCTGACTCAAGAGAAGTATTCGGATTCTACACTCCTCAATTCCTCTGATGCGTTACGTGCTTTTGATAAACTAAAATCTATGTTTATAAAGGAGCCGTTGCTTCTGCATTTTGACTTTGACAAAGATAGGGTCGTCCATGTTGATAGCTCGGGTTACGCCATTGCAGCGGTGCTGAGCCAGCCTAATTCTTGTGGCGATTACCTCCCGGTCAGTTATTTTTCCAGGAAACTTTCCGATAGGGAGCGATTGTGGAAGATATTTGATTTGGAACTGTTGGCGATTGTGTCTGCATGTCAGGAATGGAGGGCGTGGTTGATGGGGACTGAACACCCGGTTGCTATGTTTTCCGATCACTCCAATCTTTTGTATTTCAGAACTGCTAAGTACTTATCTCCAAAACAAGCGCGGTGGGCTCTCTTTTTGGATAACTTCAATATGCTAATATATCATATTGGTGGTTCCAAGAATCCAGCAGACGGGCCGAGCCGACGTGATGATTTTTATGATGGCAGATCCTTGAGCACCGATGCGGACTTGATTGCAAGGCGAATGGTGGTCTGTGATGCGATGGGAGAGGATTTGAAGCGGTCACCTTTCAGCTCTCATGACCTGTTTTTCCAGTGTCCTACTGCTGACCTTCTGTCTTATTTTGAAAGGTTTTATACTCCGGAGGAAGTCAAACAGAGAGGGATTTCTTGTGCTGACGATACTTACTGGCATAATTGCAGGGTTTTGGTCCCTGCTTCGTTGCAGACTAGAATTTTAATTATGTATCACAACTCACCTGCGGTGGGCCATCCGGGTATAGCGAGGACTTTGGGGACCTTGACGCGAACTTTTTTGTGGCCAGGGGTAAAAGCGGCTGTAATCAAGTACATCAGGAGTTGCGACTCTTGCCAACGCGTGAAAGCGAGGCGTATTGCACCGGAAGGAACACTGTTCTCGATTGTCGCGGATCGTAAACCCTGGAGTGTAATTGGTATGGACTTGATCGTGAAGCTCCCGTTGTCTTCTGGCTTTGATTCTATCCTGGTAGTGGTGGATTTGTTAAGCAAGTTGACCCATTTTATTCCTTGCAGAGAGGCATCTTCTTTGGCAGTTTTGGCTGGCCTTTTTAAGAAGCACATCTTTCGTTTACATGGGTTGCCCGATAAGATTGTATCGGACAGAGGAAGTACTTTTGTCAGTGACTTCTGGAAATCATTGACGCAATTGTTGGGAATCAAATCAGCTTTGTTGACGGCTTATCACCCGCAGACAGATGGCCAAACCGAGCGAATGAATCAAGTTGTAGAAGATTACCTTCGGCATTTCTGTTCCTATTACCAGGACAACTGGGATAGGTGCCTGGACATGGCGGAATTCTCAATAAACAACTCGGATTCGGCGAGTTTGAAGATTTCTCCATTTTTCTTTACTTATGGGTTCCATCCACGTTTTAACGTAATTACTGAGAACACCGGACGCAAGGGAGTAGATGATTTTATTGTGGATTTACAGTTGACTCAAGAGACGGCTATGGAATGTCTACGTCAAGCTCGTATTAAGCAGGCAATGTATTATAATAAGGGTAGGCGCGATGCTCCAGTTTATCAGCCAGGAGATGAAGTTTTGTTGCTCCGGAAATTTATTCAGTCGCGGCGGGTTAACTCAAAGTTAGATTATAGGTACATTGGGCCTTTCAAGGTTGTTAAAATGGTCGGTACGAATGCGGTGGAGCTGGATTTGGCTGCAGACTATCCTAAACTTCATCCCGGTTTTAATGTGTCCTTGCTGAATCGTTACGTCAGTCCAGTTTCAGTAACGGGACGGTTGTCAAATATGGGAATTAAGGACAAATATTACACGGACGGACAAGTGGTGGACTGGTCTAAAATTAAGGCGATTCTGGACATGCGCAGTACCGCAAAGGGTAAGACTGACTATCTTATTTCATGGCAGAATTCCACACCGGGAGAGGATACGTGGGTTTCCCAAAATCATATCCCGGTGTCAGTTAATGATTTACTCGATAGATTCAAGAAAGCTTGGGATTTGAAGTCGAGAAAGGGTAAGAATAAAAGTAATACAAAGACTTCGGGAGGGTAGTAGCCAAGCCTTATTTTGTAACAGATGACTTTGATAAATTGTGAGTCATGCGCTGCTTTGCGCTAATGATGGTAAGCCAGGATTCTTCGATCATGATTGAATCTCCTTGGCAGGATTGCTTCATTATTAATCAATGACGTATTCTTTTCTTCATGATGTCATCAGTTCAAATTTTGTTTTGTTGCCTACTCTTTCTTTTGCAATTTGTCTTTCCTTCTTTCTTTCCTCTCTTTCTCTATCGCGATATTCTTTGTCATAGTTTTCCTCACAATCAAAATTATCAACTATCCTAAAGAAATTCAAATCTTAAGGTTATAACTCCGAAATCGATAAACTCTTTTATATATAAACTTCATCAACGTGACTCGGGAGAACTTCACAATCTTATATTTCCTAAAGCTTACTAAACAAGCAATCGGCAAACTATCCTCTTGGATATTTTCATAGCCACATAGTGAACTGTTTAGTAGGCCAGGCCTCACAAAGGGGCTCTACAGCCTCTTTGACTGGAAGGATTCCCTTCCGGTCGAAGGGGCTCTGCAGCCTCTTCGACTGGAAGGATTCCCTTCCGGTCGAAGGGGCTCTGCAGCCTCTTCGACTGGAAGGATTCCCTTCCGGTCGAAGGGGCTCTACAGCCTCTTTGACTGGAAGGATTCCCTTCCGGTCGAAGGGGCTCTACAGCCTCTTTGACTGGAAGGATTCCCTTCCGGTCGAAGGGGCTCTACAGCCTCTTCGACTGGAAGGACTCCCTACCAGTCGAAGAAGCTCTGCAGCCTCTTCGACTGGAAGGATTCCCTTCCGGTCGAAGGGGCTATACAGCCCATTTGACTGGAAGGATTCCCTTCCGGTCGAAGGGGCTATACAGCCTATTTGACTGGAAGGATTCCCTTCCGGTCGAAGGGGCTCTACAGCCTCTTCGACGTATAGCCCCTTTGACCGGAAGGAAATCCTTCCAGTCGAAGAGGCTGTAGAGCCCCTTCGACCGGAAGGGAATCCCTTCCTGTCAAAAGGGCTGTAAACCCTACCAACTGGAAGGAAGACCTTCCAGTAGAAAAGAATATAAATAGGGCTTCCATTTTCACCAACGGTTTTCCCCCACGCTCCCCCACCTAGGCACTTTAAAGCCACAGGGGAGTGTCAAAGGCAATGGGGGCTTAGGGTACTGGTTAGCGGGATTCGCGCCAGCCCTACTGAGTTAAAACTCATGGTTTTTTTGGTTTTGATGAGGGGAAACCCTTGAACCAAAGTTCCATGAGTTACAGGTTTTAGTGAACTTAGATTATTTCACACTGCTTATTATTTCACACATCACAAAACCACTCTCAGACGTGTTTTTCTCTATAAAAGGAGGCCTTCCTTGCCCCTTCTTGTTTCCTTTTTTCCCCATGTCTGCACTAGTTTATATATTTTACATATAAAGCATTCATCACTTCAAAATATTAGCTTCATAAATTGTCCCTTTCAAACATTGAACACTTCTAAATTTGCCTTCTTCAAACAATTGCTTCAAATCTCAAAACTCCTACAAGGTTTGATAAGTTAAATAACTTAGACTAAAAATCTTCAGAAGATTGCGCCACACTTAAATTCTAGTTTACTCCCAAAGCTTATTACAGGAGGGCAGCCTTTCAAGCACCCTTGTAGCGTGTCATTTTGTGATACATTACATTTCCCCTCCAAGCTCTACTTACCCTTTGCGTGAGAGTTCCACACCGTCAGGTGTTATCCGTAGGCCCTTGTGGTCCCTGCCCTTAAGGTAGGTTTTCACTAGGGCCGGTGTTTGGGTCTCGGTGGAGAGCCTCACCTGTAACCAAATAGGTTACTAAGTCACTTGTAAAAAGAACATGGTCGCGGGTGAGAAACCAGACGCCGAGGACTAGTGATGGGTGAGTTTTCTCCTCCTGGAGCAGAGAGAAACAGGTGCCGCCGGCATGGCAGCGGAGAAGATGGGAGCTAGCGCTACACCTGAAACTCAGGGAGAAGCCTGAGCCTACGCGAGCCCCCCATCTTGCCCCGCGACAAGCGGTCAGCAGTGTTCTCCTTTGAGACCACGCGTTTTGGGGTCACATCTAATTCTACTTGTACTACGAGGGCCTGAATAACCTTCCATTCCTCATTTACGTGGGTATCCCGTGACTTGCGCAACACTAAAACGCTTTCGGTTGTGGTATTGTCCATCCAGACGACGAAGTTTGTCCCCTTCACGACCCAGCTGAGCTCTTGTAACATGAGAATGCCAATCCGGATCGCAACCGTCTCCGCCCAGGCGATAGTTCTCTTTAGATTAGGCCCTTCCCAGTCCTCTTTGAAACGAAGTTGGGACCAACGGTTCCCAATAAGAACACCGATGCCAAAACTGGTGGAGGGGTCACCCACCCAGTTGATTTTGACTTCTTCTGGAGTCGGCACCAGTCTTGAGCTTGAAAAGGAGTTTAGCGTTGCTAACCAAAAATTCAGGTCCGTTGCCACATCCTTAGGCACCTCCCTTGTGGCCCACAACTGCAAGAATTCAAACGACTAAGAGTGTATTGCCATTAGGGTCATGTTATGATACAAGTTTTTTATAGAGAGAAAAGAAACAAGAAGCTCAGGTCGTACCTAAGAGCTGGAGCGCGATTTGAATAAGCAGCAAGAGATGTACGAGACAAGTAAAACCGTCGAGGAATTGAAGAGATAAAATAAGAAGAGACAAGCGGAGAAAGAGGAAAAAGAAAAGGGGTGTGAGAATAATCAGATGATTGGCACGAAGTCGTTGATGTACTGAAGTGGATGCAGGTGCTAGGCTGATGAGTACTTTGGGTCTGGAGAAGGTTGTGTTGGTCGATTTGTGAAAGCTAAGAGTGGCTATGATTGGAAAAGATGCGACAAGGAAAGACAGCACAGAAAGTGAGCTTTAGAGTCTCCTTTTAAGGAGGAAGCAAAAATTCTCTTACGAATAAGGTAGTACCACTTGGCGTCGCTATGCACTGACCCTTTTGGGGTTCAGGTTGTTTGCGGTAGGCAGGTCTTGAACGGACTGGTTGTAAGGCTTTGGCAACTGGGCATCGTCTGTGACGGTAGTTGCTGTTTGAATTGTTGAGAAGGGTCTGGTTAGTTGCTAGACCCTGGCTGCTTCAGTCTTAGACTGGAATGTATGTGAAGAAGGCTTACCTGTTCCATCAGGGACCAACTGGTTAAGCCCGTTGATGCTTTGATGGATGAGACCGGGTTGCTGGGTTACCGGTGGCTGAGGCGGTGGCTGAGGGAACTGAGTTGCAAGCCTGTTGGAGGAGTCCAGTTGTGTTGGTTTGACCTTCAAGCTTTCACGTGAAGTTTCACAACAACCTCTTCCACTAGTTCATCCAGCGGTACAGGCTCCTTAGGTAGCACCACAGTTGGGGGAGTACAGAGACATGATTCAGCCGACCCGCCAGTACTTTGACGTTGTTATATCTGAATATGGCTTTTGGGACCAGGAACAGTTCTATCTGTGTGATTTGCTCCGCGAGTTTGGCCGCTGGTAATTGTACTGTGCTGTCCACACCGTTCCAAAAAAAACCAATGTACAGTGGGTCATCTAATGTTTTTGGCACCACATTTTTGAATGCAGAAGCTCAGGCCACAGCCTTTAAGTCATGATATTGGCTACAGGAGTGGAAAATAAGTTCCTAAGAATGATTATGAAATAAAAAAAAGTAAAAATAAAAAAATGAAAAATGTGGAATTTTTTTAATTTCTTGCAAATTTCTCAGAATGTTCATTACTGTTCAAACCAAGGAGGAAAAAATTGGAGAGAAAAGTATGCCATACAACAAGAATGATAAAAAATGGAAAATTTTGAAACCATTGCCAATGATTTTTATTGGATAAAATAAATTGAGTCAAATTAGTGGTGATTTGGGCTACAGTCCCTCAGTTCAAATGAAATTGGTTGATAACCCATCCACCCAAAAAAATCATTGAAAAAAGTTTCAAAATTTTTCATTTTTTATCATTCTTGTTGTATGCCATACTTTTCTCTCCAATTGTCCCTCCTTGGTTTGAACAGTAATGAACATTCTGAGAAATTTGCAAGAAACTAGAGGCCAAGGCGGCTACGCCGCTGCAGGGTCTCAAGAGAAATGGTTGTCTTGCTGCACTGGTATACAATTGGAAAAACCACCGGAAAACCAAGAATTGCTTCTGGAATCTCCAAAATTGATCAAAAAAAATTCCCCATCTTGTTTGGTTTCTTATGCAAAAAGTGATACAGTTTGCGGCCATTTTCCTAGTAAGCCCTTTGCACACCCCTTATATTTCATTCTCCGGTGAAACACCATTGCAAATAGTTTATCAGCTCAAATAATATGCAACATTGAAGAATTCCTGAACGTTTTGGACTATGAGTCTGTGTGGGTGTGTAACAACAAATCTATATATGTTAGCAGTCATTTTACTACTAATCCTGCAGGTTACCCCTTATATCTCATTTTAATTTCCCTGTTATAAAATAAATAAAAAATCATAAATTTTTCAATAATTTACAATACTTGAACAATGTGTTTCAGGCTGCATTTGCAAAAGCCAGCCTGTAACTGCTGTTTTCAGGGGTATTCATTTATCCCTCAAGGCTACCTCTAGCTAACTATTTTTTTTGATATTTTATGATATGCTACAGTTATGTGTAAATTTAACAGCCCACCGTTGTAGCACATAATTAACTCATGCCAAGGGCTGTCATGGCCTTGCTTGGCAAGATCACACGCCCACTACAGAGTGTTTTTTTGACCTCAAATCTGCTCATGATGATTCATGGGTTTGGCTCAGGAGTTAAGCAGTGCAGCTTTGAAACATGCAGGGAGAAAATTGGCCAAATAGTTCCCAAACTTGGCTGGAAAAATCAATTTTTTTGTAATTTGGAATGAGCAAAAGGTACATCCAAAAAGAGGGACCATCAAAAATTGATCAAATGGTTAATTAATCAACACTAAAGATCACAGAAAATCAATAAAGGACAAGACAAGGATATACCCAAAGGGGAACAATCAACATTTTATTCAGAAAGATATCAATTATTTAGCTGTGATCTTTATCAAAATTGATTTCTGAAAGTGGATAATGCTTTAGATTCATAAGATAATTTTTGAGATATAGAATCATTTTCAAATTATGATCCTCTATAGGTTGAGAATGCCTAGGGACTCAGTGAGAGTGGGTTATATCCACTCAATGACCGGTGTGTGCCGGTCATTGAGTGGGTTGTGTATCCACTCAATGACCGGTGTGTGCCGGTCATTGAGCGGGCTGAGACCCACTCGATGACTGGCGTGTGCCGGTCATTGAGTGGGTTATGTATCCGCTCGATGACCGGTGTGTACCAGTCATCGAGTGGGTTGTGTATCCACTCGATGACCGGTGTGTGCCGGTCATTGAGCGGGCTGAGAGCCACTCAATGACTGGTGTGTGCCGGTCATCAAGTGGGTTATGTATCCACTCGATGACCGGTGTGTGCCAGTCATCAAGTGGGTTATGTATCCGCTCAATGACCGGTGTGTGCCAGTCATCGAGTGGGTTGTGTATCCACTCGATGACCGGTGTGTGCCGGTCATTGAGCGGGCTGAGACCCACTCGATGACTGGCGTGTGCCGGTCATCGAGTGGGTTATGTATCCGCTTGATGACCGGTGTGTGCTGGTCATCGAGTGGGTCGTGTATCCACTCGATGACCGGTGTGTGCCGGTCATCGAGCGGGCTGAGACCCACTCGATGACTGGCACACACCGGTCATCGAGTGGGTTATGTATCCACCCGGTGACCGGTGTGTGCGGGTGCCTGATGTGGACCTCTCATGTCGGCAGCGCCACCGCAGCGCAAGGGAATGACGCCTGCCCGACCATCACGACGGATTGGCCTGCGGGAAGGGCGACCCGAAGGCGCCCAGCGTGGCTCACAACAACCTGATGTGGGTCCTGACGCCACCTGGCCTTGGGCGCCCCGCCCCCTATCACTGTGACGCCAAGCTGGCGCCGCGGCTTTCCCCCATTCGTCCGGGTGTGTAGTTTACATTCATATGAGCGGCGTGGCGGTGGCATCGTCGCCAAGGATATGCACTTGGCATGCAGGGCCAAGTCGAGGAAGCCAATGTGAGTTTGCTGGGGGAACTGGAACATGTATAAAAAGAGGTGCCCTTGAGTTTGGATAATCCCCAGGGCATCCTCTGCCGCTGTACTTCCAGCGTGCGGTTTGTCCTCACCCCCTCCGCTGTTGCACTTGCGCAGTTTGAGGGGCTAAACTCGTTGGCCCCCCTTTGCATAATGCCTTCAATGCGGCGCGCTGGGGGTCATCCTCTCACTGTTTTTTAACCCTGCTAGACAGGGATGGACAGTGGGCCACGGTGCATCAGCTTGCTGATGTTAGGTGGCTGGTTGCAGGTTATAGTTGTATTTTTTTTGTTGTAAAATTATGTTTTTTTGTTGTTTTGGCATTTGTAGAGGGAAAACCCTTTATGTTTTTTTTCTGGAAGTTGTAGAGGGGAAACCCTTGATTGTTTTTTTTAATTTTTGGATATTTGTAGGGGAAACCCTTGAATTTTTGTTTTGTGATTCAGAGGCTTTAATAAACTTGGATTAAAAAAATTCCACATTTTTCATTTTTTTATTTTTACTTTTTTTTATTTCATAATCATTCTGAGGAACTTATTTTCCACCCCTGTAGCCAATCTCATGACTTAAAGGCTCTGGCCTGAGCTTCTGCATTCAAAAATGTGGTGCCAAAAACATTAGATGACCCACTGTACTTATATTCCGCCGCGAACTCGGAGCACTTGTCCTTGTTAGTCGCGACACGGAGTTCCAATGACGGCGAGACCACCTCTGAGATAGTACAGTTTGATTCTGGGCGTTTGACAAACAGATTGTTGTCGACCCAACAGAAGACCCTGACTATGTTGAATTCGGATTCCATTAACGCGTCTGCGGGTTTCCCAAACAAACCGCAACCTGCCACGCCGCCAAACGTGATACGTGTGTCAAGGTATAAATCACCCCTTAAATCTTTCACCATAAGGAAAGGCCATTGTGCCGGATCTGTCGGAATCTGCCTGTATGCCTTTTCCCAATTGAAAATGGCCAGGTGAAAGGGGCCTCTATTCGATTTAAAGAACTTGGCAACAGTTTTGAAGTCATCCCAAGTCGTTTTGAAAAGGTCTTTGTTGACAAAGGAATTGACCAATGGTGTCTCCTTGTTGTTCCGTGGGAAAGACAAATCATTGATTGGTCTCATTTTCCCATCCGCATTCACGACTGATGCAAGCGGGCTCATCCTGAAGAAGGGAAAAATCCTTGATATGTCTTCATGAGAAAAAGGCCCAAACATCCGTTTTGCTACCACTTCCTCTGCAATCAAATTCTGAATTTTCGCCGAGCTATGATTGTCCGGGGTGAAACATCTTAGATTCCCTATCTTGTGTATTGGTATGCCTTGGTCAAACACGCCCTCAAAACCAGAGATTATGTTGTTCAATTCTGGCAACAGATCTGCAGCATTCAGCACACGTCTCCACTCTGGCACATTCATCTCACATGAAACTGCTATTGGCCAATGAATCCTTTCACATTAACAAAATCAAGCGTGAAGGAAATTCGGAGAGAAAGTACAACAACAAAGACGGCAAGGTAAGCGTTAATCCACAAATATGAGAGATGGATTTAATTGAAAAATACAAGCAACAAGGAATACATAAGGATTTATGGGACCAAGTCCGATTAAAAATTGGAAATAGATGGGATTCTGTGACAGTACACTACAGAGCAAGAAGTAACCTACTTCTTCTCGTTGCCAGAACCGCTTTGATGATTGTAGTCGGCGGCCTGGCCCCTTGCTTGAGGATAACCACCTGATTTCGCTTGCCTTTTATCAACGTATCCGTCCACGAAGTTTGCCCCTTGGTATCCTCTGATACGTTTCTTTGGCTTGCCTTGGTATGGCATTGCTGGGCCATTTGGGTTGTAGTTTGGCGCGAAACGGTTGTAATCCAAAGCAAAACCTCTTTGTCTTCCTTGAGGCCCTGGTCGCTTAAAACCCTGATATTGACCGTCTGATGGATAACCGGAGTTGTGTTGATAATGCTGAGCACCCCGTATACCGGGGTGTGATAACAATGGAAAGTGTTGAAAACTACTGGTCTTCCTTGATTGCGCACTAAGGTTGCAAAAACACCCATTTTGGGATTGGCATGAGCATACTGTTGTCCCGGTTCGTAATAGTTCTCCTTCCAGCCAGATTCTCCAAAGGTCCTCACAGTAACGTAACATTCCTCCACCAGCGTCTGCTGCCTGACCGAGATATCTTGGATTGGGGAACCTTCTTCGGACGTGATCGGATGTGTGAACGCGGTCATGTGAATCACCATGTTGTAACGCAACGCGGTCATGAATCCATGACCACCAGCCGCAATTGCATCACAGTGCTCCTTATGCACCAACAACCTGGCGGCAAAAAACTCCATGCCGTAAACATCACGCAACGTCAGATAGAAATTGCGATGATTGTTAGTCCAATCCAAGTGCGTTTGCGTCCACTTGGAAGGATAAGCTAAACCCTTGTAAGCTTTTTCTGATTCACTCAACCTATTTGACTTCATATTTATATGAGCGTAAATTGCTTTCTTTTTCCATTCTGAAAAACCACAGTGAATAAGCAATACGTCCTCCTTCAGGATCGTCAAAAGAATTTCACCATTGTTGAATATAGTAAGTGGCAAAGGTTCCCTTAAAGATTTTATGTTTTCATCAAAAAAAGGGGTAAACCCCACATCGTGATGGCCTGAGACTGCGCCGATTGCGTGGACAAGTCCTAACTCCTTCTCGGCTTTGACCGTCTTCGCAAACATCCTTGGTTCTGCTTTCAGGAGCACTGGAGTGGCCGATACAGTCCTAGCAATACCTGGCTTGCTTGTGGTGCCATCGCATTGACCGGAGGTGTTCATGAGATATTTCACCAAAATGTTGTCCCCAGCCTTCTGAGCCTCTTTTATTTTCATCCAAATGTGTGCTCTCTCTCGATCAATCTTGTCAGATAACACAATTGCTGGAGGTGGGACGTTTGTCGTATTGATGATTGCTTCAACCCTAGATTTAGGCAACTTCGGGAACAAGGTAACCGCGTCCAAATCTAATATCTCTCCACCTCCTGTAGATTGGTAAATCATGGATGGCAAAGGAGATTCATTACTCATGAATAATGCCTCCTGTAACTAGATTGCTCACCATTTGCCGGATCATCATCTTTGTCTGGAGATACGGAATCTTCTACTACAGTCGCTGGTGTGGCTTGTTGGGCGGCCTCTTTGGCACGTGGAATACCCGTTGTCAATGATTCAGCTACGACTGCTTCTTCTCTGTGTGACCCCGCGTCGACTCTTTTCGCCGCTACTGCTCTAGTCACGTTTTTCTCCACCATATTTAAGTATACCTGTTGATATGTGATAAAGACTTCGGATTCCCCTCTTGTACAATAAAAATGTCACACAAAAACTTTGCGAAGCTCACGAGTTAAAAGCTACCTGAAAACGTGCAAGTAGTAATGAATTAAAAGAACCGGAGAGATGGATGAGTTTTGTTTCTCGTAAAACGTGAAAACGTGCAAGTAGCAATGAATTAAACGATTTCCTGACTACAGTAATCAAAGGAATAATTGCAGAGATTGATGAGTCTCATCTCTTGTAAATGGCATGTTTAAAGTTATCTTTAGAACTCACTCCTTCTATGTCCCTTCGGGCCAAACTTGGCTTTAAGAGGTTTGATCTTGTAAAAATGACTGGATTTCTAGGGCGCAGCGCCTTTTGACCAATAATGGGAGATAGACCACTGAAGTTAAATACTATTTGGTAGGGATATCATGATCATAGAATCGAGCTTACAATATGTATTGACTCCTTAGGGCTGACACGCCTGATGGAACTCCCCAATGTTTTGTTTAGATTTCTAGGGGCGAACTGCCTGGAGACTGATTTAGTAAATCAATAATAGTCTATATGCCTTGGGGCGAATTGCCTGGAGACTAATCAACAATAGTGGTTTTGAGTGATGATTTCAAGGTGGCCTTGTCGTGTTAATGACAAAAATACAGGAAATTTGCAAAAGCGTGAGAAAGAATTTGCGGATATGGGGACGAAGGCCCTTTGACTCACAAAGATGATCCCGGATTGACACCGGTCGTAAAATAAAACAAAACAAAACAAAGTTTGATAATGTGTAACTCAAAAGGGATGATGTGCGAGAGATGTCAATGTTAAAGAGATTTCAAAGAAGGGGATGACAATAGAGATCTATAGAGATGCCAAACTTAATGTTTTGACAGGTTGATGACGAATGCCAAAGTATGATAAAACGTTGAGAATCTTCACTCGGAGATGCACATGGTTTGGATGATAATGAGATGTCTGAAAAAGTGCTTGCAACTCTGCAGCAAGTGGAACTTGTGATCTGTGGTTGAGGGGAGGAGTCTGGAGTGGAGTGCTCTATGGCTCCTCTCCTCTCGGGGTTCATATATGGACCTCCGCATCATGCGCATAGCGCAAAGCATTGGTGTGGTAGACGGAAAAGTGAAAAATAAAAACACCAGGGAAGCTTTGGGGGCACTCCCCAGGGGGTGCCACAGCTGAATTTGGGGTTAGTTTTTGACTGAACTGGGGCAGAATTCCTTACAATGTGATGGTGAATTGTTCAATTACTGAGCAAGAACTATAGACTAATCTAGTTTGGAGTGATATGTAATTGTTGGACGTGAACTATCATTCAACTCTGTTGAATTCATCTTGAAGTCAAGTTCATGTCAATCCTAACTTAAGTTCTACATGTTAAAATCAAGTAGCTCTTGCTTATCCAATTTTTTTTGCATTGGGGTGAACTGCTTTCATCAAATATATATCACACCTGTAACGCAACTGCCTAGATTTGGATAGAGAAAATATCAGAAGTGCAAAACATTTTAATATTTGCACAAGAGCAGTAGAGCTGTATTTTGTCTGGGTACACAAGGGTGACACAGTTCATAAATCACTCAGCTGCAACTTCACCTCTGTTCCAAAAAATGTGTGATTAGAGTATGATTTGTCACCCTATTGTATGCGTGTACAATAGGGTGACAAATCATGTTCCATCAGGGCAGTTACACTAATTTTTCTTAAATTTCACCCTCATTTACTTGGCAGAAGTCCCCCTCTGGTCTGAAAAGTTTGTGATTTGTCACCCTATTGTACGCGCGTACAATAGGGTGACAAATCACAAACTTTTCAGACCAGAGGGAAATTTTTGCCCAGTAAATCAGGGTGAAATGGTTTGGAAGCAATTCAGCTGGACATGTCCCTCTGAGTCTGGTCTGAAAATTGTGTGATTTGTCACCCTAGTACAATAGAGTGACAAATCACACACAAGTCACACACTTTCCAGACCAGAGGGATATTTCCAGCTGAATTTTTTCCAAACTGCGTCACCCTCATTTAATTGGCAAAAAATTCACCTTTGTTCTGAAAAGTGTGTGATTTGTCACCCTATTGTACGCGCGTACAACAGGGTGACATATCAGGCACTTTTGCGGCCAGAGAGGGACTTCTGCCGAGTAAATGAGGGTAAATCTAAGAAAAATTAGTGTAACTTCCCTGATGGAATATGCTTTGTCACCTTATTGTACGCGCGCACAATAGGGTGACAAATCAAAAACCAATCACATTCTGTCGAGGCCACAGTAATGGGTACATGATGATGAAATGGTTCCAACACTATTCAGATTGACTTCACCCTTGGGTACAAACAATTTGTGAGTGGTACTTTACACTTTAGTTAAACTTTGGTTACAGACACTTTGTGTTCTGTGTTCCAGTCTAGTTACTACTGATTTCCAGAAGAGTTCTAGCTGAGTTATGGATACTTCATATATACTTGTATATCATTTCATGTTTGATTACAAATATGATGTAGTAGACATTGTGCTTAGTTAAGAAAAAAATTCAAGGTAAGGCACTCCCTCGGGAGTGCCCCCCAAGCATCCCTGGTGAAAGTTTTTTCTCATACATATATTTACTCACCCTAGGCCTCAAGATAACACCAAATGGACCTCAGAAATGGATTCTACGGCCAATTTTACCCCTAGTCACCACTGGAAGCGTCACTGGAACCCCGCTGGATTAGAAGTTACACCCTCTTGGACCCTCATGGACACGGCCAGCCCCAGTCATCAACCTGTCACACCCCTCAAGTCACCTTTCCCAGGTATACACATACTCAGCAACAGCCCAACACAAACTCTTTTCTATCCCTCTTAAATCCACTGCATATGCAGGGGACCAACCCCATTTCCTCTGTATTTGACATGTCCCCGCCTCATTTATGCACCCCTTACAGCTGCATGCAGTCTTCTGGCCCCATTTCTGCACTCCTTGCATTAGTCTGACACCACTCATGCACCCCTTGCATGAAGTACCCCTGTATTTGACATTTCCCTGCTTCGTTTATGCAATCCTTGCATTAGTATGACATCATCTTTCATTTCTCACGCCACTTTTTGCCTGTATTTAGTATCTTCTGACAACACTTGTATGCAGCCCACCAGCTAAAATCCCTCATCCAGGGTCCCCCTTGTAGCTAAAATCCCTCACATTTGTCTATATAAGGAGCTCTCTCCCCCAGTTGTTTTTCCCTCAGCTCAGTACTCCCCAGTTATTTACATACCACCTTCACACTTACCATCACATCTATACCTCACCACAACCCTCATATTTGCAAATAACTACTGAACTCACTCTCAACTCTCACATACCTTTTGTCAAACAATTTCATCTGGAACTAGACCAGACCTATCACTTGATTACAACTTGTAAAGCTTAGCTTGGTGGGTCTTGTTATCTGATAGTATAGAAGGGCAGAGTTTGCACCTCCATCATCCCCTTCTCCATTCAGCAAAAGTGTTTCACAACCTTTTTTGAGTCTTACATTGGCCTGATCACACAGGTGCCACACACTTAGCCGCCTCCATGGACAGGGGGGAACTCGTTGGTTCCCTCCTTGATCCCCTGCAATCCATCCCGCCATCCCGTCATCCTTCCTTCCCTCCATCCCTCTGTCCTGTCTGTTATGCTGTGTTGTCTTAAGCTCTCTCCTTCCCCACTATCCGTTCTGCTCCGTTGCAACCAATTTTTTGTTCCTGCTCCCAAATCCCCTTTATTTTTTATTATTTTCTGTCTTCAACTCAAATCCCTTCCTTCACTTTCTTTTCTTTTTTATAGGAGGGGAGACTGTAAGCCCCCTCCTTTGGGGACTTACAATGCCTTTCACAATTCCTGTCACAACCATCAGTACTTAGTCTGTGTTCCCCCTTGCCCCTTCCTAGCCAGTAGAGATCCCGGACCCCTTTCATCTCTCTACTGTGCTAGGTAATTCTTCTCCTTCTCATCTCTCTTCCTCTTCATGTTTCCTTTCTAGTTGTACTTACTACAGAGAAATCCTGGACCCCTTTCATCTCTCTACTGTGCTAGCTCCCTGAAATACAGTACCGTTGGAACTAGAACTGTCCAAGCCTCAAGCTTGGCCCCCTTTTGAGCCTCCGCCCAATGGTCCAGTGAAGAGCTCCAAGCGAGCTCTTACAACCCCAATGTGCCCGGGGTGAGTTTGGTAGATTGGAGTTTGCAGTTTGGTTTATGATGTTCAAAATTGCATTTGTCACGGTTTACATAAAATAACAAAGCTAATTTTGGCTAGGAGATGTCAGCGTGCATAAAACTTAAAGTGAAATCTCCCAGCCATTTATGATTTTATGTAAAAAAATCTTAAATATGTAATTTTGAACACCACAAGTACACGGCGGGGGTGCTTCCTGGCCCGCGGGTTGTGAAGACGACGGGATCACCGGCTCTGTGAAACCCACGTGGATTTCGCTGCTCTCCCCGTTGGTACCACCCTCCTGTGGAAAATGCGTGGACACGACTGACTTTCCCGTTGTCTCCACCCGCCTGGGATTTCCACATCAAGAATGACAAGGATTCCACGGCCGCCTGTGGGATTGCGGTGGAGCCCACGAGCACACAACCTGCAGGGGCAGCCGTGGATTCCCCGTCGTTCTCAACAACGAGGAACCCACGGCTGCCCCTGCATTGCCGGTGGAACCAACAAGAAAGCAGCTCATTGGGAGATTAGGGCTAATTTGATGACAACCGCCGCGGCTCAAACTTCCGGTCCGGCTTGATTACTCTGGATGACCCAGGGTAACAAGGGACTTTTGTGACGAAGCCTCCTACCAAGACAAGATCCAGGAACAACCGAGCAGTCCATCACACTCCTTGGCTTGGTTGGTAGTGGTACTTTGAATTTTCTCCGCCTTCATTGTCAAAACTCGGGCCAATCATGACCAGCTCCCAGGCCCTCTGTCGTTGCTGACCATCTCAATAAGCTCGTCGCGGTTGGCCTCGGAGCTATGGGAAAGGTGTTTTTTTTATCGGGCTGGCTTGTGTCGCATGTAGTGTTGAGTGGGTGCGGTTTTTTTGTGTGTTTGTGTCTGTAGGGCGATCTCGTGCTTGCTAGGGATTCTTGTATTGCGCTCAGTCGGCTGGGAGGAAGTGCCAAGAAAGTGAAAGGCGAGTCTCAAAGGAGGGCTTGATACAGGATCTGAAGAGAAGACTGAAGCACCCAGTGTTACAATAGGCTCCTTGATTGACCACAACATCCGCTTGCCCCTTGATAACCCCGTCTTCCGCAAGCTCTTTGATCTTATCCAGGCTCCTAATGGCTGAGCAGGCACTGAATACTTTATATGGACTTGCCGACTATCCCAACTTGCTGTGCACCAAGATCTGGGCCCGTTGTCAATGTCAGCAAGTCAACAACAACATGAAAACTGTACTCTGCTCGTCGACCCCTTCAAGCTCAGCCAGCTGATCTTCCTCGCCGTCAAAAATCCAGTCCACCTCGAGCTCATCAAGCGCAAGTTCAAGAGACGCAAGGCCGCCGACAACCAAGCCCTGAAGCCCGTTGTGCTGAGCTCACCCAATCATCCCCAATCTTCGCCGCAAAGATTGAGAGAGGTTGTTTTGTCCGGTCCAACATCCCTATCATTTCTCTCATATTTCCCTGATTTCATTTGTGTTTTTTTATCTTTGTCATTTTTTCATCTATCTCTTTTTTCATCTATGTATCTCTTTTTTTGATGATTTCACAACGGCCATTTGGATTGCAATGCAGCGCGTGGTATAGAGATTGCCCGTGGGTACCCGTGGGGGGTACCCGGTATCCGTGGGCGGGTACCCGCCAGCCCTCGGCGGGTACCCGCCCGCGGGTGCCGTGTGCGGGTGCGGGTATGTAAATTTTGGATGGCGGGTACCCGTCCAGGTACCCGCTGCAAAAGGTCTGGAGAGGAGCAGTCGCGGACGACCTTTTGCAGCGCGATCATGGCCCCCGCTAACCTAACCCTCTCGGTGTCCAGCACATGCTGGACGCCGAGAGGGCATACACTCTTGATTTCCGGCACAGAGCGGACATCGGGAGGGTGTATGTATGCCCTCTCAATGTCCGGTATGTGCTGGACACCGAGAGGGCATCCACTCTCGATGTCCGGCCCAGACCGGACATCAAGAATTCACACGCAGACATACCCTCTTGATATCCGTCCCAGACCGGGCACCGAGAGGGTATATACACCCTCGATGACGGTCTATGCCGGCTTCGAGGGTGGTGTAAACTCTTGATGACCGGCACAGACCGGACATTGGGAGGGTATACACACACCCTCTCGATGTCCGGTCTGTGCCGGTCATCAAGACTGTATGCCCTCTCGGTGTCCAGCACATACCGGACATCGGGAGGGTGTATGTATAATGTATGCCTTCCCGATGTCCGCTCTGTGCCAGACATCGAGAGTGTCGGTGTCCAGCACATACCGGACATCGAGAGGGCATACATACACCCTCCCGATGTCCGCTCTGTTCCGGACATCGAGAGTGTATGCCCTCTCGTCGTCCAGTATGTGCTGGACACCGATATGCCGTCTCGGTGTCCAGCACAGGCCGGACATCGAGAGGGTAAACATACACCCTCTCAATACCCGGCCCAGGTCAGGCATTGAGAGGGTATATACTCCCTTGATGACCGGTCTGTGTCGGTCATTAAGAGGTTACACCACCCTCGAAGCCGGCATAGAACGGCTAGAGGGTTGAATCGTAGGCGGTACCCGTGATACCCGCCACAGGTACCGCCGGTACCCGCCCTACGGGTGCCGGGTCCGAGTCCGGGTATCTAAATATGCCCAAAATGACCGCAGGTACCCGCACCCGCCACGGGTACCCGGGTCCACTCGGCGATCTCTAGCGTGGTACCCTGGTGGTACCACATTCTGCTACATTACTACCCGGGGATATGATCCGCTCCGCCCCGGGCTAGCTAATCAAACCACGGGGGAAAGCTGAGTGGCCTCTCGTGGGCCCGACCCGCGCGTGGGTATCACGGCGATTCCACGCGTGGGCCCGACCTTCACGTCAGGATCACAGGGAATCCAGGGGGATTCCACGCGGAGCCAAAAGCTGCCGTGGAATCTGTTGTAACCTAAGTAGTTAGGTTACAATTAGTGATACTCGCCTATCCAAAGGCCATACTATGTCTTTGGAGAATAAGCTGCAGAGCTTATTCCTCACCAACACACGGAATATACATGCTTTAGTCACATCAGGTTATGAGCCTGTAAATCTTGCCATACCGGATCAACCTTTTTTTCTCTCTATCAGGGTAGCTTTGTGTCAAGCGTAATCGACCCGCTTCTTTCTCTATCTACAATCTTCAAAATTCGACTATCTTGGGTATCCCAGCGTAGGGAGTAATCAACCCACCTTCTTCAAAATTTCCCTTCAATTTTTCTTTTTTGGATCTTCAGTGTCGAGCAAAGGTTTGTGTCTATTTGCTTGAGATTTTGAGTTCTTCCCCGCTTTCCCCATTATACTCCCTGACTAGGAAAATCAAGCACGTTGCGATAAGGCTAAACAGTACGCCAAAACTGTGAAACTGCTCCCTGGCACGGTGCAGGGCCTAGATGCAATCTTGATAATCCAAAATCTACTCTCCTCTCACTTTTTCTGGAGAACTCAGAAGCTCAAGTAGGTAGTCACAGACCTCCTGTTTTGACTCGGTTGATCCTTCCTTTTTTTTTCTTCTTCTTTCTTTCCCTTTTATGTCCAACACCGGTCCGACGGAACCACCTTCTGGATCTCAACGTCGAACCTCTTCTTCCTCAGCCTGGTCTGGCCGATTGATTGCGGAACTCAGCGGCCAAGAATTAATCGACGCAGTAGCGGCCTTAATTCAAGACACACCACAACGACTCGATCAAATTTTCGGACAGAACCTGGATCCCAATTCTCGCCCCACTGCACCATCAACACAGTCCCCAGGCAATAACACAGCTATCAACCAGCGGATACCAGGAGCGTGGCAACAGGCAAGACCAGCAACTCCCGGTAACCAATACTATCCCCAACTTCCTTTTTTCCCGCCGACAGAGACAACAAACCCAACAACAGCTCTGACCAAACGGCACTACGCGCCTCTCCCAAGATCAACCTTCCAACAGCCAATTTTCCCTCCCCCCGCACCCCCACCTCCACCTCCCCCCCCCCTTCCTTCGCCTCACCGGTTCCTTCCAACGACCACCCCTCCTCTAACCTCGAAGTTCCTCCGTCTCCCAATCATCCACCGCCGCCATCTTTTGTTATGGACCGACCACCCCACCTCTCAGCGGCGCAACAAGCGGCCGACCTGGCAGAGGCTAAAGCTCAACTCAAGGAATTGAAAATTGTTGGTCAAGCAGTCCATGCTGCGACATGCAACATTCCTACCGACATTATCCTGGCAGCGGATGGTTCAAATTTCGAGATCTGGTCCCAAGAGCTGGGTGAGAAGGCCGGGATTCATCTTAGCAACAAGGAATTCTTCAGCAAGAAGAAATCAAATTTGGTCCTCGAGAAGATCGGTCGGGCCATATTCCTTGCGATGATTCACAAATCACTCAAGTTGGACGTTCACGGCACCACCTCTTGCAACGATATGTATGAGCTCATGTTCAAGAAGTTCAAGTCAGTCAGTTGGGCAGCCCAACTTGATATTTTCTACCGCTTCATTGAATTCAAGAACTCGGAAAATCCAACGGCAGCCGGGGTGGCATCAAAGCTGAAGGACCTTGCCACCGAGTGGTGCAACTTGAAGATCAAACTCACATGCGATATCTTTATGGGTTTTGTTCTTCAAAGCAGTATTGGTCACAACACCCAACTTGGTCAGGATTTTGACAGAAGGATCAAACTCGAGTTACAACAATCCCAAGACTGTACCACACCGACCTTGGACAAATTAGTTCAGCTTCTGACGGCGTGCAAACTTCAAGATGATCACACTCGACCACCAGTCAAGGTTTCGCCATCAATGGGACATTCTCCGGCCATCCACCAACTGACGGCAGATCTTCCGCCTTTTGATCAATCGGCGTTCTTAGCGGACGTACCAGAAGCGGAGTGGCCAGCAGCTCTCAAGTTCCATCAAGTTACAGCGAATCGCTGCTGGAGCTGTGGCGATGTGTCACACTATCTTTGTGATTGTCCCAGCTGATCTAGGTCAACTCTGGTCAACCGCCGACAACGTGGTCCTGGTGCTTTCTCTTATCGACCAGCTCAGATGCCTTGACAACAATCTCAACAGGCACCTTTTCTACAAATGATCGGCGCGGTCTATCCACCTCTGAACTTACCATTTGGGTCCCAACAGTTGCAGTCTCCACCCGGTTTTTTCCCTCAACAACAGTTCTCTCCAGCCCAGTACTTTCAACAGTACTCAATGCCCTACCCCCCCGCTCATCAACAATTGCAACATCCGGTCCAACAACAACAAGCTCTGCAACCAGCTGACAGCTACAGACCGACTCCAACTCAAACCCACCGCTCCAACACCAGCCACATGCGACCTCGTCCTGAACATCAAAAAGGGGGTGGGGCATCTGCGAAGGAAGCCGAAGTCCCGGATCTTCCAGATGGATTGGCTGACGTCGATTTTGGAGCCATGACGGCTGAGTTGGACGTAAGCACCCCTGCTATACTTGACTCGGGCGCTATCCATCATCTCACCGGGGCAATTCAGCTCCTCCACAACTTCAGGGTGCTCAAGTCTCCTATTGCTTTAAATGTAGCAACTTCAGGAGCTGGAGCCTACATATCAGGCGCAGGCAAGCTACGCTTCCGAGGGCCAGAGGACACAACCATAGTTATATCTGGAGTGTTGTTCTGTGAGCAGGCCTGTTCTACCCTTATCTCTCTTGCGGCCCTCCGGAAGGCTAACTGGTTGTTTAGTTATGACACGCCAGGCGATTCCTTTAATGTTTTTAACACCAAAGATGACCTGGTATTCCGGTGCCCGTTCGAGCGCATAAAGAACTGGTGGTGCATTCCATACCCCATCATCAAGCGGCCCGATCCTGGTGTTTTCTATTCTTCTTCTTCGTCTCAATCTCTTTCTTCCGCTATGTCTCCCGGTGTCTTTTCTCTTTCAAACTCGACCCTCTCTCAATCCTCTTCTTTTGCGCGTCTGGCGCCAAAGATTCTGTCCAAAAATGTTCCTCTTCCTCCTCTGACTGATGAATGCAAAGAAGACAACGCAATTTGATCCAATACAGATGCTTTCGGTGTGACTGGTGTGCCCAAGACACCCTCACCCAATGATCCTTTCATCACGCCATTCAAGAGGGTGTATCCTTCCTCCTGGAGACCGGAGTCTCTGACCAAGTCCGAAAAGGTTCTTCTTTTCTGGCACCGTATCTTTGGACACGTGAGCCTCCGCAAGATAAGGTCACTGATCAAGCAGAAACTGGGCTTTGGTTTGCCATCCGACCTACCGCCTGGCAAGATCCATTGCCCTGTATGCGCGATCACGAAAAGCACGAGTTTGAATCCAGTCACTAGCACAATGCGGAGTCCGACTAGACTAGAGATTCTGTGTACCGATTTGATGGGGCCTTTCCCAGTGGAATCGGTTGATGGCGACAAATATCTACTCACTCTCAGAGATGTGGCGACAGGCTACTCTTACGTGCAAAGCCTGAAGGCAAAATCAGAAGCCAACGATGTTCTGATTGAAATCATCCGCAAACTGGAAAAACAGACGGGAGACTCTGTGAAAATCCTCCGCAGTGATAACGGCGGGGAATTTGCAAACAAAGCTTTCAATTCTTTTCTGAAGGAAAAGGGCATCATAGCTGAACATTCACTCCCTTATCACCATTATCAAAACGGTGTAGTAGAGCGTTTCAACCGGACAGTGGCTGACATGGGTAGGACTGTATTGAGCGACAGTCAGTTACCGCGTACTTTCTGGAACTATGCGTTCCTTTGGTCTAATCATGTACTCAACCAAGTACCCAATAAAGCCAGTAAAGGAAAAACACCGTACAAAGCAATGTTCAATTGCCCGCCCAGTTTTACAACTTTCCGGATTTTTGGATCTAAGGCCTTCATCCATGTTCCGCCAGAGAAGCGCGACAAACTGGCAGACAGGGCCTAAGAATCATACGTGGTGGCTCACCTCGAAGCAAGCAAAGGGTGGCTCTTCTATATGCCTGAAGAGAACAAGTTTGTCTCCTCGGCCATGGTCCGTTTCGTCGATAGTGTCCCAAGAGTCACACTCCCATCGACGAAAGTAGCGCTGGAGAAGATCATCTCACCGTCTGGAAAGATGTCACTGGATTTCATTGCTTGGCAAATCACGCTTGGAAATTTTGTGAATGAGATCGAGTTTGAGAATCAAGAACTGCTTGTTGATGCAGTACTTCAATCGTGCTCCTTTTACGGTATTGACATCCCAAGAACTTACAAACAAGCCATGAAATCGGGGGATAGAGCCGAATGGGTCAACGCCATTGCGGAAGAGTTATCCAATCTTGACCAGATGGACGTTTGGGTCTCCAAGCCAATGCCAGTTGGGACGAAGCCACTAGATGGCCGCTGGGTTTTCGCGAAGAAAACAGGTGCTGACGGCAACTCGTGCCGTTTCAAGGCCCGCTATGTAGCCAAGGGTTTCAAGCAGGTAGCAGGGAAAGACTTCAATGCCACTTTCGCCCCCACAGCTACTTTTGTCTCATTGCGTTTGTTACTCACTATTGCGGCATGTTTCAATTGGCCGGTACATAGTTTCAATTTTGTAGCGGCTTATCTGAACTCGCCAATAGATGAGGAAATTTGGGTAAATCCTCCTGATGGCGTCGATGTTCCCGCTGGACACGGTTTCCTTCTTAAGAAAGCCCTATACGACACGTGGCAGGCAGCACGTTGCTGGTGGCTGCACCTGCGTGCGATCCTAGATAAACTAGGCTACTCACCGTCTCAATATGACAATAGCCTGTATATCTTACGCCATGAGAAGGAGTCTGGCGTAATATGGATTCACGTAGACAACGGGGTCGTGACTGCATCCAGCAAAGCTCTAATCAAAAAGCTCAAAGTAGATCTCAAAGACGTGCTTAAAATCAAATGGAGTCCTCAACTCGACTCTATTGTAGGATTAAACATTGATAGGACAGCCGATGGTTTTATTCTCACCCAGCCCAAACTCATCAACACTATTCTAGAGGAAGAATGGGACAGTGTTCAGACGGCAAAGACTCCTTTGCCGCCTAATTTCAATGCGCCCACCGAAGATGGTGATCCTTCTTTGTCCTCCAAATACCTTCACGTGATTGGAATGTTTAGTTACTTGGCGGTCGGCACGAGACCGGACGTGGCCTTCACGGTCAACTACTTGGCACGTTTCTTGGCCAAACCCAGTGTCGCTCACTGGAAAGGACTCCGACACCTTGTGAACTATCTTGCCGGGACCACTGAACAGAAACTCTGCCTCTTTCCCAACAGAGAACCGAAGGCGCTGAAAACTTTTTGTGATGCGTCTTGAGGAGGAGAATTCTCCCGCTCCTCATACGGTGTCCTGGTCAAGTTCATCGGCTGTCCAATACTTTGGGTGGCACGGCGGCATTGACATGTCATGCCGAATACATGGCAATGGCATTGGGCGCCGCCACGAGGCATACGCTATGGGTAAGACATCTACTGAAAGACATTCTAAAGGCTGATTTTGTCGGCCACATCCACTGCGACAATCAGTCCACTGTAAAAGTAGGTACAGATGACGCGGCAAATAAGCGCACACGGCACACCGATAGGGATTTTTACATTACTAACGAAGCGCTGTTCCGCAAACTAACCACTCTAACTTGGGTCCCCACCAGTGAGAAAAAAGCAGATGTTTTCACCAAGAGCCTTCCACCGGAGCTTTTCAGACGGATGAGAAGTTATCTTCTTAAATATTTTTCTTTTTATTTATTATTCTCTCTTCTTTTCTAGATTTTTTTTTTTTTCCTTTTTTGTTATTCCTTTTTTAAGTCTTCTTTTTCCTCCTCTGTGTCCCTTAAATTTTTTTTCTGTCTTTATCTTTTCTCTCCTAAGCTACTTTCTTGTAAGTAGGGCCTTGCAGCTAGGCGAGGGGGTGGTTGTTGTAACCTAAGTAGTTAGGTTACAATTAGTGATACTCGCCTATCCGAAGGCCATACTATGTCTTCGGGGAATAAGCTGCAGAGCTTATTCCTCACCGACACACGGAATATACATGCTTTAGTCACATCAGAATCCACGGGTGATCCTCCCGGTGGTGACCCCGTGATTCCCTGGACCTCCAGCCGCTGGTCCGACCTCGCGCGCGGCTACCACGTGGAGTCCTCGTGGAATCCGCGTGATTTCCCCGTGGATGGACTCCCCGGGTGTACTAGTAGTCATTTGATAGATTTTGTATTGATCTAACTTCCTGGCAAGTCACATAGGAGCAAGTTTAACAAAGCCTTGATGGAGAAGGGCCCCGCAGTGTTTCTGCCATGGCTTGCTCCCGACAGTTGAGGTGCATGTGTGGAAGTTCAACAGATGCGGGACTCAGGGACTTCAACCACAGGAACAGCGCTTTGGAAGCTCAAATCTCACCCACCATATTTTTGTTCCACTGAGTTGAAACTTGATGTCACGATTCAATCCGATACTATTCAAGATCAGTGTGCTGCTGCTAAACTCATCCGAGGCATCGCCGTGCCTCTAAGCTGGAACACTTGCAAATACAAATTTGTTCTACTGCGGCTGCGTCAGTATGCTTGTGTATCAAACTCAATAGCTTCAAAGTCGAGTACATCAAATTATGCAAGAGACAGCAAAATCATCTTGATATTTCATTCAAGCTCTTGATGACACGTTAAAGGGGTCTACTTTAGAATCGTCACAGCTGCAACAGCGTTCCGATTTACTCGTATACGTTGGCATCGGCGGTGAGTCGGTATTGGACAACACCTAAATTTTGAGGGCAAATAAGTACATTGAAGATTTCGAGAACAACAGAAAAATTGCGATTACTAACCTTCGGGGAACCAAAGTGCTAGCGTGGTGATAAGAAAGGACGTCCAATCAGTGGAACAAAGTAAGTTCGGCATTTCGATCCAGTTGTGAGAGTTTAAAAAGATCACATACCGATCTCCTTCTTAGCGGATTCGACCGAGTCAGAGCCGTGGCAAATGTTACGGCCCATGTCGATACCTAGTAAAAATCATCGTCGAAGGAGAGGCTAATCAACGACAAAAAAAATGACAAAACAAGCAACATGACGCGGCTAGATACATACCGAAATCGCCACGGATGGTACCGGCAGCTGAGGAGAGCGGGTTGGTAGCGCCAAGCATGGCTCGGCCCTGTTTGACGACCTGTATCCAGACGAAAAGTGGCGCGCGCGTCCGACAGAGACCGCTCAGATCGACATACTGGGTTCAGACTGTGAAACATCGAGGAACTTACATCCTTGCCCTCGAAGACGATGGCCACGACGGGACCACTACACATGAATTGAGTAAGACCAGCAAAAAATGGCTTGTCCTTGAGGTCGGCGTAGTGCTTCTCGACGTGTTCCTTGGAAGCATGGATCATCTTCAAGGCGGCGATTTTGTATCCTCGACGTTCGAATCTGTGATCGAGTGTGATCGGAGTTGATGGTCAACTCCACCAGAGGAAAAAGAAGTGGATGGGGGAGCTAGAATGCTCACCGGCCGAGGATTTCTCCAACGAGCGAACGTTGGACACCGTCCACCTTGACCACTACGATGATGCAAATCAAAAGAGAAGACAGATGAGTAGGAGCAAAGCTGAGACAACAACAAGCTGCGCACTGATGAATGTTTGTTCGGCGTTAGACATTTTGCGTAAGTTTTTATCTGATTCGTCAAGTTTTGGTGGGTTGGGGTTTTTCTGTTGTTGCTGCTGGTGGGGGCAATCGATGACTGGGCAGCCGGAGGGGGGAGGCGGGTAGAATAGGTTTCAGCCTGTGATCGCGGACCGCGGGTTGACGTGAAATCCGCTCCCCTCCCTTCTGAAGGGCGGGCAGGCGCCCCTCGCGCGAAGCGCAAGCCCCCGAAGGAGGGACTTGGGAGTAAGCGGGGAAATTCGACGTTAGCGCTGAGGACCGCCTCAAGCCTGACTTATCCCAAGTCCCTTGCTTCCGGTGCCCTGAGTGCAAAGAACACTCCACAACTTTATGGATTTTTGGACAAAAAATAGGATGATATTTGGATTTTTTAAGTTTTTTGAGATGATAAGTAAAGATAATAAAATAAGTCTCTTGAAGAAAAGAAAACAAAGCTGGTGCATCGCCGTATTTATAATGAGAGTGGAGTATTTTAATGAAAGAATTTCTAAGAACACTGTTGTGTCGTCAATAAGACAACTGTACAATAAAACATCATAAGATCTGTTTGAAAATAAAACTTGTAACTAATCAAAATTTACACAGAATTTACAATTGTGTTTTTTTGTAATAATAAATTTTCTTTTGTTTGTTTTTTCTGACCTGAGTTTTACAAAATGGCCTGCCATGTACCCTATACATGAATTGGAACATTTTTATTTGAAGGAAGTCTGATGAAGTGGTGCCACATTTGTCGTAAAAGCTCTTGATTTAGGCCGAAGCATGGTTTCCAAAAAATGCCCTGCTTGTATTGAAGAATTATCTGTCTTGCCAGGTTACCACGTATTTGTGAGTTTGAGGGTCCGGGCGGCAATAACCAATAATTGTCTCTACCTTGCTTTCATCATAGAACTGTTTAGGAGCCACATTAGGGGGGTTCACACAACACCGCAACAGCTGTGCTACGGTCAGAACAGCGGAGTTTTAGCGCAGCGCAGCGGATGGACGCTTTTTACATTTACAAAAAGCAATAGCGATAGCGCGAGACCGCTATGCTTAGCGCTAGCGCAGCGGAAATATCGCTACGCGTGATCCGACCTGCGCAAAGCGCAGCGATTCTTTTTCGCTTTCGCTACATTTTAGCGCAGCGTTAGCGCAGCAGCGGCCAGAGAACGCTTCTCTGCGCTATCAGCGGACAAAGCGCACCAGAAGCGTATACGGCGGGGGTACTTCCTGCCACGCCCGTCCGTGGAACCGACAACAGGAGGGTAACACGTGGAACCGACGAGGATTGGCTTGCTAACCCCTTGGTAAGCTGGTTGGTTCCACAAAACTGTTTTTTTCCACGTGGAACCAATGGGCTTCACACTTTTCCCCGTCGGTTCCACGATGTGCCTTCCTGGCACGCGTGGAGACCACCTCAGCTTGTTACTCACGTCGGTTCCCCGGCATTTTCTTTTTTTTTTTTACTTCCAGCCAAGACCACCTCAGGCTGGTCCTAAGGTTTTGAAAGTCCGACAAAACTTGACTTTGAAGAGAGGAAAGAAAAATTGAAAAAAAAACTTAACAAAAAAACCTATTGCAAACCCAATCGCAAACCATTGTTTGGGGGGTTGATATTGTAAAGAAGCGGAGTTCAATAACACTGCGGGCATCTCGATGTCGCTGCACAATGATTCTCATTTGTCAGTTGCAGCCACAACTGCACAAGCCCGCAAACCACCCCAATGGCCGGCGCAGGGCTGGACATTAGCGGAGTATTTACGTAGATAGTACATATACACCCCTCAATGGCCAGTACAAATGGGCCAACAAGAGGATACACACTCCCCTCAATGGTTGGCACCGACTATCAAGAGGAGTACACACTCCCCTCAATAGTTGGCACCGACTATTGAGGAGTACACACTCCCCTTGATGGTTGGCACCGACTATCGAGAGGAGTACACACTCCCCTCAATGATCAGGACAGCACCGACGGCGACTGGTCCAGTGGTCATTTAGAGGAGTACACAATACTCCCCTTGATAGTTGGCACTGACTGGTCATCGCGAGGAGTACACACTCCCCTCAACGGCCAGGCGCTACCGGTCATCGAGGAGTCCACACTCCCCTCGACAGCCAGGTGCTACTGGTCATTGAGAGGAGTCCAAACTCCCTTCAATGGCTGGCCAGCACAGACTGGTCCGCACCTCCTTTGACACCCGGCACAAATGACCAGCCCCATAGAGGGACCGTGTGCAGTGATTCCCTTGATGACCGGTCAGCACCAGCCATTGAGCTGACCAGTCGACAAGAGCATACCATGAGCCCTTGATGAGTGGTGCTCATCAAGAGGAGTACTTTTCCCCCAGACAGCGGTCAGCACCGGTGATCGAGGGGAGTTTGCATGTATGTATCATTCCTCTGGATGACCGGTCAACACCGGCCAGAGTAGCGTGTACATACTCACTCAACCAACGACTGGTCTGTTTTTAGGCGGGCAAGATTTGGGGGTGACACGGGGCCACTGGCAGCGAAGTGTTGCTGCAGCCAAATGTTGCCCGGGGTTTGAATCCCCACTGAGTCGTCAGATGTTGCTGCGGCCCGCAGCAACAACAAGATGTCCGCAATGTAATGAGAAATGGCTGCGCTGTGTGGCACTCCCTCTCATCCAGGCTCCCTGCCTTGATTGTGAGTTCAAGTCCGACCGCTGACAATTTTTAACAAGCTGCTCCCGCTGAATTTTTCAGGCCTGCCTACGCGGCCACGTGGATTCCACAGGTACACATCTGTGAATATCCGTGGAATCCTCAGGGCCATCACGAGGTGCCCCCGTGATCCACTTGGCGGAGATCACGTGAACGTGTGGACCAGCAGCCGCTGGTCCAACCTTGCGCAGGGGCACTACGGGGAATCCACAAGGATTCCATGAGATATCCTCGTCGGAGGACTCCCCGGGTGTAGTGGTTAGGTTCGCTGTCTGCGCAAAGCGCAGCGGATGTGCGCTTTTCCACCCACAGGGCTAAGAGCATCTGCATCCGTTGCTAAGTTAGTCTGGACTAACTATCTCGGATTACAGTCGGAGTAAGCTAATCCGAGTGGCTGACCGCATCGGTGTACACCCGGGGAGTCCCTCCACGTGAGTCCCACCGCGAATCCATGTGGATCCCATGGTGAAGAGGTGTGCAAGGTCGGACCAGCGGCATTTGGTCCACACGCCCTCATGGGCATCACCAACCACATCACGAGGGCACCTCATGATGCCCCCGAGGATTCCACGAGTGCTTTCAGATTTCCGTGGGCCCCCCAAGGACTCCTTGTGATACTGACGGAAAGGTTGGGCCCACGTGTACTTGATGTGTGGGCTCCCCGAGGAATCACCGTGATCCTGAACAAAGCGTTGGGCCCATGACTGAACACGTGGATTCCACGTGGCTCATTGGTGGGCTCCACGGGTTCAGGTAATCCGTTTTGGCGTGGCTTGGGTCGCGGGTACGGAGCAGATTGAATCCTCCGGGTCAAGAAATAGCAGAATGTGGTACCACGGGTACCACATGCTGCATTGCACAATGAATGGCCATATTCAAAACATAAAAAAATAGAAAACAAAACAAAAACAAAACAATCAAGCAGCAACAAAGGGAAAAAGGGGGAGGAAATACAGTAAAAATGATCAGGAAACAAGGCTAAAATGAGTCAGTGGCACCTCTGTTGTTGTCCTCGTTGGTGGTAGGCTCCTCGGCTCTGCGGAGCAAGGCTTGCTGCACCTTGTCCTCAGAGGGGAGGACAACAGAGATGCGGGCGAGGTGGTTTGCGGTCTTGGTACCTTCAAACAGTGCTGATATCTCTTTAATAACCAGGCGGGCGGACCTGGTTATTAAAGCAATATCAGCACGATGTCGATATCATCACAATTTGCTCAAGCAACAGTAAAAAAACTCACTGTGCTTTGTAGTTTTGGGAGTGGCGTTGTAAGCCCTCCAAGTTTCAATCTAGCAAGCCAAGGTGGTTGTTTGATCCGCTTGACGCTGGATCAGTGCCTCATTCTCCAGGAGCGTCTTCATCCTTTCCTTGATCTTCAGGCTACCTGCAACCCACCGGAAAGGCTCAGCGATCCCCGCATGGAAAGGACTGAGAGGAGGAGACTGTGTGCATTCTTGCGTACGTTGACTTTGGTATCCCCTGCGCCGGTTGCCTGTTGGCGCCAAGTTTGTGTTTGCAGGCCTTGAAAGGTTGTAAGAGGGTTGCCGAGGCAAGCCAAACATACCAAAACATCAATCAGGTCCAGATAAGCTGGGATAGCATTGTCACCAGAGACTCACCAAATAAGTCGCTGTTGGCAATCCTGAGGGCAACAGAACAAGCATTGTTAGCCGGGGCGGAGAGATGAGCAAGTGCGAGGAGAGTGGGACTTACCCCCATCCTTGAGTGATCCGCTGACGCGACCCCCTCCGAGTCCGTTTTTTTCTTGCATCAGTAAACAGAGCAGCCAGTGAGAGAAAGGAGTGGTTGATTTTCTCAACCCAGGTGTGGGTGAGGCGGTACCGGGAGGACTTGTTTGGTGGGGGAGGGTTTGGTGGAGATGGGCTGAGCAATCCTTGATGAAAAGATTGGGTTGAGATTTGTTTAAGTCCGCAAAGTGCCTTTGCCCTTACAAGGGACCGCTTGTGTGGGACTTCATTGAATTCTGGAGGTGAGGAAACCTAACCGGGGGAGCAGTGATTTGATGAGACTGACAAATTAACAATCAACAGTTGTTTTGGCCCTCCTGTCAAACAGTGTTCTCGTTGGCTCCACCACAAGCCCAGGGATGGCCGTGGAATCCTCGTCTGTGGGAACGTCGTGGATATCCCGTTGAACAAAAATAAAGGTTCCCGTCGGCTCCACCGGGAGCCCAAGGGCAGCCGTGGAATCCTTGTTGGTGGGAACAACGTGGGAATCATGTTGAACACATTTTGTGGCTTTGTTGGCTCCACCGTGAGTTTATCACAAGGAGACCCCGGGAGGGTGGAGACAACTGGGTATCCCGTTGTCTCCACCCATTTTCAACGGGTTGGTGATACCAATGGCAGGCACAGTGAAATCCATGTGGGTTTCACAAAGCTGGTGTTGCCCGTCCCATCCACAAACTCGCTTGCCAGGAAGTACCCCCGGCGTGTAGATTGGGAGGTCCAAGGCTGTTGGAAGCAGTGAAATTGGATAACGTAACATCTTTTTAGTTATCCAAATTGGCCATTTTGGTAACGTACAAAATTCTTGCAGTACAGTATAGTAAAGTAAGTTTTTTTTCAACCTGATTTTTTATGTTTTTGGTAACGTAACTTTTTTGATATAAAGCTTTTTGTAAAGGGGGTTGAGATTATTGAAAAAAGAGCAAGTTGGTATCATGTCTTTAGCTTATTGGTTAAGGCTTGCCTCTCTCAGGTTAGTGACGCTTGAAGTTGTGGGTTCAACCCTCACTCTGAACAACTTTTAATGTGGCTTCCTGGCAGCATACTGAGTTTATGTGGTTGTTTAGTGTCAACTTGAGCGAACATCTCGCTCATATTGATAAAAACAACCACAAATCAGGGCCTTTACCAGAAAGTTACACCAAAGTTACCCAAATCTGGGAAAAAATGTAACGTAACTGGTTTTGTTCAAAATAACCAGGGAACGTAACTAGATAAATTGGAGGCCATTTTCTGCAGGAGATATCGTAACTCCAAATTAGATATCTGTAACTAGCAGATAACGTAACTGTAAAGGTTACGTTACCGGCAGAGTTATCCATTTGGAGAACGTATCTGCCCACCGCTGCTGCAATCTTCACCAACATACAATATACTTATCTCTGTGCCCTAAAAGTGATACCTACAACTTAATTTTTATGTGGATTTGATCATCTCCTCATTGCTCCGTCCTAGTCCTCCCAGTAATATGTCTTGACAAGTCACTCCGGAAAATTCACCAGTGATGACCTCTAATGCTCCACCCGCCGACCAACCCCCAGTAAGCCAATCTGCACGCAAAAAAAAGCTTTCAACCCCCGGCTTTGTGCCCATGCAAACAGACTCCCAAAGATCCCTTCACCAGCAGAAATCCAACTCACGCACACCTGATAAGTCCACCCATCCTTCCAGTGGAGAAAATTGAAATATTCCAAGCTCTGGCCGCACTAGTACTACCAAGGTGAGTTGAGTTCTCATCATTTAGCTCCCCAGTTATCCGTTTGTTTAAGTTTATACTAAGTTGTCTTCTTGGTTTGCATGTTTTTTTGGGCAGAGTCTTGGTTCATCTCAAGAAAACAATGCTTCTCCTGACAAAATCTACGATATGACACAAGACTCCGATGCAGAAAACAAGAAGGCCACAGCGCGCTTGTTGAAATCCAAGGACAACAAGAAGATAGCCCCCTGCAAGGATGGGACTGATAGTGTCATTGTATTCTTCAACCAGATTGAAGACGCCTTATCTAGCTTACAGCTGTGTTTGGTGTCCAAAACTTGTCAAAGCCTCAACCTCTTCGTACTATAACCTAAAGATACGCCGTGATGGATCAAGCATTAAGGGTACGATTCAACCAGCATGCCCAGGTAGACCAAAATCTATTAGTGCTGGTGCCAACTTGCCCCTCAGCGCTGCTCAGCAAGCTCAAGAAGCTCAAGAGAACTTGGAGTCCAATATAAAAACAGGAAACACTGTTGCCTCCTATGTGACCAAAGGACAATTTGACAACACTATCTTCAATAAGCTTTTGGTCTTCTGGCTTATACAATGTGACGATCAAATGAGTACAGGGCCTCAAGATCAACATTTCAACCCTCAAGCCTCAACATCAAGATCTCAACCCTCAAAGTTCAACACTCAAGATTTATGTTCTAATCCCCATTTCCACTTTCTTTTCCCTCATCTTCTCACTTTTTCCTTTTTTTCTTGGTCCTCACACAGAATTGTCTGTGGTTTTATTCCTGTTTGTTTTTGTCTCTGGGTTCTTTTCTCTGTTTTTTTTTGTCTCTTTCCTCTTCTCACATCTCTGAGATTGTGGCCCTCTTTTCTGTCTCAGCTCCTCTCAGTATCATTTCTGGTTTTGTTTCCTTAAGTTTTTGTTTTGTTCTGTTTCTTTTCCTTCTCTCTGTGGGTTGTTTTATTGTGTGCATGCGTGGCGCATAAGGGATATGATGAAATGCATGTGACATGTTGTCTCCCCGAGTCCAAGTTCACAGAACTTGGAGGAGGGGAGCGGCATGGCATTCTGACCCATCAAAGTTTGAGAGATCACAAAGAGTCGAGAGTCAGCGAGTCAAGAGAATCCAGATCCGTCACCGTTCCCAGAATCCTTTCAGTTCAAAACCAAATCGCAGCTGTGGTAGACGGAAAAGTGGAAAATAAAAAGTTTTTTCTATGCCACATAATTACTCATACTAGGCCTCAAGATACCATCAAATGGACCCAAGAAATGGATTCTACGGCCAATTTCACCCCTAGTCACCACTGGAAGCACCCCTGGACCCCCTCTAGTGTGGAAGTTACACCTCATGGACACCTATCACACGACCAGCCCCAGTAACCCAGCTGTCACCTGCTTCAACCCAAGTTTCACAGTAGTACACTTATACATATCACAGGATACAAACATACATCTCCCTGTCAGACTACACTCATTACATATTAGCTAAATACACTCGTTTATATACATAGTATGACATCATTTACACTGTTTCTGCAGCCTCATACTTTGTGTATACACTAATTCCCCCTGTATGACAGCTCATGCAGTCTACTTTCACCTTATGCATGTGTTAGAATGTTCTTTTGTATATTCCGACATCATGTATGCACTCCTGGCATATTTAGAATGTTCTGTGGTATATTCTGACACCATTCATGCACCCCTGAGGGGTTATGACATCATTTGTATCTACTCCCACCAGCTAAAATCCCTCACCCTTTTGTCTAGATTAGCTGAGACCCTAACCCCCAAGCCCCTTTGGGGCTCCACTTTTGTCTATAAAAGGAGCTCTCTCCACCCCCAGTGGTCTGCTCCCCAGTTCCTCACCCAGAACTCACAAGTCACCCAACACTCATCCACACTCAAATCCTAAAACCCTTATAGCAATAAATCAACCCTTATAACAACAATTCAACCCTTATAACAAAGTAATTGAAACACTTACATGTTGCCAGTCAAACAGATTTCATCTGGAACAGACCAGACCTATCACTTAATAAAACTTGCCAAGCTGAGCTTGGTGGGTCTTGTTGACTGATAACAGAAGGGCAGAGCTTGCAACTCCGTCATACCCTTCACCATTCAGCAAAAGGGTTTCATTACCACTTTTGAGTCTTACACCGCCAAGGATCTAAACCCCGGTGAACTCTTGAAACCACCCCACCACAAGCTATCACCTTGATTTCCCTACGACTCATTCCCAGATCATCCGTTGTGGTATACAAAATGGGAAAAATCAAAAGTTTTCTCTCACTAGTATATTTCACCCATAGAAGGCCTCAAGATACAACCAAACAGGCCCCTTAATCAGATTCTACAGCCAAATTAACCCCTAGTCACCGCTGAAAGCGTAACTGGAGCTCCACTGCACTGGAAGTTAGACCCTCCAGAACACCTGTAGCACCCTGTCATTCCCCAATATACACATACATTTCCCTACTCCATGGTATCTCCACTGCATATATTAGTTTGCCTTTGTTTGCTATCTGCATTACATCATTCAGCACTGCCCCTGTAGTCTGTGCCATTGTTCTCCGCAGTCTAGAACTTTCACCTCCACTTTTGTTTGGTTTTGTTGCATCACATGCCATTGTTCCCTGCATCATGCATGCACTCCTTGCATAAATTGTACACAGCCCAAGCCAGCAAAAATCCCTCACTGGGGCTGCCCTGGAGCTAAAATCCCTCACATTTGTCTATATAAGGAGCTCTCTCCCCCCCCCCAATTTGGTTCCTCAGTTTATTACTGATCAGTGATTCACTCACCACCTTGTACTCTCAACACTTACAACTTACAACTATACTCATAACAACCCTTATATATCAATAACAACTCTTTATACGGTGTCTCGAACAAACTCATCTTGAGCATCCACTCCTATCACCTAATTAAAACTTGCCAAGCTGAGCTTGGTGAGTCTTGTAGCTGGTAGTATAGAAGGGCAGAGCTTGCAACTCCTTCATCCCCTTCTCCATTCAGCAAAAGGGTTTCAAAACCACTTTTGAGTCTTACAAGGGAGTCCTCAACGTGATTAGGATAAATTTGTTCGATCAACACCAGATTACCGATTTCAACAACTTGGAATAACGTCGAAGGATACCTACTTCTAGCGGCGAAAGGATTGAATTCTTCAACAAAATCTACAAACTCCACGGCATATTCACTTATTCTGTTGGAAAACCAGTCGAATACTAAAACATCATTTACAAAACGAATTACAAACCTCTGAAGAGAACGTGTAACCACCAGACCTGAAAGGAGAATTTCGAAGAAAGCGGCTGATTATATGCTGGAAGACGGTGTGTCGTACCAAAGGATCTGGATAATCAGATACTGTTAGAAGAAAACTCTGGAGCCCACTCAAAGGAAACAGCCAATTATATACTGAAAGACGGTTGTTGTACCAAAGAATTCAGATAATTAGGATACTGTTTGAAGAACACTTCCAGTACAGTAAAGTTATTTATATCAATTATTAAAGAAAAAGCCCCAATTAGCCCTGGTAAAGAGACCAGAGACCAGATATTATTGTTTCTTTTTCAGAGCACAGTAACCGTTAGCAAGGGATTGTGATATTACAAAACTAGGATTCAACAAGAACAACATGAGTTTACCGTTTAGCGCACCAGATTTGGAGAATGGATTTGCTCCTCCATCGACCCCTTTTAGGAACAGACCTGCGGCCAGAACTTCAGCCTTGAATTGGAATACGGATACAACAAACCCACCTGCACCACCCAGAAAAGACAAAGGAAAGGGAATTGACCTTCAACTTAGAGACCAATACGAAGACAAATTGTCAGATTCGGATGAAACTCCTCAAAACACAAACTTACCGCAACGTAACAATACTCCACGTCAACCTATATTGGGGTACGGAATTCACAACACGGAAAATATTCAAGAAACTATGTATCAACCTCAGTTTCAACAACGACAACAGCCAATTCCACCCCCACCGGTTCAACAACCACCCATTCAGCATCCACAAGCTTTTTATCCACAGTACTACCAACCATCACCGGTCCACCAAGTCAAACCGGTCATTATTAAAGAACCTGGACTTTTCTATGATGGCAACCAATTCATGAAGTTCTTAAAGCGTTTCAAAAGAACGGCCAACGCTTTCCAAGCAACAAATTACGATAAGGCGCTTCAGATTGGACGATTTGTGCGGACGGAGGAGCTCAAGAGCGAACTTGAGGAGATGGACGGATACGATGACTGCGACTGGGAGAAATTACGAAAAGAAATGGTCAAAACATGGGGCGAATTAGATAATACTATTATGTACACCACCAATGATTTAATCAAAGTGGCAAAACAGCAAGCCAAGAGTGGAGTCACAAATTATCGAGACTACAAGACCTATCTTGGGAAGTTCACCTCAATTCTCAAGTACCTTATTAAAAATGATCACATTAGCAAGGAGGAGGACGCGGCCCTGCTATTCCTAAGTGCCTTTTCAAATGAAAGTCAAAGAAGCATCAAACGGACTCTAGTCAACAAGGGACAACTTCCAAAAGCCAAGGATGGAAGCAATAAGGCACCTAAATGGGATGACCTTGTGGCTGCGGCAGAAACTGAAATCCGAATTAACAAAGGCTATGTCAATTTCTCAAGCTTTTCCGAGTCAAATCAAGCTATGCAGAAAAATCTAGAGGCGAGGAAAGGTGACGGGAAACGACAAGAACAAATGTTACAAGAAACCCCAAACGACAAAGCAGTAGAACAGAAGTTAAATGAAGTCCAGCAGGAGTTGGCATCGCTTAAGCAGCAGCTTAAAAACACGGCACCAGTTTATCGAAAGGGACCTTTGGAGAGACAAGAATTTTCTTGCAAAGCACCAAGACCATCCACCCCACTATATGAATCCACAATCTGCTACTATTGTAAACGGGAAGGGCACTCTACCGGACAATGCCCAGAATTCATTAAAGACAAGAGTCAAGGATTGGTGAAGAGAGAGGGGAAAGAGTGGTACTTACCGAATGGACAACACATTCCTTGGAACCCATCTCGGCCGATCCGTTCAGTAGTAGCAAGTGCTTCGGCAGATCCTGCCATGCAAGATGCAATTAGAAACTTAGCTGAATCAAGACAAAATAACGGGAGCACTCCCATGATGCAAAGCTCAGCTCAGACTGTCGAATGGGAACCACCTCAACTTGGTGCAGAAAACTATCTGAGAACTCATGCAATTACAAGATCTGAAGCTCAGAAAGGTCGACGTAGCGTGAGGATCCAAGAACCAGAAAAAGACGGCATGGACATTGATGCGGAGGACGAATTAGCAGAAATTCAACAGGAAAATCCTAGAAAGGCACCAGAGAAAATATAAAGTTGAGAAAGGGCACCTATCAGTATCAAAAAAAATTCTCCGGAGGAATCACTACTACAAGATTTAGACCAAGTAAAAATTCCGACAACTTTTGCCCAGCTTACGGCTATTTCACCATTATACACAGAACAAGTCATTGCCAAACTTCAAGGACGCCTTCCGGGTAAAAACAGTGCTACCTATATTGCTACGGAATCCACCAAAGTTTCAGCTGCAATGACTACACCCCAGAAAGACGAAGATATCTCTGATCCGTGTTATTATAGTTGTGCTCTGGGATATGTAGCTGCCGAAGTGGGGGGAGCAAAAGTAGACTTCATGGTTGATTCCGGATCTATGGAAAATGTCATACCCCGATCAGTTGCAGAGGACTTGGATTTGGAATTGGTTTCAGTAGACATACCCATGAAAGGAGTTGGCGGTGCTAGATGTGACATAAACGGTGTGGCGGAAAACTGCTTGTTAGCAATTGGTCGATTCTCCGGACCTGCTCACCTATTTGTTTCACCTAAAGCACAAGAATGCATTCTTGGAAGACCATTTCTTTTTGACTATGAATGTACGTTGGAATACCACGAAACCGGCGAGACACTCTCTTTCCAAGGATCAAAAGGCAGAAGAGTTTCTGTACCCTTGGCTAGAATTGGACAAGGGAAAGGCTGGAATAATCGGAAGGATCTGAGCACAAACATACTTATGCCAGCCACTGAACACGGGTCTACAGGAGAAGATGGTGAAGAACATCGGATGTTTTCAAAGAAACCTACTCAATCTTTTTTATAACCACCGGTGTTCACTTAGGGAATAGCTTGCTACAGCTGGTCGAGCAGGCTATGTCTTGAACACTGGGCTTTTTAGACTGGCTCAAAACATCCTTTCTGTACTTATTGGAGAAACTAAAAAAACAAACTATAAAATATTTCTCAAAGATTTTATCCATCAAACCGGGACTAGCAAGGACCAATAGGACAGCTGAATCAACCACATTTCTCAAATGTATTCCGTCTATCAATAGTGTAAAATTATTAGCTTCACAACAACCTACCAACAATAGAGTTGGGAAGCTATTCAAAAAGGGTTTGGGCTTGGCATTTCAAGCAAAGTTATGTCAGAGTTGGAAGGATGGAAGCCTATGGTGTATGACCAAATACAAACCAGTAGCAAAGAAAATACGACCCATTAATGAACCTATTCCGCAAATGCTAAACCCGCCTCTTCAACGACCACCACTTTCACGAAATCCTTATGAAACACCACTCACACCTAATCCTCCGGAATTCGAGCCAACCGCCAGGATAACGGAGGAACGTCTGAAGGTAGTCAACTTTGGACCGGACAGATGGCTTTGGGAAGAAGAATTGAAACTCTTCAAGCACCTAATCATAATCCGAGAGAAGGCTATAGCATTCACCCCAGAAGAGAGAGGACTTTTGAAGCATTCCTATGGTTTGCCTTATATTATACCAGTAGTGGATCACCAACCTTGGCAGAAGAAGCCAATTCCAATACCTGCAGCAATTATGGATGAATACGTGGAACAAGTACGGGAACGTATACAAAACAAACTTTACAAACAATCAACATCCAGCTATTCTAGTCCAGTTTTCTGTGTCCTAAAGCATGATGGAAAACTAAGAATAGTTCACGACTTACAAGAAATGAACAAGGTTACCATCAAGGATGCTGGGCTACCTCCTGCGACAGAAGAATTTGTGGAATCCTTTGCGGGGTGCGCTTGTTACGGACTAGGCAATATCATGGGCGGCTACGACGAACGAGAATTAGCTCCAGAATCAAGACCTCTGACCACCTTTGATACACCACTAGGAAGATTTCAACTTACAAGACTTCCCCAGGGAGCTACAAACTCTGTGGCTGTTTACCAAGCTCAGATGATGTGTATCCTTCAGGATGAAATACCGGAACATGTAGGCGTATTTATTGATGATGGCGGAATCAAAGGACCGGTTTCAACATACAACAATGAAGTGTTAGAAGGAAATCCCGGAATACGGCGGTTTATTTGGGAATACGCTCAAACTCTGGAAAGAGTTTTATTTCGGATTGAAGAAGCTGGACTTACCATCTCCGGAAAAAAGTTTGCGTGCTGTGTACCAGCTCTGGACATCGTCGGGCACGTAGTCTGCAGAGAAGGACGAAGGGTATCATCTCAGAAGAAAAACAAAATCTCAACTTGGCCTGCTCCAAACAATGTCACTGAACTCCGAGGTTTTATGGGAATAGTGACCTATGTCAGAATTTTCATAAAGAATCTGTCAGAAATTGCTGCGCCTCTCAGAAAACTCACACAAAAGGATACCAAGTGGGCCTGGGACAAGGACTGTGATCAAGCATTCAACCGCCTTAAAGAGATTATTGGAGAAGAAATTACTCTAAAAAACCTTGACTACTCTAAAGGTTCCAGACTGATCATCTTAGCCGTGGATTCAAGCTTCATTGCGGCTGGAGGAGTACTTTCTCAGCAAGAACTGGAGACAGGACTTATTCGACCAGTGCTTTACGAGTCAGTTGTCTTCTCACTGGTGGAATCAAAATATTCCCAGCCAAAGTTAGAGCTCTGTGGAGTAGCCAGGATCCTCAAGAAATTACAGACACTTCTTTGGGGTCAACACTTTGAGTTACAAGTGGACGCTCAATCCCTAATCCAAATGATCAACTCTCCTTCGCTTCCCAATGCACCTATGACCAGATGGGTGGCTTTCATTCAGCTATTCTCATTTGATATGGTACATAAGCCAGGAAAGACATTTACTTTACCAGATGCCTTGTCAAGACGGCCAATAAGCGATGACAAGGACGAGTTTTATAACGATTCAGACGACTTTGATGAAGAGGAACCACTGATTAAAGTCTGCTCCCAATTTAGAACATTCTCAATGTCCACAAGTATTCTGGAATGGGAATCACCTGGATTTTGGAAAGATCTCAAGGACTATTTACAAACCCTGCGTAAACCACAAGGATTGGATCCTGAAGAATTTCAGAAACTCAAACGAAAATCAGCAAATTATTTCATTCAGGATGGACGACTGATGCGCCGGCACTCTCCAATGGCGCAACTAGTAATCTCTAACATCTCGTACTAAAGTAAACTCTTACGGAAGGTTCACGAGGAACTCGGTCATCAAGGACTTGAAGAAACATACCAACGCCTAGTCTGCCGATTTTGGTGGCCAAGTCTGAAGAAAAAGGTTCGCTTATGGGTACAAAGCTGTGAACCATGTCAAAAAAGGGACCCGCTAGTACCTAGGGAAATTTGAAACCCAACAGGCGAAAACACTTTATTTGGACGAGTAGCGTTGGACGTCTGTCACATCAAGGCTGGGAGATATAAATATTTACTTGTGGCTCGAGATGACTTATCAGGATGGGTAGAGGCAGCTCCTTTGGTCAAACTCACAGCGGCAACAATTGGAAAATTTCTCTTGGAAGAATGGGTTTATTGGTACGGGGTAATCAAGACGGTTACGGCAGACAATGGACCCGAATTCAAAAATGAATTTATCAAAGCTGTGGAAAAGATTGGTGCAACTTTCAAACCACCTACACCTTATTACCCAGAGGCCAACGGCATGATAGAAAGAGGACACAGGCCAATTAAAGACACATTAATCAAGATGTGCGGCGAGTCTGGAGGAAAATGGAGAGAATATCTACCTCTAGTGCTTTTTTCAGACAGGATTTCGACAAAACGTACAACAGGTTACTCACCATTTGAACTGGTTTTTGGACAAAAGGCGGTGCTACCTGTGGATCTAGAAATGGACACCTATCTAGGAATTGATTGGATGGAAATCAAAACTACAGAACAGCTCTTAGAAGCACGAACAAAGAAATTGGAAAGGAGGGATGAAATTCTGGAAATAGCTCACGGGAAACTAATGAAAGCTAGAGAATCTTCTGTTTGGTACTGGGACCAAAAAATGGCGGCAAGACTCCAAAACGCTCTTGAACCTGGCGAACTAGTTTTAATTTACAATAAAAGCTTGGAGGACCAATGGGGAAAGCTTTTTCTTAATCGATGGAATGGTCCTTTTAGAATCACTAAACAATTACCAAAGGGGTCTTATATCTTGGAGGAATTGGATGGGGTGGAACTTAAAAGGGCTTACGCAGCTTCTCATATCAAACGCTTTTACCCACGTGGACGTAAACTTGAAGAGATTCAACAAGATGAGGATCCAGATCAACCTGATTCTTCAGAAGAGGAGGACGGCAAAGGTGAAAACTCACATGAAGATTCTGATGATGAGCTAGACAACAATCTGAATTCAAGCCCATCTCCAAGTTGGGGGAGAAAACAACAATCTATTTGAGAACATTTGGGCATTCTCCACGACAAAAGTATTATGTTTACATTCAAAAAAAAAAAAAAAAAAAAAACCCTCTTTGGATTATCCTTGAACAACACATTTTCTTTATTTTGAAGTCATAGAGAACACTAAAACTCACTTCTCACACAAGGTTGAGGACAACCTGTTTAAGTTGGGGGAGGGGTGTTTGTGTATGTATTTCAGACCAATAATAAGAATAAGATAAAAAGAGACTAGCCTACTGTACAAGAGATAAAAAGAAAAAGAATAATACATTTTTTTTAGTTTTAGCACATATGAATTTTCTTTTTTTTTCGTTATCTATCGATTTTTTTGATTTTACAACAATTTTACCCCTGGAAACAAGCAGCATAGGCGACTAAAAGAAAAAGCAAAACAAAAATAATTAGTATAAAAATAATAAAAATAGAAGAAAGATAGAAACTCACTTTTGGTCAATTGGCTTGACGAACAAGATGGTCGGTGGTCAGATATTGATGGGCCCAGGCCTGAAAAAGGTCGATGCGTTCCACGTGGTCGAATCCATTTGGAGAAGGGTTGCGGTTAGAAAATGCAACAAAGTCCTCAACCATTCCGACATAGAAATGGAAAAGGACAGCTGGTTCAACAGTGGCGGGAGTCGTTGGGACAATACCGTGTCGGCGAGTAAGAAGCGCTTCGATTTGGTGAGGGCGAAGGAAGGGAAATTCGGTTATACCATAATCACCACGAACAGACGGCGAAGGGATGCGCGGAAAGCTCTCATTAGGACCATTATCGTGATCGGAAAGTTCATCGACCTCAGAATTGGGCTGGATAGGATTGTTCTCTGGGGCAGTCTGCTCATCCACCTCCATATGCAGTTGGGACTCGGGTTGCAATGGGTGGCCACGAGGACGAGTTGTCCAGGCGGGTAATGGCATCCAGGAGTCATCAAGAGCAACCCGGTTGGATGATACGGCCTAAATACACATGTGCAAATTCAACCAAGCATCAGTACAGCTCTTCGCTGAGAAAAGAATCAGAAGAGTAACTTACCGGTGCTGGGGAACTTTCCGGGGCTCTCGGATGAAAAACCGGAGAGTCGGGGTTAGGCAAGCGATCTGGGGTTCGGGGGCAGTAGATGGGCGACCCAGCAATAGGATCAATACCCTCAGACGGGCCAGAAGTCGGATAAGGAGTTGGAGTTCTGAATCAAGGGTGAAGCCCAACCAAACTCGGAGGAATCGCTGGGGCTGCAACCTCAGCTGCAGAAGACGTCGAGCCAAGCGGAGTTTGGTCAATCGGCGGGGCCAGTTCACTGTTATTAGAACCCAAGAACTATACAAGACAAGGGCAGCTGGCAGGATGGCAAAGAAGACAAGGAAAGACCTTACCGTCTCTAAAGTTTGGATCGTTGCATCACCAACAATGAATGGTTGAAGAGCCACCGGGGACTCAAGGCAGATGTCAGACATCATCAGCAAGTTTGAGAGATATTCACCCTGGTCCTGGGTCCAGTTCAAGTGATCACGTGACGAATGGGTTGGCGGCTCAGCAGGCGCATCATTACAAGGCGTCTAGGAAATACAACGATCAGTTTCCTTTAAATGATAAACATCCGCAATACAGAAAACAAAACATACCTCGGGGAAAGGCTGCCCAAGAGGGTGGTGGTTTAAGAGGTTTTGATCAAAACCCATCACATCAAGGACCAAGGAATTGGTCTATAAAGCAGCAAGACCATTAGGAGGTATTAAATCTGGGCTACAGAGAAAGGAACGTACCTGTTTTGCAACAGAACTCACACGAGGGCGTAAATGATAGGGATGCAAAGGTTGGCTAGAGGAGGAAGTCATAACAGGGTCGATGGGGATTGAAGGAACTAATGCAAAAGGGTGGCTGGACGCTGAGGAGATGATGGGGAGGAAACCTGAATCGATGGAGAGAAGGCTTGTTTTATACCCTTCAGAGAAGCTATCAGCTTTGCCCGTATGGCCGGACATCACCAGGAATCAGGATGCGAGTAGACGACTTACCTGGCTGCCCGGCAACAACAAAGGCTTGAGGGCCCTGCCTCATTATTCGGACCCTTTGATCACGGCTCGGCGGGCTATGGCCGAGGTAATATAGCCAAACGCACCCGCCATGAAGCCGCGCATGACCCGGACGGCCCAACCTGAGCATGACAAACTGAGTAAAGGATGAAAGGGCTTCAGCTGGAAGACAATGCAGCTGAAGCAATATAAAACTTAATATAAACAAACAACATTACATACCTTATGGGCTCAGCTTTGGCTGTTCAGAAGAACGAAGCGGGGATCAAATTCCTGCAGCTCAAGGCCGCAGAAGCAAACTTGAGTTCAATCCTGAAGGCTGGTGATGGCGGCTCGAGGCGGCGAAGTCGGTGGATTGGCTCTGAGGCACTGCGGGCGCCTCAAAGGAATCCACCCCCTGGAGATGGTAGAGGTGGTCCGTTAAGTCGTCTATGTAGTTAGGATCGAGGTGTTGGTCGAGGTCGTTTGGATTGAGAAGTCAGCGGAAGGTCGCAAGGTTTGGTCTCCTGCAGCTCAAGGCCGCAGCAGCCAGCTCGAATTCGATCCTGTGGCTAGTGGTGGTGGAGGCGAAGAAGAAGCGTGGTCAATGAAGCTTCGAGTATTCTCTCTGAATCTGGGAACCCCACTGCGAAGAGGGTTGCGACAGACTCTGAGAGAATACTCTCAGCTATGTGTTGGAAGGATCACCTACTATGTACATATCAGCTGTGGTCCGAGTCGGACATCGGTTATGGTCCAAGCCAAACACGATTGGGCGGCATTGCAGACAGGGGGATCAGAGAGACTGGTCGGGTAGCGCGTGCCCCCGATCAATACTCGAAACCAGGAGGTACAGGCATGTCACACGCACGAGCGCAGCGCAGCGCTCAGCGCGAGAAAACTTCTGACCCCGAACTCGGACGAGTCACGCGGGTATTGGAACCCCGATCACTACTCGGCAACAGAACGGGCGGTCCCAATCAACGCAGAGCACCCGGGCCCAGGGCCCGTTTACTTGGATCATGAGGAACAGAGTACGGGTCCCCAATCAATACTCGTTGACCCAGGCTCGCGGCTTCAAGCGCGCGCACTCTGGAGTTCTAGCGCGGCGACTACAGCGGCGACGCGAAGTCACATGCTGCGGAACTGCGCAGCTGCGGACTGCGTGCAGCACCTCGACTCCCAGAGATGAAAAATTTTCTGGCTCACAAATCAATTCAAAAATCATGAAGTCCAATTTTTGCGCAAAACTTCACTCCATGATACCCCAGCAATGTCTAAAACAGCCAATATTGAAGAATTCTGGAATGACAGCTGTGCAACTCAACTTTCAAGCTTTCAAACTCAAAATGCGGCACTTTTTCACGGCAAATTGTCTGGGGACAGACAATAAGTTGGGGGAGGATGTGGTATACAAAATGGGAAAAATCAAAAGTTTTCTCTCACTAGTATATTTCACCCATAGAAGGCCTCAAGATACAACCAAACAGGCCCCTTAATCAGATTCTACAGCCAAATTAACCCCTAGTCACCGCTGAAAGCGTAACTGGAGCTCCACTGCACTGGAAGTTAGACCCTCCAGAACACCTGTAGCACCCTGTCATTCCCCAATATACACATACATTTCCCTACTCCATGGTATCTCCACTGCATATATTAGTTTGCCTTTGTTTGCTATCTGCATTACATCATTCAGCACTGCCCCTGTAGTCTGTGCCATTGTTCTCCGCAGTCTAGAACTTTCACCTCCACTTTTGTTTGGTTTTGTTGCATCACATGCCATTGTTCCCTGCATCATGCATGCACTCCTTGCATAAATTGTACACAGCCCAAGCCAGCAAAAATCCCTCACTGGGGCTGCCCTGGAGCTAAAATCCCTCACATTTGTCTATATAAGGAGCTCTCTCCCCCCCCCCAATTTGGTTCCTCAGTTTATTACTGATCAGTGATTCACTCACCACCTTGTACTCTCAACACTTACAACTTACAACTATACTCATAACAACCCTTATATATCAATAACAACTCTTTATACGGTGTCTCGAACAAACTCATCTTGAGCATCCACTCCTATCACCTAATTAAAACTTGCCAAGCTGAGCTTGGTGAGTCTTGTAGCTGTTAGTATAGAAGGGCAGAGCTTGCAACTCCTTCATCCCCTTCTCCATTCAGCAAAAGGGTTTCAAAACCACTTTTGAGTCTTACACCGTGAGGGCAGCCACCAGGCACTCATCCCCTCCCAGCGGTGTCGCCGGCCTAGCACTGGTCAAAGCTTCATAACGACACTTGCCACCTTGGGCTTGCTTTGAAGAAAAAATCGTTTGAATTGCATTTGATTACATAGAGATGCGCACAAAGATATATTTGCGGACTTGGGCAGCAACAACCGCACAAAATCTCTATCTGGCTCTTTGGTGAAGTTTATTGGACAATATCAAGGTGAAACCTTTGCTTTGAATGTTGAAGATGATTCCTTCAGTACTCTGACCTCTCCAATCTGTTTTGTTAGATTGCCGAATCCAAAATTAGTTTAGTTTCCAATGTTTGGACAACGAAAGGTGGGCACAAGGCCTTCCTTGGCATATTGGCATGTTACATCACAAAGAACTGGGAATACCAATGCCAGCACTTTTCAATGAAATATATATCTTGGCATCATAAGGGCAAGTATCTTGCTCTTCCTTTTGACTGAGTTCTGATCAAGAACAGTCTTCACAATAAGATATGTATTAATTTTCTTGAATCTCAACCTTTCAATCAATCACTGATCTTACTTTTTGCCTTTGTTGTCTTTTTTTTGAATCATTACATCCTAGCCAAAACAGCTGACTCACAATTGAACAACTTCACCATGACTAAGGAGCTCTCCAAAATAATCGGTGATCCGTTCTGGGACCATGAAGTAAACCATCAGCGTTGTTTCTGTAACATTCTCTCACTTATACTTGGAGCCGGGCTAGCTGCAATAAATCTATCAATCGCGGAGGGACCAACACCAAAAAAACCAGAATCGTTTCCAACCCTTGCAACAACCACTGAGGAAGGCAAGATAATTGATGATGGGTTTGAACAGTTTGAAGCTGATGAAGAGATTGATCCAGATGATGTCTCTGATTCGCAATCAGATGGTCAAACCAATGAAGATGACATTGCTGAAGGGGTACCTAGTAAGAAGAAAACTAAAGGGAAGCACACTGACAGTGGGATTGGCTTAACATTGAAGAAGGTTAGGAATTTTTTTGGTTGTTTTTGGTGCATCATCCTGACTTGCATGCATATCATCCTGATCAAACAGATTGATTATGTATGCCTCACATCTTTAGCTCCCCGGCAAAGCAGGCCGAGTTCAAATTCTGGGCTGAGAAGCTGGGGTACAAGGGCCCAGGAATCATAGGTGGATACAGAATCCAATGGAACATTGCATATGACAGTTGGAACCAAGCATATAATGCACAAAAGGAAAGTAAATTTATTTTGATTTTGATTTCACTATCATCAACATTAACAATCTTGTTAGTTTTTATATCTTGTTCACAGGTTGTAAATCAACTTCTGGTAAATGAGACTGAGAATGGAAAGGTTAATCATTTCAATGGCTACAAGTTCACATCCAAAGAATGGGAGAACATCAAGGTCCTCAACAGGGTTCTAAAGGTAGATGGTCTACTCAACACCTTTTGATTTGTTTTCTTGGCTGTTCCAAAAACTAATTTTTTTTCATTTTACGTTTGTGCTTGCAGGGATTCCTCAATCTAACAAAACGGATGAAGGGAGAAGGCCCATCTTGCTCAATGGTAATGTATGAATATAGTCAACTCATTGACTACCTCTCTCAATTGAGACATGATAGCAGTGGAAGTGTCTTGGAGGCAATTTTTGATCCAATGATCAAAAAGGCAAAGAAGTACCAAGATATTGCTCTCAAATGCAAACCAATCCTCATGACAACAATGTTGCATCCGGCATGGAGACTTCTCTTGTTTTCAAACAAGTACCCGACTCATCACACTGCAGCTCAATCTCTCCTTGTGAACAAATTCAAGGAACGTCAAGCATCCCTCAAACCATTGACACCTACACCAACCAAAGAAACATTCCAACCAGCTACAGATGCTGCAGATGAAGGCTACAACTTCTTTCCATTGCAAGTTGGGGTGGATGACAGTGAAGATGATTTGAATTGTTATCACGCAACTCAATTTTTGTTAGGTATCAAAGGCAATGTACTCTTGTGGTGGAAGGTTAGTCGTTCTCATTGATTGTCTTTTCTGTATTGCACAGCACTGACCACTTCATCCCTTTCCATATCTGGGATTCAGACTCAATCAATATTGTTTCCAGTCCTGTCATCCCTTGCCAGAGACTACTTGGCATGTGCAAGCAGCTTGGCATGTGTAGAGCAAACCTTTTCTGCAGCATCCAACATATGTACCACCATTTGTACTTCCCTAGCACCTCAAACAATTGAAAGATGCATCAGTAGTGATCTTTGGCTTCGCAGTGGAGCCAGAGCCAAAGGCCAATTTGAAGATTTTCTTGCTATTATCAAATCTCCAAAGTTCAACAGTAACATTTAATCACAATCATATAATCTATCATTGTCCTTGGATCTTTTTCAGATCACATTGTCTTGACTCTTGTTTTCTGTGAAGACCCCCGCAACATTGGGTCTGCACACGAGGGGTTACAGGATCACCTAACCCTAAACCCCCTGCAAGACTCATACTTAGACTTGACCCCACTCTTCCCTAGTCGAGCAGAGATCTGATCTCTCTCAACTAGGTGAGCACCCTTTTCTTTCTTCTCTGTTTTCCTTCTGTTTTGTCTGTGTATCTAGCCAGAGAGATCTGATCTCTCTCGACTAGCCTTTAGAAATACCAGCTACACCGTTTGGAACTAGAACTCAAACGGCTCTTGTCTTGTCTTCTGCGCCCGTACTTCGTCGTCTTCAGTGAGGGTTCACAGAACCCTTACACTTTTTTTTTCTCGTTCCAAACAAAACACCGGGCTAATTCAGACCCATCCTCAATTTCCGATCTCATTCCGTCTCGTTCACCCCGGCCTTTATCCCCGTTCGACCTCTACACCAACCCATGACAACCAGAAACTCTAACAACGAACCTCTTTTGCCAATCACCGATCCTGAAGAAATTCTTCGAACTGCGCGCCGCCGAGCCCGACTTGACGCCGCATTGGCCGCGACGAACCCGATCTCGGTTCCCCTCCCTCGTTCTCCAGTACTGTAAAACAACACCAATCTACCGACGACTCCCCCTTTCGTAAACACAGATCTGCCCGGAACTGCGCCTCAACCGACACTGTTCGACGAGCCTAACGCCATGCAACAATCCTCAGGAAACCCGAACGCACAAAACCTTGCCTCCCCAGCCCCACCAAACCAGGAGGTGGAAGGCGAGCTGAGTATCACGGACTGCTTCAAAACCTTACTGACGATTCAGAAGAACACGGCCGTACAATTCCAAGCCACCCAACTCCAAGCCGAACGAGCACAGGCCCGGGCGGACGAGCAACGCCGCCATGACGCAGAGCGACTCGCCGCTGTTGAAGAGCAACGAAGGCTTGACAATGAGAGGTTCGCCGAACAACGCCGCCTGGACGCGGAGAGAATTGCGGCCATCGATGAGCAGCGCAGACTAGACAACGCTAGGTTTGAGGAACAACGCCGCATCAATACTGAGAAACTCGCACTTCTGGAGGAGATCGCGAAGAACAGCGTCACCAAACAAGAGTCAACTCCGGCCCCTGCCACCCGAGTGGACGGCCGCATCGATCTCACCCGGTTCCGTACCTCTGACGGCCCACAGTTCAAGGGCCCGTTTCAGATTGTGGAGCCTTTCCTCACCTGGATGCAGGGAGTGAAAATCTTCTTTTCAACACGCAATGTCACCCACTCGGACGACAAAAGATTAGTCCTTGGCGCATTAATTACGGAAACTAACTTGCTATCGTACTACGCCAACGTGTTGGCGTCGTACGAAGGAAAATCCTGGGACGAGTTCAGGGATTGCCTCTTCAAGTTCTGCCTACCTGAAGACTGGCGCACAGAGCTCCGACAAACCATCAAGCACTTGGAGATGTCAAATTCCAAGTCATTCATGGAATAAAGTGGACGAGCCCGCACCCTCCAAAGTCTGGTAAATTTCGAAAAACACTCTTTCTCCGACCTCGATCTCGCCGAGTTCGTCATGTTTGGATTGCCACATGCACTCAAGACAAAAGTCAAGGACTTCCAATTGCTTGCCACCAAAGACTTCAACTATAGCGAATTTGAAAGCCGAACCAACGGTTTTTACGCCACCCTCCCAAGAACAAGATCTACCGCTACCCGAACACCATCGACGCTATCCTCCAACCCAATGGAGCGTTTGGACCCTGAAGCATATCTCTGGAGGCTATTTTCTTATCTCGACTCGGTCGGTAAGTGCCACTTCTGCAAGAAGCACTGCGGAAATTTGGCCGGTGCTTGCCCGGTGTGGTGGTCAAACTGGTACAGGGCCTCAAGATCAAGATTTCAAGATTTTAGATCACTCATCAGAAAATCCTCAAGAGAAGAATTATCCAGCCTCTCAAGACCCTTCAGCCTCAAGATCCTCAAGATTCATCCTCAAGATGATCCCCTCCCTCACTTTCTCACTTCCTCAAGATTCTAAATCCCTCCCAGATTCTTTCTTTTCCTTTCTTGGTCCTAACACATGAGTCATGTGGGTTTTATTTTGTTTCTTTTGTCTTGTTTTGTTTTGTTTTCTTTTTTTTAGATTCTTTATTATTTGATTGTGTGTTTCTTTTCTTCCTTATTCTCATTGGTGTTGCTTTATCTTTGATTGTTGTGGTGTTTTCTTCTCTTTCTTCTTTTTTCTCTTTTCCTGTTTGATGTTTGTAGTTAGGGATGTGATGACATGTCCTGTGACATGTCACTCCCCAGAGTCCAAGTTCGAGTTCAAACTTGGAGGATGGGACGGCATGGGACTTGCTCTGATCCAAGAGAAATTCCATCACCCTTTTCTGATCCGCTGGCAGTATCCCCAGCACTATTCTTGATCCTTTATCTCTGATCCTGATCCCTTATCATCATCTGATCCTTAACAAACCAACCACCGCCGACGGTATTCCATCCCCGTCGTCTCTCAAAAATCCCCCCCCAACGCTATCACTTTCTGATCCTCATTGCTCTTCATCCGGACCACCACGAGGGCAGCCTCAACAGCACCTTTCCCCTCAACGCTCTGCCTACCGCCTGGCACGGTAGGAGTTCCACATTTGGTCCCCCGAGCCGGGATCGGACCAGCGACCTCAAGATTTACAGTCTTGCCCTTACAGATTTCGAGACGATCGGCGGTTGAGGTGCTCTCCCTTTCAAATCCTTTCTACTTGATCTCGAGTTCTTCCCCGGATTCCTGCTTCTTTTTTTTTTTTTTCCCCTGGGTTTCTCTATCTAGGACGACTCCTCTCGGCGTCGTAGGCGTGGATCTGCTCCGCTTGGAGTCTCCCTTTTTGTTTGTGATTTGTCGGCGGAGGCAAAGCCCCAAGTCAGCTCAACTTTAATCAATCAAATCTCGGATACGGCCCGACGTTAGAGGACGCCGTTGAGATCAAGGTTGTAGAGGACGATTCCAGCTTTCTTTGGAGCCCTTCATTGGTGTTATTGGGCGACTCGATCAAAATTTATCCCACGTCAAAGCCGACCTATCCGAATCCCTTGATCTTGAACTTCTAGCTGCTTTATCGCCAAAGCCGTTAGCTTTTGTGCAAATTATCCAACGACGAGGTTCTAGAGGACGACACAAGCTTCAATCGTACATATTCTAGGTCCCGATTGCACGATTAGATCAGAAGTTATTCGACCTCAAAGTCGCATCCCCCTTCCTACTTTCTCTGATCTCCAGGCCCGATCGATCGACAAGCGCTTGGCTCTCTCCTTCTCTCAATCTCAACCCAAAGTCCCGACGACGACTACAGACACTCGATCACCCCATTCCTGGCTCTCTGGAACTCGACCGATCGATTAGAGGAATCGTCGACC